>NC_142798.1:76498186-77216435 GCF_049724085.1 Artemia sp. Qi Xiang Cuo
TTTTTTTTTACAGAAAGAAAGTTAGTACCCTCATCCATGCAATTTTGTTTAGTATATCACTAAGAAAGCAAAAAGTAAAAAAATTACATTATATTTAGATATCTCTCAGTGAGGGTGGGGGGGGGGGGAGCAGAGAAATTTAAAACAATGGTTGGGGCGGGGGTTAATATTTTAATATCTCTGAGACAGACACACACACAAACACTTTTACCGCGCGATGAAAAATAGATTTGTTTAGATATTTCTAAAAGTTAGGTAAAAAAAATGCTCACATTTGCAAAGTCCGGCTGCAGTTGAGTGCCTGAAGGCCCAGGCGAAGCATGCAGGACCTCCTGACCTTGTGTAGGTGGGACAGCTCTTGAAGGCAACACATGATGGAAAGTGAACGGGCCGACGGCGTTACATTCTTGCACCGATGTGGCAGCAGGGTTCTCCAACCAGTGGCTGGTGTGCTGTGGGGCTGTCTCACCCTCCCTTGCTTTTACAGGTGGAGTGGCCATATATTCTTCATAATTGTCCTGAAAAGAAGAGAAAAAAGTTAGTATCGAAATAATTTTCCCCTTTTTCCACAGAATAAAAATTAGTACCCCCATCCATGCAATTTTGTTTAGTTTATCACCAAGAAAGCAAAAAGTAAAAAAATTTCGTGAAATATACTAATTGCATCCTTTTTTGAATCTGAGAATTACGGTCCACTGAACCATTCAAAAGCCGGCCTAGTTTGTATATTTATCACACCCCCCAGAAAAAAAAAGACCACGGAAAATAACCCCAACGAAAATATCACTGAGAAAAGACATTGCCAAAAACCCCCTCCCCCCACCACCGAAAGATATCGCATCCATTTGAATCTTTGAATTAAGTCTCACTGAACCATTAAAAGGCCGACCGAGTTTTTATATTTATAATACCCCCCAGAAAAAAAAAGTCCACGGAAAATAAACACCACGGAAAAAAACCCTGAGAAAAAAGACATGGAAAAATAACCCCTCCCCCACCACCGAAAGATATGGTACATATGATAGTCATTTAAAACTCAAACGTTAAAAATTATTATATATATTTAAGTAGGTATTCCTTTTTGAATAAGATAATTACAGCGAATTTAACAATTATAAAGTCTGCAGATTGTGTAGATGTTCAGCACCCCCCAGGCCCAAAAACGACACCTTACAATCACCCCCACGGACCATCTCACGGATAGCCAATTACTGGGAAAATATCACCACCCCCACCACCGAAAGATAGTGTAAAAATGCTAGTCTATTTACGCATAATAGAGCAATGTATCTTTTTCTTAAAGAGAAACCTTTGGTTAAGCCGCTATCCAAATTCTTGTATATTTATCAAAGCCGGATGTACTTTAAAAGGGGTGTCAGTAATTATCAGATAATTAAATCGTTGCGAGAAATCTGTAAGTCAAACCATAGCGGACTGTATATTAAGAGAATGACATAAAGTTGACAGTTGCTTTTAGATAAGATATGGAATTTATCAAAAAACAGAATTGTGGTCGAAAACAGAGGGGGAAGGAAGGATGGGGTTTACATAACGAAAAAAGAGCGTATTTTACACTTTTTATCGAGTATAAACATAATAGAGTGGCGGTTTGCGAGGGGTGGGGGGGGGGGTTACCCGAATATAGTTGAGGGTGACCACGGAAAATAATTTTGAAAATAAAACAGAACTTACATGGTAAATTGTAGTTGCCAAGACTTCAACTTCATCAATTTGATCCATTGTTGTTTACACAACGTCAAAATACTTTCTGATAATTTAATCACATTGCATACCCGTTATATATGAAATCTCAAGGGCGAATTGTTATGTAACGGGAAAATCATATGCAAGCACGTCTCTGATTGGCTGGGAAGGAGGATGTATCCGACTCGCTGATTGGCTGAGAAGGAAACATGTGATCTAACTGTTTCCTGTTCCAGGACACCTTGACAGTCATCCCTAGCATGCACTTGTCCAAAACAACAATAAATAAATAAATCCCTCAGGCCTAAAGATTAAAGAAGCCTTAATGTTTCGTAAGTCTCCCCTTCGTGAATAAATAAGTTCAACGCGCTATTATTTAAAACTATGTCTCATAAGAGGCTATAAACACAAAACAGTATACCTGGTTTTTTCATAATTCAACACGCACGAGGCTCTATAATTTCAAAACGAGAGTCTTACCCAAAAGATCTCAGGACAGTATCGACCATCAAAAAATAATAAATGTGTGTATATTAATTCCATCTCCGGTTGATCAATATTGTCCCCTAGCTATTATGTACATCAAGTTCTCGGGACAGGCTAACCGAAAAAAACAGCAAATAAATAGACCTTGGAAAAAGAGGCCATTGAGCGAGTATGTAATCTTTCCCCTAGGGACTCTATAACCATATTGTTTCATAATTCCCCATGCTCGTGAATCAATAATTCCCCCATCGATTATGTAAATCATCCCTCACGTCATTCGCACGTGGCCAAACAACAACAGATCGATTGACCTTGACACACCCACCCACATTAGACTCGATCGATAATCCTTGAATAATTTATGTACCGTCATCCCCACGCTCGTGAATCAATAATTCCACCATCTATTATTTAAATCATCCCTCGTGTCATTCGCACGTGGCCAAACAACAACCGCTAGATTGACATTGACACACCCACATTAGACTCGATCGATAATCCTTGAATAAATTATGTAAAAAAAAAAAAAAGTTGTAGGTGGCAGCAGGGGTGAGGGATCGTGTCAATAGGGGCATCTCTACTGTAATGTGGCTTATTCGTGTCAGATCGTCATGATTAATGCACTTAAGGAAGCTAAGAGAAGTAGTTCTTCGATTAATCGCACTATTTCTCTTTCATTTCGTTTTTACTTGGTTATGTTGTCGTACCCAAAACGAGAGTGGAAGGGTTTCAGCCTTCGATGTTCGCTCCCAAAGATTTAAACAAGGTGTTTATTTTATTGCTCCTTTTTTCCTCAATAAAAATTTTCAAACTGAGGATATTCACCTAATCACCTTGGGTGATTGGCTTTTGTTTTGATTCCAATAGACTCCCAATCATCACAAATCCAAGTGTCATTATAGCTTCGTTTTTAGTTGGTAAGATTTGAAACACAGAAAGCTGATTTTGTCGACCTTTAGACGCCGGTAGTGAAGTGTCTGTTTATGAAAATAGGGGACTGCTTGTCTGTCTCTAAGACAGACAAGCAAAATTATAGATTGTAAAAAGGACAAGCAAAAATTGTCATATCACGATGATTTTTTTCCCTGAATTCATGGAAAATAAAAAAAGTTTTGTTCACTATAAATCATGACTTTTTACTAGTTTTTACTAGATTTCGGGAAATTTACTAGATCCTCTAAATTTACTAGATTTTTTTTTTTTTTTACTAGATCTAGTAAAGTCCTACTGACGGTGGCAACCCTGATAATCACAGTACTAACCAACATCACAAGAAAAAAAGTTTTTTCTAGACTGATTACTCCCGTGACATCCACTCTAATCTTTCTAGAAATGTATATTGAAAACGTCTTTTTTATTGTTTTAAATTTGAACATGAACAAATTGATGTCTAATTGTTGAAGCAATATTTTTGATGGACGAATCAGTAAATGATTTAACATTTGGTAAACACTGCTGACGCAAGTTGCAACATAGCTAGAGAAAAAAATTCTAAAAGCAACGAAGTATGGATACAAATTTACTACTTGTTGGACATAAGAGACTTGAAAGATTACCTGATTTTAAATTAGGTAATTTTAAATTTTTCGCTGAATTCATGAAAAATAAAAAAAGTTTTGTTTACTATAAATCATGACTTTTTACTAGTTTTTACTAGATTTCGGGAAATTTACTAGATCCCTTAAATTTACTAGATTTTTTTTTACTAGATCTAGTAAAGTCCTACTGACGCTGACGGTGGCAACCCTGATAATCACAGTACTAACCAACATCACAAGAAAAAAAAGTTTTTTCTAGACTGATTACTCCGGTGACATCCACTCTAATCTTTCTAGAAATGTATATTATAAAGGTCTTTTTTATTGTTTTAAATTTGAACATGAACAAATTGATGTCTAATTGTTGAAGCAATATTTTTGATGGACGAATCAGTAAATGATTTAACATTTGGTAAACACTGCTGACGCAAGTTGCAACATAGCTAGAGAAAAAAATTCTAAAAGCAACGAAGTATGGATACAAATTTACTGCTTGTTGGACATAAGAAACTTGAAGGATTACCTGATTTTAAATTAGGTAATTTTAAATTTTTCGCTGAATTCATGGAAAATAAAAAAAGTTTTGTTTACTATAAATCATGACTTTTTACTAGTTTTTACTAGATTTCGGGAAATTTACTAGATCCCTTAAATTTACTAGATTTTTTTTTACTAGATCTAGTAAAGTCCTACTGACGCTGACGGTGGCAACCCTGATAATCACAGTACTAACCAACATCACAAGAAAAAAAAGTTTTTTCTAGACTGATTACTCCGGTGACATCCACTCTAATCTTTCTAGAAATGCATATTATAAAGGTCTTTTTATTGTTTTAAATTTGAACATGAACAAATTGATGTCTAATTGTTGAAGCAATATTTTGGAGGGAGGAATCAGTAAATGATTTAACATTTGGTAAACACTGCTGACGCAAGTTGCAACATAGCTAGAGAAAAAAATTCTAAAAGCAACGAAGTATGGATACAAATTTACTGCTTGTTGGACATAAGAGACTTGAAGGATTACCTAATTTTAAATTATAATGATGTAAAATTTTGGAAGAGTCAGTAATCTTCGATACTTCAATGACGGAAGATGAACTATATTTTGTCCTTCTTGAAACGCGAATAACTATCAGGTCTTTGACGGATTTAAGAGGTAATAGGCCTACAATTTTGCGGTAATTTATCCTTGTTTTAAGTTTGACTAATTTATCTATTTTAATTTCTGTTTTGTTGTAGGATTCATCTTTAATAATTTATATTTTTTGGGGGGTGAATTATTTTATAATATATTTTTGCTGTCTTGTAATAATACTTTATTGTTGCCCTATTTACATAATAAGATAATATCAAACTAAGTGGATTATGAAAGAAAAAGAAAAGGACACTCACAAAAATCACGCACAATTATTGACAAATTAACTTTTAAAAATTCATTCAACAAGCACTTTGACAAATCTGCAAATCACCATATTATCAAGAAATGTAACTAAAACGAGTCCAAACATGGATACTGTGAAAATACTTGGAAAACCTAATGAACAATGATCACATTTGCCTTTGCTCAGAGCCGGAGAAAAGTTACCAAAAGAATGTCAAAATCAACACAATTGGTGCGAAAAACGCGTTAAATAGCCGACCAAGGCTTCTCTTACCAAATTTTCCCTTTACCCTGGCGAGAAGCTCATAAGATTTTCGTAATTTTTCCTTCCAAGACCTGTCTTTGAAGGAAATTTTAACCTGTCTTTTGTATCTAAATTAAATTAAAAAAACAAGTTTTTTTCAACTGAAAGTAAGGAGCAACATTAAAACTTGAAAAAAAAACAGAAATTATTACGTATATAAGAGGGGTTGCTTTTCCTTAAGACCCCGCTCTTTACGCTAAAGTTTTTTAGTACTTTTAAAAAAGCTTCTTATTGTTCTAATTAATCAAATATAGTGTTTCGGGAGTCGTTCTTAAAGAATTTGGACAAAATTCAAACGTTAGCGTAAAGAGGGAGGTGTTGAGAATCAAAGTGTTCTATCGGACGAGATACCTCTCAAATTCCGAGGACTACTCCTTCCATAACTATTAGCTTAAGAAAATATCAGTAATGCATAGAGGCACATCACTAATTGCGAAATTGACAATGCACCGTTAAATGTGATCAGAACGTTTTTTCATAATAAACCGAGGGACCAAGGATATACCTACCAAAAACTACCAAATTTCAGTTACCTATTGCCTTTTTTAATCCCAGCAGTTCATGTTCATCTTTAAATTATTATACCGACCTCTTCCCCTGCCAATCCTGTAATTCTTATATTTGATTTCATTCTGTTCACAGAAACGAGACGATTTTCTGGCCTGACGCAAATTTTGACAAATTTTAACAAGGAAGAAAGTCCTATGATCACTATTCAATGTGACGGTGGTGACGTTGAAGCCAAAAAATCCTTGTTAGTAGCAGTAAGTGATGTCTTCAAGGCTATGCTAGAATCAGATATGCTTGAAAAACGAACAAATCATGTTCTAGCAAATGATGTTAACTTCGAAACCATGAAAACTGTTATGGATTATTATAAAGAAGGAACTATCTCTGGTTTTGAAGCAATTAACAGGGATGCGTTTACATACATTGTGGAAAAGTATAACTTTCTTGGTATTAAAGAAGAAATTGCTGAATATTTGTTAGAAAACTATTTGATCAAACAAGATATTAAAATTCTTGAAAGTATTTTCTTCTCTTATGGTGATAAATATAAGAAAATAACAGTTATAAAAGAGATTGCGCTTTTCGTTGCAAGAGGGAACGAAGCTCCCCAATTTGTTACCGATTTTAATGCTCCGGATTTTTTAGAATTTGCTAAACGTTACTGTTGTTTAGTGGGAGCAAGAAAATTTGAAGGATTTCATGGTTTCTTAAAGACACTTTACAATTGGCTATCAATGAACTCCGAAGAAAGATCTGTTGCGGTTTTAGAAATTTTAGGGATGATAGATATGCGAAATCTTTCTAGACTAGATGTTCAAAACCTTCTAAAGAATTTGCATCTTTCACAAAAATTCCAAGGGCTGAAGCTTATACTTTTAAAATCCCTTGATTTTATTGAAAAAACACATACATTACTCTTATCTTTTACTGAAAAAACTGGTTTAAAAGAATGTCATCATGGATCTGTTAAATGTGATAAATGCGACCATGATTCTAACTACCCTTTCCATAAAGATCCTGACTGCAGTGGAACTCATTTTTGTAACACTCCTGTAAAAAGGCATTCTGGTGCATGTCAAAGACATTTTAGTCATCCAAATAAACCTTTTTTTTAGCTAAGGGCTGCTTTCTATAACATATTGAACATGTTTTGAATTTTCATCAACATCCAAATTTAGGATTTTGTAGAAGATTTTATAATTTTGGCTTTGGAACTGAAACACAAATTCCGTGGTATGGAAATTTGTGTTTGATTGTTCAGACCATACCCAAAAATAGTTTGTTTATCTTTTGAGTCCCTTAGCTATATTTACGGCTAGGAACAATTATATTGACAGTTTTTAAATTATTTAAAAACATTTTCTATGGTATATCGAGCATTTAATATAAACGAATGGGATCCAAACATACGGTGTTTGTGGAAGTGTTTATAATTGCAATGTTTCAACTGAGAAGAAACGAACTTAATCGTATTAGTTTACTAGATGATGTAGGAGCTTGCATATTAAAAGGAAGTGGTAAGAAAAATGTCAAATTTTGAATTGCAGTCATGATTCCAGCTACCCTTTCTGTAATGATGCTGACTGTCATGGTTGTTTTCTTCACAGAATGGATTGTAGGATTGATCATTTTGATGTATGTCTGATGCATGCGGTAAACATTTTACTCATCCAAATAAATTTATTTCCAACTAAGAACTGCATTCTGTAACATGTTGAATATTTAGTGTAGAGAATTTGGGATCTAAATTTAGAGTTTTGTGAAATGTTTATAATTTCTAGTGTTAAACTGAAAAAATCAATGAATGATAGCAGTAATGAAAATTTGGATATTTTTATTGTATATGATTTTAAGTTTTGTCATTTATCTTTCAACGTTTGGAAATGCTTAAGAATAAACGATTTTCATTTCCTTGTCAATTATTTTAGGAGGAAAACGGAGAGTTAGACGACTGAAATCTTGAAACTACACAAGTGGATAAGCAAAGATATAAACAGAAAAAAGTGCATTTGAAACAAGAAACTCTGATGAAAAACCCAACTTAATTAAAAAAAAAGTGGTAAAGCAATGTTGGGAGTGAAAAAAGAAGAGTACTTGAACTTGTAAAACAGGTTTAGGAGAAATATTAAGAAAAGAGCTTGATCTGAAATAATATAATAAAGCCTTTTGAAAAGAACTTTTTGGTGATGGGGTGTGCAAAAAAGTCATAAAGTAATGTTGGGGGTGAAAAAGGATGAGTACTTCAACTTGTAAAACAGGTTTAGGAGGAATATTAAGAAAAGAACTTGTTCTAAAACCCTTGAAAATACTAATTATATAGGGTAAAATATTGCTATTTTAGCTAATTTAGAAGGAGAATGCTCCAGCAAGGCTACCTAAAACCCCTGAAAATACTAATAATGCAGGGTAAAATGCTGCTATTGTAGTTAGTTTAGAAGGAAGGACGATATTTAGCGTCCTTGGTAAAAGCCTGGACGAGATTTAATGTCCATGGTAAAAGTCCAGACGAAATTTAATGTCCTTGGTAAAAGCCTGGAAGAGATTTAATGTCCTTGGTAAAAGCCTGGACGAGATTTAATGTCCTTGGTAAAAGACTGGACGAGATTCAATGTCCTTGGTAAAAGCCTGGACGAGACTTAATGTCCTTGGTAAAGACCTGGACGAGATTTAATGTCCATGGTAAAAGTCCAGACGAAATTTAATGTCCTTGGTAAAAGCCTGGACGAGATTTAATGTCCTTCGTAAAACCCTGGACGATATTTAATGTCCTTGGTAAAAGTCTGGACGAGATTCAATGTCCTTGGTAAAAGCCTGGACGAGATTTAATGTCCTTGGTAAAGGCTTGGGCGAGGTTTAATGTCCTTGGTCAAAGCCTGGACGAGATTTAATGTCCTCGGTAAAAGCCTGGACGAGATTTAATGTCCTTGGTAAAAGTTTGGACGAGATTGAATGTCCTTGGTAAAAGTCTGGACGAGATTTAAGGTCCTTAGTAAAAGCCTCCAATTATATCTAGGATAGGGCCGGGTATGATTTGGAAAACATCCAGAAGTTTTTAAAAACAGAGAGTAATCATATTTATTTTAAGTTTGGACGAGATTTAATGTCCTTGCTAATAGCCTGGACGAGATTTAATGTCCTTGGTAAAAGCCGATGAGATTTAATGTCCTTGGTAAAAGTCTCGACGAGATATAATGTCCTTTGTATAAGCCTGGACGAGATTTAATGTCCTTGGTAAAAGCCGGGACGACATTAAATGTCCTTGGTAAAAGTTTGGATGAGATTTAATACCCTTGGTAAAAGCCTGGACGAGATTAAATGTCCTTGGTAAAAGCCTGGACGAGATTTCAAGTCCTTGGTAAAAGCCTGGACGACATTTAATATCGTTGGTAAAAGTCCTGACGAGATTTCATGTCCTTGGTAAAAACTTGGACGAGATTTAATGACCTTGATAAAAGCATGGACGAGATTTATTGTACTTGGTAAAAGCCTGGACGAGATTTAATGTCCTTGGTAAAAGCCTGGACAAGATTTAATGTCCCTGGTAAAAGTTTGGACGAGATTTAATGTCCTTGGTAAAAGTCTGGATGAGATTTAATGTCCTTGGTAAAAGCCTCAAATTATATTTTGGATAGGTCCGGGTATGATTTGGAAAACAGCCAGAAGTTTTTAAAAATAGAGAGTAATTGTATTTATTTTAAGTTTTAAACTTGTTCTCTGCTTCAGCTGAAAAACCTTTTCTGTTTGTTAATTTCTGTGTTTCAAGCGCACAAAAAAAGTATTAAAAATGGGGGATAGGGGCCCAAAAAGTTGGGGGGTCGGGCCTTCGACGCTGGGGTAGGGGACCTTTGGAGGTTGAGGTCCTTAGTGGTTACGGTCATTGATGATTGCGGTCCTTGATGCTTCAAATCTATAATCATCTCACTAGTTGATTTCTAGGGATTTCTATGGATTGTTCTGAATTTTTGTATTAAAATTCCTTTCTTGGCGTCTACACTCTATTAGCATCAACTTTTTAGTATGCTATAATGTTAGAGCATATTTTATATTGACAACACTTTTCAAATGGTACTTGTGTATTTTACAGAACACAGTCGAGAACCACCCGAATTAAAAATAATATGTATATCTTAATAGAGATAGGATTCCCTGAGATGCCTTAACTTTTTCGTTTCTACTTCCAATTCCCTTAAAATTTCAATTAATATCTGACGTTTCCTATGTTCTGGAAACTGTGCACAGATAGATTTTAAATTCCTATGAGCCCTTCCAAATATATCATGTCTCATGGAGAAATTGTATCAATCAGATATCTTGTCCTGACAGAATTTCTAACTCCCTGATAAGAATGTTCACGAGGTGAAATTTCCTTATCTGGTGATGTCACATGTCCTGGTCGTTGATCTTATTCGTTAGTAGAAAGGGGAGTGCCAGTCCCATCCCACACCACTGCTGCCACCTACAATTGAGTGCGCATGTGCCTAACCATATAGACATTGTTCTACTAGACTAAATTTCTGAGAACTTGATTTGCATAATCGAGGGGAGAGAATTTCCGAGAAATTGATTTACATAATCGCGGGAAATTATTGATTCACGAAAGGGGAATTAAGAAATAAATATGGCTTCTTTTCAGAGAGAAAAATTAATATTCTATTTTTAAATATGGCTTCATCGATCTTTAGTGTCAGGAATTAGTAATGATATCACTTGTTATCTTGGAATTATACGAGAGTCTAAAGAGATAGAAAAATCCTTTTTTAAATACGGCTTCTTTGATCTTTAAGTCGAGGGATAAATTAATATTCTATCGAAACACATAATAGTGTAGCTAGGAACAACTATGAGATGAAGAAATTAACGCGGGAATGTGTTTCCTAGGAATTTCAAATGTGACAACGCAGTGATGCCAAAACAAAAGGAACACGCAGAAATTACGTTTAGAGGATTATTTGGGCGAAATAGTTTTGAGACATTTTAGAAGATGATTTAAGCGAAACCATTTGAGGCATTTTAGAAGATGATTTTAGAAGATGATTTGAGGGTGAAACTCTGTGGTCGTTATAATACACAAGTTCCATTTCAACAGTGTTGTGAGGTCCCCTACCCCAACACCAAAGGGCTCTGACCCCCTACCCCAACCCCAAAGGACCCCGACCCCCAAAGGCCCCCCGGGCCTCTATTTGTGTGTCTGATTCTATTTGTTTGCATGTCTGAGTTGGTGTTTGCAAGTCCAATTATTTGTCTTTGTTGGTTTGAATGTCTAAAGTGACTGTCTTTCTCTGTTTGTGTGTCTGAATCTATTTATTTGCATGTCTGTGATGGTGTTTGCAAGTCCAAGTATTTGTCTTTTTTGGTTTGTATGTCTAAAGTGTCTGTCTTTCCCTGTTTTGGTGTTTGATTCTATTTGTTTGCATGTCTGGGTTGATGTTTGCAAGTCCAAGAATTTGTCTTTGATGGTTTGAATGCCTAAAGTGTCTGTCTTTCTCTGTTTGTGTGTCTGATTCTATTTGTTTGCATGTCTGGGTTGATGTTTGCAAGTCCAAGAATTTGTCTTTGTTGGTTTGAATGCCTAAAGTGACTGTCTTTCTCTGTTTGTGTGTCTGTTGATGTTTGCATGCCCAAAGAATCTGTCTTTGTTGGTTTGAATGCCTAAAGTGTATATCTCTCTCTGTTTGGGCCTTTGTTTCTATTTGTTTGAATGTCTGGGTTGGTGTTTGCAATTCCAAGTATTTGTATTTGTTGGTTTGAATGCCTAAAGTGTCAGTCTTTCTCTGTTTGTGTGTCTGATTCTATTTGTTTGCATGTGTGGGTTGGTGTTTGCAAGCCCAAGAATTTGTCTTTGTTGGTTTGAATGTCTATAGTGTCTGTATTTCTCTGTTTATGTGTCTGATTCTATTTGTTTGCATGTCTGGGTTGATGTTTGCAAGTCCATGAATTTGTCTTTGTTGGTTTGAATGCCTGAAGTTTCTGTGTGTCTCTATTTAGGTGTTTGATTCTATCTTTTTGATTGTATGGGTTGATTTTTTCAAGCCCAAGAATATCTCGTTATTTGTTTAAATGACTAAAGTGTCTATCTCTCTCTTTTTGGGTGTTTGATTCTATTTGTTTGCATTTCTGGATTGGTGTTTGCAAGTCCAAGTATTTGTTATTTTTGGTTTGAATTTCTAAAGAATCTGTCATTCTCTGTTTGTATGTCTGATTATATTTGTTTGCATGTCTGGGTTGGTGTTTGCAAGCCCAAGAATTTGTCTTTGTTGGTTTGAATGTCTATAGTGACTGTCTTTCTCTGTTTGCGTGTCTGATTCTATTTGTTTGCATGTCTGGGTTGATGTTTACAAGTCCAACTATTTTTCTTTGTTGGTTTGAATGTCTAAAGTGTCTGTCTTTCTCTGTTTGTGTGTTTTATTCTATTTGTTTGCATGTCTGGGTTGGTGTTTGCAAGTCCAAGTATTTGTCTTTTTTGGTTTGAATGTCTAAAGTATGTCTCATTCTCTGTTTGTGTGTCTGATTCTATTTGTTTGCATGTCTGAGGTGGTGTTTGCAAGTCCAAGAATTTGTCTTTGTTGGTTTGAATGTCTAAAGTGCCTGTCTTTCTCTGTTTATGTGTCTGATTCTATTTGTTTGCATGTCCGGGTTGATGTTTGCAAGTCCAAGTATTTGTCTTTTTTTGTTTGTATGTCTAAAGTGTCTGTCTTTCTCTGTTTGCGTGTTTGATTTGCATGTCTGAGTTGGTGTTTGCAAGTCCAAGAATTTGTCTTTGTTGGTTTAAATGTCTAAAGTGTCTGTCTTTCTCTGTTTGTGTGTGTCTGATTCTATTTGTTTACATGTATGGGTTGATGTTTGCAAGTCCAAGTCCAAGTATTTGTCTTTTTTGGTTTGTATGTCTAAAGTGTCTGTCATTCTCTGTTTGTGTGACTGATTCTATTTGTTTGCATGTCTGAGTTGGTGTTTGCAAGTCCAAGAATTTGTCTTTGTTGGTTTGAATGTCTAAAGTATCCATGTTTCTCTGTTTGTGTGTCTGATTCTATTTGTTTACATGTCTGGGTTGATGTTTGCAAGTCCAAGAATTTGTCTTTGTTGCTTTGAATGTCTAAAGTGGCTGTCTTTCTCTGTTTGTGTGTCTTGACTCTATTTGTTTGCATGTCTGGGCTGATGTTTACCAAGTCCAAGAATTTGTCTTTGTTGGTTTGAATGCCTAAAGTGACTGTCTTTCTCCGTTTATGTGTCTGAATCTATTTGTTTGCATGTCCGGGTTGATGTTTGCAAGCCCAAGTGTTTGTCTTTGTTGATTTGAATGTCAAAAGTGTCTCTCTTTCTCTGTTTGGATGTTTGATTCTATTTCTTTGTATGCCCGGGTTGATGTTTGCAAGCCCAAGAATTTGTCTTTGTTGGTTTGAATGCCTAAAGTCTCTGTCTTTTTCTGTTTGTGTGTCTGATTCTATTTGTTTGCATGTCAGGGTTGATGTTTGCAAGTCCAACTATTTGTCTTTGTTGGTTTGAATGTCCAAAGTATCTGTCTTTCTCTGTTTGTGTGTCTGATTCTATTTGTTTGCATGTCTGAGTTGATGTTTGCAAGTCAAAGAATTTTTCTTTGTTGGTTTGAATGACTAAAGTGTCTGTCTTTCATTGTTTGTGTGTATGATTCTATTTGTTTGCATGTCTGGGTTGATGTTTGCAAGTCCAAGAATTTGTCTTTGTTAGTTTGAATGCCTAAAGTGACTGTCTTTCTCTGTTTGTGTGTCTGAATCTATTTGTTTGCATGTCTGGGATGATGTTTGCAAGTCCAAGTATTTTTCTTTTTTGGTTTGTATGTCTAAAGTGTCTGTCTTTCTCTGTTTTGGTGTTTGATTTTATTTGTTTGCATGTATGGGTGGATGTTTGTAAGTCCAAGAATTTGTCTTTGATGGTTTGAATGCCTAAAGTGTCTGTCTTTCTATGTTTGTGTGTCTGATTCTATTTGTTTGCATGTCTGGGTTGATGTTTGCAATTCCAAGAATTTGTTTTTGTTGGTTTGAATGTCTATAGTGTCTGTCTTTCTCTGTTTGTGTGTCTGATTCTATTTGTTTGCATGTTTGGGTTGATGTTTGCAAGTCCAAGAATTTGTCTTTGTTGGCTTGAATGCCTAAAGTGACTGTCTTTCGCTGTTTGTGTGTCTGATTCTATTTGTTTGCATGTCTGAGTTGATTTTTGCAAGTCCAATAATTTGTCTTTGTTGGTTTGAATGTCTAAAGTGTCAGTCTTTCACTGTTTGTGTGTCTGATTATATTTGTTTACATGTCTGGGTTGATGTTTGCAATTCCAAGAATTTGTCTTTGTTGGTTTGAATGCCCAAAGGGACTGTCTTTCTCTGTTTGTTTGTCTGATTCTATTTGTTTGCATGTCTGGGTTGATGTTTGCATGCCCAAAGAATCTGTCTTTGTTGGTTTGAATGCCTAAAGTGTATATCTCTCTCTGTTTGGGTCTTTGATTCTATTTGTTTACATGTCTGGGTTGGTGTTTGCATGTCCAAGAATTTGTCTTTGTTGGTTTGAATGCCTAAAGTGTCGGTCTTTCTCTGTTGGTGTGTCTGATTCTATTTGTTTGCATGTGTGGGTTGGTGTTTGCAAGCCCAAGAATTTGTCTTTGTTGGTTTGAATGTCTATAGTGTCTGTCTTTTTCTGTTTGTGTGTCTGATTCTATTTGTTTGCATTTCTGGGTTGATGTTTGAAAGTCCAAGAATTTGTCTTTGTTGGTTTGAATGCCTAAAGTGTCTGTCTTTCTCTGTTTATGTGTCTGATTCTATTTGTTTATATGTATGGGTTGATGTTTGCAAGCCCAAGAATCTGTCTTTGTTTGTTTGAATGCCTAAAGTGTCTATCTCTCTCTGTTTGGGTGTTTGATTCTATTTGTTTGCATGTCTGAGTTGGTGTTTACAAGTCCAACTATTTGTCTTTGTTGGTTTGAATGCCTAAAGTGTCTATCTATCTCTGTTTGGGTGTTTAATTCTATTTGTTTGCATGTCTGGATTGGTGTTACAAGTCCAAGTATTTGTATTTTTTGGTTTGAATGTCTAAATTATCTGTCATTTTCTGTTTGTATGTCTGATTCTATTTGTTTGCATGTCTGGGTTGGTGTTTGCAAGCCCAAGAATTTGTCTTTGTTGGTTTGAATGTCTTTAGTGTCTGTCTTTCTCTGTTTGTGTGTCCAATTCTATTTGTTTGCATGTCTGGGTTGATGTTTACAAGTCCAACTATTTTTCTTTGTTGGTTTGAACGTTTAAAGTGTCTGTCTTTCTCTGTTTGTGTGTCTTATTCTATTTGTTTGCATGTCTGGGTTGGTTTTTGCAAGTCCAAGTATATGTATTTTTTGGTTTGAATGTCTAAAGTATGTGTCATTCTCTGTTTGTGTGTCTGATTCTATTTGTTTGCATGTCTGAGTTGGTGTTTGCAAGTCCAAGAATTTATCTTTGTTGGTTTGAATGTCTAAAGTGACTGTCTTTCTCTGTTTGCGTGTCTGATTCTATTTGTTTGCATGTCTGGGTTGGTGTTTGTACCAACTAAACTAAACTTCAACAAAGTAAAACCAAACTTCAACTCTAACTAAAACTCTAAGCTATGACTCTAAGGTAAAACTCTAAACTTTTAACTAAAACTAAAATAGAACTCTAACAAAAACTCTAAGCTAAGTTTCTTAGTCAAAAACTCTAAACTCTTAACTAAGACTAAACTAAACTATAACATTAACTAAAGCTCTAAGCTAAGACTCTAGGCTAAAACTCTAAACTCTTAACTAAAACTTAATCAAACTGCGACTATAACTACAACACTAAGCTATGACACTAAGCTAAAACTCTAAATTCTTAACTCTAACTAAACTAAACTTCAACTCTAACTAAAACTCTAAGCTAAGACTCTAAGTAAAAACTCTAAACTCTTAACTAAGACTAAACTAAACTAGAACTCTAACAAAACTCTAAATTAAGACTAAGCTAAAACTCTAAACTCTTAACTATTACTAAACTAAACTTCAACTCTAACTAAAACTCTAAGCTAAGACTCTAAGATAAACCTCTAAACTCTTAAATAAAACTAAACTAGAACTACAACAAAAACTCTAAGCTAAAGACTCTAAACTCTTAACTAAAACTAAACTAGAACTCTAAGAAAAAATCTAAGCTAAAACTCTAAGGTAAAACTCTAAACTATACTAAAATTAAACTATACTAGAACTTCAACAAAAAATCTAAGCTAAGACTCTAAGGTAAAACTCTTAACTATAACTAAACTAAACTAGAACTTTAACAAAAACTCTGATCTAAGACTCTAAGGTAAAACTCTAAACTCTTAACTAGAACTAAAGTAAACTAGAACTTAAACAAAAACTCTACGCTAAGACTCTAGGCTAAAACTCTAAACTCTTAACTATAACTAAACTAAACTTCAACTCTAACTAAAACTCTAAGCTATGACTCTAATCTAAAACTCAAAATTCTTAACTATAACTAAACTAAACTTCAACTCTAACTAAAACTCTAAGCTAAGGCTCAAAGCTAAAACTTCAAACTGTTAACTATAGATAAACTAAACTTCAACTCGAACTAAACTCTAAGCTAAGACTCAAAGCTAAAACTCCAAACTCTTAACTGTAACTAAACTAAACTTTAACTCTAAAACTCTAAGCTAAGACTAAGCTAAAACTCTAAACTCTTAACTATAAATAAACTTCAATTCCAACTAAAACTCTAAGCTAAGACTCTAAGATAAAACTCTAAACTCAACTAAAACTAAGCTAAACTAGAACTCTAAGCTAAAACTGTAAAGTAAAACTAAACTAAACTTCAACTCTAACAAAAACTCTAAGCTAAGACTCTAAGATAAAACTCTAAACTCAACTAAAACTAAGCTAAACTAGAACTCTAAGCTAAAACTGTAAAGTAAAACTAAACTAAACTTCAACTCTAACAAAAACTCTAAGCTATGACTCTAAGGTAAAACTCTTAAGTAAAACTAAACTAAATTAGAACTCTAACAGAAACTCTAAGCTAAGACTCTAAGCTAAAAACTCTAAGCTCTTAACTAAAACTAAACTAAACTTCGACTCTATCTAAAGCTCTAAGCTAAGACTAGGCTAAAACTCTAAACTCTTAACTAAAACTTAACCAAACTAGAACTTCAACAAGAGTTTTAGCTTAGAGTCATAGCTTAGAGTTTTAGTTAAAGTTGTAGTTTTAGTTTAGTTTTAGCTAAGAGTTTTAGCTTAGTGTTATAGCTTAGAGTTTTAGTTAGAGTTGAAGTTTAGTTTATTTTCATTTAAGAGTTTAGATTTTTACCTTAGAGTCTTAGCTTAGATTTTTTGTTAGAGTTCTAGTTTAGTTTAGTTATAGTTAAGAGTTTGGAGTTTTACCTTAGAGGCTTAGCTTAGAGTTTTATTTAGAGTTCTAGTTTAGTTTAGTTTTAATTAATAGTTTAGATTTTTAGCTTAGAGTCCTAGCTTAGAGTTATAGTTAGAGTTGAAGTTTAGTTTAGAAATATTTCAGAGTTTAGAGTTTTAGCTTAGAGTCTTAACTTAGAGTTTTTGTCAGAGTTCTAGTTTAGTTTATTTTTAATTAACAGTTTAGAGTTTTGCCTTAGAGTCTTAGCTTAGAGTTTTAGTTAGAGTTGAAGTTTAGTTAAGTTTTACTTAAGAATTTAGAGTTTTAGCTTAGAGTCATAGCTTAGAGTTTTAGTTAAAGTTGTAGTTTCGTTAAGTTTTAGTTAACGGTTTAGAGTTTTAGCCTAGAGTCTTAGCTTAGAGTTTTAGTTAGAGTTGAAGTTTAGTTTAGTTAGAGTTAAGGGTTGAGAGTTTTAGCCTAGAGTCTTAGCTTAAAGCTTTAGTTAGATTTGAAGTTTAGTTTAGTTACAATTAAGAGTTTAGAGTTTTTAACTTAGAGTCTTAGCTTAGGGTTTTTGTTAGAGTTCTAGTTTAGTTTTAGTTGAGAGTTTTAGCTTAGAGTCACAGCTTAGAGTTTTAGTTAGAGTTGAAGTTTAGTTTAGTTTTACTTTATAGTTTTAGATTAGAGTCTTAGCCTAGAGGTTTAGTTAGAGTTGAATTTTAGTTTAGTTATAGTTAAGAGTTTAGAGTTTTAGCCTAGAGTCCTAGCTTAGAGTTTTAGTTAGAGTTCTAGTTTAGTTTTAGTTGAGTTTAGAGTTTTAGCCTAGAGTCTTAGCTTAGAGTTTTAGTTAGAGTTGAAGTTTAGTTTAGTTATAGTTACGAGTTGAGAGTTTTAGCCTAGAGTCTTAGCATAGAGTTTAGTTAGAGTTGAAGTTTAGTTTAGCTATAGTTAAGAGTTTGGAGTTTTAGCTTTGAGTCTTAGCTTAGAGTTTTAGTTAGAGTTCTAGTTTAGTTTAGTTTTAGTTAAGAGTTTAGAGTTTAGAGTTTTATCTTGGAGTCTTAGATTAGAGTTTTAGTTAGAGTTCTAGTTTAGTGTAGTTATAGTTAAGGGTTTAGAGTTTTAGATTAGAGTCTTAGCCTAGAGTTTTTGTTAGAGTTCTAGTTTAGTTTAGTTTAGAGTTTTACCTTAGAGTCTTAGCTTAGAGTTTTAGTTAGAGTTATAGTTTAGTTTAGTTTTAGTTAAGAGTTTAGAGTTTAGAGTTTTATCTTGGAGTCTTAGATTAGAGTTTTAGTTAGAGTTCTAGTTTACTTTAGTTTTAGTTAAGAGTTTAGAGTTTTAGCTTAGAGTCTTAGCTTAGAGTTTTGTTAGAGTTCTAGTTTAGTTTAGTTTTAGTTAAGAGTTTAGAGTTTTATCTTAGAGTCTTAGCTTAGAGTTCTAGTTAGAGTTAATGTTTAGTTTAGTAATAGTTAAGAGTTTGGAGTTTTAGATTAGTGTCATAACTTAGAGTTTTTGTTAGAGTTCTAGTTTAGTTTAGTTTTAATTAAGAGTTTAGAGTTTTACCTTAGAGTCTTAGCTTGGAGTTTTAGTTAGAGTTGAAGTTTAGTTTAGTTAAAGTTAAGAATTTTAGCTTAGTCATAGCTTAGAGTTTTAGTTAAAGTTGTAGTTTAGTTTAGTTTTAGTTAAGAGTTTAGAGTTTTAACCTAGAGTCTTAGCTTAGAGTTTTAGTTTGAGTTGAAGTTTAGTTTAGTTATAGTTAAGAGTTAGAGTTTTAGCCTAGAGTCTTAGCTTAGATTTTTAGTTAGAGTTGAAGTTTAGTTATAGTTAAGAGTTTAGAGTTTTAGTTAGAGTTGAAGTTTAGTTATAGTTAAGAGTTTAGAGTTTTAGCTTAGAATTTTAGTCAGAGTTGAAGTTTAGTTATAGTTAAGAGTTTAGAGTTTTAGCTTAGAGTTTTAGTTAGAGTAGAAGTTTAGTTTAGTTAGAGTTAAGGGTTGAGAGTTTTAGCCTAGAGTCTTAGCTTAAAGCTTTAGTTAGATTTGAAGTTTAGTTTAGTTATAATTAAGAGTTTAGAGTTTTTAGCTTAGAGTCTTAGCTTAGGGTTTTTGTTAGAGTTCTAGTTTAGTTTAGTTTTAGTTGAGAGTTTTACCTTAGAGTCATAGCTTAGAGTTTTAGTTAGAGTTGAAGTTTAGTTTAGTTTTACTTTATAGTTTTAGCTTAGAGTCTTAGCCTTGAGGTTTAGTTAGAGTTGAAGTTTAGTTTAGTTATAGTTAAGAGTTTAAAGTTTTAGCCTAGAGTCCTAGCTTAGAGTTTTAGTTAGAGTTCTAGTTTAGTTTTAGTTGAGTTTATAGTTTTTAGCTTAGATTCTTATCTTATAGTTTTGCTTAGAGTTGAAGTTCAGTTTTAGTTAAGTATTGAGAGTTTCAAATTAAATTCTTAGCATAGAGTTTTAGTTAGAGTTTAAGTTTGGTTTATTTATAGTTATGAGTTTTAGCTTAGAGTCTTATCTTAGAGTTTTAGTTAGAGTTGAAGTTTAGTTTAGTTATAGTTGAGTTTAGAGTTTTAGCTTAGAGTTTTTGATAGAGTTCTAGTTTAGTTTAGTTTAGAGTTTTACCTTAGAGTCTTAGCTTAGAGTTTTAGTTAGAGTTCTAGTTTAGTTTAGTTTCAGTTAAGAGTTTAGAGTTTTATCTTGGAGTCTTAGATTAAAGTTTTAGTTTGAGTTCTAGTTTACTTTAGTTTTAGTTAAGAGTTTAGAGCTTTACCTTAGAGTCTTAGCTTAGAGTTTTTGTTAGAGTTCTAGTTTAGTTTAGTTATAGTTGAGAGTTTTGTGTTTTACCTTAGAGTCTTAGCTTAGAGTTTTAGTTAGAATTGAAGTTTGCTTTAGTTTTAGTTAAGAGTTTTAGCTTAGAGTCTTAGCTTAGAGTTTTTGTTAGATTTCTAGTTTAGTTTAGTTTTAGTTAAGAGTTTAGAGTTTTTAGCTTAGAGTCTTAGCTTAGAGTTTTTTTAAGTTCTAGTTTAGTTTAGTTTTAGTTCAAAGTTTAGATTTTTCGCTTAGAGTCCTAGCTTAGAGTTCTAGTTAGAGTTGAAGTTTAGTTTAGTAATATTTAAGAGTTTAGAGTTTTAGCTTAGAGTCTTAACTTAGAGTTTTTGTTAGAGTTCTAGTTTAGTTTAGTTTTAGTTAAGAATTTAGAGTTTTACCTTAAAGTCGTAGCTTAGAGTTTTAGTTAGAGTCGAAGTTTACTTTAGTTATAGTTAAGAATTTAGAGTTTTAGCTTAGAGTCATAGCTTAGAGTTTTAGTTAAAGTTGTAGTTTCGTTAAGTTTTAGTTAAGAGTTTAGAGTTTTAGCCTAGAGTCTTAGATTAGAGATTTAGTTAGAGTTGAAGTTTAGTTTAGTTATAGTTAAGAGTTTAAAGTTTTTTAGCTTAGAGTTTTTGTTAGAGTTCTAGTTTAGTTTAGTTTTAGTAAAGAGTTAAGAGTTTTAGCTTAGAGTCATAGCTTAGAGTTTTAGTTAGAGTTCAAGTTTAGTTTGGTTTTACTTTGTAGTTTTATCTTAGAGTCATAGCTTAGAGATTTAGTTAGAGTTGAAGTTTAGTTTATTTTTACTTAAGTGCTTAGAGTTATAGCCTCGGGTATTAGCTTAGAGGTTTTTGTTATAGGTCTAGTTTAGTTTAGTTTTAGTTGATAGCTTAGATTTTTACCTTGGAGACTTAGCTTAGAGTTTTTGTTAAAGTTGCATTTTGGTTATTGTTAAGATTTGAGATTTTTATCCTAGAGTCATAGATTAGAGTTTTATTTAGAGTTGAAGTTTAGTTTAGTTTTAGTTAAGAGTTGACATTTTTAGCCTTGAGTCTTAGCTTGGAGTTTAGTTAGAGTTGAAGTTTAGTTTAGCTATAGTTAAGAGTTTGGAGTTTTAGCTTTGAGTCTTAGCTTAGAGTTTTAGTTAGAGTTGAAGTTTAGTTTAGTTATAGTTAAGAATTTAGATTTTAGCTAAGTTTCATAGCTTTGAGTCTTAGATAAAGTTGTAGTTTAGTTAAGTTTTAGTTAAGATTTTCGAGTTTTAGCCTAGAGTTTTAGCTTAGAGTTTTTGTTGAAGTTCTAGTTTACTTTAGTTATAGTTATGAGTTTAGAGTTTTACCTTAGAGTCTTAGCTTAGAGTTTTGTTAGAGTTCTAGTTTAGTTTATTTATAGTTAAGAGTTTGGAGTTTTACCTTAGAGTCTTAGTTTATAGTTTTACTTAGAGTGGAAGTTTACTTTAGTTTTAGTTAACAGTTTAGAGTTTTTAGCTTAGAGCTTTTGCTGAAGTTCTAGTTTAGTTTAGTTTTAGTTAAGAATTTAGGGTTTTAGCTAAGAGTTTTAGTTAGAGTTGAAGTTTAGTTTTGTAACAATTAAGAGTTTAAACTTTTAGCCTAGAGTCATAGCTTATAGCTTTTGATAGAGTTCTAGTTTAGTTTTAGTTAAGAGTTTAGAGTTTCACCCTAGAGTCTTAGCTTAGAGTTTTAGTTAGAGTTGAAGTTTAGTTTAGCTATAGTTAAGAATTTTTAGCTTTAGCTTAGAGTCATAGCTTAGAGTTTTATTAAAAGTTTAGTTAAGTTTTAGTTAAAAGTTTAGAGTCTTAGCTTAGAGCTTTAGTTAGAGTTGAAGTTTAGATTAGTTATAGTTAAGAGCTTAGAGCTTTTAGCTTAGATTCTTAGCTTAGAGTTTGAGTTAGAGTTGAAGTTTAGTTTAATTTAGTTTTACTTTATAGGTTTAGCTTGGAGTTCTATTTTAGTTTATTTTTAGTTGAGTATAGAATTTTAGCTTAGAGTCTTAGCTTAGAGTGTTAGTAAGAGTTGAAGTTTAGTTTAGTTATAGTTAAGAGTTGAAAGTTTTAGCCTAGAGTCTTAGCTTGGAGTCTAGTTAGAGTTGAAGTTTAATTTAGCTATATTTAAGAGTTTGGAGTTTTATCTTTGAGTCTTAGCTTAGAGTTTAGTTTAGTTTAGTTTTAGTTAAGAGTTTAGAGTTTTTAGCTTAGAGTCTTAGCTTAGAGCTTTAGTTAGAGTTGAAGTTTAGATTAGTTATAGTTAAGAGCTTAGAGCTTTTAGCTTAGATTCTTAGCTTAGAGTTTGAGTTAGAGTTGAAGTTTAGTTTAATTTAGTTTTACTTTATAGGTTTAGCTTGGAGTTCTAGTTTAGTTTATTTTTAGTTGAGTATAGAATTTTAGCTTAGAGTCTTAGCTTAGAGTGTTAGTTAGAGTTGAAGTTTATTTTAGTTATAGTTAAGAGTTGAAAGTTTTAGCCTAGAGTCTTATCTTGGAGTCTAGTTAGAGTTGAAGTTTAATTTAGCTATATTTAAGAGTTTTGAGTTTTATCTTTTAGTCTTAGCTTAGAGTTTTAGTTAAAGTTGTAGTTTTAGTTTAGTTTTATTTAAGAGTTTAGATTTTTGGCCTAGAGTTTTAGCTTAGAGTTTTAGTTAGAGTTGAGGTTTAGTTAAGTTTTATTTAAGATTTTAGAGTTTTAGCTTAGAGTCTTAGCTTAGAGTTTTAGTTAGAGTTGAGATTTAGTTTAGTAATAGTTAAGAGTTTTAAGTTTTAGCTTAGAGTCTTAACTTAGAGTTTTAGTTAGATTTGTAGTTCAGATTAGTTTTAATTAAGAGTTTAGAGTCTTACCTTTGAGTCTTAGCTTAGAGTTTTAGTTAGAGTTGAATTTTAGTTTTGTTATAGTCAAGATTTTAGAGTTATAGCTTAGAGTCTTATCTTAGAGTTTTAGTTCAAGTTGTAGTTTATTTAAGTTTTAGTTAAGAGTTTAGAGTTTTACCTTAGAGTCTTAGCTTAGAGTTTTAGTTAGAGTTGAAGTTTAGTTTGGTTATAGTTAAGAGTTTAGAGTTTTAGCCTAGAGTCTTAGCTTAGAGTTTTAGTTAGAGTTCTAGGTTAGTTTTAGTTGAGAGTTTAGATTTTTAGCTTAGAGTCTTAGCTTAGAGTTTTAGTTAGAGTTGAAGTTTAGTTATAGTTAAGAGTTTAGGGTTTTAGCTTAGAGTCTTAGCTTAGAGTGTTAGTTAGAGTTGAAGTTTAGTGTAGTTATAGTTAAGAGTTGAAAGTTTTATCCTAGAGTCTTAGCTTAGAGTTTAGTTAGAGTTGAAGTTTAGTTTAGCTATAGTTAAGAGTTTGGAGTTTTAGCTTTGAGTCTTAGCTTAGAGTTTTAGTTAGAGTTGAAGTTTAGTTTAGTTATAGTTAAGAATTTAGAGTTTTAGCTAAGTTTCATAGCTTTGAGTCTTAGCTAAAGTTGTAGTTTAGTTAAGTTTTAGTTAAGATTTTCGAGTTTTAGCCTAGAGTTTTAGCTTAGAGTTTTTGTTGAAGTTCTAGTTTACTTTAGTTCTAGTTAAGAGTTTAGAGTTTTACCTTAGAGTCTTAGCTTAGAGTTTTGTTAGAGTTCTAGTTTAGTTTAGTTATAGTTAAGAGTTTGGAGTTTTACCTTAGAGTCTTTGCTTAGAGTTTTACTTAGAGTGGAAGTTTACTTTAGTTTTAGTTAAGAGTTTAGAGTTTTTAGCTTAGAGCTGTTGTTGAAGTTCTAGTTTAGTTTAGTTTTAGTTAAGAGTTTAGAGTTTTAGCTTAGATTTTTAGTTAGAGTTGAAGTTTAGTTTAGTAATAGTTAAGAGTTTAAATTTTTAGCTTAGAGTCTTAGCTTAGAGTTTTTGTTAGAGTTCTAGTTTAGTTTTGTTATAGTTAAGATTTTAAAGTTTTACCTTAGAGTCTTAGCTTAGAGTTTTAGTTAGAGTTGAAGTTTAGTTTAGTTATAGTTAAGAATTTTTAGCTTTAGCTTAGAGTCATATCTTAGAGTTTTAGTAAAAGTTTAGTTAAGTTTTAGTTAAAAGTTTAGAGTCTTAGCTTAGAGCTTTAGTTAGAGTTGAAGTTTAGATTAGTTATAGTTAAGAGCTTAGAGCTTTTAGCTTAGATTCTTAGCTTAGAGTTTGAGTTAGAGTTGAAGTTTAGTTTAATTTAGTTTTACTTTATAGGTTTAGCTTGGAGTTCTATTTTAGTTTATTTTTAGTTGAGTATAGAATTTTAGCTTAGAGTCTTAGCTTAGAGTGTTAGTAAGAGTTGAAGTTTAGTTTAGTTATAGTTAAGAGTTGAAAGTTTTAGCCTAGAGTCTTAGCTTGGAGTCTAGTTAGAGTTGAAGTTTAGTTTAGTTATAGTTAAGAATTTAGAGTTTTAGCTTAGAGTCATAGCTTAGAGTTTTAGTTAAAGTTGTATTTTAGTTTAGTTTCAGTTAAGAATTTAGAGTTTTAGCTGAGAATCATAGCTTAGAGTTTTAGTTAGAGTTGAAGTTTAGTTTAGTTTAGTTTTACTTTAGTTAAGAGTTTAGAGTTTTACCTTAGAGTATTAGCTTAGAGTTTTTGTTAGAGTTCTAGTTTAGTTTAGTTTTAGTTAAGAGTTTAGAGTTTTAGCTTGGAGTCTTAGCTTAGAGTTTTAGTTAGAGTTGAAATTTAGTTTAGTAATAGTTAAGAATTTTAAGTTTTAGCTTAGTGTGATAACTTAGAGTTTTTGTTAGAGTTTTGGTTCAATTTATTTTTAATTAAGAGTTTAGAGTTTTACCTTAGAGTCTTAGCTTGGAGTTTTAGTTATAGTCGAAGTTACGTTTAATTATTGTTAATCATTTAGAGTTTTACATCAGAGTCATAGCTTAGTGTTTTAGTTAAAGTTGTAGTTTATTTAAGTTTTAGTTAAGAGTTTAGAGTTTTAGCTTAGAGTCTTAGCTTAGCGCTTTAGTTAGAGTTGAAGTTTAGTTTGGTTATAGTTAAGAGTTTGGAGTTTTAGCCTAGAGTCTTAGTTTAGAGTTTTTGTTAGAGTTCTAGTTTAGTTTAGTTTTAGTTGAAAGTTTAGTTTAGTTTAGTTTAGTTTTACTTTATAGTTTTAGCTTAGAGTCTAAGCTTAGAGTTTTAGTTAGTGTTGAAGTTTAGTTTAGTTTAATTTTACTTAATGGTTAGATAGCTTAGAGTCATAGCTTAGAGTTTTAGTTAAAGTTGTAGTTTTAGTTTAGTTTTAGTTAAGAGTTCAGAGTTTTAGCTTATAGATATAGCTTAGAGTTTTAGTTAGAGTTGAAGTTTGGTTTAGTTTTATTTAATAGTTTAGAGTTTTACCTTAGAGTCTTAGCTTAGAGTTTTTGTTAGAATTCTAGTTTAGTTTAGTTATAGTTAAAAGTTTGGAGTTTTAACTTAGAGTCTTAGCTTAGAGTTTTAGTTAGAGTTAAAGTTTAGTTTAGTTTTAGTTAAGAGTTTAGAGTTTTACCTTAGAGTCTTAGCTTAGAGTTTTTGTTAGAGTTCTAGTTTAGTTTAGTTTTAGTTAAGAGTTTAGAGTTTTTAGCTTAGAGTCTTAGCTTAGAGCTTTAGTTAGAGTTGAAGTTTAGATTAGTTATAGTTAAGAGCTTAAAGCTTTTAGCTTAGATTCTTAGCTTAGAGTTTGAGTTAGAGTTGAAGTTTAGTTTAATTTAGTTTTACTTGTTAGGTTTAGCTTGGAGTTCTAGTTTAGTTTATTTTTAGTTGAGTATAGAATTTTAGCTTAGAGTCTTAGCTGAGAGTGTAGTTAGAGTTGAAGTTTAGTTTAGTTATAGTTAAGAGTTGAAAGTTTTAGCCTAGAGTCTTAGCTTGGAGTCTAGTTAGAGTTGAAGTTTAATTTAGCTATATTTAAGAGTTTGGAGTTTTATCTTTGAGTCTTAGCTTAGAGTTTTAGTTAAAGTTGTAGTTTTAGTTAAGAATTTAGAGTTTTAGCTTAGAGTTATAGCTTAGAGTTTTAGTTAGAGTTGAAGTTTAGTTTGGTTTTAGTTAAGAGTTTAGAGTTTTAGCTTAGATTCTTAGCATAGAGTTTTAGTTAGAGTTGAAATTTAGTTTAGTTATAGTTAAGAATTTAGAGTTTTAGCTTAGAGTCATAGCTTAGAGTTTTAGTTCAAGTTGTAGTTTATTTAAGTTTTATTTAAGAGTTTAGAGTTTTAGCTTAGAGTCTTAGCTTAGCGCTTTAGTTAGAGTTGAAGTTTAGTTTGGTTATAGTTAAGAGTTTGGAGTTTTAGCCTAGAGTCTTAGCTTAAAGTTTTTGTTAGAGTTCTAGTTTAGTTTAGTTTTAGTTGAAAGTTTAGTTTAGTTTAGTTTTACTTTATAGTTTTAGCTTAGAGTCTTAGCTTAGAGTTTTTGTTAGAATTCTAGATTAGTTTAATTATAGTTAACAGTTTAGAGTTTTAGCTTAGAGTCTTAGCCTAGAGTTTTTGTTAGAGTTGAAGTTTACTTTAGTTTTAGTTAAGAGTTTCTAGTTTTAGCTTGGAGTATTAGCTTAGAGTTTTAGTTAGAGTTCTAGTTTATTTTATTTATAGTTAATAGTTTAGAGTTTCTATCTTAGAGTCTTAGCTTAGAGCTTTAGTTAGAGTTGAAGTTTAGATTAGTTATAGTTAAGAGCTTAGAGCTTTTAGCTTAGATTCTTAGCTTAGAGTTTGAGTTAGAGTTGAAGTTTAGTTTAATTTAGTTTTACTTTATAGGTTTAGCTTGGAGTTCTAGTTTAGTTTATTTTTAGTTGAGTATAGAATTTTAGCTTAGAGTCTTAGCTTAGAGTGTTTGTTAGAGTTGAAGTTTAGTTTAGTTATAGTTAAGAGTTGAAAGTTTTAGCCTAGAGTCTTAGCTTCGAGTCTAGTTAGAGTTGAAGTTTAATTTAGCTATATTTAAGAGTTTGGAGTTTTATCTTTGAGTCTTAGCTTAGAGTTTTAGTTAGATTTGAAGTTTAGTTTAGTTTTAGTTAAGAGTTTAGAGTTTTTGCTTAGAGTTTTAGATTAGAGTTTTAGTTAGAGTTTAAGTTTTGTTTGGTTATAGTTAAGAATTAATAATTGTAGCTTGGATTGGTAGCATAAAGATTTTGTTAGAGTTTTAGTTTATGTTAGTTAGAGTTAAGAGTTTAGAGTTTTAGCTTAGAGTCTTAACTTAGAGTTTTTGTTAGAGTTCTAGTTTAGTTTAGTTTTAGTTAAGTGTTTAGAGTTTTAGCTTTGACTCTTAGCTTAGAGTTTTAGTTAGAGTTGAAGATTAGTTTTGTAATAGTTAATAATTTAGAGTTATAGATTAGAGTCATATCTTAGAGTTTTAGTTAAAGTTTTAGTTTATTTAAGTTTTAGTTAAGAGTTTAGAGTTTTAGCTTAGAGTCTTAGCTTAGCGCTTTAGTTAGAGTTGAAGTTTAGTTTGGTTATAGTTAAGAGTTTGGAGTTTTAGCCTAGAGTCTTAGCTTAGAGTTTTTGTTAGAGTTCTAGTTTAGTTTAGTTTTAGTTGAAAGTTTAGTTTAGTTTAGTTTTAATTTATAGTTTTAGCTTAGAGTCTTAGCTTAGAGTTTTTGTTAGAATTCTAGATTAGTTTAATTATAGTTAACAGTTTGGAGTTTTACCTTAGAGTCTTAGCTTAGAGTTTTAGTTAGAGTTGAAGTTTACTTTAGTTATAGTTAAGAGCTTTGAGTTTTAGCTTAGAGTTTTAACTTAGACTTTTAGTTATAGTTCTAGTTCAGTTTAGTTATAGCTGCTAGTTTAGAGTTTTAGATTATATTCTTAGATTAGAGTTTTTTGTAGAGTTGAAGTTTTGTTAAGTAATAGTTAAGAGTTTAGAGCTTTTAGCTTAGATTCTTAGCTTAGAGTTTGAGTTAGAGTTGAAGTTTAGTTTAATTTAGTTTTACTTTATAGGTTTAGCTTGGAGTTCTAGTTTAGTTTATTTTTAGTTGAGTATAGAATTTTAGCTTAGAGTCTTAGCTTAGAGTGTTAGTTAGAGTTGAAGTTTAGTTTAGTTATAGTTAAGAGTTGAAAGTTTTAGCCTAGAGTCTTAGCTTCGAGTCTAGTTAGAGTTGAAGTTTAATTTAGCTATATTTAAGATTTTTGATTTTTATCTTTGAGTCTTAGCTTAGAGTTTTATTTAAAGTTGTAGTTTTAGTTAAGAATTTAGATTTTTAGATTAGAGTTATATATTTGATTTTTTTTTATATTTTAATTTTAGTTTATTTATAGTTAAGAGTTTTGAGTTTTAGATTGGAGTCTTAGCTTAGAGTTTTAGCTAGAGTTGAAGTTTAGTTTAGTAATATTTAAGAATTTTGAGTTTTAGCTTAGAGTCTTAACTTAGAGTTTTTGTTAGAGTTCTAGTTTAGTTTATTTTTAATTAAGAGTTTAGAGTTTTACCTTAAGAGTCTTAGCTTAGAGTTTTAGTTAGAGTCGAAGTTACGTTTAATCATTGTTAAGAATTTAGAATTTTAGCTCAGAGTCATAGCTTAGAGTTTTAGTTCAAGTTGTAGTTTATTTAAGTTTTAGTTAAGAGTTTAGAGTTTTAGCTTAGAGTCTTAGCTTAGCGCTTTAGTTAGAGTTGAAGTTTAGTTTGGTTATAGTTAGGAGTTTGGAGTTTTAGCCTAGAGTCTTAGCTTAGAGTTTTTGTTAGAGCTCTAGTTTAGTTTAGTTTTAGTTGAAAGTTTAGTTTAGTTTAGTTTTACTTTATAGTTTTAGCTTAGAGTCTAAGCTTAGAGTTTTAGTTAGTGTTGAAGTTTAGTTTAGTTTAATTTTACTTTATAGTTAGATAGCTTAGAGTCATAGCTTAGAGTTTTAGTTAAAGTTGTAGTTTTAGTTTAGTTTTAGTTAAGAGTTCAGAGTTTTAGCTTAGAGATATAGCTTAGAGTTTTAGTTAGAGTTGAAGTTTGGTTTAGTTTTATTTAAGAGTTTAGAGTTTTACCTTAGAGTCTTAGCTTAGAGTTTTTGTTAGAGTTCTAGTTTAGTTTAGTTATAGTTAACAGTTTAGAGTTTTAGCTTAGAGTCTTATCCTAGAGTTTTAGTTAGAGTTGAAGTTTACTTTAGTTTTAGTTAAGAGTTTCGAGTTTTAGCTTGGAGTCTTATCATAGAATTTTAGTTAGAGTTCTATTTTATTTTAGTTATAGTTAAGACTTTAGAGTTTTTAGCTTAGAGTTTTAGATTAGAGTTTTTGTTGAAGTTTTAGTTTAGTTTAGTTTTAGTTAAGAGTTTAGAGTTTTATCTTAAAGTCTTAGCTTAGAGTATTAGTTAGAGTTGAAGTTTAGTTTAGTAATAGTTAAGAGTTTAGAGTTTTAGCTTAGAGTCTAAAATTAGAGTTTTTGTTAGAGTTCTAGTTTAGTTTAGTTTTAGTTAAGAGTTTAGAGTTTTACCTTAGAGTCTTAGCTTAGAGTTTTAGTTGGAATCGAAGTTTAGTTTAGTTATAGTTAAGAATTTAGAATTTTAGCTTAGAGTAATAGCTTGGAGTTTTAGTTAATTTGTAGTTTAGTTAAGTTTTAGTTAAGAGTTTAGAGTTTTAGCCTAGAGTCTTAGCTTATAGATTTAGCATATAGCTTTGGTTAGAGTTGAAGTTTAGTTTAGTTATAGTTTAGAGTTTTATACTAGAGTCTTATCTTAGAGTTTTTGTTAGAGTTCTAGTTTAGTTTAGTTTTAGTAAAGAGTTTAGAGTTTAGAGTCTTAGCTTAGAGTCATAGCTTAGAGTTTTAGTTAGAGTTGGTTTAGTCTAGTTTTGTTTTACTTTATAGTTGTAGATTAGAGTCTTATTTTATAGTTTTAGTTGAAGTTTAGTTTAATTATAGTTAATAGTTTAGATTTTTATCCTAGAGTCTTAGCTGAGAGTTTTTGTTAGAGTTCTAGTTTATTTTTAGTTAATAGTTTAGAGTTTTAGACTAGAGTCTTAGCTTAGAGTTTTTGTTAAAGTTATAGTTTAGTTTAGTTTTAGTTAAGATTTTAGAGTTTTAGCTTAGAGTCTTAGCTTAGAGTTTTATTTAGAGTTGATGTTTATTTATAGTTAAGAGTTTAGAGTTTTAGCTGAGAGTCTTAGATTAGAGTTTTAGTTAGAGTTGAAGTTTAGTTTAGTTATAGTTAAGAGTTGAGAGTTTTAGCCTAGAGTCTTAGCTTGGAGTTTAGTTAGAGTTGAAGTTTAGTTTAGCAATAGTTAAGAGTTTGGAGTTTTAGCTGAGCCTTAGCTTAGAGTTTTAGTTAGAGTTGAAGCTTAGTTTATTTATAGTTCAGAATTTAGAATTTTAACAAAGAGTCATAGCTTAGAGACGTAGTTTACAACCTAAAGTTGTAGTCTCGTTTAGTTTTAGTTAAGAGTTTAGAGTTTTAGCCTAGAGTCTTAGCTTAGAGTCTTAGCTTAGAGTTTTTGTTGAAGTTCTAGTTTACTTTAGTTTTAGTTAAGAGTTTAGAATTTTACCTTAGAGTCTTAGCTTAGAGTTTTGTTAGAGTTCTAGTTTAGTTTAGTTAAGAGTTTGGAGTTTTACCTTAGAGTCTTAGCTTAGAGTTTTAGTTAGAGTTGAAGTTTACTTTAGTTTTAGTTAAGAGTTTAGAGTTTTAGCTTAGAGTCTTAGCATAGAATTTTTTTTTAGTTCTAGTTTAGTTTAGTTTTAGTTTAGAGTTTTTAGTTTAGAGCTGTTGTTGAAGTTTTAGTTTAGTTTAGTTATAGTTCAGAGTTTATAGTTTTAGCTTAGAGTCTTAGCTTAGAGTTTTAGTTAGATTTTTGTTTAGTTTTAGTTAAGAGTTTAAAATTTTACCTTAAGAGTCTTAGCTTAGAGTTTTAGCTCGAGTTGAAGTTTAGTTTAGTTACAGTTAAGAATTCAGAGTTTTAGCTTAGATTCATAGCTTAGAGTCTTAGTTAAAGTTGTTGTTTAGTTAAGTTTTAGTTAAGATTTTAGAGTTTTAGCCTAGAGTCTTAGCTTAGAGCTTTAGTTAGAGTTGAAGTTTAGTTTAGTTATAATTAAGAGCTTAGAGATTTTAGATTAGAGTCTTAGCTTATAGTTTCTGTTAGAGTTCTAATTTAGTTTAGTTTTAGTTTAGAGTTTAGAGTTTTACCTTAGAGTCTTAGCTTAGAGTTTTAGTTAGAGTTCTAGTTTAGTTTTAGTTAAGAGTTTACAGTTTTAGCTTAGACTCTTAGCTTAGAGTTTTAGTTAGAGTTGAAGTTTATTTTTAGTTAACAGTTTAGAGTTTTAGCATAGAGTGTTAGCATAGAGTTTTAGTTAGAGTTGAAGTTTAGTTATAGTTAAGAGTTGAGAGTTTTACCTTAGAGTCTTAGCTTAGAGCTTTAGTTAGAGTTGAAGTTTAGTTTAGTTATAGTTAATAGTTTAGAGTTTTTAGCTTAGAGTCTTAGCTCAGAGTTTTAGTTACAGTCGAAGTTTAGTTTAGTCTAGTTTTACTTTATAGTTAGATAGCTTAGAGTCCTAGCTTAGAGATTTAGTTAAAGTTGTAGTTTTAGTTTAGTTAAGAGTTTAGAGTTTTAGCTTAGAGTTATAGCTTAGAGTTTTAGTTAGAGTTGAAGTTTGGTTAGTTTTATTTAAGAGTTTAGAGTTTTACCTTAGAGTCTTATCTTAAAGTTTTTGTTAGAGTTCTAGTTTAGTTTATTTATAGTTAAGAGTTTGGAGTTTTACCTTAGAGTCTTAGCTTAGAGTTTTAGTTAGAGTTGAAGTTTACTTTAGTTTTAGTTAAGATTTTAGAGTTTTATATTAGAGTCTTAGCTTAGAGTTTTTGCTAGAGTTCTAGTTTAGTTTTAGTTAAGAGTTTAGAGTTTTTATCTGAGATTCTTAGCTTAGAGTTTTTTTTGAAGTTCTAGTTTAGTTTAGTAATAGTTAAGAGTTTAGAGTTTTAGCTTAGAGTCTTAACTTAAAGTTTTTGTTAGAATTCTAGTTTAGTTTAGTTTTAATTAAAAGTTTAGAGTTTTAACTTAGAGTCTTAGCTGAGAGTTTTAGTTAGAGTTGAAGTTTAGTTTAGTTATAGCTTAGAATTTAGAGTTTTAGATTAGAGTTTTAGTTAAAGTTGTAGTTTAGCTAAGTTTTAGTTAAGAGTTTAGTGTTTTAGCCTAGAGTCTTCGCTTAGAGCCTCATTTAGAGTTGTATTTCATTTTAGTTATAAATAAGAGTTTAGAGTTTTGGCATAGAATCTTAGCTTAGAGTTTTGTTAGAGGTATATTTTAGTTTATTTTTGGTTAAGATCTAAGATTCTTATCTTAGAGTCTTATATTACAGTTTTAGTTAGAGTTGAAGTTTAGTTTTACTTTGTAGTTTTTGCTTAGAGTCTTAGTTTAGAGTTTTAGTTAGAGTTGAAGTTTAGTTTAGTTATATTTAAGAGTTTAGAGTTTTAGCTTAGAGTCTTAGCTTAGAATTTTAGTTAGAGTTGGAGTTTAGTTATAGTTAAGAGTTTAGGGTTTTAGCTTAGAGTCTTAGCTTAGAGTGTTAGTTAGAGTTGAAGTTTAGTTTAGTTATAGTTAAGAGTTGAGAGTTTTAGTCTAGAGTTTTAGCTTGGAGTTTAGTTAGAGTTGAAGGTTAGTTTAGCTATAGTTAAGTGTTTGGAGTTTTAGCTTTGAGTCTTAGCTTGGAGTTTTAGTTAGAGTTGAAGTCTAGTTTAGTTATAGTTAAGAATTTGGAGTATTACCTTAGAGTCATAGCTTAGAGTTTTAGTTAAAGTTGTAGTTCAATTAAGTTTTAGGTAAGATTTTAGAGTTTTAGCATAGAGTCTTAGCTTAGAGTTTTTGTTGAAGTTCTAGTTTAGTTTAGTTTTAGTTAAGAGTTCAGAGTCTTACCTTAGAGTCCTAGCTGAGAGTTTTTGTTAGAGTTCTAGTTTAGTTTAGTTATAGTTAATAGTTTGGAGTTTTACCTTAGAGTCTTAGCTTAGAGTTTTACTTAGAGTGGAAGTTTACTTTAGTTTTAGTTAAGAGTTTAGAGTTTTTAGCTTTGAGTCTTAGCTTAGAGTCTTTGTTAAAGAATTAGTTTAGTTTAGTTTTAGTTCAGAGTTTAGAGTTTTAGCTTAAAGTCTTAGCTTAGAGTATTAGTTAGAGTTGAACTTTAGTTTAGTAATAGTTAAGAGTTTAGAGTTTTAGCTTAGAGTCTCAACTTAGTGTTTTTGTTAGAGTTCTAGTTTAGTTTAGTTTTAATTAAGAGTTTAGAGTTTTACCTTAGAGTCCTAGCTTAGAGTTTTAGTTGGAGTTTAAGTTTAGTTTAGTTATAGTTAAGAATTTAGAATTTTAGCTTAGAGTCAAAGCTTAGAGTTTTAGTTAAGTTGTAGTTTAGTTAAGTTTTAGTTAAGAGTTTAGAGTTTTAGACTAGAGTCTTAGCTTAGAGCTTTAGCATAGAGCTTTGGTTAGAGTTGAAGTTTAGTTTAGTTATAGTTTAGAGTTTTAGCCTAGAGTCTTATCTTAGAGTTTTTGTTAGAGTTCTAGTTTAGTTTAGTTTTAGTTAAAAGTTTAGAGTTTTAGATTAGAGTCATAGATTAGAGTTTTAGTTAGAGTTGAAGTTTAGTTTAGTTTAGTTTTACTTTTTAGTTTTAGCTTAGAGTCTTAGCTTAGAGTTTTAGTTAGAGTTGAAGTATAGTTTAATTATAGTTAAGAGTTCAGAGTTTTAGCCTAGAGTCTTAGCTCTGAGTTTTAGTTTGAGTTCTAGTTTAGTTTTAGTTAAGAGTTTAGATTTTTAGCCTAGAGTCTTAGCTTTGAGTGTTTGCTATAGCTCTAGTTTAGTTTAATTTTAGCTAAGATTTTAGAGTTTTAGCTTAGAGTCTTAGCTTAGATTTTTAGTTAGAGTTGAAGTTTAATTTAGTTATAGTTAAGAGTTTAGAGTTTTAGCCTAGAGTCTTAGCTTGGAGTTTAGTTAGATTCGAAGTTTAGTTTAGCTATAGTTAAGAGTTCGGAGTTTTAGCTGAGCCTTAGCTTAGAGTTTTAGTTAGAGTTGAAGCTTAATTTATTTATAGTTAAGAATTTAGAGTTTTAGCTAAGAGTCATAGCTTAGAGTTGTAGTTTACAACCTAAAGTTTTAGTTTAGTTAAGTTTTAGTTAAGAGTTTAGAGTTTTAGCCTAGAGTCTTAGCTTAGAATCTTAGCTTAGAGTTTTCGTTGAAGTTCTAGTTTACTTTAGTTTTAGTTAAGAGTTTAGAGTTTTACCTTAGAGTCTTAGCTTAGAGTTTTTGTGAGAGTTGTAGTTTACTTTAGTTTTAGTTAAGAGTTTAGAGTTTTATCTTAGAGTCTTAGCTTGGAGTTTTAGTTAGAGTTTTAGTTTAGTTTAGTTTTAGTTAAGAGTTTAGAGTTTTAGACTAGAGTCTTAGCCTAGAGTTTTAATTAGAGTTGAAGTTTAGTTTAGTTATAGTTAAGAATTTAGAGTTTTAGCTTGGAGTCATAGCTTTGAGTTTTAGTTAGAGTTCTATTTTAGTTTAGTTTTAGTTTAGAGTTTTAGCCTAGAGCTTTAGTTAGAGTTGAAATTTAGTTTAGTTATAGTTAAGAGTTTAGAGTTTTAGCTTAGAGTCATAGCTTAGAGTTTTGGCTTAGAGTTATAGCTTAGAGTTATAGCTTAGAGTTTTAGTTAGAGTTGAAGTTTAGTTTAGTTTTATTTAAGAGTTTAGAGTTTTACCTTAGAGTCTTAGCTTAGAGTTTTTGTTAGAGTTCTAGTTTAGTTTTAGTTAAGAGTTTAGAGTTTTAGCTTAGAATCTTAGCTTAGACTTTTAGTTAGAGTTGAAATTTAGTTTAGTAATAGTTAAGAATTTTAAGTTTTAGCTTTGAGTCTTAACTTAGAGTTTTTGTTAGAGTTCTAGTTTAGTTTAGTTTTAATTAAGAGTTTAGGGTTTTACCTTAGAGTCTTAGCTTAGAGTTTTAGTTAGAGTTGAAGTTTATTTAAGTTTTAGTTAAGAATTTAGAGTTTTAGCCTAGAGTCTTAGCTTAGCGCTTTAGTTAGAGTTGAAGTTTAGTTTGGTTATAGTTAAGAGTTTGGAATTTTACCCTAGAGTATTAGCTTAGAGTTTTTGTTAGAGTTCTAGTTTAGTTTAGTTTTAGTTAAGAGTTTAGTTTAGTTTAGTTTTAATTTATAGTTTTAGCTTAGAGTCTTAGCTTAGAGTTTTAGTTAGAGTTGAAGTTTAGTTTAGTTTTATTTTATAGTTAGATAGCTTAGAGTCATACCTTAGAGTTTTAGTTAAAGTTGTAGATTTAGTTTAGTTTTAGTTAAGAGTTTAGAGTTTTAGCCTAGAGTTATAGCTTAGAGTTTTAAGAGTTTAGAGTTTTACCTTAGAGTCTTAGCTTAGAGTTTTTGTTAGAGTTCTAGTTTAATTTAGTTATAGTTAAGAGTTTGGAGTTTTACCTTCGAGTCTTATCTTATAGTTTTAGTTATAGTTGAAGTTTCCTTTAGTTTTAGTTAAGAGTTTAGAGTTTTAGCTTAGAGTCTTAGCTTAGAGTTGTTGTCAGAGTTCTAGTTTAGTTTTAGTTAAGAGTTAAGAGTTTTTAGCTTAGAATCTTAGCTTAGAGTTTTCTTTGAAGTTCTAGTTTAGTTAAGTTTTAGTTCAGAGTGTAGAGTTTTACCTTAGAGTCTTAGTTTAGAGTTTTAGTTAGAGTTGGAGTTTAGTTTAGTAATAGTAAAGAGTTTAGAGTTTTAGCTTAGAGTCTTAACTTAAATTTTTTGTTAGAGTTCTAGTTTAGTTTAGTTTTAATTAAAAGTTTAGAGTTTTACCTTAGAGTCTTAGCTTAGAGTTTTAGTTAGAGTTGAAGTTTAGTTTAGTTATAGCTTAGAATTTAGAGATTTAGCATAGAGTCATAGCTTAGAGTCTTAGTTAAAGTTGTAGTTTCGCTAAGTTTTAGTTAATAGTTTAGTGTTTTAGCCTAGAGTATTAGCTTAGAGCTTTAGTTAGAGTTGAAGTTTATTCTATTTATAGTTAAGAGTTTAGAGTTTTATCCTAGAGTCTTAGCTTAGAGTTTTTGTTAGAGTTCTAGTTTAGTTTTAGTAAAGAGTTTAGAGTTTTGGCTTAGAGTTGATAGCTTAGAGTTTTAGTTAGAGTTCAATTTTAGTTTATTTTTACTTTGTAGTTTTTGCTTAGAGTCTTAGCTTATAGTTTTACTTAGAGTTGAAGTTTATTTTAGTTATAGTCAAGAGTTTAGAGTTTTAGCCTAGAGTCTTAGCTTAGAGTTTTAGTTAGAGTTCTAGTTTATTTTTAGTTAAGAGTTTCGAGTATTAGCTTAGAGTCTTAGCTTAGAGTTTTAGTTAGAGTTGGAGTTTAGTTTAGTAATAGTTAATAGTTTAGAGTTTAAGCTTAGAGTCTTAACTTAAAGTTTTTGTTAGAGTTCTAGTTTAGTTTAGTTTTAATTAAGAGTTTAGAGTTTTAACTTAGAGTGTTAGCTTAGAGTTTTTGTTAGAGTTGAAGTTTAGTTTAACTAAAAAAAAACTAAACTAGAACTCTAACAAAAACTCTAAGCTAAGAGTGGAAGTTTACTTTAGTTTTAGTTAAGAGTTTAGAGTTTTAGCTTAGAGTCTTAGCATAGAATTTTTGATAGAGTTCTAGTGTAGTTTTATTTAAGAGTTTAGAGTAGAGTTTTAGCCTTGAGTCTTAGCTTAGAGCTTTAGTTAGAGTTCAAGTTTAGTTTAGTTATAGTTAAGAGCTTAGAGTTTTTAGCTTAGATTCTTAGCTTAGAGTTTTAGTTAGAGTTGAAGTTTAGTTTAATTTAGTTTTACTTTATAGTTTTAGCTTAGAGTTCTAGTTTAGTTTAGTTTTAGTTGAGTTTATAATTTTAGCTTAGAGTCTTAGCTTAGAGTTTTAGTTAGAGTTGAAGTTTAGTTTAGCAATAGTCAAGAGTTTAGAGTTTTAGCTTAGAGTCTTAGCTTAGAGTTTTAGTTATAGTTGAAGTTTAGTTTAGAAATAGTAAAGAGTTTAGAGTTTTAGCTTAGAGTCTTAACTTAAAGTTTTTGTTAAAGTTCTTGTTTAGTTTAGTTATAATTAAGTGTTTTGAGTTTTACCTTAGAGTCTTAGCTTAGAGTTTTAGTTAGAGTCGAAGTTTAGTTTATTTATAGCTTAGACTTTAGAGTTTTAGCTTAGAGTCATAGCTTAGAGTTTTAGTTAAGGTTGTAGTTTCGTTAAGTTTTAGTTAAGAGTTTAGTGTTTTATACTAGAGTCTTAGCCTAGAGATTTAGTTAGAGATGAAGTTTAGTTTAGTTAGAGTTAAGAGTTTATAGTTTTAGACTACAGTCTTAGCTTAGAGTTTTGTTTGAGTTCTAGTTTAGTTTAGTTATAGTTAAGAGTTTGGAGTTTTACCTTAGAGTCTTAGTTTAGAGTTTTACTTAAAGTGGAAGTTTACTTTAGTTTTAGTTAAGAGTTTAGAGTTTTAGCTTAGAGTCTTAGCATAGAATTTTTGTTAGAGTTCTAGTTTAGTTTAGTTTTAGTTAAGACTTTAGAGTTTTTAGCTTAGAGTTTTAGATTAGAGTTTTTGTTGAAGTTTTAGTTTAGTTTAGTTTTAGTTCAGAGTTTAGAGTTTTATCTTAAAGTCTTAGCTTAGAGTTTTAGTTAGAGTTGAAGTTTAGTTTAGTAATAGTTAAGAGTTTGGAGTTTTAGCTTAGTGTCATAACTTAGAGTTTTTGATAGAGTTCTGGTTCAGTTTAGTTTTAGTTAAGAGTTTTACCTTAGAGTCTTAGCTTAGAGATTTAATTAGAGTCGAAGTTTAGTTTAGTTATAGTTAAGAATTTATAATTTTAGATTAGAGTAATAGCTTAGAGTTTTATTTAATTTGTAGTTTAGTTAAGTTTTAGATAAGATTTTAGAGTTTTAGACTAGAGTCTTAGCTTAGAGATTTAGATTAGAGATTTGGTTAGAGTTGATGTTTAGTTTATTTATAGTTTAGAGTTTTATCCTAGAGTCTTAGCTTAGAGTTTTTGTTAGAGTTCTAGTTTAGTTTAGTTTTAGTAAAGAGTTTAGAGTTTTAGCTTAGAGTCATAGCTTAGATTTTTAGTTAGAGTTGAAGTTTAGTTTAGTTTAGTTTTACTTTTTAGTTTTAGCTTATAGTCTTAATTTATAGTTTTAGTTGAAGTTTATTTTATTTATAGTTAATAGTTTATATTTTTATACTAGATTCTTATATCAGAGTTTTATTTAGAGTTCTAGTTTATTTTTAGTTAATAGTTTAGAGTTTTAGACTAGAGTCTTAGATTAGAATTTTTGTTAGAGTTCTAGTTTAGTTTAGTTTTAGTTAAGAGTTTAGAGTTTTAGCTTAGTCTTAGCTTAGAGTTTTAGTTACAGTTGAAGTTTATTTATAGTTAAGAGTTTAGAGTTTTAGCTTAGAGTCTTAGATTAGAGTTTTAGATATAGTTGAAGTTTATTTTAGTTATAGTTAATAGTTTAGAGTTTTAGCATAGAGTCTTAGCTTGGAGTCTAGTTAGAGTTGAAGTTTAGTTTAGCAATAGTTAAGAGTTTGGAGTTTTAGCTGAGCCTTAGCTTAGAGTTTTAGTTAGAGTTGAAGCTTAGTTTATTTATAGTTCAGAATTTAGAATTTTAACAAAGAGTCATAGCTTAGAGACGTAGTTTACAACCTAAAGTTGTAGTCTCGTTTAGTTTTAGTTAAGAGTTTAGAGTTTTAGCCTCGAGTCTTAGTTAAAAGTCTTAGCTTAGAGTTTTTGTTGAAGTGCTAGTTTACTTTAGCGTTAGTTAAGATTTTAAAGTTTTACCTTAAGAGTCTTAGCTTAGAGTTTTGTTAGAGTTCTAGTTTAGTTATAGTTAAGAGTTTGGAGTTTTACCTTAGAGTCTTAGCTTAGAGTTTTAGTTAGAGTTGAAGTTTACTTTAGTTTTAGTTAAGAGTTTAGAGTTTTAGCTTAGAGTCTTAGCATAGAATTTTTTTTTAGTTCTAGTTTAGTTTAGTTTTAGTTTAGAGTTTTTAGTTTAGAGTCTAGCTTAGAGTTTAGTTGAAGTTTTAGTTTAGTTTAGTTTTAGTTCAGAGTTTAGAGTTTTAGCTTAGAGTCTTAGCTTAGAGTTTTTGTTAGAGTTTTAGTTTAGTTTAGTTTTAGTTAAGAGTTTAAAGTTTTACCTTAGAGTCTTAGCTTAGAGTTTTAGTTCGAGTTGAAGTTTAGTTTAGTTATAGTTAAGAATTTAGAGTTTTAGCTTAGAGTCATATCTTAGAGTTTTAGTTAAAGTAGAAGTTTAGTTAAGTTTTAGTTAAGAGTTTAGAGTTTTAGTCTAGAGTCTTAGCTTAGAGATTTAGTTAGAGTTGAATTTTAGTTTAGTTATAGTTAAGAGATTAGAGATTTTAGATTAGATTCTTAGCTTATAGTTTCTGTTAGAGTTCTAATTTAGTTTAGTTTTAGTTTAGAGTTTAGAGTTTTACCTTAGAGTCTTAGCTTAGAGTTTTAGTTAGAGTTCTAGTTTAGTTTTAGTTAAGAGTTTACAGTTTTAGCTTAGACTCTTAGCTTAGAGTTTTAGTTAGAGTTGAAGTTTAGTTATAGTTAACAGTTTAGAGTTTTAGCATAGAGTGTTAGCATAGAGTTTTAGTTAGAGTTGAAGTTTAGTTATAGTTTAGAGTTGAGAGTTTTAGACTAGAGTCTTATCTTAGAGCTTTAGTTAGAGTTGAAGTTTAGTTTAGTTATAGTTAATAGTTTAGAGTTTTTAGCTTAGAGTCTTAGCTCAGAGTTTTAGTTACAGTCGAAGTTTAGTTTAGTCTAGTTTTACTTTATAGTTAGATAGCTTAGAGTCCTAGCTTAGAGATTTAGTTAAAGTTGTAGTTTTAGTTTAGTTTTAGTTAAGAGTTTAGAGTTTTAGCTTAGAGTTATAGCTTAGAGTTTTAGTTAGAGTTGAAGTTTGGTTAGTTTTATTTAAGAGTTTAGAGTTTTACCTTAGAGTCTTAGCTTAAAGTTTTTGTTAGAGTTCTAGTTTAGTTTAGTTATAGTTAAGAGTTTGGAGTTTTAACTTAGAGTCTTAGCTTATAGTTTTATTTAGAGTTGAAGTTTAATTTAGTTTTAGTTAAGATTTTAGAGTTTTAGCTTAGAGTATTAGCTTAGAGTTTTGGCTAGAGTTCTAGTTTAGTTTTAGTTAAGAGTTTAGAGTTTTTAGCTCAGATTCTTAGCTTAGAGTTTTTTTTGAAGTTCTAGTTTAGTTTAGTAATAGTTAAGAGTTTAGAGTTTTAGCTTAGAGTCTTAACTTAAAGTTTTTGTTAGAATTCTAGTTTAGTTTAGTTTTAATTAAAAGTTTAGAGTTTTACCTTAGATTCTTAGCTGAGAGTTTTAGTTAGAGTTGAAGTTTAGTTTAGTTATAGCTTAGAATTTAGAGTTTTAGATTAGAGTTTTAGTTAAAGTTGTAGTTTAGTTAAGTTTTAGTTAAGAGTTTAGTGTTTTTGCCTAGAGTCTTAGCTTAGAGCTTTAGTTAGAGTTGAAGTTTAGTTTCGTTATAGTTAAGAGTTTAGAGTTTTTTAGCTTAGAGTTTTTGTTAGAGTTTTAGTTTAGTTTAGTTTTAGTAAAGAGTTTAGAGTTTTGGCTTAGAGTCATAGCTTAGAGTTTTAGTTACAGTTCAAGTTTAGTTTTACTTTGTAGTTTTTGCTTAGAGTCTTAGTTTAGAGTTTTAGTTAGAGTTGAAGTTTAGTTTAGTTATAGTTAAGAGTTTAGAGTTTTAGCTTAGAGTCTTAGCTTAGAATTTTAGTTAGAGTTGGAGTTTAGTTATAGTTAAGAGTTTAGTGTTTTAGCTTAGAGTCTTAGCTTAGAGTGTTAGTTAGAGTTGAAGTTTAGTTTAGTTATAGTTAAGAGTTGAGAGTTTTAGTCTAGAGTTTTAGCTTGGAGTTTAGTTAGAGTTGAAGGTTAGTTTAGCTATAGTTAAGAGTTTAGAGTTTTAACTTAGAGTCTTAGCTTGGAGTTTTAGTTAGAGTTTTAGTTTAGTTTAGTTTTAGTTAAGAGTTTAGAGTTTTACCCTAGAGTCTTAGCCTAGAGTTTTAATTAGAGTTGAAGTTTAGTTTATTTATAGTTAAGAGTTTGGAGTTTTAGCTTAGAGTCATAGCTTAGAGTTTTAGTTAGAGTTGTAGTTTAGTTTTTTTAGCCTAGAGTTTTAGTTACAGTAGAATTTTAGTTTAGTTATAATTAAGAGTTTAGAGTTTTAGCTTAGAGTCTTAGCTTGGAGTTTTAGCTTAGAGTCATAGCTTAGAGTTATAGCTTAGAGTTTTAGTTAGAGTTGAAGTTTAGTTTAGTTTTATTTAAGAGTTTAGAGTTTTACCTTAGAGTCTTAGCTTAGAGTTTTTGTTAGAGTTCTAGTTTAGTTTTATTTAAGAGTTTAGAGTTTTAGCTTGGAGTCTTATCTTAGAGTTTTAGTTAGAGTTGAAATTTAGTTTAGTAATAGTTAAGAATTTTAAGTTTTAGCTTAGAGTCTTAACTTAGAGTTTTTGTTAGAGTTATAGTTTAGTTTAGTTTTAATTAATATTTTAGGGTTTTAGCTTATAGTCTTAGCTTATAGTTTTAGTTAGAGTTGAAGTTTAGTTTAGTTTTAGTTAAGAATTTAGAGTTTTAGCCTAGAGTCTTAGCTTAGCGCTTTAGTTAGAGTTGAAGTTTAGTTTGGTTATAGTTAAGAGTTTGGAATTTTACCCTAGAGTATTAGCTTAGAGTTTTTGTTAGAGTTCTAGTTTAGTTTAGTTTTAGTTAAGAGTTTAGTTTAGTTTAGTTTTACTTTATAGTTTTAGCTTAGAGTCTTAGCTTAGAGTTTTAGTTAGAGTTGAAGTTTAGTTTAGTTTTATTTTATAGTTAGATAGCTTAGAGTCATACCTTAGAGTTTTAGTTATAGTTGTAGATTTAGTTTAGTTTTAGTTAATAGTTTAGAGTTTTAGCTTAGAGTTATAGCTTAGAGTTTTAGTTAGAGTTGAAGTTTGGTTTAGTTTTAGTTAAGAGTTAAGATTTTTACCTTAGAGTCTTAGCTTAGATTTTTTGTTAGAGTTCTAGTTTAGTTTAGTTATAGTTAAGAGTTTTGAGTTTTACCTTAGAGTCTTAGCTTAGAGTTTTAGTTATAGTTGAAGTTTCGTTTAGTTTTAGTTAAGAGTTTAGAGTTTTAGCTTAGAGTCTTAGTTTAAAGTTGTTGTCAGAGTTCTAGTTTAGTTTTAGTTAAGAGTTAAGAGTTTTTAGCTTAGAATCTTAGCTTAGAGTTTTCTTTGAAGTTCTAGTTTAGTTAAGTTTTAGTTCAGAGTGTAGAGTTTTAGCTTAGAGTCTTAGTTTAGAGTTTTAGTTAGAGTTGGAGTTTAGTTTAGTAATAGTAAAGAGTTTAGAGTTTTAGCTTAGAGTCTTAACTTAAATTTTTTGTTAGAGTTCTAGTTTAGTTTAGTTTTAATTAAAAGTTTAGAGTTCTACCTTAGAGTCTTAGCTTAGAGTTTTAGTTAGAGTTGAAGTTTAGTTTAGTTATAGCTTAGAATTTAGAGATTTAGCATAGAGTCATAGCTTAGAGTGTTAGTTAAAGTTGTAGTTTCGTTAAGTTTTAGTTAAGAGTTTAGTGTTTTAGCCTAGAGTCTTAGCTTAGAGCTTTAGTTAGAGTTGAAGTTTAGTCTAGTTATAGTTAAGTGTTTAGAGTTTTAGCCTAGAGTCTTAGCTTAGAATTTTTGTTAGAGTTCTAGTTTAGTTTTAGTAAAGAGTTTAGAGTTTTGGCTTAGAGTTGATAGCTTAGAGTTTTAGTTATAGTTCAAGTTTAGTTTAGTTTTACTTTGTAGTTTTTGCTTAGAGTCTTAGCTTAGAGTTTTACTTAGAGTTGAAGTTTATTTTAGTTATAGTTAAGAGTTTAGAGTTTTAGCCTAGAGTCTTAGCTTAGAGTTTTAGTTAGAGTTCTAGTTTATTTTTAGTTAAGAGTTTCGAGTATTAGCTTAGAGTCTTAGCTTAGAGTTTTAGTTAGAGTTGGAGTTTAGTTTAGTAATAGTTAATAGTTTAGAGTTTAAGCTTAGAGTCTTAACTTAAAGTTTTTGTTAGAGTTCTAGTTTAGTTTAGTTTTAATTAAGAGTTTAGAGTTTGACCTTAGAGTGTTAGCTTAGAGTTTTTGTTAGATTTGAAGTTTAGTTTAACTAAAACTAAACTAAACTAGAACTCTAACAAAAACTCTAAGCTAAGAGTGGAAGTTTACTTTAGTTTTAGTTAAGAGTTTAGAGTTTTAGCTTAGAGTCTTAGCATAGAATTTTTGATAGAGTTCTAGTTTAGTTTTATTTAAGAGTTTAGAGTAGAGTTTTAGCCTTGAGTCTTAGCTTAGAGCTTTAGTTAGAGTTCAAGTTTAGTTTAGTTATAGTTAAGAGCTTAGAGTTTTTAGCTTAGATTCTTAGCTTAGAGTTTTAGTTAGAGTTGAAGTTTAGTTTAATTTATTTTTAATTTATAGTTTTAGATTAGAGTTCTAGTTTAGTTTATTTTTAGTTGAGTTTATAATTTTAGCTTAGAGTCTTAGCTTAGAGTTTTAGTTAGAGTTGAAGTTTAGTTTATCAATAGTCAAGAGTTTAGAGTTTTAGCTTAGAGTCTTAGCTTATAGTTTTAGTTAGAGTTGAAGTTTAGTTTAGCAATAGTCAAGAGTTTAGAGTTTTAGCTTAGAGTCTTAACTTAAAGTTTTTGTTAAAGTTCTTGTTTAGTTTAGTTCTAATTAAGTGTTTTGAGTTTTACCTTAGAGTCTTAGCTTAGAGTTTTAGTTAGAGTCGAAGTTTAGTTTAGTTATAGCTTAGAATTTAGAGTTTTATCTTAGAGTCATAGCTTAGAGTTTTAGTTAATGTTGTAGTTTCGTTAAGTTTTAGTTAAGAGTTTAGTGTTTTAGACTAGAGTCTTAGCCTAGAGCTTTAGTTAGAGATGAAGTTTAGTTTAGTTATAGTTAAGAGTTTAGAGTTTTAGCCTACAGTCTTAGCTTAGAGTTTTGTTTGAGTTCTAGTTTAGTTTAGTTATAGTTAAGAGTTTGGAGTTTTACCTTAGAGTCTTAGTTTAGAGTTTTACTTAAAGTGGAAGTTTACTTTAGTTTTAGTTAAGAGTTTAGAGTTTTAGCTTAGAGTCTTAGCATAGAATTTTTGTTAGAGTTATAGTTTAGTTTAGTTTTAGTTAAGAGTTTAGAGTCTTTAGCTTAATTGTGTTGTTGAAGTTCTAGTTTAGTTTAATTTTAGTTAAGAGTTTAGAGTTTTAGCTTGGAGTTTTAGTTTGAGTTGAGGTTTAGTTTAGTAATAGTTAAGAGTTTAGAGTTTTAGCTTAGAGTCTTAGCTTAGAGTTTTTGTTAGAGTTCTAGTTTAGTTTTGTTTTAGTTAAGATTTTAGAGTTTTGCCTTAGAGTCTTACCTTAGAGTTTTAGTTAGAGTTGAAGTTATAGTTAAGAGTTTATAGCTTTAGCTTAGAGTCTTAGCTTAGAGTTTTAGTTAGAGTTGAAGTTTAGTTTAGTTATAGCTAAGAATTTAGAGTTTTAGCTTAGAGTCATAGCTTAGAGTTTTAGTTATAGTTGTAGTTTCGCTAAGTTTTATTTAAGAGTTTAGAGTTTTAGCCTAGAGTCTTAGCTTAGAGCTTTAGTTAGAGTTGAAGTTTAGTTTAGTTATAGTTAAGAGTTTAGAGGTTTAGCTTAGAGTCTTAGCTTAGAGTTTTGTTAGAGTTCTAGTTTAGTTTTAGTTAAGAGTTTGGAGTTTTACCTTAGAGTCATTGCTTAGAGTTTTAGTTAGAGTGGAAGTTTACTTTAGTTTTAGTTAAGAGTTTAGAGTTTTTAGCTTAGAGTCTTAGCATAGAATTTGTGTTAGAGTTCTAGTTTAGTTTAGTTTTAGTTAAGAGTTTATAGTTTTTAGCTTAATGCTGTTGTTGAAGTTCTAGTTTAGTTTCATTTTAGTCAAGAGTTTAGAGTTTTAGCTTAGAGTTTTAGCTAGAGCTGAAGTTTATTTTCGTAATAGTTAATATTTTAGAGTTTTAGCTTAGAGTCTTAGCTTAGAGTTTTTGTTAGAGTTCTAGTTTAGTTTAGTTTTAGTTAAGAGTTTAGAGTTTTTAGCTTAATGCTGTTGTTGAAGTTCTAGTTTAGTTTCATTTTAGTTAAGAGTTTAGAGTTTTACCTTAGAGTTTTAGTTAGAGTTAAAGTTTAGTTTAGTTATAGTTAAGAATTTATAGCTTTAGCTTAGAGTCATAACTTAGAGTTTTAGTTAAAGTTTAGTTAAGTTTTAGTTAAGAGTTTGGAGATTTACCTTAGAGTCTTAGCTTAGAGCTTTAGCTAGAGTTGAAGTTTAGTATAGTAATAGTTAAGAGCTTAGAGCTTTTAGCTTAGATTCTTAGCTTAGAGTTTTAGTTAGAGTTGAAGTTTAGTTTAATTTTACTTTATAGGTTTAGCTTAGAGTTCTAATTTAGTTTAGATTTAGTTGAGTTTAGAATTTTAGCTCAGAGTCTTAGCTTACAGTTTTAGTTAGAGTTGAAGTTTAGTTTAGCTATAGTTAAGAGTTTGGAGTTTTAGCTTTGAATCTTAGCTTAGAGTTTAGTTAGAGTTGAAGTTTAGTTTAGCTATAGTTAAGAGTATGGAGTTTTAGCTTTGAGTCTTAGCTTAGAGTTTTAGTTTGTGTTGTAGTTTAGTTTAGTTATAGTTAAGAATTCCTATAACTCCTATAATATCCTATATATCCTATATAACTCCTATATATCCTCCTATAATTCCTATAATTCCTATAATATAGTTAACAATTCCTTCATCTTTTTTAATTTTTTTATTGTCATGTTTTACATTGTCACTTGTTTCTAACTTGCTTTTTATGTCACTCTTTGAGTTCTATATTCTTTTGTCTAATACTTCTTTTCTCGTATTCAGTTGTTTTTAGTTGTTTCTTTAATTCTTATTGCTTTTTTGCTAACTTCATTATTATGATTAATCTTTTGATTTTAATGCAATCCGAGAGGACGCGCAAAATATGTTTTTTAAGCTTATTAGCTTAAAAGCTTAGAGTTTTAGCTTAGAGTCATAGCTTAGAGTTTTAGTTAGAGTTGAAGTTTAGTTTAGTTATAGTCAAGAGTTTAGAGTTTTAGCTTAGAGTCATAGCTTAGAGTTTTAGTTAAAGTTGTAGTTTAGTTAAGTTTTAGTTAAGAGTTTAGAGTTTTAGCCTAGAGTCTTAGCTTAGAGTCTTACCTTAGATCTTTTGTTTAATTTCTAGTTTACTTTAGCTCTAGTTAAGAATTTAGAGTTTTACCTTAGAGTCTTAGCTTAGAGTTTTTGTTGAAGTTCTAGTTTAGTTTAGTTTTAGTTAAGAGTTTAGAGTTTTACCTTAGAGTCTTAGCTTATAGTTTTGTTAGAGTTCTAGTTTAGTTTAGTAATAGTTAAGAGTTTAGAGTTTTAGATTAGAGTCTTAACTTAAGCTAAAAACTCTAAGCTAAGACTCTAAGGTAAAACTCTAAACTCTTAACTAAAACTAAACTAGACTAGAACTTCAACAAAAACTCCAAGCTAAGACTCTAAGCTAAGACTCTAGGCTAAAACACTAAACTCTTAGCTAAAACTTAACTAAAACTACAACTTTAACTACAAGTCTAAGGTATGACTCTAAGCTAAAACTCTGAATTATTAACTATTACTAAATTAAACTTCAACTCTAACTAAAACTCTAAGCTAAGACTCTAAGCTAAAACTCTATGCCAATGGGTTAAAAAAAACAGAAAAATGTTGGATAATTTAGTTTAGTTTTAGTTAAGAGTTTAGAGTTTTTAGCTTAGAGTCTTAGCTTTGAGTTTTTTTGAAGTTCTAGTTTAGTTTAGTTTTAGTTAAGAGTTTAGAGTTTTAGCTTAGTCCTAGCTTAGCTGGATTAAAACTCTATGCCAATGAGTTAAAGAAAAAACCGGAAATTGTTGGATAATTTCTAAGTCTAAAAAATTCAGTCCGAAAAAATTTAAAAAAATTCAAAAATGGAGGGAAGAAGGGAGGGGCTTGGGGTATTTGGGGGCTCGGGGTACTTTAGGGGCCTGGGGGGTCTTTGGGGGATCGGGGGCCTTTTGGGGCCCGGGGGACGGGGGGCCCTTTGGGGTTGGGGGAGGGGACTTCACAGCATTGATCAAATGGAACTTGTGCATTATAAAGAACCACAAAGTTTCACCTAAATCATCTTCTAAAATGTCTCAAACAGTTTCGCCCAAATAATTCCTAAACGTAATTTATGCGTGTTCTTTTTGTTTTGGCATCCCTGCGCTGTCAAATTTGAAATTCCTAGGAAACCATTTCCAGCGTTAATCTCTTCATCTCATAGGTGTTCCTAGCTACACTATTAATGTTTCGATAGAATATTAATTTATCTCTCAGACCTAAAGATCAGAGAAGCCATATTTAAAAATAGAATATCAATTTATCTCTGCCACTAAAGACCGTTTATCCCTCAGACCTAAAGATCAAAGAAGCCATATTGTTTCTTAATTCCCCTTTCGTGGATCAATAATCCCCTCGATTATGCAAATCAATTTCTCAGAAATTTAGTTCCCCTCTTGTGGATCAATACATTTTCTATGTGATTATGTACCGTTAGAATTGTGGATTAATACATTCCCCCACCGATTATGTAAATACATTTCTCGGAACTCCACTTCCCCCGCGAGTCCTAGATCAATACATCTCCCCCCCCCCCGTTAATGCGCATGTGCAAACTTCGTCCCGGAGACAATACACTTAGACGAACATCAACAAATCAACCTTGAAAGAGGTGTCATTAACCCATTAGAATCAATAAACCAGGAAAATATTTAAAATTGAAAAAATCCTGTTTTTTCATTCTCAGCGACAAAAACTATTAAAACATACATAAATTATGTACTGTTCGGAGTTATTGATAGCTCCCTACTAATACGTCTTTTTTAAGGGGGGGGGGGGAAATAAGGAAATTCCCGGCTATTTCTTCCATATTAAATATTTTTAGCTTGTCTCACGACAACAGACGCATAAAGGCATCAGTTTTGGTTTCTATCTGCTCCCCTGACCTAACAACATAATCTGCGTTTGTTAATTTTTTTTTTGGGCTTTCTAAATTAGGCTTTTTCGTACAAATTCCATTTCAACTTGTCTAAAAGAACTGTACATACAAGTTTAATAAAGTTAACACGGACTTGTAGAGGATTTTGAAAGGAACGACTTGACTTTTAATTTTTTTTTCCTAATTAATTAAAAAAAGACATTTTCCTAAGTTTATTTGTTTCTACGAAAAGTTGTTACCATCAGTTTTATATTAGAAACTCCGGAACTGTTGCATATTCTTCCGGTGACAAACAGGCACGGTTTCAATTTATATCGGCTGGCATGATAAGTGAATGTTTCAACATATTATGCAAAGTGGAAATGCTCCGTCAAATTAGGTTGCAGTCCAAGATTTTGTAAGAAGAGAAAGGCAATTAAAGAAGAACTTGGCCTAGTTATTTCACATAAGTGCTCTGTGAAATACAAGGGTGTCGGCAGAAAATTTTCCAGGGTGGGGGGGGGGACAAAATATCAGTGGTGGGTGGGCGACATGGAATATATTTCAGGATTTTTTTTTCGTAGGAATAGGTTTATTTTTAAATAATTTTAGAAAGAACTCTCAAATAAAAAGAACAACTAAATTGTCTGCAAAATGAAACAAAATACAGTAAATTTTGAACCGCAAGGATTCCTGGCAAACGGATCAATTTGTTTAATCAATAATATATTTAATTTATATGTATTTAATTTTAAAATACATCAAACTCAAACGAAATTGCAGAAAGATTGCTTTCGTAGATTATAACAGTTTTAGACTTGCCTTTATACAATTTCCCACACCTTAGAATAGTTTACACAAGGAGTAGAGATACTCAAAAATCATCCTGCCTGCACAGATACCACGTTTTGATTTTATAACGACCATGTAAAATATACCCCTTTCATAACAGGACAATTCTTCCCTTTGAACTTAAATCCGTTTTATATTCATGCATTAAGAAAAAAAATAGAATAGCGAAATAAAAACAAATTTGAACTTACTATCCAGCTGTCAATTTGACCCTCTTTCTTTTTATTGTCCTATTCAACTAAAAAAAATGAAAAAGTTCAGAAAAGTTTTCGTCGCAAGTGAATCTTATCAAATATTTTTGTGAAAAAAAAATCTTGAAGTAAAGAGTGACTTGGACCAATATTCACCAAATCTAAAAATTTAGTTCTCGTGACAATTGCTACACTGGCAGTATTGGCTTTTATGCTACTTCTAAATATTTAGAATTCTTTCAGTTTATTGTTACCGACCCAAAACCATAAATCTGAGAAAATTTGCCTGTTTTAAAAAAATGAGACCCCCCCCCCAAAAAAAGCAAGCGGTCTTATTGAAAAGCTCTTTATTAGTAGAGAGTCAGGTATTACTCGTGACCCTACATAATTTATGCATGTTTTTATGGTTTTTGTCACTTAGAATGAAAAAACAGGATTTTTCTCACTTTGATGTATTTTCATGGTTTATTGATTCTAATGGGGTCAATGACACCTCTAGAATTGTTTCGAAATCGAAAATGTTCCCTTTCTTTTAGTTGTTAGAATGTTAGGCTAACGATTCATGGTCAGTCTAGAGTCAGCAGTCAGAGTGAAAGGATTGAAAAATGAATAAATTTGAGAAAGAGAGAATTAGATTGAATCTGGTGTATATGGAAAAACATTTGATTTTGGATGATGATTTTCTTGATTTATCTCTTCAACGCAGGATATTCTCTCGGGGAACACATGGCAATATAATGAAAACCGATTCTCCTCCATTGGACTATTGTATGAAGCTTTGTCGATGTGACTCAAATGCTTATACTCAATTTATTGATATATTAATTGGAACAAAGCAGAATAATATCGTGGATATACTTTTGAAAACATTGCCATAAATTCAATGTAGATGGCTCCCCCACCATTCGAAAGAGGTGACGTCACAGAATTACTCCTCTCCCATTCCTCTACCCTGAATTTATCGAGCGAGGACGATCAGTTTCGTTTTAGCTGTGAGAGAGAGTTGACATCGGAAACCAAAAAATGTTCTATACATGTCCACTATGCATGTACAATCTTGGCAGTTGGACTCAATGTGAAAATTGTACAATTATTGATGACTATAATGAAAAGTGTAAATTATGTAATCCTTGTAAATTACATAGAGGCTATGCAGTACAAATTAAAGGATGTAATTCATGTCTTAAAGAGATTTGTGACTCTCACCCTAGAGGATATCTGTGCTCCAATTGTCACTATGAAAAATGTGATCAGTGGGAGAATACTTACCCCGGCGTGATTGGAAAGAATCTCAAACGTGATTTTAGTTTACTTCTACGAGATCGGTATCGTCGCGTATTTAAATTATTCGGGGAGGAAGAATCAGGTCTACGATTCAACTATTTGGATAAGAAGACAATCTGGTTTCTATGTCATCGTTGTGACGACACTGCTTATTATGACTATAAACCTAGTGATTTTTATTTGGAAGTTACTGAATGTGATTCACCATTTGAAAACACTGTATGTGATATTGCTTCAAATAGACAGTTTGAAACTCGTGAATTTCATAATATGAATGTAAAAAGTATCATTGACTTTACAAAGAGATATGACAAGAGTGAAGTTACATTATACTGTAGAGAATGTGACCCTGACTTTGCAGTCAATCAAGGTCAATATACAGTGAATCCAAATGATTTACCGGCATTAGTGGTTCACGACAGTTGCCTATACATCGAGAAGAAGAAATCTAAAGTGAAGATTTAAGACATTGTTGTATATATACATTCTATTAATAAACAAATTCACAAACATTTGTTTAGCACTTTATGCTTAGGGCACTGAAATTTATATTATACAGGTCTGACAGGATATTTTCCAGTAGAAAGTCGTTCAGACGCGGATTGTCTACATAAATGTTGAGAAAATGCTTGTAAGTATTGCTGCGACGTCGGAACACAAAATATAGTAGTGGATGGAAGCCACAGCTTTTAGTCGTCAGATCCTGCACTCTCCTCCGATATTGTATAATAGTTTTCCCACTGCTCTCAATATGGTTGCTGATGTTGGGCGTGTAAAATGTATAGGGTAGACCAAGAGGATCAAAAAATTCAATCGTCTTCATTGTTTGAAAGATGCACAGCCAATGACCCATCAGCACAGTCGAAGGACTTCTATTAACAATAATTAAGGTATTGTTGACACTTTGAATTTTTCCAAGAAAGTCCGAGGGCAGACAATAGGATTTGTACTGGGACATGTAGGGATCCATATTAAATACATTGATTATTTGACTGGTGTTCATGGTACCAAGTCTAGTAGAACACTGCCTTCGGGAGTGATTTCCCAATGGGTTTCATATTGATTTAGTGAGATTAGTGCAATACTCTCAGCCAATGGGTCACCAAATGTACACTCTAAACGCACACTCCCCGTACGTACTATACTCATATCCTGCGTGCCAGACAACTCTAGTACAATGATACCATGTGTTTTAGCAAACATTTCTTCGGTTATACCGTTTTCAAATAGCTGTGAATCATGATCTAGGGTTCGCATGGTCAACTCATACAATATTCTATAGGATTTATCAAAAGATAGATTGTAGAGTGGGGTGCCGTTTACTTTGCACACAACAGATGAAAGTCCAAACATCTCGAATTTATGTGGACATCCAGTCCATGATCCTATTGCACTAGCGCTTTTTACAAATGCCAAAGCGAGCTTTGACGGTATTTTGCCATTGATAAAGGATGAGTCGGTGAAGCTGCGTGACCCCATGGCAATATGACGTTGATCAGTGATTGTATGAGGAACAAGTAGTTTAATATTATTTCCACTGACTCTCAGTTTTTCCACTGCCAAAGCAAGAGAACTCATAGCTTGTTGTTTGCGTACATGAAGTATTGCCGAGGTTAGGGAGAGACTTACATCAGGATTGGCAGCAGGTTCTTTTCTCAATATGAAATTGGATGGTGCAAGCGTTAATTTTATATCCACTTTAACATTGGGTGGTAGCCATTGGGGTATATTAAATATTTCATAATATATTTTTTCAACTAGATGTAATTCACTAGTTGTAGCATTTTAAGTGCATCTGTACTATCAGCATTAGTAATATATTCATATCCAGTTGAAGGTGCTTCTCAATTCCTTGTATGACTTGGGTTTCATCAGCATGAATTGCATATAGCTTGTATAATTTGAGAGATTGTTGCTTGTGCTCACCAGCGTGCCATTGATGTAGACACTGGTTTGACGAAATAAATTATGTAATATACAGTTTTCATAGGATATTCCATCGGAAAAAATTGGCAATGTATTATCGGATTTCTGGACTTTCATTTGTAAGTCTATAAATGTCGAAGACATGTCCATAAAGTAGTCTTCATTGGAATAAATTTGAAAGTGGATATTATCTGAGAGGGGTTGTTGAGGATAAAATTGTTCACAGTATCCATGCTTGACACTCACATCAACATTTTCAGCATTGAATAGATTCAATGAGGCGGTGATTGAAGGTTGAGAATCCCTATGCAATAGGTAGGACAAATTAGGAAAAGAAATCTAGTTTCGATCTAACAATTCTCTTCCTGGGGCTTCTTCTTCTACTACTTTTTACAGTACGTGTCGGCTTTTTCCTTCTTTTCTTTGACAGGAGTGATGTCTTTCGTTTCTGACCTGAGTAAAGACTGATGAGTGATGCATTGTTTCTTGACCTTTTTAAACCTTTTCCATTGTGTTTTAATCTCTCGCCAAGGGTTCGCGCACTGGACCTAAGAATGTCCGTAGCACTTTTTTTTTTAAATCCTGGCCAGAGCCCTAATCGTATAGTTTAGAGGATGCAAAATCTGTCGCAGCCGGTGCAATATATTTTCTAGCCAGAGGTAGTGAAGAACAAAAGAGCTTAGCAAACCAACTGCCCAGACCATAGCCGGTTATTGTAGTACGCCCTTTGTAATAGTCCATTCCATTGCCCTGTTGTCTGGGGCCAAGAGTATTAACATAGCAGTCAATATCAGGACAAATGAATACCACTTTTCTATTAGACATCTTGTTGAACGATGGGACGAAAATGGCATGTAATCACAGCCAATCTTTTGATATTGCTAGGGAGTCACCTATTTCAGTTCTTAGTGTTAATTGACAGAGTTCCAAATAGGAAGTGTTTAAGGCAATATACTGAAGATGCTTTATATTTTAGTGGTGAATATGTTCTTTATTGGTTTTTCGTTCAAGGACTCGTAGGAGGGGAACATTTGAAGTACCAACCCGGGATGTTTCCGCAAATGAATCGTAGAGAAATATACATGTGTCCGTGGAGAAAGCAGGCGGGTAGTCTGCAAAATGAAATTAGTGATTCCAGCACTTTTACCGTTGATTATATTGAGCTTAAAGCAAAGAGCATCCTTTAGATTATCATTGAGAATAACCTATTCATTGGCAATAGGTGAAATAATATAGAGGTTGCCCTCCTCCTTTGAATACTTGAAATGAAAAGCTCCTTTTTTACGAGTAAAAATTCTTTTATTAATAGAACGACATAAATCATTCATACAGGTGAGTTCCTTGTAGGGTAATTCAATATATGGATAATCCATCCAATTGATCTTTCGAATTTGCTCTTGATCACCCGATGTTGGTGGTGGCCAAGCATAGGGTCTAATTTTTATTTCATAATTATAATCCTTTCTCAGGATGCCATAGGTATCTATGAGAAAACATTCGACAAACCCCCGTTTTACTTTTCATTGTCGTCAAATTTGATGGTGGGGAGAGTTTCATTCAAAAATCCTTTGTTCTATTCAATTCATTGTTAAAAGGATCGGATACTTTGGACATGAAAGTCACATAGAAATCATTGGGCTTTGTTAATATCTTCAACACTAACCCAAGAATCAAAATCAGAGTTGTATCCTAGCCAGCGAACAAGCAGCTGTCTCTTGCCCCTACGAGTAATATCTCGTAGTAATATCTCTTTAATATCTTTTCAATTTCATAAATTTCACTAGTGTTTCCAACTTTTTGCAGTTCATATTCATAAAAACCGTCCAGAATCTCATCATCTTTAGTGTCTCGCAGTAGATATGTCTTGGGTTCGGTGTCCAGGATTTTGGACTCATTAAAAAGTTCAGTGCTCCATAAATAATTCCCCTTTTCAAAAATATTGGTGGTTCTATTAATTCGAACAGTATCACCAACATAGAATTTCTTCTTCACATTTTTTTCTTTTTCACTGGAATATTGCTTTAGAAACGCATCAAATGTATTTTCACTGCAATGAACTTCCCGAGGGCTTGCGTTGGACTGAGATCGATGGGGTCGATGGTTATATAGCTGCATGATTTTATCTAAATCCTGAATAAAAGCAGGTGTATTTTTCAGTGTACAATATTTTGAAAATAATAGACGAATCGTTCTTATCAATCGTTCAGCCAATGCAGCCTTTATCGGGCTGTGACTATGATAAAGTGTTGTATTATATTTCAATAGAACCTTTTGCCCCATGGGGATTAACAAATTCACTACCACGATCCGATTGAATTTTTCTATAGCAATCCTATTCAAGAATACTTTCTAAAACCTGAGCAACTTCAACACCTCTTTTTGACCGTAATGGGATGGCATAGGCATAGCGACTAAAGACACTGATTGCCACTAGAATATATTTGTAGGGTGCATTATGAGTTCGTTGAATCGCGTCTAAAGTTAAAAGATCAGTTTGCATTATATGCAGAGGGAAAAAGGCTTTAGTTTGTCAATATTGTTTGCCATGAAGCCTGCGATTCCGATGCAGTGTGTAACTCGGTTCATTCTGTAGATACTCTTTTGCTTTTTTTAATATGCTGCCAGAGGCAACTTTAGAAAGCGTTTTGGGGGAACTTAAACTTCCCGCTTCACCAATATTTTCATAGACATGTTTCAGAACTTCAACCATTTTGAACGCAAACACGTAGTGTAATGTCCACTCCTCTTTTGCACACTGGAAGGTGAATCAATCCGTCTTTGCTTTTGACTAGCAGCCACAGGTGTCATAAAATCATTGCTGCTGCTGCTGCTAGTATTTTCCAATATTGAATCTTCTTCTTTTTAAATGGTGTTGGTGTTGGTTTTGTTGAAGGACTATATTCTCTTAGTTTCTTTAGAATTTGCTTATTGCCAATAAGACTTTTGGGGAAAGTTTGATGCATTTAGAAAGTTGTATAGATTATTGCCAAATGAAAAAAGTCCTTTACTATTAGTCACCATATCACAAATTAAATCAACTAGAATATAACTTTTTCCCTGCAATATAATTCGTTTCCCTGCGCTGTCAACTTTATCTTGATGATCACCACCACTTTCAAACAGGAGATAAGTTAATGTTCTTTCACTCTGTTCACGATAGGTCACTGGCAATAGGTTTCCAATTGTTGTCACTATAAAATTCAATTCCTCCTGCTTTGATTGCACAGAATCTTGAGGAGATGTTTCGTGTTTAGAGGGACCTGCGACGGTAACTGCGAGTCTCTCACTGTAATGTCTATGTTTTTCCTCACGTCGCAATGCATCTTGAATTAAAAGCAGTTTTTTGTCATCAACAATATTCTCATCATTAATGAATTTGCTTAGATTGTCTTCAAAATGTTCAGATATTAGGACGAGTTCAAATGGTGTCAATTTATAGGGCTTAGCCATTTTCTAGAGAAAACTGTTTAAAGGTCCTGCAATTATTGGCAGTAAAAGTGTAAAAAAGCTACCGCCCTTTTGAAGGAGACATTTTCTTTTAAAAAATTTTCCCTTGTTTTTGCAAGCCAAGGCGCGTACAGTGGAACGATGTTGCTTTGTCTGTTGTCTAACACCTTCTGGCAAGTGTACATTGCCCTCAGTTAAATTTAAACAAAGTTCAGATATCAGATTAATGAAATCATTGTCAACACCATGTTTGAGTATGGCCTTCCTGAGCAGAGGTTTTGAAGTGCCTAAAACGGAAAATAAATGCCTTGGTTCGTGTAGTTTCTTCAGTGTCATAATGGCAACTAATAGCTTTTTCTACTTTTCACCGGAAGATATACGGTAATTTCATTGTAGAAAATGTCGGTGACTACATGTAGATCCTCGGGTGTGTTCTGATTAAGATCTAGCAAAATGTAGCCATAGGGCTTATTTGTCGCCTGAGTGTACGCTGACAGCAGAAATTTGGGGGCGCCTGGATATTTCTGCTTATTGAGAGCTATTAGCGAGCTAGAATCACGAACAACTCGATAGATAATATAGATGGTGCAATTCAAATCAAGGGTTCTTATACATTTGCTCTGATGAAACAGATTGTGTAGAACTAGGGTTATGGAAATCTGTTCATGATGAGAGCGAACGGTGAACAGCTGTTGCATTTTCTGGGAGAACTGTTCAATGGAATCAGCCAAATCATCAATAATCAGCCAAGAGTTTGGTTCAATACTATTGAAAACATCAAGTCCCCGTGTAAATTGTATTGGTATGGGTGTGGCAATAGCTTTTATTTGATCATAGGACTCCTGCCGAATACTATAGTGTGGTAAAGCTTCTAATTTAGTCAATTTGGAATTTAGCAAAAATATATTAAGACGCAAATACAAAGTTTAGAAATACCACTTTATATTAAGATAAGGAACATATCCTGCCAAGTTTCTGCTTAACGGGAAATTGAGAAATCACCACTTTCTAGCTATTACGTGGGTTGGATAAAGAAAGGTGTGGTAGATAAAAATGTATAAAAGATACATTTTATGGGAAGGGGCAGATTGATACTAACTTTATGCCGGACTGACCTCTAGTTCGTTGATTTAGAAATACCTTGGAATATTGTCGAATCATTGTAAGTGTCTAAATATCTTATTATGTATTATTGCAGTTTTCCGAGACTTTTGGTCTACTTGGGACAGCCAGTCCCAGTAGAAAATATATATCTGTTATTATTATATGTTAACTGAATAAAAGTATTGTTTTATGGACAACCTCTCTACGATCTACCTTTAGCCCCTCGAACATACCCATTTGGTACGCCTCTTTAGTTTGGTCATAGCCTAAGGCGCGCTACCAAAGTTTAATTATCCTAGGGCCAGAGTTGATCTCCCCTATAAAGGGAGAAATAAAGGCATCTACGACTACACCACCCGAATACCATAAAATACACTTCACCATAACTACAAATGGTAAATGTTCATCCCAATTTTCATTTTCCTCTCTTGCATGTATTCCCAGCATGTAAGCTAGTTCCCTATGTTTTCATTCAACCTTTCCACTAGCTGCGGCAATATAAGACGATGTAAACCATCGTCTCACACCCAGACATTCTATAATTTCGTCTAATAATTTGGCTCTAAGACATGGCCCATTGTCGCTAAGTAAATCTCTAGGAAAAATTCTGTGTTCCAAAAATAGGCGATTGACCAAAACTTTCGCAATGGTTTTTGCCTTTTCATCTTTAATTGGAAAAGCGTATAAATATGAGTTAAAGTGGTTGACTACGGTTAGTACGCACCTGTTTCCTTTACTTGAAACTGGTAAACTTCCTCCAGTTCCCCAAATGTCTATTGAAATTAATTCTCTTACCTCTGAAGGGGTGGGGTATAGACCTAATTCAGCCCTAGGGTCCTTGGTGGTGACTTTTGTTTGGCACACTCTTGGCAGCTTTGTATGAAAGCTTTTGATTTTGAGTACATTTTTGGAAAATAAAAATTTCCTTTCATCCTCCCCATAGTTTTTGATTCTCCCATGTGACAGCCAATCGTTGCATGTGCCATCTGTAAAATTTCTCCTTCCAGAGATTTTGGAATTACTGGAATAAGTTTTAAGTCATTTTTTCTATATTCTTGCGATGGTCTATGATATCTTACCAAAAGATTTTTACTTTCGTAAGATCAAAATTATCTAAGTCCTTTAAAAAATGGTTAAAGTGCTCTGGCAGTTCCGTTCCTTTTGATAAAAAGGATTTCATCGCTAAACAAAAATTATCTTTATCTTGATGATTCGAAATATTTTCATTAGATAGTATTTCTACCCCTTCCAGTTCGTTCTGGATGGTTGTTATGAAATTTCCTTCCATATTTGGATTTCGTGACAAATAGTCTGGTAAAATGTTTGTACGGCCCTTTATATATATATATATTGGGGTATATGAATAGGCTTGCAGACGTAGTATCCACCTTGTCAGCCTGGCTGAAGTATTTTGCATCGTATGTAGCCATTTTAATGATTTTAGGTCTACGCGTAAAATGAATTTTTTTCCAAGTAAAAATTGTTGAAAATATTCTGTAAAAACTACAACTGCTAAATATTCCCTTTCAACTGTCAAATATTTCCTTTCTGCCTCCGACAGTGACTTGCTGGCGTATTGGACTATTGATTCTACTCCTTCATAATTTATGTTTAATAATATGGCTCCTATACCGTACCCCAAAGCATCTGTTTGTAAACAGAAGTCTTGTGACAAATCTGGTAGTTTAAGTATTGGTGCAAGTAATAATTGCCTTTTTATTTCATTTAGCGCTTGTTTTGCGTCCTCTGGACATTCGAATTTACCTGATTTTTCAAAAGGTTTGTCAAAGGTTGTGCTATTGTTGCATAATTTTTAATATATCGTCTGAAATAGCTTAACAAACCACAAACTGATCTGCAGGTTTTTTTATCTTTAGGAGGCTGTAAGTTTTCTATGACTGTAAATTATGGTGAAATAGTACCTTCGTTTATCAGGTGTCCAAGAAAAACTAATTTTGGTGCTATTATTTTTAACTTTTCTGGTTTTAATTTTAAGCCTGCTTTTTCAAACTTTTCTAGTATTTTTCTAAGTCCGACCAAGTGGTCTTCCATGTTTTCATTAAACAAAATTAAATCATCTAAATAAGCCAAGGTATCGTTTTTCCTTCCTGGTTCGTTATATTTTAACACCAAATTCATTAGTCGAATAAAACAATTTGGACTAAATGATAAGCCAAAAGGCAAACGTTCAAATGTGAACGTTCTTCCATCGTCTTAGATAAATGTAGCTTTATGCTTTGTTTCTGCATCTAAAGCAATTTGCCAATATCCTGCTATTAAGTCAAAACTAGTGTAATATTTTGTACCTTTGAAACCAAATCCCTACGACGCATCGCTGGTATCACCTTCCATGACAGAATCTCCAACTCCAAGCTTCTCCATAAATCTGAAAGTCAAATATACAATACTGGACAAAATAAAACTGCAACACCTCAAATGGCTTGGACATACACAACGCATGGCTAGCACTCGTCTCCCAAAGATAACCTTCTATATACGAGTAAACGGTTCTCAACCCAGAGGTCACCCTCCAACGAGATGAAAAGAAAACTTTCCACCTTACAACCTGCCACAACTCTGCCGCCTGGCCGACAACAGAAGTACCTACAGGAGGCACATCAATGAACTGGTTAAAGAAGAGGCCCCAAAACGACCTCCAAGGACGGATGGGACATAAGTCAGTAAGTCAAGTGAAGTTTACGCTTAATTCTGGACTTTTTAGAGATTTTATTTCTGAATTTGAAATTTTTTCCACTGATCCAAGTTATATCTGGTTCAGTCTTACTTTATTATTACTTAAATTTGATAGTTTTAAGCATGTTATGCAATTCTCAATTTTTATAACTTGATTTTCTACGAAAATCATTGGGTATTCTTATATGGTATATCCTCCTATCATGGCGTCCATTGTTTTAACCTTTCCTTCTTTTGTGTTTGATTTCGCTAAAACTTGAGCTGTTGCCCCCCTTCTATTGTGATTTTCCCGCTTATTTTTAGGTTATAAGTCAAATCGTCACTGTCGTTATCTGTTGTTACGAAATTCTGCCAATTATTTTCATTTGCCTGGTTTATGGTTATTGTATCAGATATGGGTCCCCATACGATCCGCTATTTTCTGATGGCATCTACTCCTAGAATACAAGGAAATGGTAGCTGCTTGCATTTTATTACTGTTACTGTTATTTCTTTATCTCCTGTACTAAATTTTAATGGACATTCTCCCAAGATTGTCAGCCTGTGCCCTGTCACTGATGTCAGGGTATTCAGGAATCTGCTTACGCTATTTTTGACACTAGGAGGAAACCTCTTGAAAACTGCCTCTCGAATTAATGACTTAGAAGAACCTCTATATAATAAATATGGTAAATTTTGAAAACACTCAATTTTAAAACAACGCAAAATTGGTAGGCTATTATTATTTGCATTTGTATTGCAACATTCTAAACTATATAGGGGTCTTTGTAAGGAAACAGCTCTGTCAACCCTTACAGGCTGGTTTCTCCATTTAAATGCCCACTGTTTGGCCAAAAGTTTCTGGGGTTATCCCAGTTTTCTTCAGCGTTGCTACTGAGACCCTGGGTATTGTTAACTGTTTGCCTCCTTGGCCTAAATTCAGGAATATTATTAGGTGTGTGCCGAGTATTACTTGTTCCCTGCCTTCCTAAATTACTGCCCCTCTGCGTTTTGAACTGGTGGTTTGTCTTGTACGTCTGGCCTTCTTTGCATATTCTATGCCAGCAATCTGCTGCATAGCGGTTTGGTTTGCTAGAATAATAGCAATAAAATTTTCTCTTAAATTGTTTGTTTGTTTTCTGGTTACTTCTAAATATTTTTGATCTATCATTGTTGGTTCCCCAACTATCTGTCTTTGGTGGGGGAGGGTTTCCGTATTTTCTATAGTTATTAGCTGCTAATCTCGCAAGGTCGTGGAGTCTGTCAGCTATTTCCCTAGACGGCGACCCTTGGCCTCCGTGGCGCCTTTTTGGTTCATGATTTGGCTCTTCAAAGCTCACCCTTTTCTGTCCCCTTTCATATTATATACTTTCTTGGGCTCCTGTGTTATTTATTGCCATCTGATCAAACTTTTTCAAAGCTTCGTCAATTTTTACCTCTGTTTCAACTAGTATTATACCCTGCTCTAAATTTTTAGGTTTCCTCGATAATATTAGTCTTAATAACTTTGTCTGTAACCCTTGGGTAAAAGTATGTATTTGTACTTTCTGTACTGTCTCGTCATTTCTGCCTTTCTCTAATTGTAAACACACGGATCTACAAATTTTGTCGGCATATTCCCTGACACTAGTTGAGGTATTAAATGTCACTACCTCTGTTCTTAGCCTCTCGGAGATGCTTGTTTCTATGAACCTTGTTTTAAAAGATTCAATTAGAGTACTGATGTCCTTGGGCTCTTTTTCCTTAATTGCCTCAAAATGTTTAAGGGCGCTTCCCTTTAATCTGGCTGCAACGCATTGCTCTTTGACCTTATCCTCAAACGCTTCAGTTAGTTCGTCGAAAATTTTTAATTTTTTGATAAACTCATCTACGTCTGAATTTCCCGCGCATTCTAGTATAATTTTTGCAATTTCAAGTACTGTTGATAGGGAAGTCATTTTTTCCTATGGTAAAGCCATTTTATTTCAATCTACTATTTTTATCTAGCCCTCTCGACCCAGTTTTTCCAACTTCCACCAGTTGTTGTAGAGTTGTGTTTCCACCAGTTGTGTTTGAGTATTTGTGTATTTCATTTTTATATCATTCAAGAAGTATTCTAGATTAATACTGCATAAGCAATTAACAAACCAATAATTGGAATTAATTCCAGTGCTAGTCTATACCGTGCTTTATTTTTTTGAATGCTTTCAGTTTTAACCAGTAGTTAAATATCCTATCTAGTTCTGCGAATTAAAAAAAAATACTTGTGTAAGTTATTACACAATGCTTTTATATATATATATATATATATATATATATATATATATATATATATATATATATATATATATATATATATATATATATATATATATATATATATATATATATATATATATATATATATATATATATATATATATATATATATATATATATATATATACTATGTTGTAATTTACTTTAAGTTTTAACTAGTGATTTAATGTATATGTAAATGTTTGACTTCGAGTCAACGTATAAATAATTTTTATTGTGAAATAATCCGTAAATTATTAAGTTTTAAAGAATAAATCCAAGAAGAAACATAATGTTTCGATTTAAGTGGGATATTATTTTTGGAGTAGTTAAAAAGAGGAGAAAGCAATTAAAAGTAATTAACTTTCGTTTAAAAAAAAGAAAGCAGTGATATATACAAATTTTGAGTGTTTATTTTTACTATATATAGGTAACAAATTATGCTTTATGTGTATACTAATGTGAATATTTATTTTAGGTACAGCCTTAGCTTTTTTTTAAATAAAACTTTTCGTAAGATCCTTTCGGATCCATTTTTTCAATCATTTTTTGACAAATTTTTGGAAAGTAACAAATTTTGAAGCCACTTCAAATGTATCCTAATAATATCATCTCATACCATCAGAAACCAAACCAAACTTGATCAACTGATATTTTGGAAACCATAGCAGTATTACAGGCTTTACTACAAGTTCATCCGAAAGTGAGATAAAATCAGAACTTAATTTAGGCCTAGAGAATATGCTACATAGCCCAAATGGCTTATATTATTGAAATATGTAAAAATGCTTTATGCTGGAAAAATGTGTGAAAATTAAAAAACCAAAAATATTATGTGTAATGAATTCAAGGTATTTCTAAAAGGAAAAATAAATGGTATATCAACTACATCACACAGATAAATTAAATTATTAATGGGAATTAAATTTAAACTCAAATAATTCATAAACTTTTCTAATATAACTAGAAACTTAATTTAAGCAGAACCAATAATATAATGCTTAAGCCGCATGGGGTCAAGTTAAAACAGATGATGCATATGAAGAAGGGTAAAAAGAGTATTTTTCAGACCTAGAGACAGAGAAAAAAAAAACAAGGATGAATTTCAAATTGAAATCTTTCGAAACAAAAGGACATGGCCTATATTTGACCGGAAACATAACCCTAAGGAAACACATTGAGGGTATATGCACATAATGACCCAAAGATGGCAGCCTAATAGCATAATAGCTGTAAACAAAATTAAACTGTTTTAAAAGTAAAATGTTGAGAATTGGGACAATTCTTCTTTAAATGGGGAGTATTGTGATAAAGCTTCTAATTTAGTCAATTTGGAATTTAGTAAAAATATATTAAGACGCAAATACAAAGTTTAGAAATACCATTTTGTATTAAAGTAAGGAACATATCCTGCCAAGTTTCTGCTTAACGGGAAATTGAGAAATCACCACTTCCTAGCTATTACGTGAGTTGGGTAAAGGAAGGTGTGGTTGAGAAAAATGTATACAAGATACATTTTATGGGAGGGGGCAGACTGATACTAACTTTATGCCAGACTGACCTCTGGTCCGTTGATTTAGAAATACCTTGGAATATTGCCGAATCATTGTAAGTGTCTAAATATTTTATTATATATTATTGTAGTTTTCCGAGACTTGTGGTCTACTTGGGACAACAAGTCCCAGTAGAAAATATATATCTGTTATTATTATATGTTAACTGAATAAAAGTATTGTGTTATGGACAACCTCTCTTCGATCTACCTTTAGCCCCTCGAACATACCCAGTCAGTTCGCCTCTTTTGTTCTGTCATAGCCTAAGGCACGCTACCAAAGTTTAATTACCTTAGGGCCAGAGTTTACCTCCCCTATAAAGGGAGAAATAAAGGTATCTATGACTACACCACCCGAATACCATAAAATACGCTTCACCACAATAGCAATAATAAATTTTCTTTGGTTTTTCCAAAAACATTTTATTACAATTTTGAATTATTTTAGCTAAAAGCGTTGTTTTCCCTGACATTGATGGACCACACAGAAACGATCTGAATGGTGTTTTAAATTGTTAAATGGTGCTGCCGCTGTTGACAACAGTCGGACTACAACTAACCGTAAACCATACTTATCCAATGAATAATTAGTAATAATAATTTCACCATAGATCTATCTAGTAGATTAACAAGAACAACAAAAACAATATTTCATTCATTTATTCGACATGAAAACTCTATTTTGTTCAAGATGAAAAACATAAAAAAAAACACTTGTTCAACAAGAACAAAACTCTATTTGTTCAAATATTTCCGACATAAAAAACAACACTTTTTGTCCATCAACAATAACGCTATTTGTGCAACATGTCCATCAACAATAACACTATTTGTACAACACTAACACTTATTGTCATAAAAACACTTTTTTGTTCAGCATCACTATTTGTACATTAGCACACTTTTTGTACAGCAGCACTTGAAAAAAAAAACACTTGGAACATGAACTTTAAAAAATAGCACACTATGAATTTAAAGGGACCCCCCACCCTCCGGGGCGCCGCGTGGCCGAAGGCCGGCCGCGGTTGCAACCCCCCCCCCCCCTGGGCGCTGTTGAAAAAACTGTATACAATAGTCGTCGTCACTGCTGCTACAGGTTAGGTTGGGTTAAGGTAAGGTTTGAGTTAGGTTGGGTTAGAGTCAAACTCATGTTAATTTATGCAGACCAATTTGATTGCGATAGTCTATGCATTCAACCCGGTCTGAAATACGATAGTGGCCATGGGGTAGTACACTTACACTATTCTCGAGCACAAAGACTTTGTCGGAAATACATGACATTGCATTCTTTTTCACTCTTACAGTATAATTTTTATACTGTAGAGAGCGAATTGCATGCACTTGTGCTCTTGGCACTAGGCTACTTTCTACACAGTCTCTGTACACACTCATGTTGAAAATGCTCTTTATAAAATGTGTAGGCACCCCTTTACACGCCTGCTTTACATCCCTATTATGAGTTTCCACGCAATAAACTTTAGGACCCGGGAACACCCCCCTGGATATCACTCCCCGTCTCTGATTTTAACATTAGTAGTTGGTTGGGGGCTTGACGTTTCACCAACTCGGGGTAGAGGGACGGATTCCAGTTAGTGAAATCCATCCACGAGCTGATTTGTTCCCCATTTTCTAAATCCCCCAATAAATCCTCGGTTTTTACTTTTAACAGCAGAGAAACTGTATCCCCATAGTAAACTTGAACCTCCCCCTCCTTTTGCCATTGCACCTTGGACACATTGTAAAAAAAACGACAACATGAGCTTTTTGGAAATTTCAAGTACCGAACTACCTCCTGCTATATTCTTGTTCAATACCACATTTCTCTTTTTCCTGTGTAGAATAACCATGCCAGCCTCTAAGCTCGTGAACATTGTAAAATTGGGGTCGGCAATAATTCGTGCACACTCTTGAGGGTCAGTCACAACGTCGCAACGAGATCTGTTCCATATTTTTTCACACATTTTGTCAAACGCTGAATTTAGAATGAGTTTGTACATTTCAGTCTCTACTTTGGTGTTTGCCCGAGAGCGTTTATCAACAAAAGTGTCGATAAACGTCTTTAAGTATGGTTTTGATTGAATTGCAGGACCCTATGTATTTTGGTGATCTTGAAACCATTGTTCACCATCCAGTGCAAAAGTACATGATGAACAACGATATCCTCTTTAGGGTCCAGATCTGCAATCAATTTTTGCTTAGAGGGGATCCAGTGCATCCCCATATACTCAACCAATGATCGATTGTAGGGGCTCAGTGAGTCCCTGGTCACTGGTCGATTGATACAGGAAAAAACAATGCAATGTGCCCGTCAATTTTAAAGAACCATCCTTGTGGCCCATTGTCCTCGACTGTGTTAATGTCGGAGAACTCAAAAGGATTCTCAAGCCATTTATAGTTCCCACACGGCAAAGAGTAGTGAAATATTGCCGAGGGGTACAATGAGTTCATGTCCAAGAACACTGCATTTGACTTTGCACCGGTATTGTTTTGTCCGCTTGGATCTGTTGTCAAAACGCGATCCCTGTGAAAAACATACCCACCCCTCATTGATCCTTCTACAAAAAGGTGTTGATCTGCATCAGTTATCAAGCCGATTTCCTCCCTAATAAATTTTAAAATCAAGTCCATCACCAAATGTGGCGTGGAAAAATAAAAGCCTATATCTAGTCCGAACTCTGAATAGATTTGGTCTGTGTTTTTACAGACAATATCTAACAGAGTTAAAACGTCACTGGCCAAGTAGAGTCTACAATAATCCCACCCATTTTTACAATTACCCTTAGACCACACCTTCTTGGCAAATTCATATTCCTCGGCTGTGCATTCACTGTTGGTGAGTGAATTATAGAAAGCTTCAATTGGAGGTAGTTTCACCTCGCTTAAGCGAGCGCCAGAACAGTAATAGGCGTGTGCATATACACCTGTACAGGTCAATAGGTCATACATTTCACTGTCTGGAAAGTGCTGTTTAAGCAAAGGAAAACCATCAAAGTTGTCACTTTTCTGCACTTGAATCAATTGACTCAATGCCTTGGGAAAAAAACTAAAAGAATCTAAAAACCTGATTTTATTCCAGCACGTGTGCCCATTATTTACTACCTGCCATTTCAACTCGAGAAGCACCAACTTCTCTGCTGATTTGGGAATGAGGTTATAGGTAAATGAATTATTCACCCACGGACTATCTAGTCCCCCTCCCTCCCTGTGCATACGTGGCAGTGCCGGTAAAATAAATTTTAAATCATAATTTGAATTATGAATAAAAACTGGAATAAAAAACTGCTGGCTAACGTTTAAGTTACACGATTGATGCGCTACCCCTCCAAAATTACGACCCCCAGAGGATATTTCCTACTACAAGTGATTGTGGTCTCTGACTTCCCCTTCCCCCCTCTAGTCCCTTTCCCCTTATCCCCCTCGTCAAACTTCCCCTGACAAATGCAGCATGTTTTTTATTTTTAATCGCAAGACGATCCTCTGCAGACAATACCATAGGGTAATGCCTATTTCTCAAACGAGAAAAAGCGCCATTAGCTTTGCCAATTATTTTAGTCAGTGCATTGACCATGCACTCTCCCTCATCCAACGTTTCAACTATTTCTAATATTCAGTGTTCGAGTGTATACAAAGCGGCAGTTCTCTAAATGTCTTGCCGTGTTTCGTTATCGTGTGATTGATGAAAATAGTGAGTCATTACGAGTCAATACAATTAAAATTTTGAAGTTCGTAAAAAATAATAGATATGCTAAATCGCCTGTCAACAAATCCGTCCCGAGTAAAAGTGAATTGACTACTTATTTCCCGAGCAAGTTTGCTGCACCTGATCCTGAATTGGAGTACAAGTTTGAGAGAGATCTTGATCTTTGTTTAGAATCTTTGGAACCGGATCTTGGCCAGTCAGTGAGTGTGTCGGATGTTCGTTCGGCTATCCATAAACTAAAAAAGAAGTACTCTAAAGGAGTAGATAATATCTGTGGTATGCATCTGATTCTCGGTAGTGAACTGTTAATAGTACATTTAGCACTTATGTTCCAAATGATTTTTAGTTGCGGTCTAGTGACAGATATTTTTTTTACCGGTGTAATCACCCTTGTTATGGAAAAAGATAAATACACATCTGAATGTTGTTCTTACTACCCGATAGCCGTTCCTTCCGTTTTTTTGTAATTTTATTAAGTTATTAGTTAGTGAGGAGGTCAAGTCTGTTTGTAGTACGCAAGACTCACAGTACGGTTTCAAGAGAAATATTAGCCGTGAGCACGTGCATAGCCTATTGTCTAGTGTTTTGTTGGATGCAGATGCTAAAGGTGAAACGAGGTACTTGTAGGCCACGACGTCCGCGGGGCTTTTGATTCGGGTATCCATGCACAACTGCTTGTCTCTGCGTTTAAGAGAGGTCTTGACAGATCTATAATTGCTACTTATAGGAACATGTATTTTAAGTTGAAGGTTAGAGTAAGGGTACTAAGAAACCAGAGCCCGACAGTATCAGATTTCCTCGTACCAGTACGAAAAGGCATTCGCCAAGGGGCTTTATCATCACTGCCTCTTTATAATAACAGTATCATCGAGGCTCAGAAGACGGTGAAAACGTGCTTTATTTTTCGTGGAATTGATTTGTCTCTTGTTAATTATGCCGATGACATTTTAAATCTGAGTAGATCCATCAGTGGCATAGAGAGTAATTTCAGAGTTTTGTCTAACGAATATGCTAGCATAGGCCTAGAATTCAACTCCAGCAAAAGCGAGGTGGTCGCCTTCAATGGTTGTAAGAAAGAGTTGGCACATGTCATATTTGCACTAGGTAGTAATACTGTTACTGCAGCAGCATCAATGACTTACCTTGGTTTTACAATTGGGTCTAATCTTAAAGCTACCCGGTCCTGTCTAATAAAAGATTTCAAACAGAAAGTCCAAAAAGCGTATGGGAAGATTTTATCATGCAAACGCCTATATAACCGCCGCATTCTAGCACGGATCTTCAATTCCTTTGCCACCCTTCATGTTTTAGCTTTGTCACCTTTCTGGTCTTTGTTCACTGTTGATGATAAAAAAACAATCCGTACAGTGTTCTATAAGTTTGCAAAATATCTGCTTAGCCTTCCCCCCTGGCAAAGAAACCGCCCGATTTCATCACGTTACGGACTCGATGACCCCTTCGTCGTGATCGTGACCAGGAGGGAAAAGTTCCTGAAATCCTTAGACCCAACGCATAATATGTTTGAAGCTATAGTTAGTACTGTGTAATGGCTGTCTTTTTATTTAATTAGTTTTTCCATTGGTTTTTGAAGTATTAATTTAAGTTGCTCGTTTGTTTGATGTGTTGTTGTTTTCTGTTCATTTTCTCTCTACTCCATTTTTACTTTTTTTGTATTGTTAAAGATCGGTAATAAAAATCATTCATTCATTCAATAACTGCATGGTGTTAGAACTGTCTCTTTGCGCTTGAGCGTAGGAGACTGCAATAATTTGATGTTCTTCGATTCGGTTTGGAAATCGAAGATCGTTCACTTCCACAAACTTCGCTTCACTGTCCAAAGAGATTTTACTGCTCTGTAGGAGGGCGTTTTAAAAAATTTTAAAGCGTAAAATAGCCCTATCCCCTGAAACTATTTCGACTGACTGGTAGCCATGCCGTCTACAATGCTTCATATGATCCCGTATTTTTAAATCGCTACGGAATTGAGACAGGCATGTTGGACAGTAGAAACGTACACCCCCCGTCCCTTTTTTCCCTCCCCCAGAACTCTACTAATGTCTGTAATTGGGTTAAAATTGCCGATTGAGTTGGGGTCACTAGGTGGTGTGTACAACAACCAGTGTTTCACCAGTTCAATCGACGGGCCTCTTACTGGGAACACCACCCTTTCTTTTTACAACTAACCCCATCTTCAAATTCAGTTTCATATTGAACCAGAGTCACGCCAATATTTAAATGGGAATTTGCCCTTTCAAAAATATCAATAGACCTGAGCGTTACTAAGTATTTTCCCTCTAAACAAGAAAAATCTACAATGGGAACATTGGACCCCTCCTTCCCATGCACTGCCCAATCGTCTAAATTCGTCTTGGTAGCGTCACGTGTTAGAGGCTCGAATGGTAATATGAGGAAAGCGTACTTGAAACATTCTTGACCTGTTTCAAAACAGATTCGCTGGACACCTTTACATCCTTCTAGATCAGGATTATATTTTAATTCAATTGCCCTCCCTCCCCCTCTCCCCCCTTTTAAAATAAAATCTTTTTTAAATTTACAAATATTAACACATAAATTTTCAACAAATAAAACTACAGATCCGCTCCCGTTTTCGTTATAATTCTCGAGATGCGTAATAATATGGCCTATCAACTCGGAAAAAACACTCTCAAAATTGTCTAAATTTGGATAGACCACTCGCATCTCGGTATGTACATAATGATGATAACCCTCACTTTTTCTCTCATTTAAATAAAATACCTTTAAAACAATAGAAACCTTAATTGAATCCCTACCTCCTCCCCACAACTTAATCTCGTTTTCTAGCAGTGCACGAATTCTATCTACATATTCATGAGCAATTTCTACAGGGTCAAACACAAAATTACCACCGAAAAGCGAATTAAAAGGGTCACCGAAAGTTGCAGAGTAGACAACTATTGTATTTAAAATTTTATTTGACAGTTCAAAATCGGGAAGTGTCTGAAATTCGATATTACCCTCCCCACCTCCTCCTCTTCTATATTATCAGCACCCTCCCCCACATTGTTCAATAATAGGGCTATAGGAAGCCACTTCAGTTGTTATTAAACGGTATTAAACGGTATTTCAAGTGAATTACCATTGATATGTGAATTGTTGCAGAGCTCCACAGGCGCGTCTTCTTCTCCAACTGACGAACAGGGGGGAGATGGTGAATATGGAACCAATAAAACCTATAAAGGAAAATAGCTTATTTTCAAGGTTTCTAAATCACCCTATATTTAAAATTTGATTATTATTTAAAAACGCGCTTAGCAGTAGCATTTAGTTCTCTACTCTATATATATTCTGAAAGTTCCTATTTAATACAATCTAAAAGATGACATAGAAGGTTTTGATTTTGTTCAAACAACTCCTCAAAAAATAATTCATATTAATACTCTATATCTGCTTTGGAAAAAAAACCGAGGTCTTTAATTGATAGCCTATCTCTTTCTGGCCATACAGTTTATAACACAAAGATTTTGCTATGAGGAAAATATGATCGGAATATAGTGCCTTTTTTCGCTTCACTATGAGAATTCAGCAGACTGAATGTATACGATAATTGACCTGATTTAAAAGGGGGAACAATGTCTTTTAATATCTCTGACACGCTTTTACTGTGATGAAATGAATCGATTGTTGGAAAGCCCCTTAAAACTACAATATTCTAGCAAAAAATAGCATTTTGAGATAAAAAGACTCTCTAACAGTAAACTAGAAATTAGCTAAAAATATTATTATGAGGTTGAAAAATAGCGAAGATGCCTACAGTGGGCAGAGAAAATAGGAAAGGTTTAAAAAAGGGCGGTTTCTTTGACAGGTGAACAAAATTACATTATATTTAGATATATCTGAGGGAGGGGGAGCAGAAAAATTTCAAACAAGGGGTGGGGGATTATAGAGAAAATAACATTCTAGTATCTCTGACACAATTTTACAGTGATGAAAAATGGGTTTGTTTAGATATTTCTATAACCTGGTAAAAATGCTTACATTTTTATGTTTCGGCTGTAGTTGAGTGTCAGATGGACTGGGTAAAGCATGATGGAGGGCGGACGGGCCGGCGGCGTTATGTTCCTGCGCAAATTTGGCTGCGGCTTGTGCATTAGGGCCAGTGATGGTGCGGACTTCTGCAGTCGAGCCACCGATGTCACGGGCTTGCACAGATGCGGCGACGGCGATGTCACTGGTAGGTTTCATTGGTTCCTGATTGGATTGGACTTGGGCAGGCATCACTTGTCTGGAGGGCCTCGGCCAGTGACCATACTGAACAACTGTCACCTTCGCAGGGGTTTTATTATTACCCCTTGCTCTCTTTTCAGGTGGAGGTGCACATTCTTCATAATTGTCCTTAAAAAAAAGACAAAATTTAGTATTGAAATAATTTTTCCCTTTTTTACAGAATAAAAATTAGTACCCCCCAACCCCCTAACCATAATTTTGTCTAGAAAGCATTTATCGCAAAGAAGCCCCCTCCCCCACCATTTTCAGTAAAGCAAAAAGTAAAAATTTGCGAGAAATACTAGACTCAGAAATCAAATGCTATTCAATTTACGCATAATAAAGTTATGTATTCTTTTTCTTAGAAATCCCGACCTTCTTACTTTTCACACGAAGAAACACTTTGTTTTTACTTTACAATAAAGGTGTTAGAAGCGAGGCATTGCAACCCTAACCCCCCCCCCATATAAACACTGAGTACTCAAAATGGAAAATGAATATTACATGAAACTGACATCCATCCCCCTCTTAACAAAAGCAAAAGTAAAATTTGCGTTGAAGAAGCTATGATGTTAATTTGATCAAAAGTATCCTTTTTTTCTGTGAAACCTTTTGGTTAAGCCGCTAACATAAGGATTAACCAGCAGGATGTACTTTAAAAGGGTGACAGTAATTATCAGCTATTTAAATCTTTGAGGAAATGCTTAAGTCAAACCAGAGTGACTTAATAGCTAAGGGATTGACAGAAAATTGGCTGTCAAAAGGAGAGTTCAAAAACTTGGTTATTTCGATTGGAAGAATTAAAGTCATAAACTGAGAGGGGTGTGGAGGGGAGAGGTTAGGTTTACGTGGTAAAAAAGAACATATTTTAAGCTTTCTAGCGAGTATAAGTAATATATTGTGGAGTTTGTTTTGTATGTGGGGGGGGGGGGGGTTACCTGAAATTGAATATATTGTGGGGACTATGTAAAATGATTTTATTTGAAAATAAAGTATGAAAATTTACTAAAAAGAACTCATATTGTTAATTGATGCATCCAGAGTATCCAAATCAATAATATCCAATGTTATATCCATAGTGTCACAGAACTTTCTGAATGTTTAATCACAACGCATGTCCGTTATATACGAAATCTCAAGGATGAATTGTGATGTAATGAGAAACTATATGTAACTGGCTCCCTGATTGGCTTAGAGAAAGACAGCTTATGTAACCGGCTACCTGATTGGCTTAGAAGGGGACACGTGATCCTGTTTCTCGTTATCAGATCAATACAAAAAATTTAGTTCCCCTTCGATTACGCAATTATTTTCTCAGAAATTTAGCTCCTCTTCGATTACGCAATCAATTTCTCAGAAATTCACTTGTCCTAGTCAATTACGCAATCAATTTCTCAGAAATCCATTTCCCCCCTCTTGTCCTAGATCAATATATCTCTTCCCCACCGTTAATGCGCATGTGCAAACTTCACCCCGGAGACAATACACTTGGAAAAAACAAATAAATCGACCTTGAAAGAGGTGTCATTGACCCCATTAGAATCCATAAACCATGAAAATACATCAAAGTGAGAAAAATCCTGTTTTTTCATTCTCAGTTACAAAAACCATAAAAACATGCCTAAATTATGTAGGGTCCGAGTAATGCCTGGCTCTCTACTTTTAATAGGTACATCATATCAGAGACCTCAACCGTAGAGGTGTCAAGCTCCAATCTTCAAAATGTGGAATTTCGCATTTTTTTTAAAAGAAAAACTGTCGATGCATGTTAATTTGTTTTGTTTTTTTCCCATTGGTGATTGTATGACACCAAAGGTCCAAGATAATTGGGAAGGAGCTCATTCAAACGTAAATTTAAAGCTCCTTTTTAAGTGACCATACAGATTGGACCATGGGAAAGTCTGGTTTTCTTGCTGTTTTAGGACACAAAACTACAATTTTACCCCAAAGAGGATGAATTTGCAATCAATCTAAAATTCTGAGAAGTTAATTGATTAAAAAGACGGTGCACACGGTGGCAGTACAGGATTCAATCAAGTTGATTCACTTTAGTTGTAATGAAATTAGTCTACGCTTGGCGATTTGTAATTGCGGATCAGCTATAATGAGGGGGATGAGCCATTGTTTAGATGGGGGTAGGGTAGATTCTTAGAAAAGTATATTTTAATGGATAAACCGCTTACTCTTCAAGAGGCTTCAGATAAATGTTGATAGAGGTAGGGAGAGTATGAATTAATTAGATTGTTTCGCTATACAGCAAAAATGTTACATTCCCATTTCTACCAGAACAGAAGTGGATAGCAAAGCAGGTCATCATTAGCCCCGCCAGGGAATTTCTTGAGGTGGCAAATACTGCAAGGAACTTAGTTTTCAGCAATTTGAAATGGTGTTATTTTCTTTTTCAAGTTCTATGAAGTACTTCAATGTATTTAAGAAATTCATGTAAGGTATTAACCGATAAGAAAATCCTATTTTAGAGGTTGTGATGGCATCAATTATGTAGAAATTCAAAATTCTCGCAGAATTCTCATCAAATTCTGATGAGTACCTAAATATTTAAATTTCCAACTTTCCTACTTACCAATGCTGAGAGCCTGAATTTTGACAAAATTACCGAACTCGAGGGTATCTCTGAACTTCATAAAATTAATATTATTGCTGTGACAGAGGTTCAGTCCCAGAACCCAGATTTCCTAAAAATTAGCAATTATACTCAGTTCATAAAACTTCGCCCTCCCAATCACCCTCTTGGGAAAAAAGGGGGTGGTATATTATTTTTTGTCCGAGATAACCTCCAACCTAAACTCATCCCCACCCCCAACTTATCAGATTATGTTGAAATTCTATGGCTGAGCCTTCGACTGAAAGTACTTCCCCGCCCTTTCAATTTAATTGTAACCGCCGTCTTTTATCATTCCCCTAACCAAAGTATTGACCAGAAACGCAAATTTATCCAACAATTTCTTATAAGTGCTGACTTAGTATCCGAACGCTGGTATTTGCTTACTTGGTGATGCGAATGACCTGAGGATAGACTCTATCTGCACCTCTCTTAATATTAAACAACTGGTTAAAATATCTACAACAAAAGGTAAAAGCTCTCTGGATGTTATTTGTTCAAACATGAGTAAGTTTTATAACTCCCCGCAAGCACTGCCACCACTAGGAGGCAGTTACCACTATTGTCTTCTTTTTTCTCCCTCCTCAGCCATTGAACATTCCTTTTCTACCTTAATTGGGGTTTGCTGTCCCCTCAGTGACGCAGGACTTCTTTCTTTTGGATCATGGTTGACAAGTGAAAGTTGGCCAGATCTTTATAATTCTAATAATCTTGGCGGCAAAATTTGGATTTTTCAAAAATAACTAATTGATTCCAATTCATTATGTTTCCCAGAAAAAAAAATCAGAAAGTGCTCCAGTGATAAACCTTACATAAATAATCACATAAAAATATTAATCCGCAAGAAAATAAGCTCATTTAAGAGGGGTAATTAAGCTGAAGCAAATAAGTTAAGAAAGGAATTAAAAAGTCAAATTAGAAAAGCTGCCCGAGCCTATTATAAAAATAAAATTAAATACTTGTGCCATGATAAACCAAAGAACTGGTACTCTGAAATTAAAAAACTTACCGGTAAGAGTCAAGAACAACTAAATTTTAATATAAATGAACCTCCAAAGACCACAGCTAAAAACCTCAATAAGTTTCTGGCTTCTATTGTCCAGAGTCTCCCACCCCTACCTTACGCATTTCCAGATGTTCCTGATCCTTTTTCACTCCCACATATTTCTCCATTTAATGCTGATAAAAAAAATATAAAAACTAAAACAATCAAGTATTTGCCGTTTAGATATTCCCCTTCCCCTGACTAAAGCTTTCAGTGATTACCTCTCAAAACCCCTATCCACCCTGTTTAATGAAATTACCGAATCTGGACAGTTCCCTCCATATTGGAAACAAGGCTTTATTACCCCACTCAAAAAGAAAAATGGGAAGCCTGGTTTTGATGGCATTCGTCCTATTGCCCTCACCTCGATTTTTTCAAAATTGTATGAAAGTTTTCTCGCAGACTGGCTTAAGATGAAAGTCCTCCCCCTCATTGATCTTAGACAGTTTGGTAATCTCAAGTCCACGTCAACCTCTCATTACCTGATCCATCTTGTTGATACCATGGGTAAATTACTTGAAAAACCTAACACATGGCTTAATCTAATTTCTATTGATCTTCAAAAAGCTTTTGATTTGATTAACCACAATTTACTCATAGATAAACTTATAAATGAATTCCACATTGAAACTTTCCTTGTTAAGCTTGTTGCCTCTTTTCTTTCTAATAGATCTCAAGCAGTTAAATATTTAAATTGTTTCTCAGATTATCTCCCCATATTTAATGGCATTCCTCAGGGGACTATTCTAGGCCCTCTCCTTTTTTCACTTATGATTAATAACCTTTCAACCCTTTACGACAATAGATGGAAATTTGTCGATGACTTGACAGTTTTAGAGATATGTCATAAAAACATCTTTAGCAACCCAATGGGCACACTCCAAGATATTGCCTGTGAGGCCTCTTCCCTTGACATGACTGTTAACCCTTCTAAATCCGCAATAGTCTCAGTAAGTTTCCTTAAATCCCCTCCATTTTTCTCTTGCTCCTATACCTCCTGAAACTTCTGTCACATCTCTTAAACTCCTTGGTGTTACAATTTCTTCTAATTTGAAATGGTATGCCAATATAAATAATATCCTACGACAAGCAAACTCCTCACTTTTCCTCCTTAAAGTTTTAAATAAATTCAGTTGCCCCCAATCACATTTACTACAAGTAAATATTTCTTTTGTGCGTCCCATATTAGAGTACGCTTGTCCTGTGTGGCACCCTGACCTATCTAATGAAGCAACACAAAAAATTAAAAATGTCCAAAAGAGAGCTCTAAGAATTATTTTTAAAGAGGGCAAGATACCGTATTTGTATGTGTTAAATATTTCAAACCTAGAGACCCTCGAGAGACGAAGAAATAATTTGTGCCTCCGTTTTGCAAAAACTGCCATAACAAACCCTCGGACGGCAAGTATTTTCCCCAAACGTCACTCCCCATCCAGATTACGGCCGCCTCGAGCTGTTTCTGATCCCATCCCTGTATTGTGCCCCAGTCACTGGTTTAATACTAGATACTAAAGAAATTTTGTACCCTGTTTTACAGGAAAAATTAATAAAATTTACAACTAGCTTCTTTTTTTTCTTTTTTTTTGTCTCCCCCCCCCCCCTTCTTAACCAGCTTTTATTTCTCAACTCTTTTATTAACTTACTGTAGTTGGATTATTGACACTTTGTTAGTGTCTCTTTTAATTCATATGCATTTATGTCTCGCTCTTTTTTTTCTGTGTATATGCGTTTATTCCCCCCCTCCCTTTTTTTATGTCCGGTATAATTATTTTTAAGAATCGTATTTGTTTAAGTTTATTTTTATAATTTTTTTATATTTTTTAATTTTTAAATTAAATTTTAAATTTTTAATTATTGAATGTTAAATTATTGTTCATTATGATTTTTCTATTTCTTTGTTGTTGTTTCATTTTTGCCAGTTTTAGTGCAATCATTTATATTGTTGACTCCAAAGTCCGAATTCGGCCCTTTATGGGCTTGTGATAGTGATTTTTTGAAATAAATATCTTATCATTATCAACACAAATAATAATACTTCTGTTCTTCAAACCGAAATTATTTTGTAGTAATATTATCAAGTACTTCTTACCAAAATTACTATTCATTGCCAATTTTTAAAGTAGCCTATATTCAAATTTTATCCAAAATTGAAATTGAAAATTTAAACGTAGGACAGTACTAATACACGTACAATTATGGATTTACACATTTTAAAAGCAATTGACCAGGTATTTAAGGGATAGGTACCTCAAATTATATATTGGTTAGGCCTGGGTATGATTTGGAAAACAAACAGAAGTTATCTAAGAAAAGAGCTTTTCAACGGAAAGCAAGAAACAGATTTGAAACGTTAAATCTTTTGGTGTGATTTTCATTAAAGTTCTATGACTTTTACGGGTTGTTTCCCCTTTTTTTCAAAAATAAGGCAAATATTCATAACGTTTGATGGGTAAGATTAAACTTGATGAAATTTATTTATTTGAAATCAGCATAAAAATCTAATTCTTTTGATGTATCTATTCGCATCAAAAGTCCGTTTTTTTTAGTTTCGGTTACTGTAAAGCCGGGTTGCTACTTACTTACAGTTCGTTACCACGAACTGTTTGATCACCTGGAAGTAAATCATATCAGTGGCTTAAATTACTATGGGATAAAGGATAAGCGCCTCCCTAGAGACCTTTTTTTTCTCCACCTGGATCAATATTTTATCTACCCCACAATTTTTGGTACCCTCTATGACTTTTTCTGCATAAATGATTGTTAGGATTATATTTCTCATTTTGATTCTATCCTTTTCTGTGTTATATACAAGAATTTAGTTAAAGAAAAGTAATATTTTCTTTAAAAGTTCTATTAATAATTGAAAATTGTTCAAGTTATTTTGTATCGGTGTATCAATGAGGAAATTTTCCTCATTGATACTTAAACTGAAAAAAAAAACTGGTATCATTTTACAAAGGTGACGGTGCCAGAACAAGTTCATGGGAAGTAATTAATTGTATTGCATCTCTTTTCACCTTCATCATAAAGCATTCCTTCCACAGTTGCCACTAATCTCATATTTCCAAATTTTCTATTTTCAAATTTTCTATTTCATATTTCCTAATTTCATATTTTCTGAAACTTCTATCTTACCGTACGCTTGTAGCTCATCCCCCCCCCCCAAAAAAAAATAAATAAATATATAAGAAATGAATACCGTTGGAAATATAGAAAATAGGAAGTGTAAGAAGTATAATTGAAACAAGACTGTCGTTGCAATTTCAGGTTTTCTGCAAGGAAATTGATTGACTTCTGATACATTTTTATATTTATATTAGTTTTATTCTTGTTCTTAGCTGCCTAAAAATGGAGGAAGGGGAACAGCGTATTTCTAGTATTCCAACTTCACATGCAGGTTTGTAAGAAAAATATTCATTTCATTATGTATTAAGTTAGTTTGTTATTGCACTATTTGAGTATTGCATTCAAGATTCATTTATTTAAAACAGCTGTCATAGTATTTGCAAAAACCTCAACTAAATTACACTCTCCTACAACACAGGAAAATAAAAGAAAAAAACTAAGTATTATTAATGACACCTGTACAAAATGGAATAAAAGGAATTGCTGAAGCGATTCGTTCTGCATCTTGTTGACTCGAAATTGTTCATGTGTCGAGTATTGGCCTTGGGGGCAATAAGAGGAGGCAACAACGTGCTGTGTTTTTCACTATTAAGGAGTGACTGTCCAAATTTGCACATAAGAGGGATCTCCCTTCTCTCAGCGTTGGTATATCCAACGTTGCAGTTGTAATTGCATACGCGTGTCATATTTGGGGCCCGTTTTTGACTTTTATTTGACGTTTTTGACGTTTATGATTTCGTTGCCTGTTTTTGAACAGCCTCGAGATCGTCATTTAAGTAGTCAATGTTGTGAACCTATGGTCCCCAAACAGGGCGTGCATATTTTAGCAAGGTACTTATATAGTAGATAAACGCAATCCGTAACTGATTCACTGGAAAACCTAGTCGTTAGAGTGTAATCAGTGATCGCAAAGCATAGTTGCCCTTTTTCACAAGGTTAGAAACATGGTAGCTGAAAGAACAGTCAGTACTGAAAGTCATAAATGAATAAAAGACTAATTGCAATTGAAGTGGTAGGGAACCAGGATTTAGGACAAGCTACGTCCCTTTTAAGCAGATTAAAATGCGTCACTTTTGTTTTATTGATGTTAGTTTGAACTGCATTATTCCTGCACTGATCAGTGAAATTAGTAGAATGTATCTATGGAATTCTAGCCGACCATGTTCCTTCCTGTGCTATTTGGGGGGATTACGTTCCATGGCACCTTTCCAAAGCATGTACTTATGGATTTGCTTGCCTTATGTTCCTTGGTGTCTTTCCAGAGCATGTACTTATGGATTTGCTTGGTTGATGTTCCTTCCTATGCTATTCTAAGGGTTTATGTTCCCTCCCATGCTATTCTATAGCAGTATGTTCCTTCCAATGTTATTCTATGGGACCTCTACACGTGATTAAAAACACGTTTTGAAACTACATGATATTTGCTTATGTCCCATATGGGACCTTTCCAAACGAGCGGGGAATCCCCATTCGTTCCTACACATTGCAAAAAAAAGTGGGCAGTATGAGCGGGGATTCCCCACACAAGTTTGTTTGAACTCCAAGTTTTTCAACCAGACTGGTTTTTGAGGCAAAATACGTTTTTTTAGCCAATCAGAGACAGCGGAGGTTGCTCAATATGCGATAACTCGACTGGTGATTGGTTACAAATAAAAGACGTGATTTTTTTTTGTCCTTGAAATTTTGTATAAAATGCTCATACCTTACGTTTAAATTTTCATAATGATTTAACATATCATGGATAGTGCACTAAATATTATTTAAATTGAAGTTATAGATACAACAATTTATAATGTGAGTACAGCTTAGTAAATTTCTCAATTTATTTCCAAATAAAATCATTTCACCACCCTTCCAGTAAATTTACATTCAGGGGCATAGCCCCCCTCCCCCCAAAAATACAAAACCTATAATATGAGGATTATAGTCGCTAGAAAACGTGAAATACCCCCTTTTTCTATTATGTAAATAAAATCTCTCCTCCGCCACTCCTATGTTTACGAGTTTAATTCTTTAGAAATAGTTATCTCGTTCAAAATGTCCCTTTTCCCATCATTCATTTAATATGTGTTGTCTTTTTTCTAATCTAAATAGAAACATCTGTGTTACGAGAAAAGGGTCAGTTTTGGAACCACACTTCGCAAGCTTCTCTTATCGCATAGATTATTACCACATGTGTTTGTGATTCAAGACACATTCAAAAATAGATTGTTTTTCGGCCAAATTAGACGAGATGTTATATTTGATGAATGCAAATGGGGTTTCAAAGATGATTAAGAGGCTTTTATAAAAATATAAGACGGGGAAGGGGGGGGGGGGCAATGTATCAATTCTAACACCTTCGTTGTAAGGTGAAAAACAAACTATTTCTTCGCATGAAAAGTAAGGAGAGGGGGGTACTTTGTGCTGGCACGTATACCCTTTGACAAGAAAACTAATGTGCTCATTCCGACACGCAACACTGAAGTGGGGGGGGGGGGGGGGTACTATTTTTTCTTCTGTAAAAAGGGGAATCATTTTTTCCATACTAAATTTTTTCTTCTTTTTAAGGACGAAAATTCCTACAATTACTCTCCTCCTCAAAAGAGGGCTAAGGCTAATGGCGTTACTCCAATGCAACAAGTGGAGATAACTGGCCCATCGGCAGCCACGCGAAGACAGTCTGGTCAAAAACCGAAAAGGGAATGGGCGGCTGCTCACAGGATAGTGAACCTTGCTGGCTCATCTATGCATGAAACGGACATCACCGCCCCATCCGACCCACAAGTGCAGTCTGAATTTGGAAATGTATGTATTTTCACCTAATGTACTTTACGTTATTGCTATTATAAATAGTCGATTTTTAAACGCGTAGATTTGTAGGAAAAGGAATCTGATCGCTCTTTTTATGGATGACTAGATTTATAGGAAAAAAAGAGTCAATTTTTTTTAATGAACTATTAAGACAATTATTGAGTTGATTTTTTTTACCATATTTTATTGCTATTAGTCAAACGTTGCGATGTGTGTGCGCGTGTGTGCGCATGTGTGTGAACGTGTGTGCGCATACGTGCGTGTGTGTGTGAGTGTGTGCGCATCTGTGTGTGCACGTTTGCGCGTGTGTGTGCATACGTGTGTGTGTGTGTGAGTGTGTGCGCATGTGTGTGTGTGTGTGTGAGTGCGTGTGCGCGTGTTTGCGCATGGGTGTGTGAGCGTGTACGTGTGTGCGTTTGCGTGTGTGCTATTAGCAAAATTTGTTATGCATATAATTTATTATGCATTTGTTTTGTAAATAATGCTATAAGCAAAAATTTGTAATTTATTATGCATTTGTTTGATAAATACGAATCCAATTAAGAAAAAACAACAACATTAAACGAGTAGATTTGTAGGAAAGGGAATCTGATCGCTCTTCTTTATGGATGGAAAGATTTGTAGGAAAAAAAGAGTCAATTTTTTTTTTAATGAGCTATTAAGACAATTATTGAGTTGATTTTTTCTAGCATATTTTATTGCTATTAGTCAAACGTTGCGATGTGTGTGCGCGTGTGTGCGCATGTGTGTGTGTGTGAACCTGTTTGTATATGTGTGTGTGCGCATGTGTGTGTGCGTGTGTGTGTATGTGTGATCGAGTGTGCGCATACGTGTGTGTGTGTGTGTGTGTGTGTGAGTGTGTGCGCATATGTGTGTGCGTGTACGTGTGTGTGTGTGCGTGTGTGTTATTAACAAAATTTGTAATTTATTATGCATTTGTTTTGTAAATAATTCTATAAGCAAAAATTTGTAATTTATTATGCATTTGTTTGATAAATACGAATCCAGTTAAAAAATATTGTTTGATAAATCCGACTAGGAAAAAAATAGTGTGCTATAATTGTGATAAAACTTTTGTCAAAGAAAAAAAAACTCAATCCATTTATTTTCTAGTTTCAGGGAGAAGCTACGAAAAAAACTGCCTTCCCTGGCCCAGGACTTCGAAATATCAAGGGCAATTGTCCCCTCTCGCCGGATGATGTTAGTGAAGGTGCGTCATTTAGTATCAACTGAAGAAATGGATAGCCTTATGCAAATTGTTAGACCTAATGTTTCCGGGGACATTTTTGACGATGACTTTATAATTAATGAATTAGGTCCTCTGCAAATAGGTGCAGGACATTAAAATAGTGTCACATCCCCGGAACTACGTGAATTTTATTTGTTGGAATCTGCTCTAGGTCACTTGCAAACACAAAGGGTAGATTTTAATCCCCCCGAGGAAAACCTTGTTGACAGGAGTGCCATTTTAACAGACTCTGTAAATGTTCTTCATACCTACATCGACCGATTTCAAGCACTTATTGAGATTCAGACTCAGAAATGGGAGGGTCAGGGGGGATTAATCCATCGGTAAATAAAAAAGTTTATTTACAAAGGGAGACATCTGGGGACATTTTTTATTTTCATTTTTCAACTGGCAATCAAACTTTTTACCCTGGTCTAAATGAATTTTAGGGTAACTTTTTCAATTGGGTTAATAAATTAATATCAACTTTGGACATGTTTAACGAGAGGGGAAGCAGGTCCACAATTTTATACATTTAACACGGATCTGAATCTCAGTAGATTTAAAAAAACTTTAGTTTAAGGGGGGCGGGTAGTAGTCGACGAATAAAATGCCACCCAGATTTGTCGGCTACCAAAGGAGTTCCGAGTTTCAAATTTGACACGGGGCTGCAACGCTTTAAATACATATTTTTAGCAGAATCTCATAAAACATTGAAAAAAGATTCAACAATAAAAAATTTCGACAGACTTGCACGTAACGGTGGTAAAGTAAATTTTGACTGTTTAGAGGGGAAGTATCCGGTCTCCTTAAAAGAAATAACCATATTTGAAAAAGCAAATGAAAATCTTGGGTTGGGGGTGGTTGTTCTCCAGTATGACACAGAATTTGTAAATGGGGGAAAGAAACCAAATTAAAAAGGAGTTTTGTATTCAGTTAGGACACCGACGGTAGATAATGTTAAAAATTGGGTTTGGGTTATTTATGAACCTCCCAAAGAGGTAAATTCCTATGGTCATTTTTTCCCCGTTACGGCAATAAGTCGACTCTTATCTCAAGGCACGAACAAAGGGGAATGTCACTATTGCCCCATGTGCCTTTCTTCATTCAGATCCGAACCAACATTCACGGATCACATGAGATATTGCAAAATTCATGGCAATCAAAGAATAGAAATACCGGCAGAAGGCAAAGATACTTTACAATTTAAAAACTTGCAAAATTCCCTGCTATAGGTTGATAAAGTATTTTTGGATTGTGAATCAAGACTGGTGGAGATATCAGACCCATCAAGGCCAAATATAGTCAAGGAAGACCAAGTAGTTGCGTGTTCCTATGCGCATGCCCGTCGCGATTCCAATAATAAAATGCAGCTGGAAGAGTTTTTTTGGCTATGGATGAGGAGGGTAGCATTGAGAAGTTATTGGTGTCTTTAATAAAAACAGCGAACTGTGCAACTTCACGATTGTGTCACACAAACTACCCAATGTCATTATCAGATAAGGAGCAACTGGCACTAGAAAAGGGGACAATTTGTTGGGTTTGTAGGGGTGCCCTTTCCCCAAAAGACACTCTCCAGGATCACAATCATCTTATTGACCCCAATTCAACGGGAAAAAGTAACTTTCGGGGGTGGGCTCACAATTCATGTAATTTAAAAATTAAACAGCAACTCTTTCTTCCGGTTTTTATACGTAATTCTAACTACGATCTGATGTATGTGCTACCGGCAATGGCATATCTTCAAAGAAATGGAACAGTGGACGATGCATGGGTGATATACAGCTTTTCCTACAAAATCATTCCTAAATCGTCGGAAAAGTTGCTTGTTTTGGAATTTATGTGGAGATATGTTGAAGAAAACATGGAGTAAACGAATAAAATTCACTTTTTAGATTCCTACAGTTTTTTCCCCAAATCATTGAGCGAATTAATTCAAGTGCAGAAAAACGATGACGGCTGCAACGCTTTCCCCCTTCTCAAGCAACAATTTCCAAATGATTTATACAATTTGTTGACGGTCAAGGGCATCTATCCTTATGATTAATATTGTTCCATGTCGAGATTTGCCAGGAAATTAGTCCCTCGATCGAATCGTTTTACGACAGTCTACATGATCGTAGGTGCACCCCCGATGAATACAGTTTTGCTAAGAAAGTGTGGGCAGAGAGAGGGTGTAAAAATGGGTTTGAATACTGCAAGCTGTATTTGTCGAGTGATGTGTTAACTTTGTTAGACATTATGTTTAAAAAAATACGGACAAAATCTATGGGGAATTTAAGCTTGATTTAGGATATTATTTTTCATCTCCTCATCTGGTAATGGACCTCATCCTAAAAATTAGCGTGGAAAAAATTGGGCTGATCGCTGATATCGATCAGCACCTGTTCATTGAGAGGTCAATGAGGGGTGGATACGTTTTTCACGGGGATCGTATCTTGGAAACTGATCCAACTGGAGAGAAGACAGGGACAAAACCGGATGCAGTTTTCCTTGATATGAATTCTCTCTACCCTCGGCCATGTCCCATTATGCGCTACCCTGCGATAACTATGCATGGCTCAATGGCCCTCAAGCCCCCTATTTTCCCAAACTTGACAGTGTTGAGGAGAATGGGACAGTTGGATGGGTTTTTCAAATTGATGGGGAGATACCAGTTGAGCTTCCCGATTCGGTAAAGGATTTTCTTTTCCGTGCATCAATAGACCTGTGACTAGGGACTCTTTGAGCCCCCGCAATAGGCGTTTAGTCGAGGTGGACGGATTACATTAGTCACCTTCAAAACAAAAACTTATTGCTGACCTTCTGCCGAAAAAAATATTGTTATGCATCATGTGGCTTTAAAATGGATATGCAACAACGGTTTCAACGTCACAAAGGCTCATAGAGCCCACCAGTTTAGTCAAAAACCCTATCTGAAAACGTTTGTTGACACTTTTGTCAAGAAACGTTCTGAAGCGCAGACAAAAGCCTAAAAAGAAATTTCTATGATCATTTTGAATTCGGCTTTTGGTAAAATGTGCGAAATTGTTCGCAATACGAATCGTTGTACGTCTTGACCGATCCCAAACAATGTGCTCGAATTATTGTCGATCCAAGTTAAACTTGCTTTACAATCATTGGCCCGGACATGGTACTATTGAATAGAAAAAAAAGAAGCATTGTATTAAATAAAAATATTGCAGCAGGCAGTGCAATCTTGGAGATCTCTAAAAAGCTCATGTTGGAATTCTACTATAATGTGGCTAGGGTACAGTGGCCGGAGAAGGGGCAGGTAGAGGTCTGCTACGGGGACACAGATTCTCTACTGTTAAAAGTAAAAACCCCAAACCTACTTGATGATTTGGCGCATGGTGAAATCATCAGCTCGCAGATGAACTACACCAATTGGAGTGGGCTTTACCCAGAGCTAGTAAAACGTTGGGTCCAAAATCAGCTTTTATTTTTTAAATCAGAAATGGGAAGTGACATGATTTACAGTGGTATGTTTGTAAATCCGGAAGTGTACTTTTTACAGACACACGACCAGGAAATCAAAAAACGTTGCAAAGGAGTACCCACGTGCTATGTGGATAAGAATTTCGACATGGACATATATAGGAATTGTATTGTTCAAAATTCAATTCCACGAGCCAAATTGTTGGCAATTCACTCACTCAACTACAGGAACTTCACTGTAAATATAGAAAAAATTGCCATGAGCACAATTTTCGACAAGGTCTATGTTTGTCAAGACGGTGTGACTACCCTCCCCCTGGGGCAATATTTAACTTACGACCGAGCCGAATGTGTTAGCCATAGGGAAAGTCTCGGTTTGAGTAAAGTCCAATAAGTTTTTCCCAAAACCTTGGGGGGCCTCGCAGTCTTGGGGGGCGCCCAGCCGGCCGCCAGCCGGGGGCGCCGCCACTACAAAGTTATTTTTTTTTACTTAGAGCAGATTTTTTTATGTGCTTTTGTAAATATACATGCTGCATTCAAATTAAAAAAGTGATATTATTTTTCATTAAATGTTGTATTTGTAAATACAGTATATTTATTAAAGTGCATTTTCTAGTGCATTTTTTAAAATTTTTTTTTATTATAAATTAAAAAAAAGTTCATTTTTCTTCGTTTTATGTAAAGTCCTATTTATAATACAAGAAATGCGATTGTTTTTTGTTTTTGTTCTTCTCATCATTACTATTGAATTGAGTAGTAGTAATAGGGGATATTAGTTATTCATTATACTAACATATTATACAGTTAGTTGTTTGGGTTAATTCTTAAGGGGAACTTTTTTCAATTTATAACACCATTCAGATCTTTTCTGTGTGGACCGTCAATGTCGGGCAAGACAAAACTCTTAACTAAAATAATTAAAAATTGTGATAAAATGTTTGTGGAAAAGCCGAAAAAAATCTAATATTGTTACAGTATTTGGCAGGAGTCATACGATAAAATATAAGCAATTGGCACAGCGGGATTGGTGCAGATACAATTCATACAGGGACTTGATGGTTTCAACATTATTGAACCAAACTCTTGGCTGATTATTGACGATCTGGCTAAATCTATTGAACAATGGTCCCTGGAAATGCTGCAATTGTTCACCGTTCGCTCTCATCATGAATAGATTTCAATTACTCTGGTTCTACACAATCTCTTTCATCAGAGCAAATGTATGCGAACACTTGCATTGAACTGCACCTACTATATCATCTACAGAGTTGTTCGTGATTTTAGCTCGCTAATAACTCTCAATAAACAAATCTATCCAGGCACCCCCAAATTTCTGCTCTCAGCGTACAATCAGGCAGCTAATAAACCCTACGGCTACATCCTATTAGATCTTAATCAAAATACACCCAAGGATTTGCGTAAAGTCCCAGATTTGTTTGACAATTAAATTATAGTATATCTCCCCATGAACAGTAAAAATACCTATTAGTTGCTATCATGACACTGAAGAAACTACATGAAAATTGACATTTATTTCCCCCTCTAAGAACTTTGGAAACTCCGATTAGAAAAACTATACTACAACATTCTATTGAAAATGATTTCATTTAACTAATGTCCGAACTTAGCTTAAATTTGATTGAAGGCAGTAGTCAATTGTCATAACCAGTTAAGCAGCGAACAGGATACCAACGTTTCATTTTGCGTACTGGGATCGTTAAAAGCACAGGAAAAGAAGTTAAAAGGAAACGACTTTTTCAGGCGGGCGGTAGCTTTTTCACTCTTTTACTGCCGATAATTGCAGGACCAGTAAACAGTTTTCTCTAGAGAGAATGGCAAAACCCTATAAATTGACTCCAATAGAACTCGCTCTCTCACCCGTGGAACACTTTGAGAACAATTTGAGTAAATTCATTGACAACGAGAATATTGAGGATGATAAAAACGGATTTTACTTCAAGATGCACTTCACTGAGTGGATAAACATAAGCCCTATCGTGTGAGGGCCAGTGGTGTTGATCACAGAAAAGAATCCTCTCCTCAGGATTCTGCTGCTGCTGGAACACAATCAAAGAAGAAATTGGATTTAATTGTATCGAAAATTAGAGATCTAATGCCCCACTCATATCTTGAACACAGTAAACGACTCATAACTTATCTCATGGAAAGTGGTCAAGATCATATTCAAGTTGATGGCAATGGGAAAGAGATTATAATTCAAGCCAAGAGCTATAAGCTACTTGATTTAATCTATGATATGGTTACAAATCGTAAAGGACTATTATCATTTGACGCTCATCTATACAACTTTCTAAATATATTAAACTTTCCCAAAAGCCTTAATAGCAATAGGCAAATTCTAAAAAATTAAATGAACATGCACCAACACCATTAAAATGAACATGAAGAAGAAGAAGAAGAAGCTTTTAAATCAATTTTGGAAAATACTAGCACACCTAGTGAAAACTTGATAATAAGGAAGAGCAGCAGCACACCACTGATAGCTAGACAAAAGCAAAGACGTATCAAGTCAACGTCACCACCACCACCAACCACCAGTGTACAAAAGGGTAGCGGACGTGACACTGCACGTTTACGTTCAAAATGGTTGAAGTTATGAAAGGTCTTTATGGAAATATTGGTGAAGCGGGTAAATATTGGTGAAGTTCCCACACCACTCTTTCCAAAGTCACTGGTGTTCACACTAAAAGTGTATAAGACTATCTACAAAATGAATCAAGTTAATCACTGCATAGAAATCATAGACTTCGTGCTAATCATTATCAAAAAACTAAAGCCTTTTTCCCATCGCATATAATGCAAGCAGATCTCTTAACTCTAGATGAGATTCAAAGACGTCACAATATACCGTACAAGTACATTCTACTTGCAATCAGTGTTTTTAGTCGCTATGCATATGCCATTCCATTGTGGTCAAAGAGAGGTGTTGAAGTGGCTCAGGCCGTAGAAAGTATTATCGAACAGGATTCGTATAAAAAAATTCAAACGGATCGCGGTAGTGAATTTGTTAATCCCCATGCTGCAAAAGTACTAGCAAAATATAATACACTGCTCTATCATAGTCATAGCCCTATAAAGGCTGCATTGGCCGAACGATTGATAAGAACTATTCGACTTTTAATTTCAACATATTGTACATTGAAAAATACATCTGCTTTTATTCATTATTTACATAAAATCATGTTGATTTATAATCAACGACCTCATCGATCGTTGTCCAATTCAACCCCAACGGAAGTTCATCATTCTGATCATGATATAATTGACACTTTTCTTAAACAATATTCCAATGAAACGAGTGTCAAGAAGAAAAATTCAATGTTGGTGATACTGTTCGAATTAATAGAACAACTAATTTTTTTGAAAAGGGGAATTACTTGTGGTACACAGAACTTTTTAAAGTGGCAAAAATCCTAGACACTAAACCCATAACTTATCGTTTGCTTGATAACAAAGATGAAGAAATTCTCGGCGGCTTTTATGACTATGAACTACAAAAAGTTAAAAATAATAGTGAAATCTATCAACTTGAAAAGATATTAAAGACTCGTACTCACGGGGGTAAGTAACAGTTACTTGTTCGGTGGCTAGGATACAACTCTGATTTTGATTCTTGGATCAGTGTTGAAGATATTGACAATGCCCAATGATTTCTATGTAACTTTTATGTCCAACGTTTCCGATCCTCTCTACAACGACTTGAATAAGACAAGTGATTTTTGGACAAAACTCTCCCCCACTATAAAATTTGACGGCACGTATGAAGTGGCTCTTGTCGACTGTATTCTCAAAAATACCTATGACATCCTGAGAAAGGATCGTGTGCATGATATAAACGTTATACCATTTGATTGGTCACTCTTTATCGACTCTGAATGGGTTGAAGCACTTAAATCTAGCGAATATCCACATGTCAAATTGAAATATATTGAATATGATGATATGAGAGATTTGTGTCGTGCAATCAATAGAAAAATCTCATATCGTAGGAATGGTACATTCCATTTTAATTATTCAATGGAACACGATAGGATTTACATTACATCACCTGTTGACAGTGAAATAATTATACTCAGTGATAATCTGAGAGACGTTCTTGGCTTTAAACACAATATGATAAATGGGGAAAATGCTGTCACCGTAAACGGGATGGATCAAGTTATTTTTGCTGATTATCCACCTGGTTTCGCCTCGGACTCTTGCTTATTTATCTATGCATCCTTTGAGGAAACATCGAGAGTTGGTAATTCAAATGTCCCCCTCTTACGTGTTCTTGAACGAAAAACAACCCATGAAATTGTTCATCACTATAATATAAAGCATCTTCAGTATGTTCCTGTAAACACTTCGTATTTGGAACTCTGTCAGTTAACACTAAGAAGTGAATTGGGTGATCCTCTAGCAATAACAAAAGGCTTAGCAGTGATTACATGTCATTTTCCACCCATTGTCGGCGACAGCACCATCACCTAAATTGAACAATAGAAGAATTCCATTTGTCTGTCCCGATATCGATTGCTATGCTGGTGCTCTGAGTCCACGTCAAATAGGTCATGGATTGTACTACTACAAGGGGCGTACTGCAATGTCTGGCTATGGTCTTGGTAGCTGGTTTGCTAGGCTATTTTGTTCTGCAATACCCCTGGCCAGAAATTATCTTGTACCTGCTTCATCAAATTTCGCTGCATTAACACTACAAGACTGGGGGGTTAGGAAAGAATTTCAAGGAGAGTGTTAAGGAAAATATTAGATCTTCAGCAAGAGCCGTTGGTTAGCAATTAAAATCTCGGCAAAATGGGGAGGGATTCAAAAGGATGTGTGCGCGTCATTCACTCATCAGTTTCCACCTAGGCGGGAAGCGAAGGACATCAACAAGGACTTCGAGAAATAAAACAGCGAAGACCAATAAGAAGAAGAAAAAGAAAAAGACTGTTAGATCAAAGAAGGATTTCTTCTCTTAAGATGACTTGTCTCCCCCACAAGGAATCATATCCATCAATCAGTTCCTCATTAAATCTATTCAATACTGAAAATCTCGATATCAGGTTCAAGTGTTGCTTCTACTAACAAGTTTACCCCCAGAGGCCCTTTTCAGAGGATATACACTCTCAAATATTTTCCATTTAATACCCATTTGTTTATGTTTTAACAGTATCAATAGATTTAAATGCTGCGGTGAATAAATAGTCAGATAATACAACTCCAAATGTTGGCGATGGTCTCTCCTATGAAAACTGTATTCTACACAACCTGTTCAAACAAATTAATGTATTTATTAATGATACATTGGTGAGCTCTAGCAATAATTTATCCAACTATGCAAGCTACATACAGTTTATGATGATGACACCAAAGGCATACAAGGAGTTGAGAGGACAATCATTGGGCTATGAATATCGATCAGGTGTTGATATTGACGGCGAGTTCACTACTGCAGTGACCCAAGAGTATCATCTGGTTGGAAAATAAAATCATGAGATATTCAATATATCTCAATGGTTACCCCGTAATGTCAAGATTGACATAAAGTTTCAACTGGCCCCATCGAATTTCATTTTGAGAAAAACACTTCCTGCAGCACCCGATGCAAATGTCATATCTCATCGGCAATTCTCCAAGTCCGAAAACAACAGGTTATGAGCTCTGTTGCATTGGCAGTGGAAAAGCTAAGAGCCAATGGCAACAACTTTAAACTTCTTGTTCCCCATACAATCACTAATCAACGTCACATTGCCATTGGCTCTCGTAGCTATAGCGATTCATCATTTATCAATGGAGAAATCCCATCAAAATTGGCTTTGGCCTTTGTGAAGAGTGGCAGTGCCGTTGGATCCTGGACTGAATGCCCCCATGATTTTAATTTTTTCGGTCCATCTAGCCTAGTGTGTAAAGTGAATGGTATTCCACTGCTCACTCTATTATTTGACAAAAAATCCTATAGAACTCTGTATGAGTTGACCATGCAATACCTAGATCATGACTCCCAACTATTTGAAAATGGAATAACCGATTCAATGTTTTAAAAAAATCATGGTGTAATTGTTTTTGACCTGTCTGGCACTCAAGATATGAGCATATTACGAACGGGGAATGTACGTTTAGAGTGCACATTTGCCGATGCTTTGACTGAGAGTATCATGCTAATATCATTGAGTCAATTTGAAACCTATTGGGAGATCACACCCGACGGCAGTGTTCTGCTAGACCTAGCACCATAAACGCAAACCAAATAATCAACATATTTAATATGGATCCATAGATGTCCCAGTACAAGTCCTATTGCATACCATTGGACTTCTTTGAAAAAATTCCAAGTGTTAACAATATCCTTACCCTTGTTAATAGTAGTCCATCAACATTAAACACCGGTTATTGGCTATGTATATTTCAAAGGGCGAAGAATATTGAATTTTTATCTCCTATTGGCTGATTATACAAATTCTACACTTTACATATCAGTAGCTTTATTGAAAGCAGTGGGAAAGCTATTATTCAAAATCAACGAAGAGTACAGGATTTAACAACTAAGACATGTGGCTTTCATGCACTACTCTTTTTCATGTTCAGATGTCGTGGCTATACCTACAAGCAGTTTCTCGACATCTACGTTAAATTACCTCGATTGAACGACTTTCTAGTGGAAAATATACTTACAAGCGTGTTTAATATTTATTTTTGTGCCCTACGAATAAAATATTCTAAAAATGTATTTTAAATTGTTTATTAATAATTGAAAAATGTATGTATTTGATAAAAACGACTTTTCTACTCTTTAGATTTCATCTTCTACTAGGTATTTGTCGATAACAACTAATGCAGGTAGATCATCCGAATTCACAGTATACTGATCCTGATGTACTGCAATGTCAGGGTCGCATTTTCTACAGTAGAGTGTAACTTCACTCTTGTCATATATCTTTGTATAGTAAATGATACTATTCTCATTCATTCTATAGAATTCACATGTTTCAATTTGTTTATTTGAAGTAATGTCACAAACAGTGTCACAATCATGCTCATCAATCATTGTGCAATTCTCACATGATGACCAGCTGGCCAGTGTGCACATACATAGTGGACATGTATGGAACATTTTTCATGTGTTGACAATCTCACTGCCACAATGAAACTGAGCCATCAGCAACAACAAATTGACTGGGATAGAGAGAGAGAGGAGTAAATCATCCTTGAACCCCATCTTTCTCATGAGAAAAAGGTCTAATGATGGAGAATCACTTTTCATTATATCGACAAGCATGCCTTGAGAAAATATCTTCCTTTGAATAGACAACTCTGTAAAATCATCATCTAGAATCAAATGTTTTTCCATAAGCACTAGATTCCCCATGATTCGCTCTTTCTCAAATCTATCCATTTTTTTAGAGTCCTAACATTCTCACAACCAACTTCAGACTAATCAGATTTTTTCTATGAAAATCACTCCTTTTATTTGCAACCAATCACCAATCAAGTTATCGTATATTGAGCAACCTCCGCTGTCTCTTATTGGCCCTAAAAAAATAGGCGTTGTCTAAAAGACAGTCCGGTTGAAAACGTGGAGTTGAAACATACTTGTGGGGGGAATCCCCGTTCGTACTGCTCACTTTTTTGCAATGTGTAGGAACCAGTGGGGAATTCCCGCTCGTTTGGAAAGGTACCAAGGAAAGGCAAGCAAATAGCATGTAGTTTCAAAACGTGTTTAATCATTTTATAGGTTTTGCATGCTTTAGGGAACATAAACCCTTAGAATGGCATGGGAGGGAACATAAACCCTTAGAATAGCATGGGGGGAACATAAACCCTTAGAATAACATGGGAGGGAACATAAATCCTTAGAATAGCATGGGAGGGAACATAAACCCTTAGAATAGCATAGGAAGAAACATCAACCAAGCAAATCCATAAGTACATGCTCTGGAAAGACACCAAGGAACATAAGGCAAGCAAATCCATAAGTACATGCTCTGGAAAGGTGCCATGGAACGTAATCCCCCCAAATAGCACAGAAAGGAACATGGTCGGCTAGAATTCCATAGATACATTCTACTGAAATTGTCTATCAATTCATCTTGGAACTGGGATATTGCTTGGGATTTATCCATGAGAAATTTGAACGAAGTGGACGATTCACCGACGTATTTTAAGCGGCTTATCAAAGTCAACGAGAACGTAGTTGATCATAGCCAAGAACAGTAAGGCAGCAAGCTTGGTACAATTTGGAGCCCCACACGTTATTTCAACCCATTCAGAGTTGATATCTCCGGCAAAAGCGCATAGATGACAAAAGTGCATAGATGAAAAAAACGCATAGAGGGCGAAAAACGCATAAATGTGTGACCAGTGTCACACACTGGTGAGGGCTTCTGAGAAAATAGACTATCAACAACAGGGTCTATTTTCTAGCCCCCATTTTTTTCAGGTTTTGTGCAACATTTATATTGCTGAATAAATCGAACGCTTTACGGCAATCAGCAAGAAGGGGCTCTATTATGGTGTTTTCCTGTCTAACCATTCAGTTATCAGGTGATAGATACGCACACGAGTAGGGCTATTTCCTTTGAAACAGTCATACTGGAAAGGGTCTATAGAAGGGTTGATTTGCGTCAGGAGTTCACGATATATAAAATATTCGGTGACCTTGGCGAGAATTGGAGCTATTGATATTGGATGGAGTTGTTCAAATGATTTTGGGTCCTTCACTTTAAGTATAGCCCGGACATATGCTCTCTTACATGCTTGAGGGAAGATTTGATCTCTGAAGCACTTATTTGTTACGAACGCCAAAGGTTTGGCCAGGAGTGGTGCATATTCAATTAGAACTTTGATTGGCAGTTCTCCGAGATATGAAGCGCAAATCTTCCTTAAATTCTCCAGTTCCCTACAAACTGCAAATTCATGTATCTCAGCAAACTAGTAGTCCAAAAGGCTAGCTGTGTGACTTTTGACATCTGTTTCAATAAGTGATGAGTAAGTGGAATATATATTTGCGAAGAATATGTTCACTTTGGCTGACGATAGAAGAGTTTTATCGTCTTTTTGTGCCTTCAGGTCACTGCTAACACTCTTACCAGAAAGCCACTTGACCTGGGTTGGCTATTTTCGGGGACCAGGTGTAGAAGTGGTGACACTTTATTGCGAACGCATACTTTCTGTGCCGGCCTGTTAACTTTCACGATGCAGTTACGGAGTTTCTTTGCAGCAACAGTTCGACCACTTGCGTGCAGCTTGCAGCGGGTCCTGATTAGGGTTTTAAGTTCCTTCGTTATCCAAGGCTTGTCGCTGTCGCTTACCACAACTGTCTTAGTGGGGGAAATGTTCGGGATATTTCTGCAGGAGTATAAAAGTTAGTGACTCGACTTTGTGGTTGATCTCTCTTAATGAACAGATAGACTCCTTAGTCATGGGTCGAGTTTTAAACTTCTTCTTCTATGGTCTGGGGAAAGTCGTTTTAGCTTCCCACAGAATGATAAAGTGGTTGGAGCTTTTTAGTGGACCGAGGGAACGGGGAAGGAGGAAATACTCAGAAGGGTTGGTAAGTACGAGATCCAATATACCACCACTCTGGTGGGTGGGAATTTCCACGACTTGCTGCGAGTTGAGCATGCTGGACACCCATTGTTTATGAGTTTGATTGAAATCGCCGGTAACGCACGAGCAGCGTACTGACGGTGCACATTGTCAATAAATGTTTTTAGATAATGTATGAAGTCTTTTCTGATCTTAGCAGTTTCAGGATAGTACACAACTGCGAGTATAAGACATGAAAATCGTCTAGAGAGAAAATTCGGCTTGCATTCAGCCCATATCACATATTGACGTGTGTCCGTAGGTTGGCTTAACAGCTTGCATGGTATGTTTTACCGAATTTAAACGCTAGCCTCGATCGCGCCTTGTATTGAAGATGTTTGTATAATCGTCAATACGGCAAGTTCCCTCAGTAATGTCCCAGCATTCCGTAACAGCTACAATCGGGCAAATCGTCTGTTTGATAAGAACTTCTAGCTCATCTACCTTGTTGTTCAGACACCTCGCGTTACAGAGCGATATCTTTGGCAATCGTGTCGGTGCTGTTTAAGGTAGCTTCAGGTTTAAGATAAGGTGGAGGCGTATATTGAACTAAATTCAGTATCCGAGGTCCCTTGCTTCCATGAGGTTTCATTCTGTTCTCTAAAATCTGACGGGAATCAAGAAATGCTGGTTTAGCCTCTCGCCATCTACGTCTAAAATTTGGCGTCAAGCAGGCGTCAAGGCGTCAAGCGTCTACAATTTATCCCATTTGGTGAGCTTTTGAGTTGGTGGGCTTAGAGTAGTTTAAGGAAGATAGATGACGCTGTGACCAAACAAAATGAATTAGCCTTGTGTAATACAGCTTATTCGTGTCAGATCGTCATGATTAATACACTTAAGGAAGCTAAGAGAAGTAGTTCTTCGATTACTTGCACTATTTCTCTTTTTCATTTCATTTTTACTTGGTCATGTTGTCGTACCCGAAACGAGAGTGGAAGGGTTTCAGCCTTCGATGTTCACTCCCAAAGATTTAAACAAGGTGTTTGTAAAAGTACCTAATATGATACCAGTGATAGCCTCCCCCCATCCTCCCCTCTTAATGCATTCATTGCTATTTTGAATTTACTAAAAACGATTTCTGTTAGACAGGAAGGATTTTATTTGTCACAAAAATCAACAACATCAAAATGATAATCACAGTACTAACCAACATCACAAGAAAAAAAGTTTTTTTTAGACTGATTACTCCCGTGACATCCACTCTAATCTTTCTATTTTAAAAAGACATTTTTGTTGTAAAAGTCTTTTTTATTGCTTTAAATTTCAACATGAACAAATTGATGTCTATTTGTTGAAGCAATATTTTGGAGGGATGAATCAGTAAATGATTTAACATTTGGTAAACACTGCTGACGCAAGTTGCAACACAGCTAGAGAAAAAAAATTATAAAAGCAACGAAGTATGGATACAAATTTACTGCTTGTTGAACTAATGGTACTTGAAGGGTTACCTAATTTTAAATTATAATGATATAAAATTTTAGAAGAGTCAGTAATCTTCAATGATGGAAGATAAACTATATTTTGTCCTTCTTGAAACGCGAATGACTATCAGGTCTTTGAAGGATTTAAGGTGTAATAGGCTGACAATTTTGCAGTAATTTATCTTTGTTTTAAGTTTGACTAATTTATCTATTTTAATTTCTGTTTTGTTTTAGGATTCATCTTTAATAATTTATATTTGTTTTGGGGGTGAATTATTTTATAATATATTTTTGCTGTCTTGTAATAATACTTTATTGTTACCCTGTTTACATAATGGGGTAAGATCACACTAAGAGGAGTATGAAAGAAAAAGAAAACGAAAAGCACACTCACAAAAATCATGCACAATTATTGACAACTTATCTTTTAAACATTCATTCAACAAGCACTTTTTGACAAATCTAAAAAACACCATATTGTCAAGAAATGTAACTAATACGAGTCCAAACATGGATACTGAGAAAATACTTGGAGAACCTAATGAACAATGATCGCATTTGCCTTTACTCAGAGCCGGAGAAAAGTTACCAAAAGAATGTAAAAAACAACACATGCGGTGCGAAAAACGCGTTAAATAGCCGACCAAGGCTTCTCTTACCAAATTTACCCTTTACCCTGTCGAGAAGCTCGTAAGATTTGCGTAATTTTTCCTTCAAAGAATAAATTTTAACCTGTCTTGTGTATCTAAATTGAATTTAAAAAAACAAGTTTTTTTTAACTGAAAGTAAGGAGCCACATTAAAGCTTACAACAAACAGAAATTATTATGTACATAAAGGGGGTTGCTTTTCCTTAACACCCCGCTGTTTACGCTAAAGTTTAATAGTTCAAAAAAAGGCTTCTTATTGTTCTAATTAAGCGAACATTGTGTTTCGGGAGTCGTTCCTAAAGAATTTGGACAGAATTCAAACTTTAGCGTAAAGAGTGAGGTGTTGAGAATCGATGTGCTCAATCGGACAAGATGACTCTCAAGTGTCGAAGACTACTCCTTCCATACGTATTGGCTTAAGAAAATATCACTAATCTCTAGAAGTATATCACTAATTGCGAAATTGACAATACACCGTATAATATGATCAGGGCGTCTTTTCATAATAAACCGAGGGGCCAAGGCTATACTTAACAAAAACTATCAAATTTCAGTGATCTATTGCCTTTTTTAATTCCAGCAGTTCCTTTTCATCTTTAAAGTATTACACCGGCCTCTTCCCCTGCAAATCCTGTAATTCTTATATTTGATTTCATTCTGTTCACAGAAACCAGACGATTTTCTGGCCTGACGCAAATTTGGACAAATTTTAACAAGGAAGAAAGTCCTATGATCACTATTCAATGTGACGGTGGTGTCGTTAAAGCCAAAAAATCCTTGTTAGTAGCAGTAAGTGATGTCTTCAAGGCTATGCTAGAATCAGATATGCTTGAAAGACGAACAAATCGTGTCTTAGCAAACGATGTTAACTTCGAAACCATGAAAACTATTATGGATTATTATAAAGAAGGAACTATTTCTGGTTTTGAAGCAATGAACGGGAATGCGTTTACATACATTGTGAATAAGTATATAACTTTCTTCGTATTAAAGAAGAAATTGCTGAATATTTGTTAGAAAAATATTTTATCAAACAAGATGTTAAAATTGTTGAAAGCATTTTTTCGCTTATGGTGATAAATGTAAGAAAATAATAGTCATAAAAGAGATTGCGCTTATCGTTGCAGGAGGGAAAGAAGCTCCCTAATTTGTTGTCGAATTTAATAGTTCTGAATTCATAGAATTTGCAAAAGTTTGCTGTGCTGCTTTGATAGGCAGTACGTTTGACAGATATCATATATTTTTTAAAACGCTTTACAATTGGGCTTCAAAAAAGCCTGAAGAACGATCGGTGGCGATTTTGGAAATTACAGGAATGACCGATATGGATTATTTTCAAAGGAAAATTTTCAAATTCTGCTAGAGAATCTGACACTTTCTCAAAAGTTTCAAGGACTCAAATCATTGCTTGGACAATTTGTAAGTCATCTTCCAAGCCCTAACTCTAAACTCTGGCTCAAAAGCCATGAAATTCCTGCTTGTAATTTCAGTATGTTTACAGAGATGAGTCGAGCTTCTGCTCTGACCAAAATTTTAACTAATTTTGATAAGAAAGAAAGCCCTGTGATTACTATTCGATGTGATGGTGGTGATGTTGAAGTCCAGAAATCCCTTTTAACAGCTGTAAGTCATATATTTAATGCATTGTTAGAACCTGATATGCTTGAAAAACCAACAAATATTGTTCTAGCAAATGATGTAAACTACGAAAACATGAAAACTATTATTGATTACTATAAAGAAGGAAGTGTTTCTGGTTTTGAAACAAGGAACAGGGATGCATTCACGTACATTGTTGAGAAGTACAAATTTCTTGGTATTAAAGAAGAAATTGCTGAATATTTGCTCCTAAGCAATTTTTTCAAACAAGATGTAAAATTTCTTGAAAATATTTTTTTCACTTATGGAACCAAATGTAAAAAAATAACAGTTATAAAAGAGATGGCTCTTATGACTGCAGAGGGGAAAGAAGCTCCCCAATTTGTTGCCAATTTTAATGCTCCGGATTTTTTAGAATTTGCTAAATGTTGCTATGATGCTTTGACAGGACATACATTTAGAGGATTCCGTGGTTTCTTAAATACACTTTACAATTGGCTATCAAAAAACTCTGAAGAAAGGTCGGTTGCAGTTGTGGAAATTATAGGAATGATAGATATACGAAAATTTTCTAGACGAAATGTTCAAATCCTTCTCGAGAATTTACATCTTTCACCGAAATTCCAAGGGTTGAAGCTTATACTTTTAAAATCCCTTAATTTTACGGAAAAAACAATATAAATTGCTCTCTGGTTTGAATTCTGGTTTAGATAAATGTGGTGTGCTCTCTTGTTTATCGAGTCGACCTCTTAAATGTAAAGCATGCGATCATGACTTTTGCCATCCATTCCATAATGATCCTGACTGCAGTGGAATTCATCAGTGTGACCATTCAGGTCATTTGGTTCATTCTGGTGCAAGTCAAAAACATTTTAGTCATCCAAATAAATCTTTTTTTAGCTAAGGGCTGCTTTCTATAACATATTGAATATGTTTTGAATTTTCATCAACATGTAAATTTAGGATTTTGAGGAAGATTTTATAATTTTGGTTTTGGAACTGAAACACAAATTCCGTGGTATGAAAATTTGTGTTTGATTGTTTAGACCATATCCAAAAATATTTTTTCATTTTTGAGTCCCTTAGTTATATTTACGGCAAGGAACAATTATATTGACAGTCTTTAAATTATTCAAAAACATTTTCTATGGTATATCGAGCATTTAATATAAATGAATGGGATCCAAACATACGGTGTTTATAGAAGTGTTTACAATCGTAACATTTCAACTGAGAAGAAACGAACGTAATCGTAAAAGTTTACTAGATGATGCAGGAGCTTGCATATTAAAAGGAAGTGGTAAAAAAATGTCAAATGTTGAATTGCAGTCATGATTCCAGCTACCCTCTCCGTAAAGATGATGACTGTCATGGTTGTTTTCTTCGCAGAAGGGATTGTAGGATTGATCATTTTGGTGCATGTTTGATGCATTCGGAAAACATTTACTCATCCAAATAAATCTATTTCCAACTAAGGACTGCATTCTGTAACATATCGAACATTTAGTGTATAGAATTTAGGATCTAAACTTAGAGTTTTGTAAAGTGTTTATAATTTCTAGTGTTAAACTGAAAAAATCAATGTATGATAGCAGTAATGACAATTTGGATATTTTTATTGTATATGATTTTGAATTCTTTCATTTGTATTTCATTGTTTGTAAATACTTAAGAATAAACTATTTTCATTTCCTTGTCAATTTCATTTCCTTGTCAATTATTTGAGGAGAAAAAGGGAAAATTAGACGACTGAAATCTTGAAACTACACAAGTGGTTAAGCAAAGATATAAACAGAAAAAAGTGCATTCAAAGCAAGAAACTATGATAAAAATCGTAAAAATCTAAGCAAAATTTAAGAAAGTGACTGACTAAAAACATACAAATAAAAATATTAAGCCGGCCTCAAGTTCTTAAGATTTGTAAAAGTATAACTCGAAAAACTGAATTGGGAGGAAACCAGCGAGATAACTTATTATGTGATTGAAAAGTTCTATTTTTATACTTTGCTCTTTCAGATAATTCTTTATGGAAAAATCTACTTTCATTTTCTCTTCAAGTATCTGAAAATCCCTCAGACGGCTTGTTGCCGCAAATAAAAGACAGGGGTGGCTTAAAGACATAAAATATGACACTATTGTACTTGAATTAGCGTTGGTAAAAATAAGTCCATATAAAGGTAAGCGAATAGTCTTATTCTTATTTTTATTCTATTACTATGGGAAAGAAAGGCAGAGGTAAACGCATGGGCGTAGGCAGCATATTGTCTAAGGGAGGGCAGTCGATAGCATGATGGAGGGGGGAGATGAGGTTATGTCCGCATGGGCGTACGTAGCTTCTTGCCGAGGGGAGGGGGCAGTCACTTCTGTGATGAAGGGCGGGGGGAAGGGGGAGTTATAAGCGGAAGTTATATTGGCAGTTCACAAAACCTTACATTGCCAGCAAGTTCTATCATACTTATGAAATCCTTATTAATAAGTAATCACCAAAAATTATAAATCATCAATATGCGTCAGCATTAATCTTTTTGGATTACAGCTAAATCTTTCCAAGATATTATGGATGATTGCTTCTTGTTTGAATTGAATAAATTTGTTTGAATAAATTTCTGTTTATTTCCAGTTTTTTCAACCGTCTACCTTTTATCAACTGCTTTTCCAACCATCTGCTTTTTCAGCCATATCTAATGTAAATTTGAAGGTCTATGGTGGGCAGCTGCCCCCCTGACTCCCCCTCCGTACGCCCATGTGTAAAAGTAATCGAATTGAAGCTGAATTACCGGACCCTGTGATGAACTCTACAAGTAATTCTGATGGTAGCGTTCTCGCTGATTGTCAGAGGTCAAATACAGAGAATATTCTTAAAATGGTTCTTAAAATTCTTAAAATTAAAATTCTGGAAATGGTTCAGTCCATAAATGCGAATATTGTGGCACCCAAGCATAATGCCTTGGAGATAAAAACTGATTTAAGTGCAGTGACCAATTGTGTAACATAGATTGAAAATAAAAATAATGTGCTTGAGCAAGAACTTGCAACAATAAGTACTTCTGGTCTTGAAGAATATTGTGGCAGGCTAATCTGAGATAATTAATAAATGTAACGAGGAAATGAATTCAGTAGTCAGTCAATCGTTTATTGAAGGAAATCGCAATAAAATGTGCAACTTATTATTTTGGGGCCTAAATAAAGTACCTATTAAGGATGATAGCGGAAATTTATTCATTTGATAGCGGAAATTTGCCGTCTTTTAGTGTTGTTCAGTGCTCTAAGAAATTTGTAAAAATTAAAGTGGACAATACTTACGTTCAATTTTCTTGAGTAATGCGAAAAAACTTAGAGGGAAACAATTCAATGTGTATAAGAATGTTTTTATTGGCGATGATGCTACGCCTCGTGTGCGCATTTGCGCAAGGAACTCTGGGTATACATAAATGTCTAGTGGAAAAAAGAGTGAAATGCTGGGTACCCCCTACCCTCTGTTAATTATGTCAAAAAGAAAACACTGTAGCTAAAGGGCCTTGGTACAATGCGGAGGGTGTGTTGATACCGTAATTTGTGCATTTTTGTTGATTACGTCTTATTGAAGTTGTGTTATATTAGTTTTTGAGTGATCTTTTGACCTTGGGGTTCGTGTAAATTACTAAGTTGTGAGCCGTTGCGTTAGGAGCTTGATGGATGAACGGGTTACAGGCAATATTTTCATGGCCTGATCTTTTTCTTATTAGTGTTTTGAAGTTGACTATTTTTGTTTTTCTTTTTGATGTCTGTTTGTTATCTTTATTATTATTGAAGTCATCGTCTTAATAATCTGGAAGCTTCTAATGTAGAATTTGGAGGTATATTTACGGAACAGCTACGTGTTCCGTAAGTGGATTATTATTGTTTTTCTTTTTGATGTCTGTTTGTTATTTCTAATATTATTGAAACCATGTACCGAGGGTCTTTTGGAATTTCATGACAATGCATAATTATGATCGTGATTCCCGGAGCATTAGCCATCTTTATAATCTGGAAGCTTCTAATGAAGATTTGGAGGTATATTTACAGAGCAGCTACATCGGGGTTATGACATTGGGGGCAAGGCAATACAAATTTATTAGTTCGAAATATTTGATTAAAGATGTAATTTAATCTGAATATTGTGATTTGAGAGGCCTCAAAGTCTTCTACCTTAATTGCCAAGGGCCAAATTCTTTGTTTAATTTTTTTAATGAAATATGCGAACTTTCTCTGTTTTTCAGGTTATCGGTCTTACTGAAACCAGGCTGAATGACCACAATTCAGCTCTCTTACAAATTCCAGGATGCAATTTTTACAATAGGAATCGACAGTTTAGACTACATGGATGAAATTGAGCATATATTCGAAGCGATATTGAGGTTTTGGTAAGAAACGACCTAGTAGTATATCAGGAAATGTTATTTGTATCATTTACTCTTCAGCTTAGGCTGAAACTTAAAGATATACTTGATACTAAATTATGAAGGCTGCTTTCTGGCTCCATACTAATATTTACGGATCTGCTGGATAAAGAGCTTTTGAAATTAATAGCTGGTTCACATCCATTTATGATGCTCGGGGATTTTAATATTGACCTTCAGGAGCTTGACACGAATGTTTCTATGGATTTTTGCAGCTTTGTATGTCCTATGGTTTATTTCCTACTATTAATATATGCACACGAGTCACCACCTCATCATCGAGGCTTATTGAAAATATTTTTTTTCAGATTTGCATTTTTCAAGTCCAAGAGTTATTATTATAGATGTAGATGATTTTGGGGTTTCAACAACACTTGAGGTTTGTATTCCCCCAAAGCCAGCACCAATAATTCCAAAGAGTCAGATGGCCGTGTTTAGCCAGAGTAACCTTAAAAAGTTTAAGCAGAAAATTGCTGAAGTCGATTGGAATAATTTGTTCGATCTAACAGATGATGTAAATACGAGTGTTCGAAGATGTTATGATATACTGACTTTGATAATAACAAAGACTTTTATCATGGCTCGTTCGCATCAAGAAAAAGAATCCTAAGAAATCATGGCTGTCACCAAGCTTGTTCCGTTGAATCAATGAAAGAGATCAACTTTATAGAAATTCCTTAAATAATGAAAATGATCCGATTTGTTCAAGAATTTATAAAGATTATAGGAATCCCCTTAATAAAGTACTGAGAAATGTGGAGGAAAAAAAATCGAAAATAAATTCACTGAAACTTGTGGTAACCCGGCAAAAACATGGAAAATAATTAAAAGCGTGATATCGTAAGAAAATTCTATTTTCCCCGATGAAGTAGTAATGCGGAATGGTTTGCCAACGAAAAACCAGAAGAAGTATGTGATGCTCTTTCTCAACATTTTACTAATATTGGAGTAAATTTATCATCCCGTATTGTAAATTCTGATGATGATCCTCCTTTGGAGTTTTTTTATGAAGACTCCAACTGATATTTCTATGTATATGAAACCCTTCTGTCATGACGAAGTAGAGAAAATTATTTTGGTGATGAAAATTACGTCGGTTAGTAGTGATTCACTGAATTTTCTTGTGTTGAAGACAGCGTTTCCTTATATTGATGATGTTTATACTTCCCTTATCAATGTGTGTTTGAAACAGGAAAGGTTTTCTGATTGCTTGAAAGCTGCTGGGATAACTTCTATTTTTAAAGGTGATAAAAAGAATGATCTTGGAAATTATCGGTCTATTTCGGTCTTACCTGTTATTTCTCATGTTCTAGAAAAGTGTATTAACACTAAAATATATGATCATTTGGAACTGCATAAAGTGTTAAATCCAATTCAATTTGGTTTCAGGAAAGATAGAACTACAGAGATAGCATTATCATATAAAACTTCATTCTTGATGATAATCTTAGCGTAGCTGGATTGTTTTTGGATTTGATTAAGGCATTTGATACTGTTGACCACCAAATACTATTGCAAAAATGCGAATTTTATGGACTAAGAGGGGCTTCTTTGGCTTTGCTTCCTGATTACCTCCAAAATAGAGACTTTGGCTTTGCTTCCTGATTACCTCCAAAATGGAGACTTTGGCTTTGCTTCCTGATTACCTCCAAAATAGAGACTTTGGCTTTGCTTCCTGATTACCTCCAAAATAGAGACTTTGGCTTTGCTTCCTGATTACCTCCAAAATTGAGACTTTGGCTTTGATTCCTGATTACCTCCAAAATGGAGACTTTGGCTTTGCTTCCTGATTACCTCCAAAATAGAGACTTTGGCTTTGCTTCCTGATTACCTCCAAAATGGAGACTTTGGCTTTGCTTCCTGATTACCTCCAAAATAGAGACTTTGGCTTTGCATCCTGATTACCTCCAAAATTGAGACTTTGGCTTTGCTTCCTGATTACCTCCAAAATTGAGACTTTGGCTTTGCTTCCTGATTACCTCCAAAATAGAGACTTTGGCTTTGCTTCCTGATTACCTCCAAAATGGAGACTTTGGCTTTGCTTCCTGATTCCCTCCAAAATGGAGACTTTGGCTTTGCTTCCTGATTACCTCCAAAATGGAGTCTTTGGCTTTGCTTCCTGATTACCTCCAAAATAGAGACTTTGGCTTTGCTTCCTGATTACCTCCAAAATAGAGACTTTGGCTTTGATTGCTGATTAACTCCAAAATGGAGACTTTGGCTTTGCTTCCTGATTACATCCAAAATAGAGACTTTGGCTTTGCTTCCGGATTACCTCCAAAATGGAGACTTTGGCTTTGCTTCCTGATTACCTCCAAAATAGAGACTTTGGCTTTGCTTCCTGATTACCTCCAAAATAGAGACTTTGGCTTTGCTTCCTGATTACCTACAAAATAGAGACTTTGGGTTTGCTTCCTGATTACCTCCAAAATGGAGACTTTGGCTTAGCTTCCTGATGACCTCCAAAATTGTGACTTTGGATTTGAGTCCTGATTACCTCCAAAATTGAGACTTTGTCTTTGCTTCCTGATTACCAACAAAATGGAGACTTTGGCTTTGCTTCCTGATTACCTCCAAAATGGAGACTTTGGCTTTGCTTCCTGATTACCTCCAAAATGGAGAATATGGGTTTGCTTCCTGATTACCTCCAAAATTGAGAGTTTGGCTTTGCTTCCTGAGTACCTCCAAAATCGAGACTTTGGCTTTGCTTCCTGATTACCTCCAAAATCGAGACTTTGGATTTGCTTCCTGATTACCTCCAAAATCGAGACTTTGGCTTTGCTTCCTGATTACCTCCAAAATGGAGACTTTGGCTTTGCTTCCTGATTACCTCCAAAATAGAGACTTTGGCTTTGCTTCCTGATTACCTCCAAAATTGAGACTTTGGCTTTGCTTCCTGATTACCTACAAAATAGAGACTTTGTCTTTGCTTCCTGATTACCTCCAAAATGGAGACTTTGGCTTTGCTTCCTGATTACCTCCAAAATGGAGACTTTGGCTTTGCTTCCTGATTACCTCCAAAATGGAGACTTTGGCTTTGCTTCCTGTTTTCCTAAAAAATTGAGACATTGGCTGTGCTTCCTGATTACCTCCAAAATGGAGACTTTGGCTTTGCTTCCTGATTACCTCCACAATAGAGACTTTGGCTTTGCTTCCTGATTACCTCCAAAATAGAGACTTTGGCTTTGCTTCCTGATTACCTCCAAAATAGAGACTTCGGCTTTGCTTCGTGATTACCTCCAAAATAGAGACCAGTACGTTAACCTTAATAGATTTTCTTCAAGTAAGTCTTGTTAAATGTGGTTTCCCCCAGGGCTCTGTATTAGGTCCTACTCTTTTTTCTATTTTTATTAATGATCTGCCAAATGCTGTTGCAACTACTTCTAGAAGTAGGGATTTAGTCGATCCTGCATCTTCTGGGTCCTGGATTACTACACCCTTATTTGCTGATGATGAGACGTTGATATGTGTTGCTTCAACTGAACAACTACTTACTTCTACAATTAATGCAGCAATGACCAAGACATGTATATAGTTGAAGGTAAGCCGGCTTGAAATATATATAAGTAAGTCAAATTTTGTTATCTTTTCACGGTCTCTAAGTTATTATTCATGGATTACTGAAACAGCTTCACCAAAAGGAATTGTTAAGCGGTCGAGTTCCGTTAAGTACCTTGGGATTATTATTGACGAAAATTTATCATTTAAGTACCATGTTAAAGCTATAAGTAAAATATTATCGCGAAATTTATGAATTATCCGAAAATTAAAACACTTTTTTTCTTTATATATCTTATGGTTATTATATTTTTTTTTCTGATGCATCCATAAATTGAGGATTCCTCACCTAGTCTCAAGTAGGACTGCTTTTTTAGTTATTTACAGAGGGGCAAAGTTGTGGAATAAGCTTATCCCAAGTACGAAGCAATTACCCATTAGCCAATTTAAATCTGAGCTCGGTGTGGGGCTGCTTGGTAAGTATACCTTCGAAACAGACTGAGGCTGATGGAATTAAAAATGACAATAATGTTTTCTTTTTTTATTCGAGATCATGATAATATGTTGTTTTATTGTGTATGAATTATTTATGAACGTTTTTTTTTTCGGTACTTGGTTTCACCCTTCTGCATACTATAGATTATCCTTGAGGCTTTTTAATTATTTTTTTGTCTTTTTTTTCTTCTACTTTTATCTTTTTTGTTAGTAGCACAATCTCACAAGCAACGCTTTTGGTGTTATACCAATTGATTTTGTCTCTTTTTTTTGGATAATAAATTGCTATTAATACTCTTACTACTACTAATGCACGGAACTAGTAACTACTTAACAAATAGTCAATTTTGTATTTTATTCAAAACTATTTTTTTAAAATATGCTTATAAAGGGTCCCCTTGGTGACTTTTCTTTTTAAGAATTTTACCGACTTTTTAGTCGGGAAAAGCTCAAAGATTTTTAAGAAAGTTTAGCAGTTTTTGCGTCACTTTTCATAGAATAAAAAAAAAATACTAACACTGATAACAATAGTAATAATAAATTACTTTCTAACCAATATACAACAGCGCAAGTACGAACAGAAATTATGATAAATAACGAGTCAAACTAAAAATAGCCGAAATTACATAAGCAGGGCCGATATCCCCCATGCCTTCTTAAGACCAGAATATAATCTGCACTTTACTGGAAAAATAAAAATACATTTTAAATATCTTAACTTTTTGAACTTTATCAATCGAAAAGGATTAAACGTTAAGGAATTTACTGTAATTAATGCGTCTTTCTTCAATAAAGCGCAAGTTATGTTCTGGTCTTGAGAAGGCAAGGGATTTACCAGCCCTACCCATGTAATTTCTGCTCGTTTGAGTTTCATTTATTTATTTATAGTGATTTGCGGTAGCTTTACACTTGGTAGATTACTCGATTTTATTTCTGCTCATTTTTTGGTTTAATAGCGTTATTTTCTTTTCTTGCTTATTTTGTGAATTTTTTTTTTAAATTGATTTATGTTCGTTTTTGTTGATATAGTCTTTTACATGGAAAAGGAATATAATACATTATATACGTATTTTTTTAGGGGGGGGGGGGTTCAAAAAGTTCGTGGTAACGAACTCCAAGGAAGGAGCGATGCGGCTCAGTAGTAACCGAAACTGTAAAAAACCAAATTTTCATAGCAATAGATATATCCAAAGAATTGGTTTATTATGCTGATTCCAAATACATGAGTTTCATTAAGTTGAGTATTACCCATAAAAGGCTACGAGTTCCAGAAAATTTGCCTGATTTTTGAAAAAGGGGGAAACCGGCTTAAAAGTCAAAGAATCCTTATGAAAATAGCACAATAAATTCAGCGCATCAGAGAGCCATCAGCGTATCAGTGAGGTTTCAGGTCTGATCTGCAAAAATGTCGAATTTTGTATTTTTGCTAGAAGAAAGATGAACGATCCGTTTTTATTTGTTTTTTGTTGTTGTTTTTTTTTCAATTTTTTCCAAAGGTGATCCTATCGACAAATTATTTTTAGAACACCGGGAGATGGCTCATTCAAACACAAATTAAAAGTTTTAGTGCCTTTTTTAAGTGACCAAAAAAACTGGAGGGTAACTAGGCCCCCATCCACGTTCCTTTTATTCCAAAAATCATCCGATCAAAATTTTGAGATAGCTATTTTGTTCCCGCATAGTTGAAAGGCCAATAATGGCCTTTTGGGATAACATAGCCCCCCATATTCCCTAGAGAAAGGTCTTTAAGTTGTAAAATACATCCATTATTTACATATAGTATTTGTTATTGCGAATTCTGTATACATTTTTTGGTGGGGGGGGACTAGTTTTCGGCTCGTAAGATTTTCTATGGGGGGAATTTGCCAGAATTCTTATTGCTTTCTTTGCCGACTCAATTTTACGCGTGGATGTTAAGGGTGATTGCCCAGGATAACTTTTCACTGGGATTAAATTGTTTAGGGAATATATCCATGGGGAGGTGTATTTTTCCGTGGAGATGCAGTCAGATTTCCTTGCATTATTTAAAAAGCAACCAGAATTTTTTTTTTTTAAACAAGTTTTTTCAACTGAGAGTAAGGAGCAGCTTTAAAACTTAAAGCGAGTATAAATTATTGCGTATATGAGAGATGTTGCCCCCTCCTCAACATCTCGCTCTTGTTTAAGTTTGAATTTTGTCCCAATTCTTTAAGAAAGACTCCTGAAACACAAGGGTCGTTTAATTAGAACTTTTAAGAACTTTTTTAAAAGTACTAAAAGCTTTATCGTGAAGGCAACACCCCTTGTATACGTAACTGTGGTAAAGCTTTCTAATTTAGTTAATTATTAATTTAGTAAAAATGTATAAGACGCAAATATGAAGTTTTGAAATACCACTTTTTATTAAGATAAGGAACATATCCTGCTAAGTTCTGCTTAACGGGAAATTGAGTAATTACCACTTCCTAGCGATTACGTGGGAAGGTGTGGTTGATAAAAATGTATAAAAGCTACATTTTATCGGAAGGGGGAATCTGACACTAACTTTATGCCAGACTGACCTCTGGTCCGTTGTTTTTAGAAATACCTTGGAACTTTGTCTTATCATTGTAAGTGTCTAAGTATCTATTTATATATTATTATTGTTTTTGAGACTTGTGGTCTACTTGGGACAGCCAGTCCCAGTAAACAGAATATATCCGATTATATTATAGGTTAAATGAATAAAAGCTTTGTATTTTAGACTACCTCTCTACGATTTACTGTTAACTCCTCGAACATACCCAGTTGGTACGTCTCATAAGTTCGTTCACAGCCTAAGGCACGCTACCAAAGTTTAATTACCTTATGGCCAGAGTTTATCTCCCCTGTAAAGGGAGAATAAAGGCATCTACGACTACAACCCTCAAATACCATAGAATAACACTTCACAACAACTCCCCCAACTACTTAACATAATTGTGTAAGTTATTACACAATGCTTATATATATATATATATATATATATATATATATATATATATATATATATATACTATGTTTTTATCAACTTTAAGTTTTAACTAGTGATTTAATTTTTATGTAAATGTTTGACCTCGAGTCAACGTATTAAAAAAAATTTTGTGAAATAATCAGTTTAGTATTAAGTTTGAAAGAATAATCCAGCAAGAAACATAATGTTTCGATTCAAGCGGGTTATTATTTTTGGAGTAATTAAAAAAGTGGAGAAAGTAATTAAAAGTAATTAACTTTCGAATGCATTGATATATACGTAAACTCAGTGTTTCTTTCTCCTATATATTTAAAAATATATGCTTTATGTATATATTAATTTGGATATTTATTTTAGATACAGCAGTAGCAATTTTTTTTGGAAATAAAATTTTTCTTAGTATCTTTTCGGATCCATTTTTCCTTCAATCATATTTTGACACATTTTTGGGAAGTAAAAAATTTTGAAGACACTTCAAATATATCCTGATACTATCATCTCATACTCGATCAACTGATATTTTGGAAACTATAGCAGTAATACAGACTTTACTACAAGTTCGTCAGAAAGTGAGATAAGATCAGAACTTAATTTAGGCCTAGAAAATGTGCTACATAGCCCAATGGCTTATGTTATTGAAATATGTGAAAATGCTTTGTGCTGGAAAAATATGTGAAAATTTAAAAATCAAAATGTTATATGTAATTTACCCAAGGTATTTCTAAAACAAAAAATAAACGGTATATCAACCACATCACACAGATAAATTAAATTATTAATTGGACTTAAATTTAAACTCAAATAATTCATAATCTCGTCTAATATAACTTGAAATCTAATTTTAGCGGAACCATTAATATTATGTTTAAGCCGCTTGGGGTCAAGTTAAAACAAAAGATGCATATGAAGAAGGATAAAAGAGTAATTTTCAGTCCTAGAGACAGAGAAAAAAAAGAAACAAGGATGAATTTCAAATTGAAATCCTTCGACAAAAACAAAAAAGAACATAGCCTATATTGGACCAAAAAAATAGCCCTAAGGAAGCCGAGTAAGGGTAGATGCACATAATCATCCAAAGATGACAGAATAATAGCTGTAAACGAAATTAAGTATTTTTAAAAAGCAAAATATTGAGAATTGGGACAATTCTTCTTTAAATGGAGAGTATTGTGGTAAAGCTTTCTAATTTAGTTAATTATTAATTTAGTAAAAATATATCAGATGCAAATATAAAGTTCTGAAATACCACTTTTTATTAAGATAAAAAACATATCCTGCTAAGTTCTATTTAACGGGAAATTGAGAAATTACCACTTCCTAGAAATTGTGTGGGAAGGTGTGGTTGATAAAAATATCTAAAAGCTACATTTTATCGGAAGGGGGAATCTTATACTAACTTTATGCCGGACTGACCTCAGGTCCGTTGTTTTTAGAAATACTTTGGAACCTTGTCTTATCATTGTAAGTGTCTAAGTATCTATTGTTATATTATTATTGTTTGTGGACCTTGTGGTCTACTTGGGACAGCCAGTCCCAGTAGACAGAATATATCCGATCATATTATATGTCAAATTAATAAAAGCATTGTATTTTATACAACCTCTCTACGATTTACCTTTAGCCTCTCGAATATACCCATTCGGTACGCCTCATTAGCTCGGGCATAGCTTAAGGCACGCTACCAAAGTCTAATTACCTTAGGGCCAGAGTTTATCTCTCCTATACACTATAAACTATAGGCATCTACGACTACAACCCCCAAATACCATAGAATAACACTTCACAACATAACAGTTTCTGTTCGTTTTAAGTTTTAATGTTGCTCCTTACTATCAGTTGAAAAAAAATGTTTTTTTTATTTAATTCTGTAAAAATCCATAGCTTGCATAAATTTGGGGGGTTAATATACCCAAAATCCCTAGAGACATGGCTAATGAACCGTTCAGCTATGTTGAACAAAATGGCTGTCTCAAAATTTGGATGGAAAGTTTTTGAAAAATTATGGGCTAAGGAGGAGGGATGCTTGCCCTCCAATCACTTTTGACTCTTAAAAGCATACTAAAACTTTTCATTTCCAATGAAATTAACTTCTTTAAAATTTCAATGATATTACTATCTATGATATAGCGGCACTGTCTATAATATTACTTATATGCCCTTTTAAAAACCTGCATGCATATAGTCTTTTCATGTAATTAATTAAAAAAAACTTTTTCAACAAAATAAGTTTTTCAAAGAAAATTAAAGAGCTCTATTAAACAAAAAATGAGCAAAAATAAAATCAAACAATCTACCAAACCTGAAACTACCACAAATCAGCATCGATAAATAAATGAAACCCAAAACGAACAGATATTACCATAAATAACCGAGTCAAACTCAAAACGAGCAGAAATTAACATAAGTTGGGCGCAAAACCCCTATGCCTTACCAAGGCCAGAACACAATTTGCACTTAACTGAAAAAAATATAAATGTTTTTACTTTTATAACTGTAATAAATCAAATAATTTTAACATTTTGATTACTAAATATCAGTATATGTATATTAAACTGACAATGCAGATTCATTTGTATTCTTTTCAGTAAACTGCAAATTTTGCTCTGCCCTTGGGAAGGCATAGGGGTTTTGCACCAAACTTATGTTAATTTCTGCTCGTTTCGAGTTTGACTCGGTTATTTATTGTAATTAATTAAAAAAAGCTTTTCCCACAAAATAATTTTTTCAAAGAAAAGTAAAGAACTCCATTAAACAAAAAATGAGCAAAAATAAAATCAAATAATCTACCAAACGTGAAACTACCACAAATCAGCATTGATAAATAAATGAAACCCAAAACGAACAGAAATTACAACAATTAACCGGGTCAAACACAAAAGGAGCAGAAACTAACATAAGTTGGGTGCAAAACCCCTATGTCTTCTCAAGGCCAGAACAAAATTTGCACTTTACTGAAAAAATATAAATGTTTTTACTTTTATAACTTTAATAAATCAAATAATATTAACATTTTGATTACTAAATATCAGTATATGTATATTAAACTGACAATATGCAATCATTTGTATTTTTTCAGTAAAGTGCAAATTTTGTTCTGGCCTTGGGAAGGCATAGGGATTTTGCACCCAACTTATGTTAATTTCTGCTCGTTTTGAGTTTGACTCAGTGAAATATTGTAATTTCTGTTCGTTTTGGGTTTCATTTATTTATCAATGCTGATTTGTGGGAGAATTAAGGGCGTGAGGGGGGGGGGGGGCTAGTTGCACTCAAATAACTTTCGACTATTAAAAAGGGTACAGGCCCTTTGAATTTCCAATCGAATGAGCCTGTTTTGAAGTTTCTACGACAACCCCTTCTATAAAAACCTTATATGTCCCCAGGGCATAACTTAAAACCCTTGCCCTGAGGGTTGTGAGGGAGGGCCCTCCTAAAAAAGAAATTTTCTATCTGTAAATCAACTACGCTTAACAAAATGGCTATCTCAAATTTGTGAGTGGCTGGGTTGGGGGGACTGATGGGCGTGGAGGTGGGCGCTAGTTGCCCTACAGTCACTTTCGACTATTAAAAAGGGAACTAGCGCTTTGAATTTCCAATCATATGAGCCTGTTTTGAAGCTTTTACGATAACGCCCTCTGTAATAACCTGATATACCCCCAGGGCATAACTTAAAACCCTTGCCTTGAGGGTTGTGGGGGAGTGTCCTCCTCAAAAACATATTTTCTATCTGGAAATCAACTACGCTGAACAAAATGGCTATCTAAAAATTTTGATTGGGTGTGTGGGGGAATGATGGGCGTGGGGAGGGGGGCTAGTTGCCCTCCATTCACTTTCGACTATTAAAACGGGCACTAGCCCTTTGAATTTTCAATCGAATGAGCCTTTTTTGAAGTTTCTACGACAACGCCTTCTGTAGAAACCTTATATGCCCCCAGGGCATAACTTAAAACCCTTGCCCCGAGGGTTGTGGGGGAGTGTCCAACTCAAAAAGATATTTTCTACCTGGAAATCGACTACGCTGAACTAAATGGCTATATAAAAATTTTTATTGGGTGTGTTTGGGGGAATGATGGGTGTGGGGGGGGGGGCTAGTTGCCCTCCAATCACTTTCGACTATTAAAAAGGGCACTAGCCCTTTGAATTTCCAATCGAATGAGCCTTTTTTGAAGTTTCTACGACAACGCCTTCTATAAAAACCTCATATACCCCAGGACATCCAATCACTCCAATCACCCTCCAATCACTTTCGAATATTCAAAAGGGCACTAGCCCTTTGAATTTTCAATCGAATGGGCCTTTTTTGAAGTTTCTACGACAAAGCCTTCTATAAAAACCTTATATACCCCCAGGGTATAACTTAAAACCTTTGCCCTGAGGGAGTTTCCTCCTCAAAAACATATTTTCTATCTGGAAATCAACTACGCTGACCAAAATGGCTATCTCAAAACTTTGATTGGATGTGTTTGGGGGAACGATGGGCATGGGGGGAGCTAGTTGCCCTCTAATCACATTCGACTATTAAAAAGGGCACTAGCCCTTTGAATTTCCAATCGAATGATCCTTTTTTTAAGACTCTACGACAACGCCTATAAAAACCTTATATGCCCTCAGGGCATAAGTTAAAACCCTTGCCCTGTGGATTGTGGCGGAGTGTCCTCCTCAAAAAGATATTTTCTATTTGGAAATCAACTACGCTGAACAAAATGGCTATCTCAAAATTTTGATTGGACGTATTTGGGGGAATAATGGGCTTGGAGGGGGGGGAGGGGGCTAGTTAACCTCCAATCACTTCCGACAATTAAAAAGAGTACTAGCACTTTGAACTTCCAATCGAATTAGTCTGTTTTGAAGCTTTTACGACAACGCCTTCTATAAAAACCTCATATGCCCCCAGGGCATAGCTTAAAACCCTTGCCCTGAGGGTTGTGGGGGAGTGTCCTCCTCAAAAACATATTTTCTATCTGGAAATCAACTACGCTGAACAAAATGGCTATCTCAAAATTTTGATTGGGTGTGTGGGGGAATGATGGGCGTGGGGAGGGGGGCTAGTTGCCCTCCATTCACTTTCGACTATTAAAACGGGCACTAGCCCTTTGAATTTTCAATCGAATGAGCCTTTTTTGAAGTTTCTACGACAACGCCTTCTATAAAAACCTTATGTGCCCCCAGGGCATAACTTAAAACCCTTGCCCCAAGGGTTGTGGGGGAGTGTCCAAATCAAAAATATATTTTCTACCTGGAAATCGACTACGCTGAACTAAATGGCTATATAAAAATTTTTTTTGGATGTGTTTGGGGGAATGATGGGTGTGGGGGGGCTAGTTGCCCCCCAATCACTTTCGACTATTAAAAAGGGCACTAGCCCTTTGAATTTCCAATCGAATAATCCTTTTTTGAAGTTTCTACGACAACACCTTCTATAAAAACCTTATATACCCCAGGACATCCAATCACTCCAATCACCCTCCAATAACTTTCGAATATTAAAAAGGGCACTAGCCCTTTGAATTTCCAATCGAATGAGCCTGTTTTGAAGTTTCTACGACAACGCCTTCTATAAAAACCTGATATGCCCCCAGGGCATAACTTAAAACCCTTGCCCTGGGGGAGTTTCCTCCTCAAAAACATATTTTCTATCTGGAAATCAACTACGCTGAACAAAATGGCTATCTCAAAATTTTGATTGGATGTGTTTGGGGGAACGATGGGCATGGGGGGAAGCCCTCTAATCACTTTCGACTATTAAGAAGGGCACTAGCCCTTTGAATTTCCAATCGAATGATCCTTTTTTTAAGACTCTACGACAACGCCTATAAAAACCTTATATGCCCTCAGGGCATAAGTTAAAACCCTTGCCCTGTGGATTGTGGCGGAGTGTCCTCCTCAAAAAGATATTTTCTATCTGGAAATCAACTACGCTGAACAAAATGGCTATCTCAAAATTTTGATTGGACGTATTTGGGGGAATAATGGGCTTGGAGGGGGGGGGGGCTAGTTGCCCTCCAATCACTTCCGACTATTAAAAAGGGCACTAGCCACTCCAATTTCCAATCGAATGAGCCCTTTTCGAAGTTTCTTCGACGACTCCTTCGATACAAAGTGCCCGGGTATGGAGAAAAAAAACAACACATATTGCCCACATCGTTCTTTACCTAGGCAGCACTAGCGCGCTGCCTATGATTTCTGTTCGTTTTGGGTTTCATATATTTATCGATGCTGATTTGTGGTAGTTTCACGCTTGGTAGATTATTTGATTATATTTTTGCTCATTTTTGGTTTAATGGAGTTCTTTATTTTTCTTTGAAAAACTTATTTTGTGGAAAGTTTTTTTAATTAATTTCTGTTCGTTTTATATTGACATAGTCTTTTCAGGGAAAAAGAAAATAACACTTTAAATCTTTTTTTTTTAGACTATAGTTTGGCCTGCTATTTGTATGCTGGAGGAAAATTTCCAGCAATTTTTAACAACATACACCCTTTTAAAAATCTGGACACCAATAGTACTGTTTAATTTAGTTTCATACCTTCTCTAGTTGACCTGAAATGGAAAACTTGATACCATTTGCAAAAAAATCTGTTTACTTTCTTTGATAGCTTGGATACACTTACGCTATTTTGATTTGGTTAAATTTTAAGAGCAGAAGTAGCCTCGAAAGTTTGAACATAACACCCTCAGTCGTTCTTGGGATACTGCTGAGATGCCTTATTGGGAATTAGCATTATCACAGTGCATTTTTATTTAATCTTAAGGCAACATTTAGTTTTTAAACATAATGGGTAAATGGGAGGGTGGGAGAGAAGGGGGATTAGTTGTCCTCTAATCACTTTCAACTATTAAAAAGGGCATCAGCCATTTCTATTTTCAATCGAATGAGCCCCTTTCGAAGTTCCCACGATAACTCCTTCGATACCAAGTGCCCTGGTCTAAACAACAACAACAACAAAATATATCACTAATTACTTTCGACTATTAAAAAGGGCACTAGCCCTTTGAATTTCAAATCGAATGAGCCCTTTTCTGAAGTTTCTACGACAAAACCTTCTATAAAAACCTTATATACCCCCAGGGCATACCTTAAAACCCTTGCCCTCAGGGCTGTGGCGGAGTATCCTCCTCAAAAACATATTTTCTATCTGGAAATCAACTATGCTGAACAAAATGGCTATCTCAAAATTTTTATTGGATGTGTTTGGGGGAATGATGGGCGTGGGGGGGGCTAGTTGCCCTCATATCACTTTCAACTATTAAAAATGGCACTATCCCTTTGAATTCCCAATCGAATGAGCCTGTTTTGAAGTTTCTAGGACAACGCCTTCTATAAAAACCTTATATGCCCCCAGGGTATAACTTAAAACCTTTGCCCTGAGGGTTGCGGGGGAGCGTCCTCCTCAAAAACATATTTTCTATCTAGATCTCAACTACGCTGAACAAAATGGCTATCTCAAAATTTTGATTGAATATTTTTGTTGGAATGATGGGCGCGGGGGGGGGGGGGCTAGTTTTCCTCCAATCACTTTCGACTATTAAAAAGGGCACAAGTCCTTTGAATTTCCAATCAAATAAGGCCCTTTTGAAGTTTCTACGACAACGCCTTCTATAAAAACCTTATATAACCCAGGACATCCAATCACCCCAATCACCCTCCAATCACTTTCGACTATTAAAAAGGGCACTATTCCTTGAAATTTCCAATCGAATTGGCCTTTTTTGAAGTTTCTACGACAACGCCTTCTATAAAAACCTTATATGCCCCCAGGGCATAACTTAAAACCCTTGCCCTGAGGGTTGTAGGGGAGTGTCCTCCTCAAAAACATATTTTCTATCTGGAAATCAACTACGCTGCACCAAATGGCTATCTCACAATTTTGATTGGGTGTGTTTGGGGGAATGATGGGCGTGGGGGGGGGGGCTAGGTGCCCTCCAATCACTTTCGACTATTAAAAAGTGCCCTGGCCCATTGAATTTCTAATCGAATGAGCCTGTTTTGAAGTTTCTACGACAACACCTTCTATAAAAACCATATGTGTCCCCAGGGCATAACTTAAAATCCTTGCTCTGAGGGTTGTGGGAGAGTGTCCTCCTCAAAAACACATTTTCTATCTGGAAATCAACTACGCTGAACAAAATGGCTATCTAAAAATTTTGATTGGATGTGTTTGGGGGAATGATGAGCGTGGAGGGGGGGGGGGGCTATTTGCACTCCAATCACTTGCGTGACAAACTAGTTCAAACATGCTTGGAAAATCCATTTCACCTGTGTGCTAATATTGTGATTTTTCTTAGAGAACGGGAAAAATAACTTAGTGCTTGGTAACGATACTAGATCGAATTAAGGACTAATGAAGGATTACATTTGTACATCGATAAGATCTAATATGTGAATATGGAAACCAAACATGAGAGGCTGAGAAAATACAAAGTGCAGAGTTTTTGCGAGAGTTTAATTTTAAAATGGATTGAATACCGGCACTTTCGCAGAAAGTTGATACAATTTCTGGACTTTCGGATAGCATTTCTGCCTTACAAGTACAAATAAATAACATTAGTAGCCTGCACAGCTATCTAGCAATGCTAAGACAAACGGAAGGATTAAAAGAGAGCTGAGAAATGTGAAATCAAACCTAGTAGTCACATCGAACGAGCTATTATTACCCGTAATGACCTATATCGACCAGGTACTCGTAATGTGGAACCCAGAGGAAGCCATTCTCCAAGAAAAGGGTTTGAAAACCTCGTAGTGAGTTTTCACAAGTTGATACAATTTCTGGACTTTCGGATAGCATTTCTGCCTTACAAGTACAAATAAATAACATTAGTAGCCTACACAGCTATCTAGCAATGCTAAGACAAACGGAAGGATTAAAAGAGAGCTGAGAATGAAATCAAACCTAGTAGTCACATCGAACGAGCCAACCAGCTCGAAGCAGAGCAGAACTAATTTAATTATATATAAATATACTTCTCAACACCTTGGCGAGTATACTGTAAAACAAGAAATAATGGGTTTATTAAACCATGCTGTGCCATCTCTCGAAGTAAATCGAGGTGATTTATGACATTTTTAAATTGAAATCAGGGCCGGTAGTAGTGAACTAAACTCGGTCGAAATCAGAGACCATATTTTAAGAAATAGTTCCTTATTAAGAAGGGTAGGTCTATCGGTGGCCCCAGATTACACGGCTACACAAAGGGAGGCCCGTAAACACTTAGAGAAAATCATGAATCTTGCGCGGAATGACGGCCGTGATACAAAGTTACGAGGTGACAAGCTGTAACTATTATCGGCATAAAAATTGAAAAAAAATTCTTGAATAACATTGTTGGTACAAAATCAACACCTGCAGCAGAACCTCATTTTTTAGAGAATAGATGGGCTCTGAAAGTTAGTCTAGGGATTCAAAAACTATCTATTTTATTATTTGCAGATGATATTGCTTTGGTGGCTAGTACGACGCAAGATCTGCAGACACTTCTGAATCTCATAGAGGAATATTTGCAGATGAAAAAATTAAGGCTGAATGTTGAAAAGAGTGAAGTTATTTATTTTTTTTTTTTTTTTTAAGAAAAGTAAGTGGCGAAGAAAATTATAGATTTACACTTAATAATAAGGAACTGAATATAAGTAAAAGAGTAAAACATTTAAGATTTGTTTTATCGGGAAATGGAAGCTTAAGAGTCACGTTGATGAAATAATGAATAGAGGCAAAGTGGCCATGTCTGCAATTTTAGAAACCCGACAATAATGGGAATTAAAATAGAATAGAATAGTAATAGAATATGGAGCAGAAATTTGGAATGGAGAAGCGGCACAGCAGCTGGAGTCCCTACAGCTGCAATATTATAAAAGACTGTTTGGACTACATCAGACTACTCATTCAGAGATTCTGAAAGGTGATATGGGCCTGTTTTCTTTAAAACTCCGTCGGTCTATGTTGATGCTTAAATTTTGGTTGAAGTTAATTAAGAAAAATGAAGATAGACTAAGAGCGGCATATGATCAGACGTTAAATAATGTTTTGAAAACTTCGTGGTCATCTCAAATTAAGTCATTACTAGAAACAGTGGGAATGCCTTACTTATGAAATTAGTTCCCATGGAATTACTTATGGTCTTAGTTCCCATGATTTAGAAATCCTGGTACGATTTGTTATAGAGGGTTGAGAAATGCAGTATTGGCAAGGTCTAGTTTTACATTCTACAACATTGAAACATTATTGACTGGCTAAACCTAGTTTTGGAGAGGAAGTTTATTTTAAATTTAATATACTGGCTGTGATTTTATGTCAAAGCATTCAGCTTAGGGCGAATTGCCTTCCAATTCAGAGCAGGCAAAAGCTGTTTGCAGAAAAGATAGTGGTTCCAGAAGTACAGTATAATTATACTCTTCGTAAAGATGAGGATGAAAACTTGGACCATTTTCTCCCGAAGTACCCGGGGCTCTTTGATTTAAGGGAAAAATATTTACATGGGATCGATTTGCTATTTCCTGGTATTATACGAAGTAGTAACCCAATCCCAATATTTCGAGTTGGTGTGTACATAGATAAAAGCTTAGAAAGAAGGATAAGTTTATACAATTAATCTATTTTGCCTCTACATTATGTTTTTGCGTTGTATTCTGTTTCTGTGTGCTTTATAATTTGGTCTGTTGATGATTTCCTTATTTTGTATGTATTTTTGTGTGTTTATGGCTCTTGTGCTTTTGAAATACGCTGATCTCTATATCTGTTTATTATTGTCTTTTGTGTAAAACAGTGTGAAAATTCATTATTATTTATTGCATCTTATTTTTAGTATTTAAAATTCTTGCTTTGTACGAATTTCACGAACATCATATAATAAAATACAAAAAAATCAACAAAATTTAATGCATACAAAACCAAAAGAAGTCTTCCAGATATACAAAATAAAAAACTGCTATAATTTCCTTTATTAGATTTCAAATTGAAGTACAAAATATCCATTAGAAAAATTAAAACGTATTTAAATATATATAATATCCAGAGAGTAGCCTTAAATTAGTACATATAACTCCAACAATGTTGCTAGTTAGTATAAAAGTCAAACAGTCGGAGTAGATTAGCTAATAATGAAAACAAAGTATTTTTACAGATACTACCAAGTCAAATATCTCTTCAAAATTTCGTCCATTTTATTATTATTGTTTCTCCCTAAACTATGTTCGTACATAACTCAAGATTTATTGTTTGAAATGAACAAAATAAATGTGGCAAGAAAGAAAGGGTAAGAAAGGTCCCGAGAAAGAAATATATACACAGATCTACTCTTTGTGGGTTGTGAGGTTGAGGTTGGTGATGGGGTTTAACCTAATGGGGGAGGAGGCCTAACACATAAAGGTGTCCCCAGTCCACCTGTAGTCCGACAAACGTTTACATATTTATGTGGAACCAAATTCTTTCATCCATTTTACATATTTTTCTAGATCGTCAGCTGAAACTGACTTATTGCATCTTTTGATTGCTTCATCAAAGTCTTCTCTGGTTACGGGTAAGTCTAACTCTTCTTTAGACAATTGCCGGATTTGATCTGGACGTAATCCAGCTATTTTCCTCCTCATCGACATCATAGACGCGTCCCTTGAAAGCAATAACAATTATTCATAAAACCATCATAATTATCGTCTAAAATCATCACAATCATTATAAGCAAACTATTCAAAAACTAGCAACATGTAATGGAGATTGAGATTCAAGCTCTGGTCTAGCGTGAAAGGCTTTCTACAAAAATATTATTAACATATTATCAAAATTTACTAATAGCTCCTCTCCTTTTTTTAATAGAGTTGACATAATAGACATAATAGAGTTATGACATAATAGAGTTATGTAACGTGAAATTCTAAAATGATAACTGATGAAAAATGAAAGCTTAATACACCAGTTAAAGGCTAAGGTAATTACGTAAAATACGTATATATTTATATTATTCCCCCTCCACAAGCTTGGGCCTTCACAAATGTGGACCGATGCCACATCCTTCCGCTCAGTGCAATCGAAAGCACAGGCCTTAAACTAAAGGGCTAATCAAAAATACAGAATGACATCACCTCCCTGCACTCACTACAGTCAGCAGCTTGGGGTTTCAGTCCTTGCAAATGTAACTAGCTCGGCTTGAGGGGTGCTTTGACCTTCATAACTGACACACTAATTATCATGACGTCACATTAAAAATAAATTCGGACTTTTATTGACTTCTTCGATCTTCGTGGTTCAGAAATTATTATTTTTCTGGTAATAATTACCAGATTTTATTATATTAGATAATAACATAGCATAATTACAGAGTCTATTATATATATTTTATTTATTGATTTATTTATTTCCCTCAAAAACGAGGAGTATATAAAACACATAAATGAAACTGCAAAAGAAAAACAAAATATTTCAAGAAACAAAGCAAAGAATGGATTAAAAATGGGCTTAATAGCATAACCGAATAAAATACGTAAGAAAAAACAGCAACAAAACATCAAACAAATTCTGGACAAAAGGGAAAAGGTTGTGCATAAAGAGAAAAATTTTCAGGCTTGTGAAAACATTATCCCTCTTAATCCTAGGTAATCCCAAAGGTTCTTTAATTTTTAATCTCAAGACTAATTCAGTGCTACTAAAACAAATAGGAAAACCAAGTAAAAATTTACAATATTTAAAATAGAAAACGCGCATTGAAAAAAATTGCAGATTTTAAAATCTCTGAAAAGATCGGTGGGATAGAGAACATGGGGGAGGGTGACAGCATTAAAAAGAGAACCTAAAATATCTCGACGATAGATATAACGAAGTCGTATTATTGAGCCAAATACCTTTCTAATTTTTTCTTGAATATCAAAATTAGCAATAAGCAAAATAGAATTATTACATAATTTTTGGCTTTCCTGGCTTCAGTAGTTTGACTTATCTTTCAGTACCTACGAAAAAGTGGGTACACCAACAAAGGGGAGGTTTCCAGTAGGCAACCTCCTACTTACAACCTCGAGCTTCAAATACAGACTAAAAAGTATTTTTGCAATTCCAACTTTTCTGTTCTATCTAAATGTATATAAAAAGAAAAATTTCACTATGAGGCCATTCAGACCATGAACTTTATCTGAACTACAGTCACTTCATGTTTTACCCTCTGTAGTCACAACTACTCTGATTCTGTTACCCTAATACTTTAGTTGACTTTTCCTATAACTGAGTAGACTCAGTACAAGGTCATTAGAATTTGTGGCTGTTCCAGTATGTCGTATATTCCAGTATGTATTCTAGTATGTTGAAAATTTTGCTTTTTGGATTCTGGGATTTTTGACAATGGTGGTCTTAGGGTGTTTAACATAGCCTCCATTTAAGGTCCCCCGAAAAATGTGTCTGATTCCAAGTTCAAAAAGAATCAAAATAGTTGACATAATTCAACCATCACTTACTTATTTTTTTTTTCGTAGATGTGAAATAAAAATACGATTTTTTTTCGACACGATAAATTACCTATTTACAGCTTTCGTGGGTTTTTGAAGGTGAGCCACAAGAACTGCTTTCGGTCCCCATTTTGAAAGAATATTTCTGCTAGCTAAACTATAAGACGTTTATCTAACCAGCTACCCTAAGCTACCTTAAAATTGAACCGGAAGTAGAGTGGCAACCATAACTAAAAAATTTGGTTGCGCAAGGATTTTTTTTTCAGCTCTTCAGTTTTTTTTATGAAGACAGAAACAAAATTCAAAATTTGGGGGGGGGGGTCGATTTTTCCAATGAAATTACCGAAACGGCATTGAAAATTGCGTATATTTTTAAGTTCCGTTCATTCTGCTTGAAATCGAAAACGAAAGATTTATGGTCGAATCACCTTTTACAAACAAAAGATTTGGTTTTAATTGATTTGGAACGGACAAAGCATAAAATAGCGTCAATCAGCTTATTCTCCGCTTACCTATTTTCAATTCTCTGCATATACAAACAAAGGGGTGGATTTGGCTTCTAGGGGCATCAAACTTCAATTCCAGGATTAAAAATATATTTTTTTCTCAATTTTTAGTTCATTATTAGTTCTAGGATTTGTCATTCCTATAGCATTTCATCAAGTCTAGACATAGGCATGTTGATTGACATAGACCCGTGAAAAACAGAACAGAAAAAATAATTGTGTGCAAAGCTTCATAGTTGTGTTTGCTAATTTTGTAGTATTATACTAATTTTGCCAATTAAACTAATTCTGTCTCATTATTGCACTAACAAAGACCAATACGCAAGAAACAATAGTTTTTGTTGTTTTGTTGTTTATTTTAAGTATCAATTCCCACTCTTGTGAGCTACTATACTCTTTCTACATGTCTACATAGGGAAAATAAATGACCATGTTGACAATGGACTACAATATGTGCATTTGGGCATCTGCATAGTGAAAATCTACATCTACATGATGAAAAAAAAAAAAAAATGTTGACTCGGCATTAAAATATGTACAATGATTGTACCAAAATTATAAAGTTTTTAGGGCAGAGTTACAATTTGGTCAGTGTTGCCACGTAGAACCGTGAAAATAAATAAGCAAGATTAATTCCTTAAATGTGACAATGCTGTGTGTTTATCAAAATTTAAACATTAGTAATCTGTTTACTCCCAAAGACAAATACACCTTTAAAGGAAATAAAATTTAATCAAAATTTGAAAACAAAATTTATGGGAATCTCAAAAACTAACTGGGAACATCTCAAAAATGGCGGTGGGTTAAAATAAAAAGTGCACCATTGGAATTCCATACAGGAAATTTACAGCCCCCCTCCACCTTGAATAACAAGGAAAATCACTTTTTGCATAGGTACTTTAACGAAGAACCATCTTAAAGAGTTATTTCTTTCTATGCTCCTTAGCTATGCCACTCCGTTTGTTTGTCTATTTTTTTATGCGCTCCTAGAAGACTGGACCACTTATGCAGAGATTCTAACTGGTAGGACTCATCCGGCTCTCTGGCAGTAGTAGATCAAGAACGGGGTATCTGGAGGGTGGCAGTAATATATCAGACTTTCTTAAAGCTTCTTATAGCAAATGACACCCTCTCTGACACAGAGTCTAGAATGGGGGAGAGCATAAGGAGCGGGAGCTGATGAAATGGTTAAGATAAGAATGGAGAATCGTTTTTGCTAGGGGAGGGAAGAACAAATTGATTCTTTTTCCAATTACTGGTTGAGTACAACCTCAAGTTTCTTATGGTCGAGAAAGGGTGGGGTACTTTGTTTGGGGGGAAGAGCTAGGGGAACTCAGAGCTTTATCTTCAATATTGGTACAATGGTATGATAAATCAATAATAAGCTAGAGATGAGGTACCAACGCCTTTAAAAGAAAGCTCGGCCTTCTTAACCTGATTGGCTTTATGGGTTTTTAGCTTATTTTTATTGACTTTTACCCACACTTTTTTTTTTTTTTTTGATACTCGCTTGAGGCAAAAAATCCTTCATTAAAACTCCATCTTGTTCATTATAAACTGAAGTTCCAATTTTTCCTTATTCTTTAAAATATACAGTTTCGTAATTTTTCACGTTACCAATTCAAGAAAATATATACCAACTTCACTCTCTGTGTTATTTTAATGACCGTCCCCCGTGCCCTCAAAAAATTCTCAGAAATCTCCACCTAGCAAGTTAGAAATGTGCACATCTATGGAACCACAGCCTATAAGCCATAGACAATACAGATTTCAAACTGAGCAATTGTTCGGTAGCTGATAAATCTGGGGCGTAGACTCGTTTGTCTTCCGTTTCTTCGAAAAAAAAAATAATTAAAGAACCTTGCCTATGAAAATTAAACTTATTTGCAGCATTTAATCTTTACAAACTAATTCGATAGAATTTAATATAACTTATGAAATAATCATAAACTTTCTGGTGATTAGGCTACTTATTGGTTTTGAACCTATGATCATTTGATATATATTGTTTAACATAAATGAATTGATGGTTTGAACAAACTGACCGTTCAATAGACGTGTCAACACTGTCTTCAACCATAAATCACCATCATGATGAATAGCTTCAAGACACACCTAATACCCGACACTCCGTTTTGACAATGTAAGATATGGCTTTTGGACATCTATACTCATCTTTTGTCTGTGCTATAGGGACACAAGGATAAATAAAACTTTAATAAAACTAAACAAATAAATCAATAATAAATTGAACTAATCAAAAATATACTACCTGCAAACGTTTGTAATGTCAGCTCCAGAATACCCTTCCAGCTTTTTGGCAATTTTCTCCAAGTCTACGTCTTCATCTACCTTCACCTCTTTTAAATTGATATTCAACAGGGATACTCTTCCTTCCAATGTTGGTAACGGGATATAGATCCTTTTTTCTAAGCGTCTTCTTAGAGCTTCGTCTACATCCCATGGAAAATTGGTCGCTGCCAGAACCATCACAACCTTGCTCGCATCATCACTGGAATTGGAAACCGCAACGTAATAATTGATTAACATATTAAATCAGTTCGTTTGTCGACCGATATTAATTGATTAATCGGATAATCTACTGAACTGATTAATTGAATTGTATTTGGATAGATGTACCTTCGTCTATATCCCATGGAAAATTGGTCGCTGCCAGAACCATTAAAACCTTTCTTGTATCATCACTGGAATTGGAAACCACAACTGAATAAATGATTGATTAACATATTAAATCAATTCATCTATTGACCGATATTGCTTGATTAATCCGATAATCTACTGGACTGATTAATTGAATTGATTAATTGACTAATTGATTCAATAGATTCATTCCAATGAGTCATTAATAAATCTAGAATTCGTAAAACGGTCAATAAATCAATCCACACCATTAATCAATCAATCATTACATGGATCAATCATAAATTATTCAATCAATCAGTTCAGTTAATTAGTCTATTGGTCAATTAATGTAGGCAAACAAACAATAGCAGCTTGAAGGTACAACGGTCGAATAGATTGTTTAATTGACTGATTGACGAATTACTTATTTATAGGGTTACCACAGGCTCAAGGAGTCAGAAATAAGGACTTTTTTTTGGCTAAAAAAAAAAACTTTTAGAGACCTTCCTTACACGAAAAAAAGGACAAAAAGGAACCTGGTCTAGCTGTTGTTTCCCGTATAAATAACGCACTCAACACCAGACTTTATGTTGAAACCGACCTCTCATAAGTTTGAAAACAGGAAGGACGACAATGTAGCGTCATCATTTTCTGGAAAGATATGGGTAATGTCAAGATGATCCGACCCCTTGGCTTTCCATATGGATCTTCTCGTGTTTCTTTTTTTTCTCGATTTTCAACTACACAGGTACAAAAATTTGAAAAGTACACAAGTAATAACTTTGATTACTGACCAGAAAATTATCACAAGACCGCACGATTCCAATATCACAAGCTTCTTTGGGGTCTTTTAGGGACCTTCTCCAGTTTTAAGGAGTTTTAGGGACACCCCAAGGGAAATTGGTCACTGCCCGGACCATTGCAACCTTGCTTGGATTATCACTAAAATTAGAAACCATAATTGAATAATTGACTTAATTTGTTTATTGGCCTATATTAATTGATTAATCGAGTGAATTGATAAATCAACCAATTGAAAAATGCATTTGGTCGGATGTACCTTCGTCTACATCCAACAAAAAACTGGTCGCTGCCAGGACCATTGCGACCTTACTGGGATCATTGCAGTAATTGGAAACCAAAACTGAACAATCGATTGATTAACAAATTGAATCAATTTGTTTGTTGACCTATATAAATTGATTAATAAAATAACTAAGTGAGGTGACTAATCGACTAAATTTGTTTATTGTCTAACATCAATTGATTACTACTACTACTAACAACTCACTGCAGCACCAAGCCATGTGAGGCCAACTCAGCTACGCATGCTCCTCCTCCATTCTTATCTATTCAAAGCCTCCCTCTTTACATCCTTCCAGAAGTTCCTATTTTCCTTAAATCTTTCTTAATGACTTCCTCCCATCCCAACCACGGACGACCTGCTTTCCGTTTAGCCTTAGACGGTTGGGCGAAAAAGGACAATCTTTGGCAATCTGTCATCCATCATTCGCAGAAGGTGCCCTAGCCATATCAGCCTTTCTCTTGTTATAGCCCTAGAAAGCAGGATTTAATCGCACTATTCGTACAGCCTATTGTTTGAAATACCGTCAGTCAGCCGGTTACCCAAAATAATCCATAGGCAATTTCTCTGGAAAACATCTAGCAAATTTTCATCCGTTTTTCATAGCACCCATGCTTCAGAACCATATTTGACCGCTGTCATCACTGTAGCTTCCAATACTCTAATATTGGTTTTCAGATTTATCTTCCTATTCTTGAGAACTTTTTTCAACTGTGAAAAAACACCCTAACATCTTTACTGCTCCCACCATCTTTACTAATAACACTACCGAGGGATATGAAGCTGTCCAGCGTATCTATTTTTTAGTTACCCAACGTTACCTTTTCATCTTCACTTATTCCTAGCCTTAGCAACTTAGTTTTCTCAACATTATTTTCAAACCTATTCTAGCACCCTGAACTTGCAAAACCTCTAAAATGTCATCCATTTTGTTCGCAATTTCATCTAGGATGCTTAAATCATCAGCACAATTTATGTCAAGGAAAGTTTTCCTCACCATTTACTTCCGTGTTCTTCCATTGCCTTTACTTGGCTGCTTAAAATAAAGTCCATCAAAATGATCCATATAAAGGGGAATAGAACAAAACCCTGCTTCACTCCTGATTTCATATGAAACCAGCTGCTAACATCATTTCCTACCTTAACCGCAGCAGTACTATTCTCGTACACAGCACTATCACTTTAATGTATTTGTCTGGTATACCATACAAGGATAAGACCTTTGCTAAAGCTGTTCTATCGACCGCTTGCTCATAATCTATAAAAATGAGGACTTGAAGTACTTGATAACTCAGGCGCTTCTCAATTATTAACCTAAGAGAGAAAATTCGGAAAATTTGGTCGACACATCCTCTACCCTTCCTAAAACCATACTATTCTTCTCTTATTACTTTGTCTACACCATCTCTCAGTCTGAAAAGTATTAAATTACTAAGTAATTTGCTACCTACAGAGACCAGGCTAATGCTTCGATAATTACAACAGTCACTCTTATCACCTTTCTAAAAGGGTGGCTTAATTAGGGTTTTCCCATAATCGCTAGGTACTTCCTCTTTTTCAAATATATTCATAATCTTCAGTAACTTATTTCTAACCTCAGAGCCACCATATTTGAGAAACTCGTTTACCACAATATCAGCACCTGGGGCCTCATTATTTTCTATTTCTTTTAGTACTGTCGCTAATTCTTCCTCAAAAAATAAATCTTCTTCACATCCTAGGTATCACAAACTGTTTCCTTTTCTTCTATATCTTTTCTTTGCAACTCTCAGTTTAGCACATTCTCAAAATGTTCTGCCCATCTCTCTTTAACTCTTTCCTTATCACTAATTGTGGCCCCGTTCCTATCTTTAACTGAGACAAGTCTTGATTGACTGCTCCCTCTTAATTTATTAACTTTTATGAGGTCTAGCCGTATTTTCCAGATCCTCGGCAATTTTATCCTAACTTCCTTCCCTAAGACATCATCAGCAACTTCAGAAAATATTTTCGTAAAATCATTTCATCCATCTTATCCATTATCAAATTTTTTAACTTTCCAGCTTGGTTTTCAACTGTTCCTGGAAAGTTTCTCTTAAATTCTCATCCAGCTGTCTACTAATATAATAACTTACCGGGGGTAGTTACCCTTCCGAAATTTCAGTTTTAATTGACCCTAGACACTACTAGATGGTTATCTTTACTTTTAATATCAATAACGACACTCCTATATGTCATATTCTTGTATTGATCCTGCCAGTCTTCAGTTTACAATAACATAATCAAGGTTGGCTTTCTTACCATCACGTGAATAAAATATTAACTTATGGGCCATTTTATGACCAAATACTATATTGGTTATAAATAGATTGTTATACCTCAAAATAATTGTAGCAGTCTGAAGCCATTACAATTTTTTTCCTAAATCAAATTTACCTACGCTTGGATACCATCTATCCCTATTTTTAACTGCCTGGGCCTTAAAATCTCCTAATAAAAAGCTATATTTCTACCTGGGAACCTGCCTATTTGCTCCTGTAACTGTAAGTAAAATTCATCAGAGTCAATACTATCTCCATCAGTTGGTTCTACGGGGCATATACCACTATAACTGCTACCCTGCAGTTTTTATTCATAAAATGAGCGATTAGTATTCTATTATTGAATACCTTCCCAGCATGGGCACCCATAAGGGGAAGGGGGGCAGGAGGGGGCGGCAGTCCCCTCCTGGCTGAATGATGTTGCCTTATTTTCTATATTTCTGTTTTGAGATGTCTATTATATTCTATTATAGCATTAAAATATTTCTATTATAGCATTAAAAGTGCCAATTAGACCAGGTAAGCCCCCCCCCCTGGAATTCAGCTTATGGGCGCTCATGCTTTTCAGTCTAAACAAGACTTATCAGCTTCCTTATTCATCATGAGCCCTATTCCCTGTCTATGTACCCCATCCTTCCTGCTTGAGTAAACAAATTCTATATCACATAATTTCATGCTTCCTACGCCTGGAATGCGCTTCTGAATCAATTGATTAATACAACAATTTGCTTAGCTCATGAATAGACTAATTGATTCATTGATCGGTTGACTATTTGATTGACTGGTCAATCAAGGGGATTAATTAATTGACCATTTGACAAATTCTGATCATTGCTGAAACTGGAAACAATAATCGAATAATTTATTGATTGACCGAACTTATGTATTGAATTATATTAATTGCTTCATATAACAGTTTATAACAGACTAATTTACTGATTCGTTAATTGATTAATTGATTGACTGATTAATCGAGTTGATTGATTGATTGATTAAAATGCTAAGATTCCAGTTGAAACAATGGTTTCTGAAATTTATGATGCAATGCATATTCAGTCTCATTCGGATTCTAAAACGGTTGAAAAATATGTAATAGCATGCATGCCCATAATTGATCTATTACAAAATCACGTAAATCAGCTTGAGTTCGAGCTATAAGACATAGAGCAGGAAGGGACAAGTAATTCTCTGTTGTTTAATGGTGTGAGGCCGATTCCTTCGTAGAGTGTGGGGGACACCATGAAGCGCATATTGTTGTCAAGATGGGTCTAACTAATATTAAGGATTCAGAGAAATGTTAGAAATAGAAAATGTTAGAAATAGAAATGTAGAGAAATAGTTAGTGTTTAGCGATTTAGAGTTGGAACAAATAATGCGCAAAGGCCAGATAAAGTTTCCCCTGTTCTCGTCCAGTTTCCATCAAAAGAAATAGCTCGCCATGTGTTTAAAGCGAAGAAGCAGTTAGTGCCTCAGGCTTATTGGTAGCTGAGAACCTTACGAAACGTAAGCGCAATCTTCTGAAGACTTCAAGAGATAAATCTGGAAATTGCAGTGTGCGGTCTGATCAAGGCCGTATTTTTGTGCGCGAAACTAAGACTGCTCCAACCAAGCATGTCTGGTCTAATGATTACCTTTAATAGAGTTTTTTTGATATTTGTATTATTTTTTTGTTATTTTTCTTTTTTTTTCTCTTTTTTTCAAGTGCTATTTCTTGTTCTTTTATATGAAAAAGCGATAATAATGTCTTATCAAGACCGATTTAGTCTTCAGGATTATTTATTAAGAAATATTGCCGGCGATGAGGATATACCGATTGTTGAGCTAAAGCCTATAAGTGAGAGCAATTCTATTTGGTTGCCGTACATTCATGATATAAATGATAAGAGTCTGCGATTATGTTCTTGAAATGTCCACGTGACTACAAGCTACCTGGATATTTTAGAATTAATTGAACAATTTTCTTCTTCTTTTGATATTATAGGATTATGTGAAACATTTTTTAGTTCAAACCAGTCTCTCTCACTGTATTCATTTCCAGGTTATGATCTTCGTGTTCAGAACCGAGTGGTGATGGGTCGTGGTGGTGTTGGATTCCTTATAAAGAATGGGTTGAATTATAATGAAAGGTATGATCTTAGTGTATGGATCGAGGGTAAGGTTGAAGTTTTTTCAATTGAAATTGAATTTGATTGGAGAAAAAATATAATTAGCATAGTGTATTAGCCGGCCAGTGCTCACTTGGAGGATTTTTTGGGAGGTATGAGTCAGCTGAATTCGAAGATACCGGCTGAAGCTAGTCATATTGTTTTGGGTGATTTTAATTTTAACCTGCTTGATTTGTGTAATCTTAATGTTGATTTTTTAAATTTTATGATATCGAATGATCTATACCCGCCTGTGAGTATACTCACGAGGATTTTTGGACAGAGTACATCCCTAATTGATAATATTTTCGTTCGTTCTGCCAATTTGAGGCTTTGGATGTTGTGGCCTTTCCTGGTTCTGACCATCTTTGATTGGTGAGTGTTATGAAGTGTCAGTTGTAGACCAAAGAAAAAGAAAATAAAGACAAGGTTAATGGAAAAAGGGACTCTTCTAAAGTTTGTGGGGGAGGTTTAGTTTTATCAATTGGACCCCTGAGTTCTCAGAAGAAGAATCCCCTGCTAGAGCATTTTATAATCTAATATCTGTTATTTTGCCCATTTATGATATTGCGTATTCTATTAAGGTAATGAAAGTGAAGAAACAGGAACCCCGTAAGCCATGGATGACGAGGGAAATACTGGAAGAAATAAAGCTAAGGATTGAGCTTTATCAAAGATATCTAGATGATAAAAGTGATGTTTCGTATGAATTGTTCTAAAAACAGGGCAATTTAGTGAACAAATTGCGTCGCAAAGCTATGGCCGAATATTACGACAGAAAGTTTTCAAATAGTAAAGGAAATATGAAAGAAACATGGAAACTAATAAATGAAGTAACCGATGGGAATGCTGAAATTGGAAGGAATGAAGTACAACTTGAAGGGTTCGCCACAGATGATAAGTCTGAATAGCAAATGAGTTTGGTAATTTTTTATCCAATATTGGTATTAAAGTGCAAAATAGTGTAAAAAATAGATGTCAACAGGTTCAAGAATACCATTATATGTGATAATAGAGGTGAGAGTTTCGAATAGCACTTTGATCCGTGTACATGTGTTGAACAATTTAAAATAATAAAATCTATGAATTCGAATTCTGCGGGAGTGGACGTCTTATCTCTTCGAGCGTTGAAGGCAATAATGCATTATATTCTACCGTCTCTGCTTTTTATTATAATCGTGTCATTTGATAAAAGGAATTTCCTTAACCAATTAAAAATGGTAAAGGTGATAACTTTTCATAAGGGTGGTCCTATAAAGGGAATTGATAATTAGAGATCAATTACGATCCTTCTATTGTTTTCGAAATTATTAGAAAAAGGTGTTCATAAGCGTCTATATAGTTTCCTACAGGCTAATGGTTTGCTGAGTGAGACCCAATTCGGATTTCACAAAGGGCACTCGACGACGAATGCTTTGCAACAACTTATGGAATCAATTAACAGAGGTATGGATAGAGGTGAAACACCTTTGTCTATATTTATAGATATTCGCAAAGCATTCAATACAGTTGATTTTCAAACACTGCTAAGTCGGATGGAGTCGTTAGGTGTCCGCGGAAAGTGCTTAAATTGGTTTTAAAGTTATCTCACAGGGAGATAACTTTAAAGTAGTGTTAAATGATGTGGGTTCAGCAGCAATTCCAGTGACGTGTGGAGTACCACAAGGATCAGTGTTAGGTCCGCTTCTTTACCTCATCTATGTTGATCTCATGCGTCTTTATTTGAAAGATAGGGGTCTTATCTCGTTTGCTGATTATACTGTTTTAACTGTGTTTGCCTCATCTGGGAAGGACCTGGTGAGAAAAGCCAATGTCGACTTGAAAAGGCTGTAAATTTCCACTTCATTAAGTCTATTGTGTATAAATGTTCGCAAGACATCTTTAATGACGTTTTGTAGAGTTGGTACATCACTGGATGTGTCTGACCAGGTAACTTTATGGGGTAATCTAGTTCAGCAAGTTGATCATCTTCGCTACCTCGGTTTTTATCTTCATTCCCATCTAGCATGGAAGTGTCACAATGACGCAATTTCGTCAAAAATTGCCCGTGGGGTAGGAATACTTTGACGTCTGCAGCACTTTCTCTCTCAAAGAATACTTTTAACTATATATTAAACGTTGGTTTATCCATATTTTTCCTACGGTTGTCTCTTATGGAGCAGTAACTTCTTATGCAGCTATAGAAGAGTGCAAGTTCTACAAAATAAAGCTGTTAGAACAATCGGTAGGTATGTCCAGGATGTACATGACACATGTGCTTGTTTTAGTTCCCTGAAGCTCCTTAATGTAGGTCAGATAAGAGATTACCAAGCTGCAGTATTTGGGTTTCAGTGTAAGAATGGTTTAACCCCTAAATGTTTTTAAGAATTTTTACCAAATCAATAGTGACCTGCATAATTATGGAACTAGGCAAAGTGATAATATGGTTGTTGATTTGCGTCGCGGCATCAGGTCTTCATTGTCAATGAAACACCTGGGTCCATCAGTATGGAATGAGCTACCATTGAGCATTAGAGCAGCGGATCATGTACCTCAATTTGAAAAGAATTTAAAAGGTTATCTTTTTTTTGGGGGGGGGGGGGAATTTGTTAATTATATTAGGGCTGGTAGGTTGGATAGGGGAGGAAGATGAGCTGGAGAGGTAAGGGCGGGTAGGGGCCAAGGTAAGGTTTGAAGGGCAGGGTGGGGGAGAGGGAGTTGAGCATTTTGAGTGATGGAGATTGGATTTGTTATTATTATTTTTCTTTTATATTTTATTTATCTGTTATTATTTTTAATTCAAGTATTCATTTATTTATCTATATTTTTTTCATATATATAGGTTATAGCTTATCTATTTTTGGTTTATTTATAATAGTTTTAATTAAATTGTTGTGGTTTATGTAGATAGTTGAGTTAATTGGTAAGTAGTTACGTGGACTTTCGCGCGATCTCAAACCTTCATAGGTTTTCTCCAGCGTGAAAGTGTTGTTTAATTTATTTATTTATTTGTAAATGTGGATTAATAAAACTTATGAACTTAACTTAATTGACCACTTGGCAAATTCTGGATTTATTAACTGACTCGCTGGAACTGGTCAAGAAAGACTCCATAGAAAGACGGCTTTCATTTTGTGAAAGTCCGATATTAGTATCGTAGTAACAGTTTAAAACCGCGTACCTGCTAGAGGCAATTCCATCCATTTGGACAAGAAGCTCCGATTTTACACGCCTGGAAGCTTCATGCTCACTTTCTGAGCCTCGTCGAGAGCATATTGAATCAATTTCATCAATGAAGATGGTACTAGGTGCATAGAATCTTGCCTAAAAAAGGAAAGGTTTAATTAGGAAATGGGCGATTTAAAACTGAAGACAATGCGTGAAAAAGGGGCATGGTGGGTTGCGAAATTATAGAACCAGAAACTTCTTTCTTTGGAGTGCCTGCGTGTGGGTGGGGGTTGTCGTCAAAACACGGAAAAAATTATTTTTTAGGTTAGAGTTTTTAATTTTTATGAGGAGGCCTTTGTTATTACTACAATACCACTTTAAGGTTTTTAAGGTAATTTTACTGCCACTTTAAGGTGTATTGTTAGGGCTTTTTGAACAAAAAACATTGACACTAAAACTTTATTATAAAACAAAACTTATAAAAACCTTATGAGAAACAAACTGAGCCTAAATGGACTTGGAAGGGAAAAGAGGGAAAAAGAAAAAAGACCGAACGAAGATTGAGCTACAAACATACAAAAAAGTAAGCCATATTTCTTCCGAGGGGATCCTATCCCTCCTGTTTTGCCGTTACCAATATTTTAAAGCACTCCTGATATGAAAGGCAAGAATGTATTAATACAACTTTAAGTTTTTTTGTATTTTTTATCAGGGCTTTCCGAAAATATTCTATACTAGAACTTTCTATTTACTAGAGGAAGCTTCAGAGGGACTAAATCGGCTTAAATGGTTCTTTGAAAGCATAAAGAAAGAAAGAAAGATAAAGCACAAGGACTTCAGGCAGATCGAGTTCAAGCATACACACAAATTTCAGCCCCCCCCCCCCCCCACTGTATTCAGGTATGCTGTTACCAAGATTTTAAAACTCTCCTAATATAAAACTCGTGACTTTTTAAATACGAATTTAAGGTTCTTTTGTACTTTTTATCGGGGCTTTCTGAAAACAGTGAAAACTAGATTTTCTATTTACTAGAGGAAGCTTCAAAGTGACTAAATTGACCAGTTCTTTGAATCGTTAAATAGAAAATGTGACTTTTTAAATACGACTTTAAGGTTCTTTTGTACTTTTTATCGGGGCTTTTAGAAAACAGTAAAAACTAGATTTTTAATTTACTAGAGGAAGCTTCAAAGTGACTAAATTGGCCTAACCGGTTCTTTGAACCGTTAAATAGAAAATAAATAAATAAATAAAAAATAAAAAAGCCGAAGACTTTGGACAGATCGAGCTCAAAACACATATTTTCATTTCTTCTTAAACTTTCTCTTTACTAGAGGAAGCTAAGTATCGGCTAAATCAGTTCTTTGAAGGCATAAAGAAAGGAAGATAGATAAAAAAAAAACAAAGAACAACAACTTTGGAAAATTCGAGCTCAAACACGAAAAAAACAAAAACTTTAAACCAAATATTTTCATTTCTTCTTCATTCATTTCTTCTGAAAGGACCCCCTCCCTCCCCACATTCAGGTATGCTGTTACCAACATTTTAAACATCTCCTAAGCTACTAAAAAGGGCCACTAAAACTTTCAATATATGTTTCAATGAGCCTTCACCCTATGTTCTAAGACCACTGGTTCAATACGATCACCCCTTAAGAAAAAGATCCATGACTGAAACATATCCAAAAAAAAGAAAAAAAATCCAGATCCACATTTCAAAAAAAAGCGCAATTTTGCAAATTCGGAAACTTAATGATTTTAACGTGATTATTCGGAATCACTACAAAAAGTCAATTCTTTTTATACCCATATTGTTATCCAAAATTAGATTTGTAAGAATTTCGGTTACTGTTGATACTATGATACTTATACAAAAGATGGCTGTATCTTTATCAAGATTACTGTTGCCGTAACTTGGGCAAACACATGGGTAATAATTGCAGTCCGCATCCCCCCAAGCATTCGCAAAAGTTTTTCTAGCTTTTTGGATTAACAGACAGATTTTCAGAAGCCGAAACTGCAACCTAATACTGTCAGTTTTCTTCCGTATACGTTGTTTCACCCACAGACTAGGAAATCTGAAACCACGGTATGACACAGATAACAAATGGCGAAAAAGATGAATAAAATAAAAAATATACAATGATATCCTATCGTTGAAATTTTTTCTCAGTACCACTCTGCTTCCGCAAATCCGGGATATTCCAGGGTGATATGCATAATTAAGTGATTCTTGATTTAATTGTTTCAATTGGCAGTAGGAGTCAATGGTTGATTAGAAATAAATACAAACAACAAGTAGAAACAGCGGGGAATTTTTTCTTAAGACAGAGGAACCTTATCCCTAAATGAATATTTCGACCCTATATCCAAGGGCAGTCCTCAGCAAAACAAATGAACATATAAAAAATTTTACATTAAAATAGGATCATTAAAACTGAAATCTTTTTAAAACAGTCCTAGCGTCCTTACTTCAGGGAAGTTCAACCAGGACTGGTAAATCAAGTGAGGTGAAAAAAGACAATTCATTCGAGTGAAATAAAAACAATTAAAAGCACACTTTCAATGCTGATATTACCTTTATGCCAGCTAGCCTCAAAGGTTTTTCTGTAACAGGTTCCGTGGTATTGTCTACTAGTTTTGTAATATAATTTGTATAATTTGAACTACTTCTATTACTACTACTTCCACAATAGCTTAGGCTATTACAACCAATTCCACTGCTACTACTACTACTAGTGCTATTAAAGTGGCCTAAGCTATTGTGGAAGTAGTGGTAACAGAAGTAGTAATAACAGTAAAATTAGTAGTAGCATGAGTAAAAGAAGTAGCATTAGGATGCAAATATTTTTTTTTATTAGTTCAACATCCCTCACAAGCCCTGTTAGTTTCAACTTCACACACCAAACTGTTCCTTAGATATTACTGTTACAACCTTTTGACAACCTGCATATAGACGGCGTGTTGTGATTCAGCTGACCTTCCCCCCTCGGAATTCCTTAAAAATATCATTGTCATACCCTTAGGCATAGTTGTAATAATAGTCACAGTATTAGTATTTTTTTACTAACAATAGTATTGAATAGCTGTAGTAAAGCAGCAGTAGTATTAACATATTGTCTTTTGGTCAGTAGAACATCACTCTCAAGTCAGGGATGTTTCAACTCAATACAATTAGCCATTGCTATGACATTGCTGATATGACCTTTTGATAACCAGTATCTTCATATACTTCTTGAAATTTTCATCTCAAAGCTCTTAACCTTACAAGTACTTGTAATATAAGTAGTAGTAGTAAATGTAGCAGTAACAGTAGTAGTAGCAGTAGTGTGCACATATTGCCTTTTGGTGAGATGATCTTCCCCTATAAGCATTTCTCTAAAAGTTCCAGCTTAATACCCAAATCAATTCTTGAGATATGCTATTTTTACAGTGAGCATACACACAGCGCTTTTGATTTAGTTCAAATTTCCCCTCAATATTGTAAATGAAGTAGCGTGGTAGTAGTGGTGGTGGTAGATGTAGAAGTATTGGTAGCATACTAATAGTGCCTTTTTGATCATCTTCCTTATCATTTCATGGATGTTCCAATTTAATATACTCAGTTATTCCTGTGTTACGCCCTTTTGACAATCCGCATACACATAACTTGTTTTGATTTATTTCAGCACTCAATATTCTCTGAAAGGCTCACCTGAATTCCCTTCATCTTCTTGGAAAGTTAAGTTCAAACATGCATACTTTTGCCAATAACATATTCTATGTGTAAACAATGAACGAGTTGACTAACTTACAGCCCTTGACGTGAGGACCGAGGGGAGGTTGACATCACCAAAAACATAATTACTGGACCTTTCAACAATGCTGACCGAAATAGCTCTTTTAAAATTTCGATCGGATGTGTTTTTGGGAATGATAGGCTTGGGGGGGGGAGGCTGATTGCCATCCATTCACTTTTGACTCTTATCCAGGAAACTAAACTTCCGACTTCTAAATCAAATGAGTTCCATCCGATCCAAAGTTTATGCGACCACCCGTTCCATAAAAAGATTGAAAGCCCCGTAGCATAGCTTGAAACCCTTGCCCATGGGCTCTGGGGGATTGTGTCCACCCTAAAGAGTTAGATGATTTTTGAACTAATGGTAACAAAATGGCTATCTCGCAAATTCAATTGAATGCGTTTCGAGAAAAGGGGATGTCAAGGGGGGGGGGGCTAGTTGCTCTCCATCCTGTTTGACTCTTAAAAGGGAACTAGAACTATACATTTCCAACCAAATGAGCTTCTTTTAAATTTCACACGACCACCCCTTCCATAAAAACCTTAGATGCCCCTAGGGCATAACTTACAACCCTTAACCCCAGACTCTGGGGGAGTCTTCAACCCCAAAGGTCTTATTATATGAATTTTGGACTATTTTTGAATAAACAGATATCTCAAAACTTCTATCAGATGCATTTGTGGAAAATACGACTTGGGAGGGGGCATGGCTGCCCCCGATCACTTTGACTCTTAAAAAGGGCACTAGAACATCTGATTTCCAATCCAATGAGCCCCCTTCTGAATTAATACGATCACTCTTTCGATAAAACCTAACATGCCCTCGGGGCATAACTTACAACCCTTGGACGGAGGGTTGGGGGGGTGTCATCATCAGACATAATTTCAAGACTTTTAAACTACGCTGAACAAATTGGTTATATCAAAGTTTTCATGGGACGTTTTGGGAATTAATGAGCGGGGGGGGGGGGGCTTGTTGCCCTCTAGTCACTTTTGATTATTAAACAGAGCACTAGCCATTTCAATTTCCAATCGAATGAGCCCTTTTCAAAGTTTCTACGACAACAAATGGTCATCTCAAAATTTCTATCAGATGCAATTCAGGAAAATACGATTCGGTGGGGGGTATCCACCCTCTGATCACTTTGGATCTTAAAAAGGGCACTAAAACTTCTGCTTACCAATCCAATAAGGCCCCTCCAAATTTTATACGACCACCCTTACTAAAAAAAAAAAATTATATGTCCCCCAGGACATAAATTACAACCCTTACCCCTAGGGCTGGGAGGGGGGGGGGGGGTGTCACCCTCAAAGACATAATTTCCGGATGTTTTAACTATACTGAACAAAATGGCTATAGGGGGCTTAGTTACCCTCCAATCACTTTCGACTATTAAAAAGGGCACTAACCCTTTCAATTTCCAATCGAATGAGCCCTCTTCAAAGTTTCTACGACAACTCCTTCGCACTGCCTTTGATGATGGTCACTTTATATATGACCGAAATATCTATATCACTGTCTTTTAAAAGATTCATCCTTATTTGAACTTTTATTTATTGTCTTATTTAAAAATCCTACCCGTTTGTCTGTATTTTCATTTCATTTAAATTGTAAGCAAAATTGTGGTTTGGGATTTCGGATTATGACGGTCACAGACACAGTATAAATATATTAACAGTAGCAAAAAGTCATATACTCTCCATTAAAATTTGTTGGCACACATCAGTCAAGACCTTTCTTCATGACTCCGCCTTCGCACACGTGCAATTACATATGTTTAGCGCATTACGAGATGCTTATGGGAACCCTATTGCTCTGACCCAGACGGATTTTCTGTTTCCGTGCGCTTTGATCCATGTCATTTCTGAAGAAAATTTTGCTACTGTTATGTATCTATACTATGGTCACGGATTTAAAATTATACTCTAAAAATTCTTTGCTCCACTGGCAACTCCGAATCTTGTTTTTCCCTCAGATTTGTGGGTCCCAACTTCTAAAATATACTGTATATCTTTTGACGGTAATCCATTCAACAATATGCTTAGTTTGAATTAGTCTGAATTTCAAACAGTTTGTTTTAACGAACTGTAAGTAAAGGACCCGGCTCAATAGTAACCGAAACTCTAAAAACAGATTTTAATACCAATAGATACATCAAAAGAATCAAATTTTAATGCTGATTTCAAATATATAAGTTTCATCAAGTTTAGTCTTACCCATCAAAAGTTACGCGCCTGAGAAAATTTGGCTGATTTTCAAAAAAAGGGGGAAAGACCCCCTAAAATCTATAGAACCTTAATGAAAATCACACCATCAGATTCAGCATATCAGAGAACCATACTCTAGATGTTTCAATGTCCTATCTACAAAAATGTGGAATTTTGTATTTTTTGCCAGAAGAAAGATCACGGATGCGTGTTTTTTTTTTTTTCCCAGGGGTGATCGTATCGACCGAGTTGCCCTAGAATATGGTGGGAGGGCTCAATGGAACGGAAATTAAAAGTTCTAGTGACCTTTTTAAGGGACCAAAAAATGGATGGCACCTAGGCCCCCTCCCACGCTCATTTTTTCCCTAAGTCACCCGATCAAAATTTTTAGATAGCCATTTTGTCATCATCAGCATGGTCGAAAATATGATAACTATGTCTTTTAGGATGACTCAATCCCCCAAAGTCCCCGGGGGGAGGGCTAAAAGTTATGAACTTTACCCAATGTTAACATATAGTATTGGTTATTGGAAAGTATACAGACGTTGTCAGGGGTGATTTTTTCTGGTCGTGGGGGGGGGGATGGGTCAGGGGTTATGTGGGAGGATCTTTACATGGAGGAAGTTTTCATGTGGGAAGGGACATTGCTATGCAGGGGGCGGGGCGCCGGATTTCCCAGCATTATTTTAAAAAAATCAGAAATTAAATTAAAAAAAAAACAAGTTTTTCAACTGAAAGTGAGGAGCAACATCAAAACTTAAAACGAACAGAAAATATTACGTATATGATTGGGTCCGCCCCCTAGTTAATACCTTGCTCTTTAAGCCAAAGATTTTTTAGTACTTTCATAAGAGCTATTTATTCTAATTAACAGCCTTTGTGATTAAGGGTCATTTTTAAAGAATTGAAACAAAATTTGAACTTTAACGTAAAGAGCGAGGTATTGACTAGGGGGCGAACCCCCTAATATACGTATTAGAAATATATGAATATAGAAATTCATTATTTAAGTTAGTTCGTAAGTTACGTATGTTTATTACTAATAAAAATTTCTCTACACTCAACCTTCCGCAACTTCTACACCTGTCTAAAGATAGATGCTCATAAAGACGCCACATCAATAACATAGTGAATGAAGAGGCCCCAAAACAACCTTCGAGGATGGATAGGACTTAAGTCAATCACTTATAGTCCTTAGAACAGAAGAGGTCCCAGGAAAGTCTGAACAATTATGGTGCTAAACTACACTTTTGCTAATCCAGGTCTGTCGGAAGAGATCCTGATACCTAATAAAAAATCCTTTGTTATATTGTTATAGATAAGCTTACAATTTCGAAGAATTACCATTTTGAATCGAGAGATCCTGATACCTAATAAAAATCCTTCGTTATATTGTTATAGATAAGCTTACCATTTCGAACTATTACCATTTTTAATCGAGAGATCCTGATACCTAATAAAAAATCCTTCAATATATTGTTATAGATAAGCTTACCATTTCGAACTATTACCATTTTGAATCGAGAGATCCTGATACCCAATAAAAAATCCTTCGTTATATTGTTATTAATTAAAAAAAACTTTTTCCACAAAATAAGTTTTTCAAAGAAAAGTAAAGAACTCCATTAAACAAAAAATGAGCAAAAATAAAATCAAACAATCTACCAAGCTCGAAACTACCACAAATCAGCACCGATAAATAAATGAAACCCAAAACGAACAGAAACTACAATAAATAACCGAGTCAAACTCAAAATGAGCAGAAATTAACATGAGTTGGGCTCAAAACCCCTATGCCTTCCCTAGGCCAGAACATAATTTGCTCTTTACTGAAAAAAAAATAAATGTTTTTACTTTTATAAATTTAATAAATCAAATGATTTTAGCATTTTGATTACTAAATATCAGTATATGTATATTATACTGACAATGCATATTCATTTTGAAGTTTTGAAGTTTCTATGACATCGCTTTCTATAATAACCTTATATACCCCAGGACATAACTTAAAACCCTTGCCCTGAGGGTTGTTAGGGAGTGTCCTCCTAAAAAATATATTTTCTATCTGGAAATCAACTACGCTGAACAATCACTTTCGACTATTAAGCAGGGAACTAGCCCTTTGAATTTCCAATCATATGAGCCTGTTTTAAAGTTTCTACGACAACGCCTTCTATAAAAGCCTTATATGCCACCAGGGCATAACGTAAAACCCTTACCCTGAGGGTTGTGGGGGAGTGTCCTCCTCAAAAACCTATTTTCTATCTGAAAATCAACTACGTTGAACAAGATGGCTATCTCACAATTTTGATTGGATGTGTTTGGGGGAGAGATGGGCGTGGGCGGGGGGGGGGGGCGGGGAGTGGCCCTCTGATCACTGTTGACTTTTCAAAAGGGCAAAAGAACGTTTAGATCCCGATTAAATGAGCCTGTTTTGAAGTTTCTACCAGACAGCTTTCTATAGAAACCCGATATGCCCCCAGAAACTAGCTTAATACCCTTGCTCTTATTCTTTTGGGGGAATCTTCTCAAAAGATATTTTCTCTCTGGAAATCAACTACGCTGAACAAAATGGCTATCTCAAAATTTTGATTGGATGTGTTTGGGAATGATGGGCGTGGGGGGGAGGCGAGTTGCCCTCCAATCACTTTCGACTATTAAAAAGGGCACTAGCCCTTTGAATTTCCACTCGAACGAGCCTGTTTTGAAGTTTCTACGACAACGCCTTCAATGAAAACCTTATATGCCCCCAGAGTATAACTTAAAACCCTTGCCCTAAGGGTTGTCGGGGAGTGTTCTCCTCAAAAACCTATTTTCTATCTGAAAATCAACTACGTTGAGCAAGATGGCTATCTCACAATTTTGATTGGATGTGTTTGGGGGAGAGATGGGCGTGGGCGGGGGGGGGGGCGAGTTGCCCTCCAATCCCGTTCGACTATTAAAAAAGGCACTAGGCCTTTGAATTTCCAATCGAATGAGCCCTTTTTGAAGTTTCTACGACAACACTTTCTATAATAACCTTATATGCCCCAAGGGCATAACGTACAACCCTTGCCCCGAATGTTGTGGGGGAGTCTTCTCAAAACGTATTTTCTTTCCTGAAATCAATTCCACTGAACAAAAGGGCTATCTCAAAATTTTGTTTGGATTTGCTTGGGGTAATTATGGGCGTGGGGGGGGGGGCTAGTTGCCCTCCAATCACTTTCGACTATTAAAAAGGGCACTAGCCCTTTGAATTTCCAATCGAATGAGCCTGCTTTGAAGTTTCTACGACAACGCCGTCAATAAAAACCTTATATGCCCCCAGAGTATAACTTAAAACCCTTGCCCTAAGGGTTGTCGGGGAGTGTTCTCCTCAAAAACAGATCAGGAAATCAACTACGCTGAACAAAATGGCTATCTCAAAATTTTGATTGGATGTGTTTGGGAGAATAATTGCCGTGAGGGGGGGGGGGCTAGTTGCCCTCCAATCACTTTCGACTATTAAAAAGAACACTAGAACTCTCGATTCTAATCAATCTCTTTTGAAGTCTCTACGACCACCCCTTCTATATGAAGTGCCCTGCTTTAAAGAAAAAAAAAAATAATAAAATGTACATTGTCAACATTGATCTTATATGCCCTAAGGGCATAACTTAAAACCCTTGCCCCGAGGGTTGTGGGGGAGTGTCCTCCTCAAAAAGATATTTTCTATGTGGAAATCAACTACGCTGAACAAAATGGCTATCTCAAAATTTTGATTTGATGTGTTTGAGGGAACAACGGGCGTGGGGGGGGGGGGCTAGTTGCCCTCCAATCACTTTCGACTATTAAAAAGGGCACTAGCCACTCCAATTTCCAATCGAATGAGCCTCTTTCGAAGTTTCTACGACAACTCCTTCGATACGAAGTGCCCGGGTATGGATAAAAAAAAAACACATTGTGCCCACATCGTTCTTTACGTGAATATTCTCCTAAGTCCCTATTTAAGGAAATATTTTTATTTATTATGAGCCTAATTTCGATTGATTCCCGGACTACCTGTTTTATCCCCAAATCACTACTACTGAGAGAAGATTTTTCAAAAAGTATTGTGTGGCTGGGATTATCAAATGTATGGCTAGCTAAAGCAGAATCAAAGGAGTTATTAGAACTATTAGCAATTAACGCTTTGTCTATGTCTTCTTTTTGCTGGTGTTTCCGTTTTTCTAGATTCTGATGAGTTCTGCCAACGTAGTAATTGCCACAATCGCATGGTATTTGATAAACCCCTCTTTGGCGAGTAACTGGGGTTTTATCTTTACCGGAGTTTAAGAAATATTAGTGAAAACTAAATACAGATTGTTTTTTGTGCAAATATTTTTTATTTTTGTTATGATTCTTGGTATGTACGGAAGATAGATTATATTAGAGGGTTTTTCTGGAGCCTCACATTGTGAAATATCGTTGATATTACGAAAATGTTTTTAGTCTACGGTTAATCGTATTATTGACAAAAGGAATGGGGTATCCGTTGCCAAAAAGAATATCTCTGATAAAATTTATTTCTGCTCTTATGTATGAATCGGAGCAAATGTTCAGGGCGCAAAGGTCAATGAGAGAAGTTACAACTGCTTTTTTAACTTGTGGGGAGTGATTTGAATTAAAATGAGGATATCTATTGTTTTGTGTTGGTTTTCCATAGATAGTGAAGCCCAAATTATTAGTATTACGGATAATTAGCACATCTAAAAATGGTAGTTTATTTTCAAATTCAATTTCTAGGGTAAACTGCTTATTTCTATCATAAGTATTAAGATGATCTAGGAAACCCCGAAATTAGGCTCAAAATAAATAAAAATATTTCCTTAAATAGGGACTTAGGAGAATATTCACTGAATTCTTTATACTCAAATTTAATTAAAAATGATCTAACAAAATATTTTATTAAACCAATTGACAATGGTATTGAACCCGTTACAAAAAGGCCTTTAAGACTAGCTGCTAAAAAAGCAAGATTAGCTTTGAGAACTTGCAGTTAATAATTTCATTTTATTTCGTTTGAATGAATTCATCCTCTCTCATTATTTTATTTATCAGTCCTGATTGAACTTCGTTGAAGTAAGGATGCTGGGGCTGTTTTAAAAGTTTTTAAGAGCATTTTTAGTTTTAAACTTCGTATTTTAATGTAAGTTGTTTATATATATATATATTTTTTCTTTAATGCTGTGCTGAAGACGGCGCTTGGACATAGGGCCGAAAAATTCACCGATTTAAATTGCACTGTCTTGAAAAAATTTCCCTATTGTTTTTAAGTTGTGTTTATTTGAATCTTTCGTTAAATTTCTACAGAGAAACTTACCATTTCGAACAGGAGCCGAACGATTTTTTCAGATTCTCCTCTATATTTTGACGTCGGGGTCAAAGATAAAACATTTAAATGTTCTTTTATATTCAGTGGCCATGACCACCAGACACAAATCTTTCGTTAAATTTCTGCAGAGAAACTTACCATTTCGAATCGGAGCAGAACGAGTTTTTCAGATTCTCCTCTATATTTTGACGTCGGTGTGAAAGATAAAACACTTAAATGTTCTTTTATATACAGTGGCCATGACCACCAGACACAAATCTTTCGTTAAATTTCTGCAGAGAAACTTACCATTTCGAACAGGAGTCGAACGAGTTTTTCAGATTCTCCTCTGTATTTCGACGTCAGTGTCGAAGATGATACATTGAAAAACGTTGTTTTACATTCAGTTGCAACAGCTTTGGCTAGCATAGTTTTCCCTGTTCCAGGAGGTCCAACCATTAAAATTCCTTTCCATGCTCGACGAATACCCTAGACAAGTATATAAAATTATCAATTAAGGATATATTTTCATACCTGCACAAACATTAAGAGGATACCTTTGAAGTACTCTGGACAGTGAAAATGAACTCTGATTATTTGAATTGGTTAAGAGAAAACTTTCACAACCGTATATATCTTTAGATAATAGAAGAAAAAAAAATAATTAGAAATTCCACTCCTAATGAGAAAGAACTTCACGTGCAGTTATGCGGCTTTTGGCTGTAGCGGGCGCCAATAATAAAATTAAGATACGGGAGTAGAAAATAAATTGAAAATATAGGGTACCAAACAGCTTAAGGAGGTGCAGCTTTTCTTTGAAGGTATACCTGTTTCAGAGATTCAACAGATTGTTAATGTATGAATTTCTATGGAAGAAAAGTAAATTTTAACTCACTGTTCGATTTTATCTAATTTGTTTGTTTAGCTGATAAAAATTATTATCATATACATTATTACCATATATCATATGCATTATATCATATATAAACATTGTTATCAATTTTCGCCGTTCAAAGTGGCAACACAGACAAAATACCCCAAAATTAGAGAAAAAGTAAAATATATATTTGAAATGATGGTTAACATTCCAAGGAGAGAAGAAATAAGGTTAACATTCATACCACATGTGTGGATCCGCAAGTGAAAACGTATTTCATTTGATGTATAAGGGTGAAAAATTGAAAGATTTAATGGAAGAATCTTAGGGGTATGTGAAAGGATGAAGTGTGTAATAATTGCGCTTAAGAATGTATTTTACGATACGATTAAGAAAGCAGGTATACTGTTAGCTATGCTTTGTTGGGCTAAATATGAAGTACATCGAAGATCACTTGGTCATGGGCGTAGGGAAGGGGGACAGGGGAGGGCAGCCCCCCCCCTAGAACTCCAAATTTACATAAGATATTAGCGAGAGTTTTTCGTATGTCGGAATTTTTCTGTTGGATTGTTCACTGGTAAATGGTCGAAAAAGCTGGAAAAGCTAGTGTAGGTGACATTAAAGTTTAAAATTAAGTGAAAAAGATTATTATGTCACCGAGAGGAGAGGAGGTGAGAAAAAAAAAAGCTGGAAATAAACAAAAAGTTCCAAATATCGTTTCTCATATAGATATTAACGTTTCGATAGTCATTATTGATTTTTGGTCGGATATATAGATAGGAGATTGGTCCACGATGGGCAGGCTTTAACTTTTTTAATTCTCCAGGAATTGATTCAAGCGGTAAAAAGTTGCAGAGTATGCCAAAGCAAAGGTAACTTATTCAATTTGAAGAAGAAAGAAAATTATTCCTTGAAGAAGAAAATTAAAAATACTGCACAACTTTTCCAACTAAAAACGTCTCTATGCAAGTAGTAAAAAGTGCCGAGCGTGGGCCACCCCAGTACTAATTTGACTGTCTCTGGTTTACGTTCGGCCACCTGACAAAAGAAAGAGAAAATCGGCCAAGGAAACATTAAAACTTTTCTGCTATAAAATTATGAAAGAATATGGTCAGTATAAGAAACTACAAATAAATTTCAGTAAGGTTTAAAAAAAAAACTAAAGAGCATTGATTTCAAATTGTAAATTGACTGATCACACCAAAAGTAAGTTGTTCCGCTAATCTTGATGTTCCACCTATCAGTGGTTGCAGTTTCATTTCAACTTCTGTCTTTAAGACACTATCCATCTCGTCAGATAGCGCAAAGTCTATTATTCCAGTCTCCTTCGGAAAGTGGACCTTAAGTTCTTCAGTTACTTCTTTTTGATAATAATATGGTGAACAGGATTTCCTTTCTTGCTCTTCAGCTCAACCAAAATGTAATCACCAGCCTTGACTTTCTCAGTGTCAAATTGGAAGTTTCTGATAGGGGCTCGTCTTCAACGTCCATACTGAAGTTTGAAGAGTTTTTGCATATAGGCTAATTTACAATCATCACTCCAACTGCAACTTTTGTTATGAGAAACATGCCTTTTGCTTTATAGCCTTTTCATTTCTGTGACATTTTTCCTTTCAAGGACTAGGACCTTCCTGGCAGATACAGCTTTTATCTCAGCAGTAATGCGTTCTTTCACAGGGGTGTCAGTGAGCAATTCTGACTTTTTCGTATTTTTTTTCCTGTCGATTATTCGTGTTCAGCCCTTTGGAAAGGGTTATACATGGACGATTTCTTTTAAGAAATCTTCTGCTGACCTTTGCTTCTCATTTAGAGACAAAACCTGTGCTGTGTCTGTTTCGGGATCTATGTTAAAGAAGGAGTCTAAATGTCACACAGTACTTGCGCTGAGCATAGAAACTTCTCTTGTAAGTGCTTCACTAGATGTGGTAGGCATTTTGTCTGAGACATATGACGAGAGGAACTCATAATCCTTTAAGACATCTCTGTTAGTGGGGTAGACCCCACTTGATCTGAATCCATTGACCATGGGCGCCCATAGGCTAAATTTCAGGGGGGGGGGGGCTTACCTGGTCTAATCGCCACTTCAGTGCTGTATAATTGAAATCTCAAGACAAAATATCAAAGGCAGCGCGATAGCGCTGTCTAATTAAAGAGCGATGTGGGCACAATATATTGTTGTTTTTTTTTTAGACCAGGCCACTTACAGAAAGAAATGTCATAGGAACTTGAAAAGAGCTCATAGAGGGCAACCAGCTCCCCCTCCCCCACGTCAATCAGTTCTCCAAACACATCCAATCAAAATTTTGAGACATCTATTTTGTTCAGTGTAGTTTAAAAGTCCGGAAATTATGACTTTGAGAAGGACAACCCCACAACACTCAGAGCAAGGGTTGTAAGTTATGCCCTGAGGGGATATAAAGTTTTATAGAAAGGTTGGTCGTATAAACCTCAGAGGGGACTCATTTGATTGGTAATCAGAAGTTCTCATTTGATCAGAGGTAATCAGAACAGTCAAAAGTGATTGGAGGTCATCCAGAACCCCGCCCCCCCCGTACACCAATCATTTCCCCCAACACATTCAATCATAATTTTTGAGATAGCCATTTTGTTGAGTGTAGTTGAAATGTCCAGAAAATATGTCTTTGAGGATGACTTTCCCCCCCCCATAGAGCCCTCAGGTCAAGGGTTGTAAGTTACGCCCTGGGGGCATATAAGGTTTTTATAGAAATGGTCGTCGTATAAACTCCAAAAAGGACTCATTGGATTGGTAATCAGAAGTTATTGTGCTCTTTTTAAGAGTCAAAATGATTAGGAGGTAAATAGCCCCCCCCCCCCCCACACACACACACGTCTTATTTCTCCGAAACGCATCTGACAGAAATTTTAAGATGCGCATTTGTTGTCATAGAAACTTCAAAAAGGGTTCAGTCGGTTGGTATTTGAAAGGGCTAGTGCCCTCTTTAATAGTCAAAAGTGATTGGAGGGCAACCACCTCCCACGCCCATCATTTCCCCAAACACCCAGTCAAAATTTCGAGATAGTTATTTTGTTTGACGTAGTTTAAAAGTGTAGAAATAATGTCTTTGAGGATGAGAACCCCCTCACAGTCCTCAGGGCAAGGGTTGTAAGGGATGCCCCGAGGGCATTTCAGGTTTTTATGGAAACGGTGATCGTGTAAACTTCGGAGGGGGCTCACTGGATTCGAAATCGGAAGTTGAAGAGCCATTTTTAATAGTCAAATTTATGGGAGGGCAGCTATACCCCCCCCCCACGTCACATTTTCCCCCAATGGATCCGATAGAAATTTTAAGATAGCCATTTCTTAAAAAATAGTCCAAAGATCCCACAACACGGCCTTTAGGGGTTAACACAACCCCCCAAAGTATGGGGATAAGGGCTTAAATTATGCCCCGGGGGATGTATGGCTTTTATGAAGAGGTGATCCTGTGAACTTTAGAGGAGGCCCATTTGATTGGAAATGCATACTTCTAGTTCAATTTTAAGAGTCAAGCGTGATGGAGAGAAAATAGCCCCACCCCTCTCCCTGATATCCTCTTTTTCCTAAATACATTTAAATCGAAATTGTGTGACAGCCATTTTGTAGCCAATAGTCCAAAGAGAATATAACAATGTCTTCAGTAATTAAATATAAGAAATATTTAAGCGGACGTTGAACTAAATCAAAACAAGCACCACTCTATAATAGCTAGAAATATCATTGAAACATTTAAAGAAGCTGATTCGATTCAAAATTTTCCCAAACACATCTAGTCAAAATTTTGAGACAACTATTTTGTTCAGCAAAGTAGAACAGTCCAGCAGCTATGGCTTTAGGGATATTGGGCATGTCAAACCCCCACAATTATGCCAAACTATGGATTCTTATAGAAAAAAAAACTGAAAAAATATAAAATATTGTTTTCGTTAAAACGACATTGTCAATAGAAAACGAACGTAAAATAATCTAAAAAACTTTTTCCACAAAAAAAGTTTTTCAAAGAAAAGTAAAGAGATGAATTAAGCCAATAATGGGCAAAAATGAAGTCAAGTAATCATCCAAGCGTAAAACTAGCACAAATCACTATCAATAAATAAATGAAACTCAAAATGAACAGGAATTAGAATAAATAGCTGAGTCAAACTCGAAACGAGCAGAAACTAAGATTAGTAGGGCTGATAACCCTCATGCCTTCTCAAGACCAAAACATAATTTGCGCTTTACTGAAAACAAAATATGTTTAAATATTTTCACTTTTTTACTTAAATAAATAAAAAAAAATGTTACTCACTTTTTTTACCCATTTTTTATTTTAAGGAATAAATATCAGTATAGGTATATTAAACTGACAATTCACGGTCATTTTTTTTTCAGTAAAGCCTAGGCTATGTTCTGGTCTTGAGAAGGCATGGGGGTTGTCAGCCCTAGTAATGTTAATTTTTGCTCGTTTTGAGTTTTGAATTGGCAATTTACTATAATTTCTGTTCGTTTTGAGTTTCATTTAATTGTTTATAGTGATGTGTGGTAGTTTTACTCTTGGAAGATTATTTGACTTTATTTTTGCCCATTTTTGGCTTAATAAAGCTATTTACTTTTCTTTGAAAACTTCTTCTGTGGAAAGTTTTTTAAATTAATACAAATATATGACACCGTCATTCAGCCGGGGGGGGGGGTGCCCCCCTTATGGGCGCCCATGCCACTGACTATATTCTCAAGAGGGAATGCCCTTGGATATGCTTTCCCCCGTAGCTCATCAATGTTTTAAACTGATATAGTTTTAAATTTATGAGTAGTCATAAAACTTACAGCTTTCTGGTTTTAGTAACCCTTAAGGGGCCCCATGACTATCCTTTCTAGAGGCTGTAGTTTGTGAGTAGTTTGGGTAGTGACAGTTAAAAGTACAACACCATTATTTTTAGTTAGATCAAGCAATTCAATGGTTTATCGGCTGATCTGGTTGTCTATTTTCAGAAATACAGGAGGGTTTGAATTGATTGATAAAATACTACAAATAAAGCAAAAAATGGGACACAGTCATCCAGCCAAAAGTATTTTCTGAGCCAATAATGATGGTTCCTGGTAAAGCTCCCTAAAGCAAAATTTACAGAGACTGCTTTCCGGGGGAAAATAAGTAGAGGTACTGTGTTGCCAATGCATTAACACCAGCACGAATCGTGGTCAACTGACTTTTTTCTGCTAACGTGACCTTCCTTATTTATTTTTGGCCTAACAGTGCAATGATATTCCAAGCTCGTGGATGTTTTTCAGACCCAATTCGTCAACATTCCAAATGTCTTGTGGTCTGAACATTTGTTTATCTAGGTCTCACTCCAGGTTGTCAAAGAAAGTTCCTGTACGATGACTGTTGAAAGCAGTTCACCATCATCCGCTTGTACCTTTGGGCGTTCTTACTGGTAGAGTTTTAAGGCGATCTATAAAACCATGGCGCCAATCTTTACCTGCAATTAACTAAAAAACACAAGTTTTTTTTAACTGAAAGTAAGGAGCGACATTAAACCTTAAAACGAACATGAATTATTCCGTGTTTGAAAGGGGCTGTCCCCTCCTTAACGGCTCGCTCTTGACGCTAAATTTTGACTCTTTCTCGCAACTCTATTTTTTTTAACAAAAAAAAACTAGTGTAAAGAGCGAGGCGTTGAGGAGGGAACAGCCCCTTTCATATACGGAATAATTTCTGTTCGTTTTATGTTTTAATGTCGCTCCTTACTTTCAGTTAAAAAAAACTTGTGTTTTTTAGTTAATTTCTGAACGTTTTTGAATTAATTGGCTCGCCGTACATGAATAATTAAAACGAAATTTGCATATTAATTTTCCTCTTTTTGGCTAATTGGCTTTCTCGAAATTTTGTTCTGACGTAACTTACGTAACGAATTTCTATATTCGTATGTTTTTATTACGTATATTAGGGAGTTCGCTCCCTAGTCAATACCTCGCTCTTTACGCTCACGTTCGAATTTTGTTCGAATCACAAACCCCTGAATTACAAAGGCCGGTTAATTAGAATAGATAGCTCTTTTGAAAGTACTAAAAAACTTTAGCGTAAAGAGCGAGGTATTGACTCGGGGGCGAACTCTCTCATATACGTTATAATTTTTGTTCGTTTGTTAATGTTGCTCCTTACTTTCAGTTGAAAAAAACTTGTTTTTTTATTCGATGTCTGATCGTTTTTTTAATAATACTGGGAAATCTGGAAATGCTCCTTCCCCCAAGGAAATATCCTCCATAGAAAGATCCTCCCCCGTAAACTTTACTCCGACCCTGACCCCCCACTAGAAAAAATTCCTCCTGAAAACGCCTGTATACTTCCCAATAACCAATACTATATGTTAACAATGGGCAAAGTTCATAACTTGCAGCCCTTCCCCCGGGAACTGTGGGGGATTAAGTCATCCTCAAAGGCATATTAATCAGGTTTTGGACTATGCTGAATATAATGGCTATCTCAAAATTTTGATTAGGTGACTTTGGGAAAAAAATGAGCGTGGGCGGGGGCCAAGTTGCCCTCCAATTTATTTGGTCACTTATAAAAGGGCACTAGAACTTTTAATTTCCGTTCGAATGAGCCCTCTCACGATATTCTAAGATAACTAGATCGATACAATCCCCCCTGAAAAAAAAAAAAAAAAAAAAAAAAAAAAAAAAAAAAAAACACGCAAACCTTAAATTTCTTCTGGCAAAAAATACAAAATTCAAAATTTTTTCAGATAGGAGCTTGAAACCTAAATAGAAGGGTTCTCTAATACGCTGAATCTGATGGTGTATTCCCACAGTGCAAAATTTCCCGTGAAAAGTTTCCTCCCTGGAAACTTGCCTCCCCAAGGACAATTTTCCTTGCGGAAAAAACCCAGCAGACAATTCGCCCCCCCCCTCCCAAAAAAAAAAGTGTATGCATAGTTCCCAATAACAAATACTATATGTATACAATTTGGAAATTTAAAAATTTAAGACCTTTCCATAAGGGCTCAAGGGGGAATTTGTTACCTTCAAAGATATATTTTTTGGGTTTTTCAACTATGCTGAACAGAGTGGCTATCTCAAAATTTTGATCAGACGAAATTGGAAAAAAGGGGCGTTGGAGGGGGCCAAGTTGCCCTCCAGCATTTTAGGTCTCTTAAGAGGGCGCTATAACTTTTAATTTCCGTGCGAATGAGCTCTCTCTTGATTTTCTAGGACCACTGGGTTGGTACGATTACCCCTGAAAAAAAAACAAAAAAAACATGCATCCGTGATCTTTCCTCTGGCCAGAAATACAAAGTTGCAGATTTTTGCAGATATGAGCTTGAAACCTATGTAATAGGGTTTTCTGATACGCTGAATCTGACGGTGTGATTTTCATTAAAATTCTTTCACTTGTAGGGGATGTTTCCCCCTCTTTCAAAAATCAGGTAAATTTCCTCAGGTTTGTAGCCTTTGATGAGTAATACTAAACTTAATAAAATTTATATATTTAGAATCAGCATTATAAGCTCATTCTTTTGATGCATTTATTGACATCAAAATTCCGTTTTTAAAAGTTTCAATTACTATTGAGCCGTATCGCTTATTTTTTTTTATTGTTTTTTTATTACGTATATGTTATTACGTATATGATGGGGTTCTCCCTTAGTCAATACCACGCTCTTTACGCTAAATTTAAAACTCTGTTTAAATCACAAACCCCTGAATCACAAAGGCCGTTTAATTAGAATATATGGCTCTTTTGAAAGCACTAAAAAACTGTAGCGTAAAGAGCGAGGTATTGACTTAGGGGCGAACCCCCTAATATACGTAATAATTTCTGTTCGTTTTAAGTTCTAATGTTGCTTCTTAATTTCAGTTGAAAATCTTGTTTTTTTTTAATTTAATTTCCGATCGTTTTTTAAATAATGCTGGGAAATCCGGCGCCCCCTTCATAGAAATGTCCCTTACCCAAGGAAACATCCTCCACGGAAAGATTCTCCCGAGTAACCCCCTCCCCCCTCCCCCTCCACCAGAAAAAAATCCTTCCTGAAAATGTCTGTATACTTCCCAATAACCAATACTATATGTAAACAATGGGCAAAGTTCATAACTTACAGCCGTTCTCCTGGGAGCTCTGGGGGATTAAGTCATCCCAAAAGACATATTAATTAGATTTTCGACTATGCTGAACAAATTAGCTAGCTCAAAATTTTGACTGGGTGACATTGGGAAAAAAATTAGCGTGGGTGGGGGCCAAGTAGCCTTCCAATTTTTTTGGTCACTTAAAAAGGGCACTAGAACTTTTAATTTCCGTTCAGATGAGCCCTCTAACGATACTCTAGGACTCCTGGTTCGATACAATTACCCCTGGGGAAATAATAAAAAAACAAAAAAAAAACAAATAAACAAACAAATAAACAGGCACTCATGATTCTTCTTCTGACAAAAAATACATAAGTCCACTTTTTTGCAGAAGGGAGCTTGAACATCCTATAGAAGAGTTTTCGGATGCGTTTAATCTGATGGTATGATTTTCATTAAGGTTCTATGATGTTTAGGGGGTTTTTTTCGTTTTTTTGGAAAATAAGGCAAATTTTCTCGGGCGCTTAACTTTTGAGGGGTAGGACTAAACTTGAAGAAACTTATATTTTTGAAATCAGCACAAGAATCCGATTCTTTTGATGTATCTATTGGTAAAAAATCCATTTTTAATAGTTTCGGTTATTATTGAGCTTGGTCCGTCCTCACTTACAATTACCAGGTTACCCGTTAGCACAAATTGTTTGATTCCACCTCGTCTCCACTACCTTTGCATTTCCAGTTATCCGGCACTTTTATACTCTTAGTAATGGCATAAGTGTATGCAAGCTTACGTGCTTCTAGGGGAGTAAAGTCGAAATGCACATCATTGTCAAGTAATTTCTTAGTCCTTTTACTTGTTGCTCTGTAAATATTTATCATATGTTGTAACAGGGTCTAAAGAAACTCAGGTCTAGACTTTGTAGAGGGATATTCAGCTTCTCAAATTTTTTCATGTAGTCTTGCAGCACTCCTCTAGGGACACCCATGGTACTTCCCGAGAATCCGACTGACTTTTTGTCGACTAAGACAGAAAAAACTCTTGTTTTCTTTTCTTCTGGATCCCAGCTGCCTTTCTTTCTTTTCTCTTATTTTACTTTTAAGCATTTTATCTTGAATGAAATTTAACAGGAAAAATAGAATTTCAGGTCACTTACTCGTCTGACAGGGTTAAGCAACGCCAGAATTAATCAATTTTTCGGTTTTGAGCTTGCCTCCAACCTTAAAATTTGCTGTTTAAACAGCTTTTAAAAACATAGCCCAGTTTCAGATACCTTGGTGCCGCATGCTGAACCTACCCCGGGTGTTGTGCCCAAAGATGGTAATCAACTATCCCACGGGATGATAAAATGCTAACAACAAACCAGTGAAGATCGTACGACTTGAAATCTGCCAAAAGACAGGCAAATAATAAAAGAATACAACGTGAGTTTATGGCTTTTCTAGTATTCGTAATTAAGCGTAGGCCTTCAGACAAAAATGAACAAAATTTCAGATTTATTCACCATAAAACGTGATTCGATCTGATATTTTTGGTAAAAGCATTAATCAAGGCCAGGCATTTTATAAAGATACATTGCCATCTCTCAGAGCTTTTATAATCCACCAGAAGTTCCAATAGGTTTTTGTATTTACATTATTTGCTTTGGCTAAACATGGGCCGTGCTGATCGTAGGCCGGTTTCCCCTATACTAGCTTTGATATTTAATATTGCCCAACTTTAAACCTTTGAATTGAATTCTTAGAACAAGAAGCTGTTATCTAATCGTAATGTGACTTGTGTTAAATCGCTTTTTGTATTTTCTTTTATGTTTTCTGGAAATTTGAAGTAGAATATTGGGTGTAATATATTATAGTATTCTGGGAAAAGTAGAATATGGAAAATAGTAAAGGCCGAGTTTTAGCGATATATAGAATGACAAGTTTCTAAAGACCTATGTTCAAAGGACCTTGGGAAGCATTTATAAGCCCCCACCCTCATAGAATCGGCTGCCTTCCCCTAGACAAGATGCTGCCTACGCCCATGCACACGGTATCAAATAATAGGACCCACGTACATGCTAATGGTTAGTTCACTTTCGAAAAGCTTGTACATCACAGGGTGAAAGTGTGTCACGCAGGTCAAAATTAGGGGCGGAATGGTAGAAGTGTGTCATTCAGGATACAAAGAGGTGCAAAACGGCGAAAGTGTGCTATCCTTTACGAAAGTTTGCTGCGCAAGGTAGAAGCGTGTGCACGTGACGCAAAGAAGAGCACCGGGGGCGGAGAGTGCGCTCTTGTGGTAGGAAGAAGCCCCCAAGCTGCAGACAAGTTTTTATGAACTTATTTTGGGATCGCTTAACCAATGAAGGTTGCTTATAGCAGCAGTACGTGAAAATTGTCTGACTTGTTTTTAGTAAGAAATTAGACATTTGATTTAGCCATAAATCAGTGCGAATAGTATGTGATAATAGAAACAATAATAATAATTCATTTTTGACCCACTAACACTACAGAAAAAAAAGTGGAGTAACAAAAGAAAATAAAAGGAAAAGATATACAAAACAAACATATGCAAAACAATATCAAATATAAAAAAAAAACAATGCAAATCAGAATCGCACGAGAGGATGAAAATGACCCAATAATAACAATAATAATAATTTATTTCTAACCCACTCATACGGTGGTAAACAAACGCATACAAAGTAATATGAAATAAAAAAAAAATCCTATGTCAATATTAATATAAAGAACAGCAAATGCAAATCAGAACAATCGCTCAAGAGGAATAAAAGGACCCAGCCGCCTGCAGGCCTATCATCTATATCGTCAATATATCAGTTGCATTAAACATTCGAATAATCTTACGGTTTCTATACCAACGAGGCAAATACAAAAGATATTTACAATCGCGGAAATACAAAACTCCAATATCCTGCATATCACTAGTATTAAAAAATGGGTGCAAACCTGCTAGAAAAAGAATGGAATGGTCACAATGTGTAGAATAAAGTTCAGCCAAGGCCTTACGAGAAAGTCAGCCACGATTTGGACAATTTTAGCATAACCTGCTTTAAGCTTATTCTTAATATTAGTAAGTGCACCAGCACGGATAGCTGAATCAGAAGAGCCGATACTAATCCCGAGCCAACGCAACGCAGGAACCAGCTTAACTGAAAATTAAATAAAAAAACAAGTTTTTTAAACTGAAAGTAAGAAGCGACATTAAAACTTAAAACGAACAGAAATTATTCCGTATATGAAAGGGCCTGTCCCCTCCTCAACGCCCCGCTCTTTATGCTAAAGTATTTTATTGTTTTAAAAATTAGAGTTTTGAGACAGAGTCAAACTTTAGCGTGAAGAGCGAGGCGTTGAGAAGGGGACAGCCCCTTTCATATATGGAATAATTTCTATTCATTTTAAGTTTTAATGTCGCTCCTTACTTTCAGTTTAAAAAACTTGTTTTTTTTTATTTAATTTCTGATCGTTTTTTATTTAATGCAGCTTTTATTTTGGCTCACTGTCATTGAATAAGTAAACTAAATTCGCATAAAAATTTTACTCTTCTTTTGCTAAATGGCTGTCTCTAAATTTGGTTCTGACGTAATTTACAAATTAACTTACGTAACGACTTTCTATATTCGTATATTTTTCCTCTGGCAAAAATACAAAGTTGCAGATTTTTGCAGATATGAGCTTGAAACCTGTGTAATAGGGTTTTCTAATACGCTGAATCTGACGGTGTGATTTTCATTAAAATTCTTTCACTTGTAGGGGATGTTTCCCCCCTCTTTAAAAAAACGGGTAAATTTTCTCAGGCTCTTAGCCTTTGATGAGTAATACTAAACTTAATAAAATTTATATATTTAGAATCAGCTTTATCAACACATTCTTTTGATACATTTATTGACATCAAAATTCCGTTTTTAAAAGTTTGGATTACTATTGAGCCGTATCGCTTGTTTTTTTTTTGTTTTTTTTTATTACGTATATGTTATTACGTATATGAGGGGGTTCTCCCCTTGGTCAAGACCACGCTCTTTACGTTAGAAGTTATAAAAACAAATTTAATTCACAAACCCCTGAATCACAAAGGCCGTTTAATTAGAATAGATAGCTCTTTTGAAAGCACTAAAAAAAACTGTAGCGTAAAGAGCGAGGTATTGACTTGGGGGAGAACCCCCTTATATACGCAACAATTTCTCTTCGTTTTAAGTTGTAATGTTGCTTATTACTTTCAGTTGAAAGGACTTGTTTGTTTTTTTTAATTTAATTTCTGATGATATTTCAAATAATGCTTGGATATCCGGCACCCCCTTCATAGAAATGTCCCTTACCCCAAAGAGACATCCTCCACGGAAAGATTCTCCCGAGTAACCCCCTGCTACAGCCCCCCCCCCCACCAGAAAAAAATCCTTCCTGAAAATGTCTGTATACTTCCCAATAACCAATACTATATGTGAACATTGGGCAAAGTTCATAACTTGCAGCCCTTCCCCTGGGAATTGTGGGGGATTAAGTCATCCTAAAAGACATATTTATTAGATTTTCGACTATGCTGAACAAAATGGCTATCTCAAAATTTTAGTTGGGTGACTCTGAGAAAAAAAATGAGCGTGGGAGGAGGCCTAGTTGCCCTCAATTTTTTTTGGTGACTTAAAAAGGGCACTAGAACTTTTAATTTCCGTTCCAATGAGCCCTCCTAAGATATTATAGGACCACTGGGTCAATATTATTACCCCTGGGGAAAAGAAAAAAAAAACAAATAAACACGCATCCGTGATCTTTCTTCTGGCAAAAAATAGGATAGGAGCTTGAAACCTCTACAGTAGGGTTCTCTGATACGCTGAATATGATAATGTGATTTTCATAAGGGTTCTATAACTTTTAAGGGGGCCTTTCCCTCTATTTTCGAAAATTAGGCACATTTTCTCAGGCTCGTAACTTCTGATGGGTAAGATTAACCTTGATGAGACTTGATGAAATCAGCATGAAAACCCGATTTTTTTATGTATCTATTGGTATAGAAATTCTGTTTTTTAGAGTTTCGGTTACCATTGAGCCGGGTCGCTCCTTACTTACAGTTCGTTACCACGAACTGTTTGATGAACTACAACTCAAATCACTACTTGGATTTTTAGCATTAAAAACTAAATATTCATATTTTTCAGCATTAAGCAAGAGGTCAATTTTTTCAAAAAGTTTAGAAACAAACTGGGTAGACTTAGCTAGGGTGAATTTTGGCCGGCTAATAAGTAAAGATCATCTGCATAAGTAATATAAGATAAATTAGTTAGGCCCGTAAAGCACGACGAAAAAATAGGAGAAAGCACAGGGTATAAACAAGCATTAAAAAGGCATGGTGACAACCCCCCCCCCCCCGCCTAAGTCCAGACCGAATAGGAATATTACCAAAAAAGATCTCTCCTGACCGAATTCACTCCAAGCTGGGTAAGAGAATACCATAGTTGGCTGTGACAAACTGAGTCAAAAGCTTTTGAAATATCTAAAGCACATAAATGCACTTCAGATCCATCTCATTGGATGAACTTGGCGAACTAGGCTCCAACTCTTAATTTTTTTATAGAAACGAATAAAGCTTTTCCGTTTTCACTTACTAAGTTATTGAAAACGGGATAATAATGTAAACTAGTGAAGCAAAGGAACATTAAAGAATGAAGAATTGGAAGCTGAATAGATACTTACATGTGGTAGTATGCAATTGAAATAATAATAGTGAAGAAAAAAAAATAGGCACACGCACAGTTGAACACTGGTTTTTAACCCTCAAGTCTAAAGGCATTCACAACAAGGAATTGCATATTTATTACTTTAATGATTTTTAACGGTCTTCACCCCTCTCCCCTACATTTTTAACAACTGCATATATTTAGTAGCTTCTAAGAATCATACTCATCATATTTTTCAATTTCCTATCCTTTGAGCTAAATGCTATTAATTTAATTCTTGGAATGGTTTAATTCATTAATTATTTGAATTTAATTCAATTCTTCATTTAATTCTCATATTGAAGTCTGCTTTAATTTTCAAATTAGTTTTTTTTAGTTCTGATTTAATTTAATTATATTCCTTAATTTAATTCTATAATTGTTAAATTCTTGATGAGATATTTTATGCACCGGTCACCAGCGGTCACAAGTTTTCTTAAAGACAAACCGCATTACTCCGAAACCGATAACTAAAAAGTATCTAAGACCCTATAACCAGGGGCGTCGTTTGGGAGGGGTAAGGAGGGGGCAGTTGCCCCCCCCCCCGTAATGCACAGAAGAGATTATTATATAGCCCATGCTCCTTGAATATCCAAAAGTAGACCCCTCTCCCCCCCCCCCCAATGCAAATGTTGTAGATTCACCCCTGCCAATAACTTCAGAAACGGTGGTAAAGAGCACAAAGGAAAGAATGCTAACGAATGGTTTAAGCATTAAATTTAATAGAGGGTGATAAGCTTAAATGTCCTGAATCAGGTTGAAGCGAGGGTGGGGGGGGGGACAATTCCTAATCTGTTGGAATTGATTGCAATTCGTGCCCATACACAAAAATTAACAGAGCTGAAAAGAAGACTGGAAAACTGGCAGATGATGCAGAAGAAATAAGGTGACTAGAATAGAGAAGACACCACTGATATGGGTAATGTCAGCCCATTTCAGGGATTATTAAATTTTTGCCAGATTCCGGAGTTAGTCACAGAGATGACAAGTCATAAAGGGGGGAAGTCACCTTGAATGTAGTAAATCAACTTTGACTGACAGTGAACTAGACCAACAAAAAAGCACTGTCTACGGTTAATACCCCGTCAACTGATTTATCAGCTTCTTTCAGCATGTTTGGGCAAATTGAGAAGGACTGAAAATCGAGTCAGCCTTGTTCCAACACGATTTTAGAAACGGTAAGACCTGGATGAAAATGATCAAAAGCACGAAAATATGCTCGAAGTCTCCCATTAACTTAAAATATGCTTTGCTACTAGTATGAAAAGGGTTAAAGCAGGCAGACATTCACTCCTGCATTAGCTTAACACAAAAGAATCCTTGCGAGACAAAGCGAATTGAGACAATTGTCCATTAAACTATTGACGACCAGCGTCTCGAAATGTTACCTGTAGGATGTGAAGTCAACCCAGCTGCCGACTATTATATGGGATGTTTCAAGGGCAAACACAAAAATATGACGAATAAATCACCTTGTGCAGGGCGGATTGAACGTCAAGAGTTTTCAGCTTTAAAAGAAGAATTTACCGAACCAGCTTTTCAGCAATTACCAGCAATTTACCGAACAAACAAATTTTGTATCTAAGACTATTCTAGAGTTTATGCAGGTACTGTCACTGAGGATAATTTACAATAGAACTTCAGAAAATTCTAGTAATACCTGGGATCATTCCTGTAGACCCCCAGCCCCCGCCCTATACCAGGAAGATGTTGGTATGATCTTATGATCAACAATGTTTCAATAATCCTTGCTTTATAATTGACTCCAGGCCGGCATCCATGGGGGGAGGGAGGTACCGGGTTTGAACCCCAGCCCCACTCCCCGAGAAAATTTCGACTCGTAAAAAATTAACAAAAATTCATATAATCAAATTTTTGATACGTTTTTTTTGTACCCCCCCCCCTCCCCCCCAAAAAACTGAATACGGCCTGGCTAGTCAGGTAAGATAATAAAAATAACAACAGGCAACTTTGTGGAAACGATTTTTATTGATTTATTGTTTTTCGAAGGGGGAATGGGCTATACTCTAGCGTGTTACACAGCTTTTTCGATTTCTTGTATTTCTGGCTATAATTGGAAAAGCCTAGAATAGAAGAGTCGACTTGGGAAATTGGAAAAGTGCCTAGGGTTTTTCATTGCAAGACTTAAAACTAGATACACTTTTTGCTAATGTAAAAAGCTTCTATTTTGAGAAAAAATAATACCCACTTTAATCTCTCTTAAGTTACAACCAATTCATATGGTTAAGAAAAATACATTTACCCATGCATAATTATCAAGACTAGTCTTACATGACCAGTATTGCTAGCCCTGTGGATCCTGAAAAAATGACAGTCACTGATTAAAAAAAAGCATAAAGATCCTACAGAGCCATTGATGGCGCATAGTATGTCGAAGATTGTTTGTTTCAAGGGAGAGGGGGGCACGTAGCAAGCCTATATCTCAAACTTGATGCAACTGGGATCAACCTCCAGGCTCCATATTGCCAAGCAGAGATCAATCCACTGCGTTACCACAAATATCTCGCCTTGTAATCAAAACCCTGATATCATGGTTTGTTGTATGTTCACATTGCCCCCCAGTAAGTTCATACAGTTTTTATAATAATTTACCTGTTCTTCCATTTTTTGCAATGGAGGTCTTACTCCTTTTTAAGGAGGTCTTACTCCTCTGTTACAAGTCTTATTCCTGAGTGGCAGCACACAGACGCAGCGCATCACTTCAGAGAGGCCTAGAAGCTACTCACTGGCACCCTGTGCACCTCTGGAGGAGCAAAAGTTAAGGTAAGGTCCTTACTCCTCTGTAAGGACTTGACCAAAAGTGTTTGCATCTGATCGTCGGCCTAAATCCCTTGTTTTCTTTACATCCCCTCCCCAATAAGGTATCCACTTCCTTTAAACCTTTTTTGTGGACTCTTCCAACCCCATTTCAGCTTGTCTTGCTTTTCACTCGACCTGCTAAGTTGTTGGCAACCTCTCATCGTTCATCTTCAAAACGCAACCCCTCTTTCTTAACTTTTCATGTTTGATAATCCTGTTGCTCAATCAAGTACAAAAAACTATCCTTAGGTTATTATTTGACTAACATAACTTTATTTTGACATTAGTCAACTATGAATAGTTATTAACCAGCTCTCAACTGGCTTCCCGCTATTTCTTAAAAGTGCTGAGCACTTTTTAAAACATGGCCCGAGATCTATCCAGAGCTCCAGCACAATTCCAAAAATTCTGTCTGTGAATTTTCTAAAACAAATTAAAAATCAAAGCTTGCCTTGAAGAAATCTGGAATAACCATTGGCAAGACCACAGCCTCTTCTAAGAGTCTTTTAGCTTGTAACAGATCAGCAATGTCATCCCACTTCACATTTGGATCACTTTGAACTATATCTCGCTCTGTAAAAAATAAATAAATAAACATTTTTACTGCTCCGAAATAAACAAAAAAGGTAGCAAATACCATAATGCCACGCATAGGTGAAAGGATACGGGATAAATGCCCCCCTCCTATAACGTTCTGACTTTTAACCAGGGACGTCAATTGTGGAGCGGGGGAGCCCAGGGTCATTCTAAAAATAAATTTTGCCCCTCTCCCTCTTTTATTTTTAAAAATTAACACCACTGCTTATTGTCTTTTCTTAGCTAAGATACGAAAAGTTTTTGTTTACCAATGAAAACCGGAAACTTTATTGATATCAAAAATTAGTAACGTAGTAAGTAGCCTATATCGTGGCTATCACGCCTCTTATAATTGCTAATCATAATTACCAAAAAATGTTTGCCAAGCTCTTGCCAAAGCAAAGATCAGTGGGGCAATGTAGATAAGGAGAATTGAATACACATCGCCCTACTGATCGTCCCTTTGAGAGCAGCTTAACAACGATTTTTGTCAGCATTCCAGGAGTTTGAAAATGTCATATAGAACCTTTAGGTGTGACAGCGACGAAATAACGATTCCCAAATACGGGATTTACACAAAATAAAAGGCATTTGTAATTTTTCGCTTTTTTTTCATCCCACTTTATTTATTTTGTTACTAAATCAATTATGTAATATAACTGACTCATTTAACAAAAAATTGATAATATAAACATGCTAAAGAATATATAGGCTGGTACAAACACACGTAGGAATTCCTTTCAACAGGAATGTGGGGGGGGGTATCAAGTCGTCAAAAGAGGCAACACCTTATATACATTATACAAAATGTGCCCGTGCCTGGTATCAAAACAAGTTTTGATCAATTCAACGTAGTAGCATTGACCTAGTAAAGAGCAATACGTCTTACAACTTTTTGTTAAGACCTCCCCACTCACCCCTGGGCTCATCAAATAGAACGGACAGTCGTAGAAAGTTGACGGAGTGCACTTTCGATCGCAAATTCTGGTTTTAGCATGCGTGTTTCCTAAAGGCTAAAAGGCTAAAATGGTGCCCAACTAATATCCTTTGCGCTCCCGGGCCCCCGCCGCCCCCCCCCCTCCCCCCAAGTGACAGGTAACATCCACAAGTGACATCGAAACGAAAGTTGGAGACAGCCATTTTAATCAGAACCTTGGAAAGGCCAAAAAACGTGCCTCCGAGGTGTAAAAGGTTGCATGTGTGTATTTCATACCTTTTGTTTGAATGAGCCGTTTCAATCTGGTGAGCATTGTGGGTGTGGCAGTACATCCTATCTAAATTACATGTTTTTGATAAGCATTTTTTTCCAAAAGTTATTTTTTTATTATAGAATTAATTGAAAACACCCTTGCAACTACTTCTCCACTCGGCAACGTTAGCATTTTCCCATCTATCTGTTTAATGTCTTATTCCAACTTTATCTTTCACCGAAAATTATCAATGCACCACTTTATAAGAAAATACACAAATAAATAAGATAAAAAAAAGTAATTTTCTTTTAAATATATTATTAAATAATTGACATGCTACTAATAAAAACCACAACAAAAAAACTGCCGCTCTTCCCATCCCAGGAAGTTCTCCCCCAAACAGAAACCTGTGCCAACCAGTGGCACAATTAAAGCACTTATCTGTCCAGTTCCACAAGTACACCAAGGAAAAAAAAACACGAAGCAACATACAAAAAAACGGGTAAATGAAAATATTTCGAACGAAACGTTCAATCCAGACAAGGCTGTAAACTGAGACGTTTTTCACCAATAAAAAAAAAGGTGCAACATATCATATCTTTGCACAAGTAAATACACTTTAAATCATACACAAAATAGAGTCAAGGATTCTCCAGCTTATGGTTTTTTACACTACGCCGTAGGACCTTTCACAACAGCCTATCTTAAGACTTTACTGTACTTTAAATAATCTTACGGAGCAAATTTTGTCCGCAACGTAGGGAGTACTAAGTAGACTCTAGTTCTGCTTAGAATTTACATTATGTCAATTTATGTTACGTAATGGGAAAGTCCATAAGTCAATAGAAAAAGTCCATCAGTCAATAGCCAAAAGTCCATAGCAGCAACAAAATGAAATATCTGGATGAGCAAAATTAGTAAAAATACTTAATTAGCAAAAACTAATGAATTAGTAAAAATTGTAAAAATTAATTAAATACTTTAGCAAAATCAGTAAAGTAATTTATTAAAAAAATTAATTAAATAATTAATTTATTTAAAAAATAATACAATCAATTTTATTAAAATATTAATAAAAATTAATTAGTAAAAATTAATAAAATACTTAATTAATAAAAATTGTAAAAATACTAATTTAAACCTACAAAAAGTAAGTTTCAGATTCAAATCCCTACCCAAAAATTACGCAAAAAAAACCTTATTTGGTAGTTTGTGTATGGTAATTTCGCTGTATGGTAACTATCAGCTTTTAACAAGATGGTAAGTACACAATCACAAGATAAAAGACATGGAAAAGACTTCAAAATGGGTCGAAAAAAAAAGACTTATAAATTCCCTTCTGTAGCAAGGAAAATTTTTTTTATTATACCTGTAGCATTAAAATTCGGTACAATTTTTTTATTTTTATATCGCGGTGGCTAAAATTGGCATACTAACAATGACCTGAAAAAAACGATCTAAATAGGTCACAACTTTGGGAAAATTGGAAATATATATCGAACTGGATCTACGGAAAGATATCAACACAGGGGATAGTTCTATGGTTCCTAGAATTCCAGATTCAAATCCCTCTCCAAAAATGTTAAAAATGACGTGCAAACAAACCTTATTTGGTATTTTGTGTATGGCAATTTGGTAATTATCCGCTGTTGGTGATTTGGTAATTTACTCTCTTATTTGAGACCGACTTACTAAATTAGAAAGCGACCAACTACGTGCGTAGAATCTTACTTTTTGTCTTTGATTTTTGTCAGGAAGCTTCTGAATCTTTTAGGAATTTTATCATCCTATTCATTTTACTGACCTTAAAATTATCTTTCTAAATTAGGTAGAGAACAGCCAATTTAACAAAAAATGTTAAAAACTACGCAAAAATATACCTTATTAGGGAATTTGTGTATGACCAAACCTGAAAATTTCACTTCCCCATTCCCTCAAATCCGCCAATTGACTTAATGGCTGGTTATGGCATGTTATTGGCATGTTATTCAGAATTTGTTACTAGAGTATAGCAGCTTTTAAACCATCCTGTATACTATGTTTCATACAACTCACCTCACAAACTCACCAATTAAACTTACAACTCACCAATTAAATCGACTAATTCTCTGTCGTAACCTGATGGATCAAACTTTTTCTCTCCAGAGTCACTGTTTTCCTCCTCCATTTTTTCGTCCTTTTGTATCTAAAAGAAAAAATCAAGGCGGGTAAGCTCCAAATATTATGAAGGGTAAATAAAACATTCAACCAATATAATCTAACATGTGACTTCAGAGAAGCTTCAGTGGATTTCTAGAAACTTGAGAGTTTCTAGGGGGGGGGGGGTACTAATTTTCGACTCAGTTTTTGACTAATTTAATTACTTTTTACTAAGGTTTTACTACTTTTCGATTAATTTTCGACTCGGTCAAAAATTTCGGGGGGGGGGGTTCAAACCGGGTTTAGATAATTTTAGACTGGCAGGACATCAACTAAGAACTTAGAGCATCACCAAAAAAAAATGCAATATCCTAGTAACAAAATTCACTTCATTCAGGGACTTGATTTCTTTTTGAAACTTTCGAAAGATTAGAAAGGGAGCAACTTGGTAATTAGCATATTGCCAGTTTTTCTTTCAGTTGTGGCTTGGAGGTTGTGAGACAGAGTCAAACTAAAGTTAAGAGCGGAAAGGCGTAAAGAGCGAGGCGTTCAGGAGGGGACAGCCCCTTTCATATACGGAATAATTTCTGTTCGTTTTGAGTTTTAATGTCGCTCCTTACTTTCAGTTTAAAAAAACTTGTTTTTTTATTTAATTTCTGATCGTTTTTTAGTTAATGCAGCTTTTATTTTGGCTCACCGTCATTGAATAAGTAAACAAAATTTGCATAAAAATTTTACTTTTCTTTTTCTAAATGGATGTCTTTACAAATTAACTTACGTAACTAACTTCTATATTCGTATATTTTTCTTCTGGCAAAAAATACAAAGTTGCAGATTTTTGCAGATATGAACTTGAAACCTATGTAATAGGGTTTTCTGATACGCTGAATCTGACGGTGTGATTTTCATTAAAATTCTTTCACTTGTAGGGGATGTTTCCCCCCTCTTTAAAAAATCGGGTAAATTTTCTCAGTCTCGTAGCTTTTGATGAGTAATGCTAAACTTAATAAAATTTATATATTTAGAATCAGAATTATAAACAAATTCTTTTGATACATTTATTGACATCAAAATTCCGTTTTTAAAAGTTTCGATTACTATTGAGCCGTATCGCTTGTTTTTTTTTTGTTTTTTTTTTATTACGTATATGTTATTACGTATATGAGGGGGTTCTCCACTTAGTCAATACCACGCTCTTTACGTTAAAAGTTAAAAAAAAATTTTGATTCCCAAACCCCTGACTCACAAAGGCCATTTAATTAGAATAGATAGCTCTTTTGAAAGCACTAAAAAAACTGTAGCGTAAAGAGCGAGGTATTGACTTAGGGGAGAACCGCTTCACATACGTTATAATTTTTGTTCGTTTTAATTTCTAATGTTGCTTCTTACTTTCAGTTGAAAAAACTTGTTTTTTTTAATTTAATTTCTGATCGTTTTTTAAATTATGCTTGGAAATCCGGCGCCCCCTTCATCGAATGGTCCCTTAACCCAAAGAAACATCCTCCCCGGAACGATTCTCTAGATTAACCCCCTCCTCTATCCCCCCCCCCCCTCCAGAAAAAAATCCTTCCTGAAAATGTCTGTATAAAAATAGCGACGAAGACCACACTGCCTTTCCATAACAAACAACAAAAGTACGAAGAACAATAGGGAAATATTTTTGCAAGACAGTGGAAAACAAGACAAAAAAGATTTCCCTATTGTTCTTCGTACTTTTGTTGTTTGTTATGGAAAGGCAGTGTGGTCTTCGTCGCTATTTTCGCCTCGCTTATGGGGAGCAATTGACCAATGATATCTTTTATTTTATTAATTTAGGAAAAAAAAAACACGCTAATATCATTAACCAGCAAAAATTTTTGGAATTTCGCATAATTAAAAATCTTATTCCCCATTCTTTAAGGTTCAGATCACACTTAAATACCCGGAAAGAAAAGCAATTTGCTCACACACTACAATTAAAAACATTAACAAATATCATTAAACACAAAAAACAAAAAAGATATACTATTTCCTCTGAAAGAAAATCCTTAGAAAATTTTTTATTTGAAAATTTGTCCTCTGTTTATTTTAGTCAGGTTGCTAGATTGGAAAGAAATTTGTTTAGTCATGATTTCCGCTTTATCTCCACTGTCTTGCAAAAATATTTTCCTATTGTTCTTCGTACTTTTGTTATTTGTAATGTCTGTATACTTCCCAATAACCAAAAAATAATGCTGGCAAGTCCGGCGCCCCCTTCATGGCAATTTCCCTTCCCCCATTTAAACTTCCTTCATGGACAGATCCTCCAACATAACCCCCGACCCACCCTTCCCTCCCACTACCAGAAAAAAAACCTCCTGAAAATTTCTGTATACTTCCCAATAACCAATACTATATGTTAACATTGGGTAAAGTTCATAACTCTTACCCCTCCCCCTGGGGACTTCGGGGGATTAAGTAATCCTAAAAAACATATTTATTTTATTTCGACCATGCTGAACAAAATTACTATCTCAAAATTTTGAACGGGTGATTTTGGGAAAAAAATGAGCTTGGGAGGAGGCCAAGTTGCCCTCCAATTTTTGGGTCCCTTAAAAATGGCACTAGAACTTCTAATTTCCGTTCCAATGACCCTTCTCACAATATTCTAGTACCATTGAGTCGATACGATCACCCCTGAAAAAAAAAAAAAATAAAAAAAAAATAAACACGCATCCGTGATCTTTCTTCTGGCAAAAAATGCAAAATTCCACATTTTTGTAGATAGAAGCTTAAAAACCTCTACAGTAGGGTTCTCTGATACGCTGAATATGATGGTGTGATTTTCATTAAGTTTCTATAACTTTTAGGGGGTCTTTCCCCCTTTTTTTGAAAATCAGCCAAATTTTCCCAGGCGCGTAACTTTTGATGGGTAGCACTAAACTTGATGAAAGTTATATATTTGAATTCAGAATTGAAATATGATTATTTTGATATATCAATTAGAATTAAAAACCCGTTTTCTAGAGTTTCGGTTACTATTGAGCCAGGTCGCTCCTTACTTAAATTTCGTTACCACGAACTGTTTGATTAATTAAAAAAAAACTTTTTCCATAAAGCATGTTTTTCAAAGAAAAGTGAAGAGCTCCATTAAGGCAAGAATGAGCAAAAATAAAGCCAAATATTCTTCCAAGTGTAAAACTACCACAAATTACTATCAGTAAATAAATGAAACTCAAAACGAACAGAAATTGAAATGAATAGCCGAGTCAAACTCAAAACGAGCAAAAATGAACTAATTTTGAAATTGTCTTTCTAAATCAGAAAGAGAGCAACTAAGTGGAAGTAGCTTGCCTTTTTTTCTTTTGTCTCTTACCGTGAAGTCAAAAGAAATTGCATGACTGCTTTTATATTTTCGTGCTCACTTTGCTAATATCTTATTTTGAAATTGTCTTTCTAAATCAGAAAGAGAGCAAGTAACTGGAAGTAGCTTGCCTTTTTTCTTTTGTTTTTTACCCTGAAAAAAAAAGTAGGACTTATTTTATCTTTTCATTTTCTATTTGCTAAAGTCTAATTTTGTAACCCTGAAATAAAAAAAAAGTAGGACTTATTTTATTTTTTCATTTTCTATTTTCTAAAGTCTAATTTTGAAGTCGTCTTTCTAAATCAGAAAGAGAGGAACTAAGTGGAAGTAGCTTGTCTTTTTTTTCTTTTGTCTCTTACCGTGAAGTCAAAAGAAATTGCATGACTGCTTTTACATTTTCGTGCTCACTTTGCTAATATCTTATTTTGAAATTGTCTTTTTAAATTAGAAAGAGAGCAACTAAGGACGCAAAATATTGCCTTTTTTTCTTGTTTTTGCGCAAAATCTCTAAATCTTTCAGGATTTCCCTTCTATCATCCTACTCACTTTACTAACCTTAGAATTATCTTTCTATTCTAGAAAGAGAGCAACGAAGTAGCAGTATATTGGCTTTTTTCTTTTCGTTTTTACCCTGAAGTTAAAAGAAAACTGTAGGACCTATTTTATATCTCCGTGGTCACTTTGCTTCTTTCTTATTTTGAAATTGTTTTTTTAAATTAGAAAGAGAGCAACTAAGTACGCAAAATATTCCCTTTTGTTTCTTGTTTTTGCGCAAAATCTCTGAATCTTCCAGGACTTTCCTTCTATCATCCTACTCACTTTACTAACCTTAGAATTATCTTTCTAATCTAGAAAGAGAGCAACTAAGTAGCAGTACATTGGTTTTTTTTTCTTTTCGTTTTTACCCTGAAGTTAAAAGAAAATTGTAGGACCTATTTTATATCACCGTGGTCACTTTGCTACTTTCTTATTTTGACATTGTTTTTTTAAATTAGAAAGAGAGCAACTAAGTACGCAAAATATTCCGTTTTGTTTCTTTGTTTTGGCCCAAAATTTCTTAATCTTTCGGGACTTCAATTCTATCATCCTACACACTTTACTAACATTGAATTATCTTTTTTATTTGGAAAGAGAGCAACTAAGTAGCTGTAGATTGGTTTTTTTTTTTTTTTTTAAATTGAAATAAAAAAAAACTGTAGGAATTATTTTATATCTCCGTGGTCACTTTGCTTCTCTCTAATTTTGAAACTGTCTCTCTCTTAATAACACTGTAATTTCTCTCTTATTTGAAACTGTCTTTCTAAATTAGAAAGCGAGCACTTAGGTACACAAAATCCTTCTTTTTGTCTTTGATTTTTGCCCAGAAGTTTATGAACCTTATAGGACTTTAGGACTAACGTGGACTTTTAGGACTAACGAAGAACTATTGGACTTTCAGACCTAACGTGGCCGTAAGAGGAGTTAAGAACTTCTCTTACGCCCACTTTATGTTAACGAAGATTCCATATTCTTCAGTTTACTTTTCTCTTTATGTCAAACTGTTAAAACCCTTCCTTTAAATTTTGATTACACCCAGCCTGATTAAAAAGGAAAAAAAAGAAAAAAAGGAAAAAAAAAACTTACACTCGGTCTTTTCCTGTCTGCACTTCAGACGAGGATCCACCAGAAGAAAAATCTGCCTACTTTGAGACAACAAGTACCCATCTGAAAACAAGAATCTGCCCATTTTCAGAATATTTCAGGTTGGATTGAAAGAACATTCATTTTTTTGAATAAATTCAAACAAATTGGAATTAAACTCAATTTAAGCGTGTTTACAATTCAACTCCTAATAAATCCAGGTCTTGGATTCTTATTTCTGAAAATAGATATATTCTTGTTTCAGAAAAGAAACCAGCTTTCGCTTTCGGCTAAAGCAAGCATACTTTTAAAAAAGTAACTTTAGCCTATCGTGCTTTTTCGTTTCTCTTTATGGTTCCTTTCCGTCTATAGCCAGCTGGAGCTTTTCTTCAAACACAACTACTAGCACGTTTGCCCATTCTTGCTCGTTGCTTCGAATTGGCCTTACCTTTTTTAGCTCTATATGTTTGTTAGCCGTTGAGCTTAATAGTCTGTCTTTTCAACTATTGCCCCTATCTAGTTTATTCTATCTTATCGTCCTTTTTCGCTTCTCTTTTTGATCTTTATCCATCTGCACTTGTAACACTTGAGCTTTATTTTTGATAAAGCGTTGGCGTTTTCTCTAGACTATGACCAGCGGCTGGTTAAGCGTCTTCCATTGGATTCTATCAAATTAGCCCTACCTCATTTTTGTAAGCTGTCTAGTTTTTTAGTGTGTCTTTTCAGTTATTCGTTTTGTCTCTTTCAACTAGCCCCATCTTCCTTACCTTGTCGTCTTTTTTCACTTCTCTTTTCGGTCCTTTTCCATCTGCACTGGGGACAGATGGTTTCTTTTCTGAAGGTGTTGGAGCTTTTCTTGAACTACTGCTACTAGCGGATTTAGCCCCTCTTGTCGGTGGCTTTGAACTAGCCCCACCTCTTTTAGCAGGGCGTCCAGGAGGACGTGGAGGAGGACCTGATCTGAAAGAAAGAATTGGAAACCCACATAAAACTCTGAGGATTTATGGCACTCAAGGAGTAGTGTCCATTAAAATCAATATAGCCCCGTCTCAGGTGGCTTTGCTCTGCGATTTTTTTTTGTTTTTGTTTGTTTGTTTTTTTGACAGCCAGCCAAAATGTCACAGTCACAGTGAGGTCAAACTAACAAGGCAAATAAAGCTGCTACCAAGGAAATAATCATCCCTACAAAAGTCTTAAAAGATGGAGCTGTATAAAGCATATTGTCTGACCCCATCTTCGGTTGGTAAAATCCCCATTACTCGAACAGTACCTAATATAGGAAATATACTTTAATTAGAGTGCATCTTTCGTGAACATGAACAATTTAAAACACTAATAAGAAACTAGCTTTGAACATAATATAGATAGTTTTAGACAAAGGTCAGCTACTTGGGATTAGCTGACTGCAATCTTGGATACTCTTTTTTTCGACATTTAAGGCTAAAGCAAAGCTTACTCTTATGGCCTGGTTCATTTATATACAATTATTCTCATTCACAAGACAAGTCTGTCCATTATTGACTCTGTCTGTAACTTCCATGCTTGGTTCTAACTTTAAGATCCTTGTGTCCGAACTTGGGCTTAAGCTAAAAATATGCATTTATGATTAGGCTCCACTATTAACTAAAAGTAAATTTGAAATCAGTAGAATTGTATGCGACTACAAAATTCACATTTTCACGGATGTCGTAAAAAAAGATTTAAGGGAATTGAAACTTCTTCTGAGGGTTTAAACGGAGCGTTTAAACGGACTGAAATGGGGGAAGAGCGCGCATAACAGTGTTAGCTTCAGGCGGCTTGGTGCTGCTTTGAGTGGTTAGCAGCAATTGTAGTATACAAGACATATTTGGCGGTAAATAGAGAGAGCTTCTTAAGAAACTAAAGGAAGAATTAGTTGCGACAATTCAAAAAGCATTATTTAAAAAAAAGAGCAATCATAAAGGAGGGTTAAAAAAAAGTACTTTTCCAGTTTTTCAACTGTTATTGATCACCAGTTCCTTATGCAAGTAAGCCTTTTTGACACATAAAAGGGAAAATATATTTCATTCAAGAACTCTCGTTTCAAAAAATTCTTACAAATGACTAGAATAAATATAATACGTAAAAAAACGAAAAAGAAACTACCAAATATTTGAAAAATTAATAAGGTCCAACAAAGCAGATTGATCCAATCGATCCAGAGTTAAAGCATCGGGTTTATTGTTTTACTAATTGATTTGGTTAATTGATTAATTGATTTGGTTAATTGGTTAATGGATTCTAATCGATCGGAGTTTAAGGGGGCGGGCTGTAAATATTGTTCTTTTCACACAGCCCTTTTTGTCTTACAGCAGCCAAGATTTGTCAACTTTTTCAACATGAACAATAAGTCATATTGAATCAGGAAACAGATGTAATTGTTTGCTTTCAAATCTTAACTCAAAGGTGGTATATGAGCTTTAACCTGTTTGCTACCAATGGTTAAAACGTATCCTTCCTGTAATATGCCATTATAAAGCCCCCACAAAGATGCTGCTCTTATTAAATATTAGCTTTAATCTGTTTGCTATCAATGGTTAAAAAGTATCCTTTCTGTAATATGCCATTATAAAGCCCCCTCAAAGATGCTGCTCTTATTAAATGTTAGCTTTAATCTATTTGCTCCCAATGGTTAAAAAGTATCCTTCCTGTAATATGGCATTATAAATCCCCCTCAAAGATGTTCCTGTTATAAAATATAAACTTTAGCCTGTTTGCTACCAATGGTTAAAAAGTATCCTTCCTGTAATATGGCATTACAAAGCCCCCTCAAAGGTTTTCCTCTTATAAAATATGAGCTTTAACCTGTCTGCTACCCATGCTCTTAAAGTGTACTTCCTGTATTATGCCCTTATAAAGCCCCCCCCCCCCCCCATTTGTGCGATATAAGGATACATAAGCAAAAATGGAGTTTTAGAAATGTATTGCTCCGATTTTTATTTCGAAACGATTGACTAAGTTGATTTATCCTTCAATTATCTACAGAACCGTTCCTAGGGTTGGTGGTGCCCGGGGCAAAATTAATCCCCTCCCCCTCTTAGTGGCTCTGGTTAGCATCAAAATTAGCATTCCAAATAATCATAAAGCATAATTAACAAATTTTACTTCTTTTACCGATTTTTTTTTCTGTCCTTAATATCCCAGAAAATTACTTTTTTTTTAAATTAATAAAGACTGATAGGTATTTTCTTATCTTCACATTCATCTTTAATATAACCATACACTTAATATTAACGAGACTCCAGATACTGGTAAAACTATATTAAGAGCCTCCTCCCTCCCTACTGTTGAACTAAATGGGTCTTACCTATGATCTGCACATTTCGGCGAAGGCCAGACATCAGGATCTCGAGAAGGACTTGCCCATGGACTGTCATCGACTTCAAAAGAACATCCGCCAGCACCAGCTACAGCTAAAAAGCGGTTGATTTGTGTAAAAACAAGGGACTTTTTTTTTGTTAACAATAGTCGAACACAAAATGATTTCTATATTGAGATCATAGTTTTTCCAAACTACTCCCCTCTCCATTGCGGGATATTTTGTTCTTTTTTTTGAAAAAAATCCCTAAGTTATACAAAAGCTGTGAAACTACCACCCAGAAAGATGTCATCCAACTGTCACCAACTTCCCTAAGTTAAAATAGTAACTACACGAAAATTCTTCCCAGAACAAACAACGGATAACAAATTCCTAACTCTCAAGGTCTGAGGCAATTTTTTTGGTCCTGACTAATCCCCGAAGTTGCACCAGGAACCTTCGGCGTGTCGCTGAGAATATATCAGTGAACAACAACCGCAAACGGTTCTTTTCTTTCTTTTTGGGATTAATTGAAGCCAAAATCTACTATTTTATGGCACACACGAAAAATTTTGCTTCTCTTTACTATGTTTTTGAATTTATTCATCTACGACGGTTTTGATTATCTTCCACTTGCTTATGTGTTCTTCGCTATAATCATCAGTTTTTGACACACTGAATACTCACTAACTTTCAAAAGTAGCTATTTTCCAAAGTTACATTTCCATTATATACTGTTCAATGAATCCTGTAACCAAGCTGACCAGTTTGGTAAAAGCTCAAACTATCTACCCTTGTAGTGCAGGGTGCAGAGGCGTTACCAATAGAAATACGATAAACAGTAAGAAATGATTCGTTTATATATATATATATATATATATATATATATATATATATATATATATATATATATATATATATATATATATATATATATATATATATATATATATATATATATATATATATATATATATATATATATATATATATATATTATTCTGCTTGACAGTATCCATGCAACTTTATAGCCCAATTCACTGAATAATATAAATTTAGGAATAAATGTTTTTGTCAGAAGTCGCTAATCTGTACCTTTACCGTCAGTTTGCCAAAAAACCTGATATAAGCAAAAGGAACTAGACATAGGATAAACAGTCAGAGGTGAATTGTTTATACCCTGCTTCTGCTGGACAGTATCGGTTCAACTTTACAGCCCAATTGACTGAATAATATAAAGTAAAGAATAAATGTTTTTACCAGGGGTTGCTAATCTGCAACTTTACCATCAGTTTTTCAAAAAATATGAAATAAGCAATAGGGCATTGACAACTCTCTAAGACAGAAAACACTGAACAATTAATTTATGATTATATGGGCTTAGTTATAGCCTGATTATAGCAGACGAGACTATTTGTTACAGACTTGCCCTCTGGCAAATGTTTGGTGTGACAAACCTGTGCTTTTTCCGGATGATGACAAATATGAACTGATGCTTGACCTATGTTCTCTATTATCAATTTTTTTCTACTACGGTTGATGCTCTTGAGAGACTCTCTCTACCCTAAAGAAAAGAGCAAGGAATAAGTCTCTCAAAAAGAAAGGAATAGGTTTGACTTTCGCTGCCCAATGGATGATCTCATGAAGACAGCTGCGCTTTTGGACCTCAAGATATTCAAGATATATGCGATTGATTAGCATCTGAGCGTTCTTGATTGTCCGCTGACAAAAAGTGAGCTTTTGCTTGAAATGACCAAGAGGCTAGAGTTGGAGACTGGCGTAAAAATTTCAATCTATCACCTGTGGGCCGACTTAGTCCAATCAATGCTTCAGCTGCCTCTACTTCAACTTGTGGGGAACATGCTAATGCGGCAGGAATTCTTTCATACAAGGAGGAAACCAACCATAAAGAGGGTGAAGATGGGGCTACAATATCTGGTGGTAGTGGAACATCTACCCCAACCAGTCGTGTGAATGTGGCTAGTGAGTTTTCTCAAAAGAGCAGCAACAATACACATATATCCTCGTGATCACACATCAAAGAAAATGAAGCAGCTTTATAAGATGATATATAAGGGCAGCAATGATACAGAACAGAATGAGAGTAATAATGTGACTGGGCGTCAAGAAGATTTATATCTTCCTGTCCTGGTTGATGCAATCAATCCAACCAATGCTGTTCGAAAATATCTTCGACTCGGCTGCCATGGATAGAAGATTTGGCAAGAGAATTTCTGCCATTGCCAACAACAAGTGCGGCAGCAGAAGGAGTTTTCAGTGGCACAGGACAAGTAGTTACTGCTAATCGTTCAATGTTGAATCCACACCGTTCAAACCGGCTTATTTTTATGTATCGCAACTACAAGATAGTCAAAGTTTTAAGGGTGAGAGTTTGAGTTTTTATTTCTAGTTAAGTGCCTTGAATATTTTATTCTGGCTCAATAAAGCAAAAACAACAGAAAAAAATAAGAAAAGAGCTACTAAAAAAGGTCTCAAAAGCTAAAGGAGAGAAATTGTACGCCGGATTGGAAAATGTGAAACCCAGTTTTCACTACGACGCTATTGAAGGGAAAACAATAGTAAAGTGGACATAAACATAGTTTTTCTAAATATTGGAATGAATGAAGAGGCCACAGGGAATTACAAGACTAAGAAATCCAGACATAGAATGAGATATAGCCACCACATTTCCTTGAGGGTTCATAAAGGAACCATTGCTATATGGTGCAAGAAACTTTATTTTGTCTATTTTGTTGGATCAATTGAATTCTCATGCAGTTTAAGGTCTCAAGAGTCAATCATTCGGACTAAAAGAATGTATGGGAGAAGTTAGGCTTGATGTCTCGTTCTTATTTTGTGCTAGAATCGGTCATGATAATGAAGCTGAAAAGGAATTGTGGATGCCAAGAACTCTAACTTAGAAAGAAGAAGAAATTCCGATAAGAACTGATACAGCTTTAGTTTTTGAAATTAAAACTTTTTCATGGCGTGCCGACGACGCCGTGTTGCCACGCATATTTGTGTCAATGACCGCAGAATTGAAATTCGGCACGGTTTCGAAGACTAGTCCTGGCCCAACAAACTGAAATAGATTAATTAGTGGTATTTCTTTTCGATTTGCCACCGACCTGATGCGGAACACCTGTACCGATTTTTGTCAGAACTTGTCAAATGAACGCACAGCAAGAAAACATAGTAAACACTAAGACACAGCATGTGGAAGGAAAGCGAGCTTTGCTATGGAGTTTTCTGGCAGCGAGTCCTGCAGCAAGTATTTGAGCAGCATATTTTTGCTGTTAATACTCACTACGGTAATTTCGATGAAATTTGTGTCAGTTTCGGCAAAGGTTAGTACACGCGTTCGTCACTAGGGAGATACAGCGGTCATAATTTTTTTTTTTTTACTTTTAAGGACAAAAAGTGTTATCAAATATAACTAATTACTTTTGGTTACTTGTTTTTACGGTCGAACGTGGGAACATTGGCAAAAATCTGAAGCTGTTCTATCAGCTTCACAGTTTTGAAACAACAAAAATACACGAAATCGCGGTTTTCAGGTATGACCGATTTATAATTTGGCTGGGAGTGGAGTGTAATCCATAGGGCCCAAGCCTTAAAAAAGCGTAGAGCAATATTTTTTGTGGGAAAATTAACTTAAGGTTTAGCTGGGTTTTTCCTAATTGAAGTTATTATTATACTGTAATAACGACCATGTTAACTTTCATGTATCATAAATAGTGAAACGAAATCTTATTATTTGATTTGGTAAAGTAAAGCCCAGGGGCGGATGTAGAGCAATATCTTGGGGGAGGCTCAATGTGACAAGGGTGCCAAAGAACAAAATCTCGGGGGGGGGGAGGCAATGTGACAAAGGTGTCAATAATTGACCCAACTGACAAATTCATTCTAAAAATAGACTAAAAAAAAGACAAAAAAAACAGGATAAGAGGGCGGAAGAAAAAATTTTGGGGGGCCAGGATTGCTTGAATTTTTAATGACGAACAGCGTTGTCAAATTTTACTGTTTAGTTTTGCTTGTTTATTTGCTTTTACACAGCTTTTTTCCTAAATTCTTTTCTTCACAACATCTACCAGAATGTGGGTATTGCCAATTCGATCTCTGTGGGAAGGGAATGATACCGAAATGCATGTTATCAGAACAATAACCAGAAAGGCTTATCAAATCTGAGTCGGATGTGACATTTGATGTGCTGCTTCTTTCTTTTGAAATTAGAAACCGATTTGACCTCCACGGGAGAGAAGGAAGGGTGACCACCCCAATATCTAGTGGTAAACACTTTCAGAAAGAGTCGTCGGATCTCAACCAAGCTCAGTGGGGAGTAGAATCTAGTATACCGACTATGTCCATTGGGAAATATGGCCAGTTCCGGGAGGCATGAGTTAGTGTACTAGTTGTACTTTTGGTATGTGGATTCAACCTAAACTTTGTGGAGATGAGGGGATCCCTAAGTCCATGTCATCCAAAAATTTGTGGCAATAGGTTGCTAAATCTCCATACAACTCACTGGAAAGCAAAACTGGGCAAAATGTCCTAGTTTTCCCTTTTGGATGTCAAACTGAGCCTACCTTGGCGGGAGAGGGGGTTACTTCATTCTTTTTATCGTGACATCTACCAGAAACAGATACCAGACACAAATAAAACTTGTTGGGCAATAAGATGTAGCGTTCATTTTGTACATTTCCAGGTACAGAGCCAACCTTACCTATACTGGTAATTAGGACAAAATTCTTATAACCATTATTATCTACCACAACGGGTTGCGAATGCTAGCCACCAAGTTACTTACCAAAAACGTTAATGCACCTCATCCAAGCTCAGTCAGAAGAAACAGTTAATGCCCTAGTTATAGCCGTTATAAATCAGTAATAAATACTAGTTATAAATCCAGGATCGATTCAATCTCTATTGGAGAGGAGGAAGAGATTCAGTTCTTTTCATAATAATATCCTCCATAACGAAAAGTGAGATCCCAATGGAACTTGATAGGAAGTAAGAGTGACGCTCATACTTGTATCTTTTGTGGTATGTATCTGATCAGAGCTCTAAGGGAGGCGGGTAACTGGAAGATCGAAATACTATTTATAAATCCAAGATCGATTCAACCTCTATGGGAGAGGAGGAAGAGGTTAAGTTCTTTCCTAATAGTATCCTCCATAACGAAAAGTGAGATCTCAATGAATCTTGATAGGAAGTAAGATTGACGCTCATACTTATATCTTTTATGGTATGTATTTGATCAGAGCTCTAAGGGAGGAGGGTAACTGGAATATCAAAACATTAGTTACAACTCCAGGATCGATTCAACCTCTATGGGAGAGGAGGAGGAGGTTCAGTTCTTTTATAATAATATCCGCCATAACGAAAAGTGGGATCCCAACGAATCTTGATAGGAAGTAAGAGTGACGCTCATACTTGTATCTTTTATGGTGTGTATCTGATCAGAGTCTAAGGGAGGAGGGTAACTGGAATATCAAAATACTAGTTATAAATCCAGGATCTATTCAACCTCTATGGGAGAGGAGGAGGTTCAGTTCTTTCATAATAATATCCTCCATAACGAAAAGTGGGATCCCAATGAATCTTGATAGGAAGTAAGAGTGACGCTCATACTTGTATCTTTTATGGTATGTACCTGATCAGAGCTCTGGGGGAGGAGGGCAACTGAAATATCAAAATCCATTCGTCAGGCAACGAAATTCCTTTAACAAAACATGGTCAAAATTCACAGTTGCGGTCCTCAGTGTCCGTGCTCCATCAGACCTCCTTGAGGTAAAGGCTTCATTCGAGTTGAATCTGGCATGCATTTTCGCTTGTATTGCTTCACTCCACTTTACATGGCCTTGTTCACCAACACGCTTTAATTTTGTTAACTTCAGCTGAAGACAGATCTTCACTAATCAGATTTTTTCACAATTAAAAGTACGTTTTTATGGGCTTAAAACAGCCCAGACTATGAACCTTCCGTATCTAAATTGGTAAAAACACATCCTTGCACCTGATAATTATAAAATGGTTTCTATTTTGGCTAACAAATGCATAGGCCTTCACTAGCTTATCAAAAGCTAACATGTATTCCTAATTCCTAAAGATTATGGTATTTCTGCAATAACCGAAGAAATATTTAGCTTTTTACCTGGTTTTAAATACATACCACATGACAAAAATTGAAGATTGTAAGCGCCTTAATACAGGCCAGCCCAGTTCACGACTTTAAAAACAGTTTTAAGCCCCTCAAACGTAACAATTTAAAAGCAATAAAATCTTACCTGAAGTATTAGTCTCTCTTTCTAAATCAGATCTTAAGGAGTTCAATGTATTTTGAAGTTGTTTGACTTGATCCAGCTCAATGGCAAGCTTCTGCTGAGCCTGAAATTATTTTAGCATTCAGTTCACTTTGTTCAAACCTAAAAACTTTATTGCTAAATGTTGGTAGAGTTATATTTAGAAGCCCAATATGATGAGATTACAGTTTAAATTATTCACATTAATGACAGAAAAACGTTTTGAAATACTTAATAGAACTACTGTAATTATGAATTGTTGCACATAGTGAATTTACAAAAATTTATTTTTAATGAAAAAAAGCGACTGGGGCTATTAGTTGTTCCTCAGGTATCTTGATAGGTTTTCCTAATAATTCAAAAAGCAACGTATTCAGGAGGGTGGGGGGAGGGGTTACTGGGTATGAAGCGCACCCCGAATTTTTAGTCGACTCGTAAAAAAGTAACAAAAATACACCTAAACAAATCTTTGATGCGTCTTGTATACTTTGTTTTTGTACCCCCCCCCCCTTGAACGAAAATGCTGGATATGTCCTTGCCACCAAGATCTCTTTAAGGCAAAAAAGCTGATTTCATTATTTCCAGAATTAAAACATACAAATTGTTATTCTGATACCGAAACACGGCAGATCTTGCGTTTTATTACTAGCTGATGAGAGGTGCATTGAGAATGAATATTGTCAATTGCTGTCAATATTGTATGACAACATGGATATTATCACTAGCTGGGAAGCGACTGGCACATATGCCAAAATTGGGTGTGCTGGCAATTTTATTTGCGGCATCCTCCCAAAAATACTAGTAAGAACCTAGATAAATATATTGAGGAATAAATAAGAAAGATTCTAGCGTCTTCTGATAGATTTCACGTCTCTAACAAAAATTAAGAGAAAGTAGCCAAACAAAAGCATATTGATTGTCGACATAAAAAGGGTGAATTGTTGGGGACGTCCATATAACAATAACAGGAATAATTATCTGTTTTCCCTCTGGAAATGCAAAAGAAATGCATGCTAGAGGAGCAAAATAAAGTGCTGCTACAACTTATGACAACTCACTGTGGCACCACCCACCCAAGACCAGAACAGATGTGCAAGCTCCTCCTCTATCCCAATAGGCTTAGACTGTTACTTTATATTTCCTCCCACAAAATTCCTATTTCTTTTAAATAATTTTGTATGGCCGTTTTCAACTCCAAGCGCGAGCGTCCGAGATTTTGTTTGTTTCCAGCTGGATTGGCAACAAGAATAATTTTGGTTGTCGGAATCAAAGCCGTATCCAGGGGGGAAGGGTTGGACCCCCCCCCCCCCCCGAAATATTTGTCCGAATCGTAAAACGTAAAAAAATGATTATAAACAAATTTGGTACTTGTATGATATAGCCCCTACTAGTAGTAATCAAGATTATACTTCTAGGAGACATATAGCAATTTCAATGTTATTCTGGACCTTGTATACACCATTTCAAAGAGATTCAGAGCTCCCTCACATGACCTTCTGGATTTGCTCGGAGGTATAGCTATTCCAATGTTATTCTACGGGATCTGCATTACACCTTTTCAAAGAGATTCAGAGCTCCCTCACATGGCCTTCTGGATTCTATGGAAGCTATAGCAATTGCAACGTTATTTTATAGAAGCTTTGCATAACGTGTTATGAAGGACAAGTTGTTCTGACGCAATTTACATGGATTAGATTTCTAATTCATGGTATACATGTCTTTTTCGGGATAAACCCGTGTTAGAAAACCAGCGCGTCTTGTTTAGCTGTTAATATATTCAATTATTTTTTGTATATATTCAGCTTTCAGATTAGGATCTTCAACAGTTTGAATAGTTCATTCAACCTATCAGTATCGGTACTTTTGCGATCATTGACATAGATATGGAATATTCTAAGCAGCTTCTGGTGAGTAAAATTGTCTCATTATTATAATAAAAAGAAATTGTCTCGCCATTAAGTCAAGGAAGAAATTCCTTCCTTATACTTTTTTTTTCACCGTGTTGTTACCTCTTTTAAAAAGCTTCCTTCTTTTAAATATTAAACGGTCCATGTATTTGAATTTTAGTAAATATTCAAAAAAAGAGAGGCATGTTCACTTTGATTTTGGCTCGTTGTATATGAAAAATTCAAATAGAATTTGCATATTAGTTTCGACAGATATGAAAGGTCGCCTCCCACCTCAATATCTTGCTGTTTACACTAAACTTCAAATTTCGTTCAAATCACAAAGGTTGGTTAAGATATCTCTTTTGAAAATGCTAAAAAAAAAAATCGTTTTACTCGTAAATTCAAATTTCAGGAGGGACTTAGCCCCCCCTCCCTTCCCACCAACAATACAAAATCTTAAAATATAATGATTATATTCAATAGAAAACGCTAAGTATGTTTTTTTCTATTATGTAAAACAAAAACCCACTCCCTCAATTGCTGTGTTACAATCATAATTCTTTAGTTTTAGTTATTTCGTTCAAACTGTGGCTTTTCACGTAATCCTCTTAACAATACAGCAATTTCCAAAGCTTAGCAGGTAATATCTTGGCTCATTGTCATAAATTGAAACCTGTTTCTGCGATCTTCGTCCTTCAAAGTGAAATTTTGAAAGACGTATTTATTAAGCTATTAATTGTTTAAAGCATATTCAAGCCTAGGTAGCATACTAGGACTCCCAAGGCTGTTCAGTATGATGAATGTATGTACGCGAAGGAACATTTGAGCAGAAAAATATTGATTTGTAAAAAGTAGCAGGCATTCTAAAGCACTAATAGATTGAGCACTACAAGTTTCAGAATCGACTTTATAGGTCAAATTATATCACGGGAAGAGGGTTTTAAAATCCCCCTTCCCTCCAAACTCAAAATTTTCAAAAATTTTATTTTAAAAGCTTTTTAAATATTTCTAAAGCACTAATAGATTGAGCACTACAAGTTTCAGAATCGACTTTATAGGTCAAATTATATCACGGGAAGAGGGTTTTAAAATCCCCCTTCCCTCCAAACTCAAAATTTTCAAAAATTTTATTTTAAAAGCTTTTTAAATATTTCTAAAGTGCTAATAAATAAAGCACTACAAACATCAGAATTGACTTTATGGGTCAAATTATATTATGGGGAGATGTTTTTGAAATCCCCCTTCCCTCCAAACTCAAAATTTTCCAAAATTTTACTTCAAAAGCTTTTTTTAATATCTGTAAAGCTTTAAGACATATAACCCTACAAACATCAGAATTGACTTTATAGGTCATAATATATTATGGGGAGATGTCTTGAAATCACCCTTCCCTCCTTCTCTTCCCTCCAAACTCCAAATTTTACTTAAGAAGCTTTTTGAATATTTCTAAAGTGCTAGAAACACCAGAATAAACTTTAGAGGGCAATGTATCTGTAAAAGAGGGCTTATTATTTCATTACTAAATTTTTCTTCTTTTTTAAGGATGTTGAGGTGGATTCATGCGATCACCCTCCCTCCGAAAAGAGACCAAGATGGGATGATATCACATCGATGCAAGCTGCAAGACCATCAGTCATCAGATTTGCTAGTCCCAATACACGTTCGATGGACCCTGGCAGGGACCCTTGCATAGGTCGATGGACCTATGCAACCTGGCAGGGAATTCAAGTCAGCCTCATCTGATCAAGATGGAGGGAACGCTCCTCTTCATGCCTTGCCAGGGACTTCTGATGTACAAGTGCAGCCAGAATTTGTAAGTGTATATAATTTTTTTTTCTTTTCCGTATTTTTCAAAAATAAAGTAGCAAATAGCTTATCATAGATTTATAAAACTTTACCAGTAATTTCTCTTTTAAGCAAGATGTTTTCTAATGCAAAAACCCATTATTTCATTAAACAACTTCTATATATAAACAAATTACTATTTCACTGTTGACAGTTGAACAACCACTCTTAAACTAGGTTATCTTTTGCACTAAGCTTTGTGCGTATCCGGTTCTTATCAAATGTCCCATCGAGAAGGTTGAATATTAATCCTACAGGTATAAATTCGAGTGTTAATCATTCGTTACAAAAGTGCGTTTCAAACGACTGGATGTTTATCTTCGATACGATATTAACACGAGAAAAAAGGATTCTTAAAATATGTTTTCGAAAAGAATTTGAGGCTGAAACTCTAGGGTCGTTATAATACACAAGTTATATTTGAATGGTATTGTGAAGTCCTCTATCCCAACACGAAAGATCACCAATCCGTCTACTCCAAAGGACGCTCCCAGCCCCCCAAAGGTCCCCCCCCTGTGTGAGCGGTACATGTGCCGCTTTTTTTTCCTTATATCCGATAATTCCAATGCTTCACTACATATCAACTGAATTGTATTTTAAACCGTCAAAAATTATGAGAAAATTAAGAATTTTTGAAGTAGAAATTCAAACATCGCATAATTTGTTTCCGCCGCACGTTTCTATCTGACTTCAGCGCATTTCTATCTGAAACTGTTTCCGCAGCACGTTATAGACTAATGGAATATAGACTATGGGGTTAGAAACACAATTTCAAGCTGTAAGAATATTTCGGTGTGTGTGCGTGAGTGTGTGTGTGTGTGTGAGTGTGTGTGTGTGTGTGTTCGTGTGTGTGTGTGTGTGTGTGTGTGTGTGTGTGTGTGTTTGTGCGTGTGTGTGTGTGTGTGTGTGTGTGTGTTTGTGTGTGTGTGTGTGTGTCAGTGTGTGTGTTTGTGTGTGTGTGCGTGTGTGCGTGTGTGTGTGTGTGTGCGTGTGTTTGTGTGTGTGTGCGTGTGTGTGTGTGTGTGTTTGTGTGTGTGTGTGTGTGTGTGCGTGTGTGTGTGTGTGTGTGTGTGTGAGTGTTTTATTAACAAAATTTGTAATATATTATACATTGTTTTGTAAATAATGCTATAAACAAAAATTTGTAATTTATTATGCATTTCGTCAAAGAAAAAAAAAACTTAATCCATTCATTTTCTAATTTCAGGGGGAAGCTGTGAAAACTTCTGCATTCCCCCGCCCGGGACTTCAAAGTATCATGGATAATTGTCCCCTCTCGCCGGATGATGATGTTAGTGAAGGTACGTTATTTGATATCCCCCTGGATTTTCAATTTACATCTGAAGAAATGGACAGTCTTATGCAAATTGTTGGGTCTAATTTTTCCGTGTGTGTACACATGTGTGTACATGTGTGTACACACTTTTACACCCTCCCTCTGCCCAAACTTTTTTAGCAAAACTGTATTCCTCGGGGGTGCAACTACGATCATGAAGACTATCATAAAACGATTCAATTGGAGGAATAGTTTCCTCGGCGAATCTCGACATGGAACAATAATAGTCATAAGGATGTATGCCGTTGACCTTCAACAAATCATATAAATCATTTGAAAATTGTTGATTGAGAAATGGGAAATCATTGCGGCCGTAGTCGATATTCTGCACTTGAATTAATTCGTTCAACGATCTGGGAAAAAACTTCATGAATCTAACACGTAAATTTTATTCGTATACTCAACGCTGTCTTCAACATATGTCCACATAAATCCTGAACCAATCATTTTTTCCGCGGACTTAGGCATAATTTTGTAGTAAAAGCTGTCTATCACCCATACATCATCTATTGTTCCATTTCTTTGAGGATTCACAACTGCTGGTAGCAGATACTTTATATCGTAGTTAGCATTGTGTATAAAAACTGGAAGAAAAAGTTGCTGTATGATTTTTAAATTACACGAACTGTGAGCCGAAACACAAGAGAAACTTTTTCCTGTTGAATTGGGATCAATCAGGTGATTATGATCCTGTAACGCGTCTTCTGGGGCAAGGGAACCCCCACATACCCAGCAAATTGTCCCCTTTTCCAGTGCCAGTTGCTCTTTATCTGACAATGTCATTGGATAGTTGGTATGACGTAATCGTGAAATTGCCTTGTTTGCTGTTTTTATTAAAGTTACCAATAACTTTTCCATACTGCCCTCCTCATCCATAGTAAAAAAAACTCTTCCAATTGCATTTTATTGTTGGAATCACGACGAGCGTGTGCGTAGGAACACGCAACTAGTTTGTGTTCCCTGACTATATTTGGCCTTGATGGATCTGATACCTCAACCAGTCTTGTTTCACAATCCAAAGACACTTTATCAACTTGTAGCAGGGAATTTTGGAAATTTTAAATTGTAAAGTGTCTTTGCCTTCTGCCGGCATTTCAATTCTTTGATTCCCATGAATTTTGCAATGGTTCATGTGATCCGAGAATGTTTGTTCATTTCGAAATGGGGAAAGGCACATGGGGCAATAGAAACGTTCTCCTTTTTTCACACCTTGAGATAGGAGTCGACTTATTGCTGTAACGGGAAAAAAATGACCATAGGAATTTACATCTTTCGGAGGCTCGTAAATAACCCATACCCAATTTTTAACATTTTCCACCATCGGTGTCCTCACTGAATACAAAACCCCTTTTTTATTTGTTTTTTTTTCCCCATCTACAAATTCAGTGTCATACTGGAGAACAACCACCCCCACCCCAAGATTTTATTTGCTTTCTCGAATATGCTTATTTCTTTCAAGAACACCGGATTCTTTCCCTCTAAACAATCAAAATTTACTTTAGGGAAATTTTTTCCACCATTACGTGCAAGTTCGTCGAGATTTTTCATTGACGACTCATTATATAATGGTTTATGGGCTGCTATTAAAAATGCGTGCTTAAAACTTTGCAGCCCCGTGTTAAAACTGAAACCCTGAACTCCTTTGGTAGCCGACAAATCTTGGTGGCATTTTATTCTTTTACCCCGCCCTTCTCTTAAAATAAAGTTTTTTTTAAATCTACTGTGATTCAGATCCATGTGTTCAATGTATAAAATGATGGACCCACTTCCCCTCTCATGAAACGTGTCCAAAGCTGAAATTAGTTTATTCACGCAGTTGAAGAAGTTGTGTTCAAATTCGTTTAGACCTGGGTAAAAAAGTCTGGCTGCCAGTTGAAACATGAAAATAAAAAATATCCCCAGATGTTCCCTTTTGTAAATAAGCTTTTTTATTCACTGATGCTTTAACTCCCCCTTGACCCCCCCATTTCTGAATCTGAATCTCAATTTTTGCTCGAATTCTGTCGGTGTAGCTATGGAGAACTTTCACTGGGTCAGTTAAAATAGTGCCCGCGTTTTCCTCGGGAGTGCTAAAATCTACCCTATATGTTTGCAAATGACTTAGAGCAGACCCTAACAAATAAAATTCACGCAATTCCGGGGACATAGCACTATTTTCATGCCCTGTACCTATTTGTACAGGATCCAATTCACTAATAGTAAAGTTATCGTTAAAAATGTCCCCGGAAAAATTAGACCCAACAATTTGCATAAGACTGTCCATTTCTTCAGATGTAAATTGAAAATCCAGGGGGATATCAAATAACGTACCTTCACTAACATCATCATCCGGCGAGAGGGGACAATTACCCATGATACTTTGAAGTCCCGGGCCAGGGAAGGCAGAAGTTTTCACAGCTTCCCCCTGAAACTAGAAAATGAATTGATTAAGTTTTTTTTTTTTTTTTGACGAAATGCATAATAAATTACAAATTTTTGCTTATAGCATTATTTACAAAACAATGTATAATAAATTACAAATTTTGTTAATAACACACTCACACACACACACACACACACACACACACAAACACACAAACACACACACATTCAAACGCACACACACACACACACACAAACACACTCACACACACACATACACACACACACACGCTGACACACACACACACACAAACACACGCACACACACACACACACACACAAACACACGCACACACACACACACACACACACACACACACACACACACACAGAAACACACACACACACAAACACACGCACACACACACACACACACACACACAAACACACGCACACACACACACACACAGACTCACGCACACACACCGAAATATTCTTACAGCTTGAAATTGTGTTTCTAACCCCATAGCCTATATTCCATTAGTCTATAACGTGCTGCGGAAACAGTGTCAGATATAAATGCGCTGAAGTCAGATAGAAACGTGCTGCGGAAACAAATTATGCAATGTTTGAATTTCTACTTCAAAAATTCTTAATTTTCTCATAATTTTTGACGGGTTAAAATACAATTCAGTTGATATGTAGTGAAGAATTGGAATTATTGGATATACGGAAAAAAAGCGGCACATGTACCGCTCACACAGGGGGGGGGGGACCTTTGGGGGGCTGGGAGCTTCCTTTGGAGTAGAAGGATTGGAGCTCTTTCGAGTGGGGGTAGAGGACTTCACAATACCGTTCAAATAGAACTTGTGTATTATAACGACCCTAGAGTTTCAGCCTAAAATTCTTTTCGAAAACATATTTTAAGAATCCTTTTTTCTCGTGTTAATATCTTATCGAAGATAAACATCCAGTCGTTTGAAACGCACTTTTGTAACGAATGATAAGCATTCGACTTTATACCTGTAGGATTAAAATTAAACCTTCTCGATGGGACATTTGATAAGAGCCGGATACGCACAAAGCTTAATGCAAAAGATTAACCTAGTTCAAGAGTGGTTGTTCAACTGTCAACAATGAAATAGTAATTTGTTTATATATAGAAGTTGTTTAATGAAATAATGGGTTTTTGCATTAGAAAACATCTTGCTTAAAAGAGAAATTACTGGTAAAGTTTTATAAATCTATGATAAGCTATTTGCTACTTTATTTTTGAAAAATACGGAAAAGAAAAAAAAATATATACACTTACAAATTCTGGCTGCACTTGTACATCAGAAGTCCCTGGCAAGGCATGAAGAGGAGCGTTCCCTCCATCTTGATCAGATGAGGCTGACTTGAATTCCCTGCCAGGTTGCATAGAGACTCCTGGCTGGTCCATCGAACGTGTATTGGGACTAGCAAATCTGATGACTGATGGTCTTGCAGCTTGCATCGATGTGATATCATCCCATCTTGGTCTCTTTTCGGAGGGAGGGTGATCGCATGAATCCACCTCAACATCCTTAAAAAAGAAGAAAAATTTAGTAATGAAATAATAAGCCCTCTTTTACAGATAAATTGCCCTCTAAAGTTTATTCTGGTGTTTGTAGCATTCTATGTCTTAGCACTTTAGAAATATTTAAAAAGCTTCTTAAGTAAAATTTGGAAAATTTGGAGTTTGGAGGGAAGGGAAGGAGGGAAGGGTGATTTCAAGACATCTCCCCATAATATATTATGACCTATAAAGTGAATTCTGATGTTTGTAGTGCTATATGTCTTAAAGCTTTACAAATATTTAAAAAAGCTTCTGAAGTAGAATTTTGGAAAATTTTGAGTTTGGAGGGAAGGAGGATTTCAAAAACATGTCCCCATAATATAATTTGACCTATAAAGTCAATTCTGATGTTTGTAGTGCTATAACTATTAGCACTTTAGAAATATTTAAAAAGCTTTTAAAATAAAATTTTTGAACATTTTGAGTTTTGGAGGGAAGGGGGATTTTAAAACCCTCTTCCCGTGATATATTTTGACCTATAAAGTCGATTCTGAAACTTGTAGTGCTCTATGTCTTAGTGCTTTACAAATATTTAAAAATCTTTTAAAATAAAATTTTTGAAAATTTTGAGTTTTGGAGGAAAGGGGGATTTTAAAACCTCTTCCCGTGATATAATTTGACCTATAAAGTCGATTCTGAAACTTGTAGCGCTCAATCTATTAGTGCTTTAGAATGCCTGCTACTTTTTACAAATCAATATTTTTCTGCTCCAATTTTCCTTCGCGTACATACATTCATCATACTGAACAGCCTTGGGAGTCCTAGTATGCTACCTAGACTTGAATATGCTTTAAACAATTAATAGCTTAATAAATACGTCTTTCAAAATTTCACTTTGAAGGACGAAAATCGCAGAAACAGGTTTCAATTCATGACAATGAGTCAAGATATTACCTGCTAAGCTTTGGAAATTGCTGTATTGTTAAGAGGATTACGTGAAAAGCCACAGTTTGAACGAAATAACTAAAACTAAAGAATTATGATTGTAACACCGCAATTGAGGGAGTAGGTTTTTGTTTTACATAATAGAAAAAAACATACTTCGCTTTTTCTATTGAATATAATCATTATATTTTAAGCTTTTGTATTGTTGGAGGGAAGGGGGGGGCTAAGTCCCTCCTGAAATTTGAATTTACGAGTAAAACGATTTTTTTTTTAGCATTTTCAAAAGAGATATCTTAACCAACCTTTGCGATTTGAACGAAATTCGAACTTTAGTGTAAAGAACAAGATATTGAGGTGGGAGGCGACCTTTCATATCTGTCGAAACTAATATGCAAATTCTATTTTAATTTTTTATATACAAGCCAAAATCAAAGTGAACATGCCTCTCTTTTTTTGAATATTTACTAAAATTGAAATACATGGACCGTTTAATATTTAAAAGAAGGAAGCTTTTTAAAAGAGGTAACAACACGGTGAAAAAAAAAAGTATAAGGAAGGAATTTCTTCCTTGACTTAATGGCGAGACAATTTCTTTTTATTATAATAATGAGAAAATTTTACTCACCAGAAGCTGCTTAGAATATTCCATATCTATGTAAATAATCGCAAAAATACCGATACTGATAGGTTGAATGAACTATTCAAACTGTTGAAAATCCTAATCTGAAAGTTGAATATATAAAAAAAAATAATTGAATATATTAACAGCTAAACAAGACGCGCTGGTTTTCTAACACGGGTTTATCCCTAAGAAGACATGTATACCATGAATTAGAAATCTAGTCCATGTAAATTGCGTCAGAACAACTTGTCCTTCATAACACGTTATGCAAAGCTTCTATAGAATAACGTTGCAATTGCTATAGCTTCCATAGAATCCAGAAGACCATGTGAAGGAGTTCTGAATCTCTTTGAAAAGGCATATACAAGGTCCAGAATAACATAGAAATTGCTATACCTCCAAGGAAATCCAGAAGGTCATGTGAGGGAGCTCTGAATCTCTTTGAAAAGGCGTATACAGATCCAGAATAACATTGAAATTGCTATATGTCTCCTAGAAGTATAATCTTGATTACTACTCCTACTGCTCAAATTGTCCATTCATTGATGGATTACAGAACCGGCTTTTTTTCGTTAGTTTCTTTCAGCTTAGCGTGAGACACGACAAAAAGAAGAGATAGATGGAAAATATATAACTTGGGCTATATGCTTCCAAATTAAGGGGGGGGTTAAGTATTTGGACAGTGTGAAGTTAGAAAACAATTCTTACTTCGAAATATACAGAATAATTGTACCTAACACATTAGGCATGCAGATCCGCTATACTTTACCCCTCCCCCCCTAATGTGCAAATATATAGGCCAAATTTGTTACCAATGTATTATATGTTTATCATACTTAGGTATATTTTACTAGGATTGAGCGTCAGAAAAACATACTAGAAGAATATTAAGTAGGGGCTATATCATACAAGTACCACACATTTTTGATACGTTTTTACAAGTTTTTTTTGTACCCCCACCCCCAAAAAAACCTTTTGTACCCCCCCCCCCCCCCCGAAAAAAAACCTGGATGCGAACCTGTAATTTTTCAGCAATAAAACGAACTAAATCAAATAAATACAATTATCTATTTAGCATTATTAATGAATAAGCTTTGTGTTGAGTAAAAAAAATCAGCTAATTTGGAGTGAGTGTAGGTCAGGCTGGATATTACATCAAAAAGTTTCTTAAAAATTGTCCTTCATGGCATATATCATAAAATGAAATGTCATTTATACTACTCTGACATTGTGCGCCTTAAATTACGTAAGTAGTTGTGTAAAGGCTTTGCACATTTAAAAAAAAGGAAACAAGTGACAGGTGTCAAGTTTATACTTACAACTTATACTTAGTAAATATTTAGAAGAACTACAATTTTATTTTATGCATTTCCTTAAAGACCAAAACTGTGATCCTCAATTTGGGACACACGCCCAATTGGGACAAATTGGGACACCAGTGGGACATGGGAACATTTTGGTGGGTAATAGGCAGGAACGTACACCTTTCGACGGACAATACTCTAACGTCAAAATAAAAAAAAACATTTTTCAAGTAAATGACGTCACCTTCACATACATTTAAAGATCAAAACAGATACATGATAGTAGTGCAACAATTTCAAGCATTTTATAAAAGGCGTTGAATACAGACAAAAAAAATTCATCTGCACAAAACACACCTAGAGAACAACTTGAAAAAAATATACCAAGTTAACAGCCTTTTAAACTTGCTTCAGGTGAATACGCATAAAATTTTGGGTAGCAAAATTTAGATATCACAAGGGAGTGCATCAGGATTTTAGAAATGCCATGTGGTGGATGGCCCAAAAATTGGTTGGGAACCACTGGTCTAGAATTATAAGGGAGCAATTACCACCCTCCATTAGGCACATTATGGTTGTTGCTATACTGTCTTTTGTTTTCTGAGCTAAGAGCCCTTGTTTAGACCACTAAGATATTGCATTTTTTAGATATTGCATTTCCCAAGATCTACTTACTTCAGTCCACTTGGATCTCTTCACTGGGTCGGTTGAACAAGATATAAGCCTGGATATTTGTAAAATAACTCCTTGATAATAGGCAGTAGAGCTATCATAACTTCCCAGTATTGCTGCTTCTCTGGCCATTTTCACATTGTCACAGATTTCACGATAAGATACAACTGAATCGTTCATTTTAACTACAGTTATATAACTTGCGTTCTAGAAAAGATTAAAAGTATGTGAATTACATCTGAACGCAGGAAGTAAAGGAATCCCCCTCCAAAAATTGTTATAAAGGACCCCTCCTAAAACAATTAAAAAGAGCTGTGCTTTCAATTTTAACCACCCATCCTGGGAAAAATGTTCTCATATTACCGGAAAGTCCAGCAAAATCATTACAACGCTGTAAAGAACGATGTTGGCACAATGTATTATTTTTTTTCTTTTTTTCTTTTAGACCAGGGCACTTTGTATCGAAGGAGTTGTCGTAGAAACTTCAAAAAGGGCTCATTTGATTAGAAATTGAAAGGGCTAGTGCCCTTTTTAATAGTCAAAAGTGATTGGAGTGCAAGTAACCCCCCTCTCACGCCCACCATTTCCCCAAACACCTGCAATCAAAATTTTGAGATAGCCATTTTTTCAATGTAGTTGAAAGTTCTGGAAATTAGGTCTTTGAGAATGACAACACTCCCCCCCCCACAGCCCTCATGGTAAGGGTTGTAAGATATGCAATGGGGGCATACAGGGTTTTAATAGAAAGCGTTGTCGTAGAAACTTCAAAAGGGACTCATTTGATTGGAAATTTAAAGGCCTAGTGCCCTTTTTAATAGTCGAAAGTGATTGAAGGGCAACTAACCCCCCATCTCACGCCCACCATTTCTCCAAACACATCCAATCCAAATTTTGAAATAGACATTTTGTTCGACGTAGTTGAAAGGACCAGAAGTTATGTCTTTGAGGATGACGACCCCCCCCCCACAACCCCCAGGGCGAAGGTTATAAGTTATACCCTGGGGGCATATAAGGATTTTATAGAAAGTGTTGTCGTAGAAACTTCAAAAAGGGTTCATTCAGTTGGGAATTGAAAGAGCAAGTGTTCTTTCTTATAGTAGAAAGTGATTGGAGGGCAACTAACCCCCCTCTCACGCCGACCATTTCTCCAAACACATCCAATCAGAATTTTGAGATAGCCATTTCTTCAATGTAGTTCAAAAGTTCTGGCAATTGGGTCGTTGAGGATGACAACACCCCCCCCCCCCCCACACACACACAGCCCTCAGGGTAAGGATTGTAAATTATGCAATGGGGGCATAAAAGGTTTTTATAGAAAGTGTTGTTGTAGAGACTTCAAGAGGGGCTCATTCGATCGAATTTGAAAGGGCTAGTGCCTTTTTTAATGGTCGAAAGTGATTGAAGGGCAACTAACCCCCCTCTCACGCCCACCATTTCCCTAAACACATTCAATCAAAATTTGAAATAGCCATTTTGTTCAACGTAGTTGAAAGGTCCAGAAGTTATGTCTTTGAAAATGACAACCCCCCACAACCCCCAGGGCAAAGGTTATAAGTTATACCCTGGGGGCATATAAGGATTTTATAGAAAATGTTGTCGTAGAAACTTCAGTTCACTGTCAGAGTTCAAAGAGTGAAGAGCTAAACCAGTTTAAAAAGGATAATAGTTTGAACTATTCAGATAGTGATTTCATTGTTACGAAATTAAATTTACCTGAATGCATTCATACAGGTAGTTTCGATTGCATCCTAACCTAGCTATTGCATGATTTCAAGCATTCATGAAAAATTTTTTGCGGATAATAACAGCAGGATAATCGTTTATCTGGAGAGGAGAATTGGCAAATTAGGAGCTGAATGTTCGAGATTTAAGCTGTTTGTCGTGGCTCAATTAACGGCCAATTAAGCAAATTGCACGTTTTGCTCCACGTGGGTAAAATAAGGAGCTTTCAAGGTGAGCACATTCTTTTGTATAGGCTACTTTAAATTTGTTGGCAAGGTTTCATTGGAGATGACAAAAAAAAGAAAGAAGCAACAAGAACTTGACAGTTCAAACATCTCAAATGTTTCTTCAGGAATATGGCTTGAAGAACTGTCAATCAAATCGTTAGCTGACAACATAGCTATTATTTTAGCAACAGTAAAGGACAACTCAACTGCTCTACAAGGTCTAACTGATAGTATGAAAACAGTGGAAAACCGATTACTCAGCCGTTTAAAACTGCAAAAATAGCGCCAATTTTTAAGTCAGGTGACCAAGAAAACCCCAGCAATTACAGACCAGTTTCACTGCTTGCGAATATAGCTAGAACAATAGAGAAGGTTTTATGCCTAAGGGTTGAGACATTTCTAGAAAAGAAAGGATTTTTCTTTAAGAACCAATTTGTTTCCAGAAAGAAACATTCTACAGAGCATGCAGTTCAGTTTCTTACAACGTTGGTTAATGATGGCCTTGATAAACATCTTAAAGTCATAATTGTATTTTTAGATATTTTAAGTGATCGATTCTGTGGACCACGAAATTCTATTGCGTAAATTAGATAATGCCGGTATAAGAGGAAGAGCTTTGAATCTGTTGAAGTCTTACCTAAGTGATAGAAAATTATATTTGGATGATGGAAAACAAGCTACATGTGAATATGATGTCGAGTCTGGAGTCCCACAGGGATCTCCTTTTGGTCTACTATTATTTGCTGTATATATTAATGATCTATGTAGAGTTTTATCTAGTATTGTTAATTCAGTAAACAGTGGACCCAAATGTGATCCCTGTAAAAGCGTTAGTTCTATTTGCTGATGATACAAATTTAACAGTATGCGCGAGAACTGAAAAAGAGTTGATCCGTGCAGTCGAACATGATATAAGTTTGATTGAAAAGTGGATTAGGTTGAATAAGCTGGAAAAAAATTTTAAGAAGTGTAATTTTGTGTTGTTTGCTCGTTCTAAAAAGTATTATCCTTGGGTAGATAAGTTAAGGTGCGGGAATTCATTTATTAATAGAGTACGCTCGACTAGGTATTTAGGCATTATTGTAGATGAGACGCTTAGTTTTTCAGATCATATAAATTGTATAACATCTAAAATTGCCCGTAATGTTCGAATTATTAGGAAATTGAAGCACACTTGTCCGAAAATTGTCCTTAGACTTTTGTATTTTTCATTTGTATATTGTTACCTTTTATATTGTTGTTCGGTATGGTCTTCAACTTTTAGATCCCATCTGAAAGGACTTAGTGCTTTGCAGAATTCTGCCATTAGGATTTTAGCAAATTATGGACCAAGAGATTCAGTGAGTAATGTGGACTTAAAACTGAATATTCTTCCTCTTGCAGGCATATTCCTTTTTTATCAATCTATGTTAATGTTTGATATTATTAATAACCTTACCTCAGAATGTTTTAAAGGCATGTTTATAACTGGTGTGGACCTTCACAATTATATTACAAGAAATGCAGATGGATTTTGACGGCCGCAGTGTGAAACAACCCGGTCACAGTTCTCTGCTCGGCATGTTTTGCCGAGCTCCTGGAGTCATTTGCCTATTGGGGTTGTGCGTGAGTATGACCGAAGTAGTTTCTGGGGGAAAATGAGGGATTTTTGCAATAATATTTATCAATTTGTTTGATTTTTTTTTTTTTTTAGTAGTGCCATAATAAAATTTTTGGTTGTGTTGTTTTGTTAGCCCGTCGGTGGGGGATATTGTTTTGTTTTTGTTGATTTATATTGAATTATGTTGGAAGTTGGAGTTGGCCTAACGAACCGAAAGGTTCCTTGGCTTTTTTGTAAATTATGTGTAAATAAAATTATACTCCTGGAAAAAAAGAGCTTATTCAATTGGGAATTGAGAGGGCTAGTGCCCTTATTAATAGTCAAAAGCCCACGCCCATCATTTTCCCAAACACTTCCGATCAACATTTTGATATAGCCATTTTGTTGAACAGAGCTGAAGAGTCTGAAAATTATGTCTTTGAGTATGACATCCCCCCACAGCCCTCAGGGCTAAGGTTGTAAGTTATGCCCTGGGGGGCATATAACATTTTCATAGAAGGCGTTGTCTTAAAAACTTCAAAAAGGGCTCATTTGATTGAAAATTGAAAAAATTGTTTTAAATGTTTTCATTTTAATTTTAAGAAATCGAAAATTAATTAAAATTTTAAGGAGTAAATTTCAGCATATGCATATCAAACTTACAATGCACTTTTTTCAGTAAATTTATTTGAATTTTTTTCAGTAAAGTATAAATTATATTCTGGCCTTTAGAAAGCATAGGGGTTTAGAACCCTACTCATATTAATTTCTCATCGTTTTGACTTTGACTCTGTTATTTATTTTAATTTCTGTTTGTTTTGGGTTTCATTTATTTTTTATACTGATTTGTGGTAGTTGTATGCTTGGTAGATTATTTGATTTTATTTCCGTTCATTTTGGGTTTAATGGAGTTCTTTACTTTTTTTGGAAACTTGTTTAGTGGAAAAAGTGTTTTAACTAATCAAAGAAAAGAGATGAAAGAAAACTTTTAAATTTTAGGAGAATTTAATATACATTACAATAAGCTAATGTTTGAAGAAGAATGTTGTTTTGATATCTTATAAATAGGCCTACACATACACAAACTTTTAAAGATACAGGTCAGATCACTTTTTCTAAAAGAAGGGAGAGCATTTTGCCTCTAAAACACTATTTTAGGCTTACAATATTGGTATTTTTGTGCTCATTCCAAATCTTTCTCAAGAGAAGGGGGAGTTCTTGAAATAGTCTTAGTAAAGAGACCGCCTGTCCCACGGCACTCGTTTTGTGATATGCTTCTATTGACTTTAAAAACAAATTCTTGAATCTGTCACAAACAATCAATTTAGCAAATCTATTCTTGACCCAAAAAAGGCTCTTATAAAAAGTTTGCTAAAATTGATAGATAGGCCAAAACAGTAAAACAATGGCAATCTCTTTTAAAGCAGTGTATAGATAGAGAAATTTTACAGTTGGACAGTTGGAGCTCTAGGGCCACTAATTTTCACCAAAAAATAAAGATAAAAGAAACCAACCCTAAAATTATGTTTTGTGTAAGCTATTAGTAAGTTTGTATGTGCAAACAGGTCTACACATTGGCGGGGGGAATCAGGTGGTTGACTCCTGGAAGCATGAGTGCTCATAGAGGGGGGGGGGTTTGCCCCCCCCCCTGGCTGAATGATGCTACCTTATATTTTCATATTTTTGTTTTAAAATTTCTATTATACAACATTGGAAGTGCCGATTAGGCCAGGTAAGCCCCCCCCCTAAAATTCAGCTTATGGGCGCCCATGCTTGGAAGGAAAGGGGCGTATGGGTCTAAAAGTCTATTTTTGCCTGAAATATTTGTTTAGCCATCCCCAAATTGGCAATCGAGATGCATAATTTGCAGTGACTTTGAAGTCACTACATATATTTTTGCCAACAGAAGCATGCCCACACCTAGCATGGTTTGAAATGCAGGTACCCAGGGTATTCAACTGGAGGGAGCAGAAGAGGGAATTTGCCTCCTAGAAAAATACCTTTATTATATTTTTGTTGCAAAATAAATATAAAAAAAAACAAATTCGTCTCCTTTTCCTTTATTTCGAAAAATCCATTTTGTCCAATTCCCCCATCCACCCCACACATATTTTCGTAAAATTAATGCCACTGTATGTAGCTTCTTAAATAAATTAAATCAAGCAAAAACTTGAACAAGTTTTTAAAATTGATTGTTTCATTGTAATTTGCCATGAATCTTCATTCATAGTTATTTTTAATCATTTTTGATTATTTTTTTTTTTACTTTTATAACTTTAATAAATCAAATAAATCAATAAATCAATTACTGAAAAAAATATAAATGTTTTTACTTTTATAAATTTAAAAAATCAAATAATATTAACATTGAATAATATTCACATTTTGATTACTAAATATCAATATATGTATATTAAACTGACAATGCACATTCATTTGCATTTTTTTCAGTAAAGTGCAAATTATGTTCTGGCCTTGGGAAGGCATGGGGGTTTTGAGCCTTACTCAGGTAAATTTCTACACGTTTTGATTTTAACTCCGTTATTTATTGTAATTTCTGTTCGTTTTTAGCTTTCATTTATTTATCGATGCTGATTTGTGGTAGTGTCATGCTTGGTAGATTATTTGATTTTATTTTTGCTCATTTTTTGTTAAATAGAGTTCTTTACTTCTCTTTGAAAAACTTATTTTTTGGAAAGATTTTTAATTAATTTCTGTTTTTTTTTATATTGACATAGTCTTTTCAGGGAAAAAGAAAATAATACTACAAATCTTGTTGCTTTATTTAAGACTTTAAAGTTTGACCTGGTATTTGCATACTGGAGAAAAATTGTCAGCATTTTTTAACAACATACACCCTTTTAAAAATCTGGATACAAATAATAGTGTTTAATTTATTTTCATACCTCCTCTAGTTGACCTGAAATAGAAAACTTGATACCATTTGCAAAAAAAAAAAATCTGTTTACTTTCTTTGATAGCTTGGATACACTTACGCTATTTTGATTTGGTTAAATTTATAGAGCAGAAGTAGCCCCGAAAGTTTGAACATAATGCCCTCAGTCATTTTTGGGATACTGCTGAGATGCATTATTGGGAATTAGCATTAACACAGTGCATTTTGATTTAATCTTAAGACAACAATTAGTTTTTAAACATAATGGGAAAATGGGAGGGTGGGCATAGGAGGGGGATTAGTTGCCCTCCAATAACTTTCGACTATTAAAAAGGGCATTAGCCCTTCTCATTTTAAATCGAATGAGCCCTTTTCGAAGTTCCTACGACAACTCCTTCAATACAAAGTGCCCTGGTTTAAACAAGAAAAAAAAAATTATAATAATACATTGTACCCACATCAATCTTTACTATAAAATGTCATGATCTTTACTATAATATGTCTTTACTATAAAAATTTCAAGCCTTCCAATCACTTTCGACTATTAAAAAAGGCACTAGCCCTTTCAATTTCCAATTAAATGAGCCATGTTTGAGTTTCTACAACAACACTTTCTATAGACACCTTATATGCCCCCAGGGCATAAATTAAAATCCTTGCCCTGAGGGCTGTGATGGGGTGGTCATCCTCAAAGACCTAATTTCCAGAAGTTTTAACTATGTTAAACAAAATGGCTATCTCAAAATTTTGATTGGATGTGTTTGGGGAGATGGTGGGCATGAGAGGGGTGTTGGTTCTCTCCAATCACTTTCAACTATTAAAAAAGGCACTAGCCCTTTCAATTTCCAATTGAATGAGCCCTTTTAAAGTTTCTACAACAATGCTTTCAATAAAAACCTTATATGACCCAAGGGCATAGCTTGCAGCCCTTGCCCTGAGGGCTGTGGGGGGAGGTTGTCATCCTCAAAGACTTAATTTTGAGAACTTTCAACTATGTGGAAGAAAATTGCTATCCCAAAATTTTGATTGGATGTGTTTGGGGGAATGGTGGGCGTGAGAGGGGGGTTAGTTGCCCTCCAATCACTTCCAACGATTAAAAAGGGCACTAACTCTTTCAATTTGCAATTGAATAAGCCCTTTTTGTAGTTTCTATGACAACGCTTTCTATAAAAACCTCATATGCCCCATGGCACAACTTAAAACCCTTGCCCTGAGGGCTGTGAGGGAGTTGTCATCCTCAAAGACATAATTTCTGGACCTTTCAACTACGTTGAACAAAACGTCTATCTCAAAATTTTTATTGGACGTACTTGGGGAAATTAAGGGCGTGAGAGGGGGGTTACTTGTCCTCCAATCACATCCGACTATTAAAAAGGGCACTAGCCCTTTCAATTTCCAATTGAATGAGCCCCTTTTGAAGTTTCTACAACAACGCTTTCTATAAAAACCGTATATGCCCCAGGGCATAAGTTACAACCCTTGACCTGAGGGCTGTGAGGGGAGTATCATACTCAAAAACATAATTTCCAGACTTATTAACTATGTCAGACAAAATGGCCATCTCAAAATTTTGATTGGATGTGTTTGGGGAAATGGAAGGTGTGAGAGGGGTGTAAGTTATCCTCTAATCCCTTTTGAACAATAAAAGTAGCAATCGCCCTCTTAATTTCCGATCAAAGGAGCCCATTATCAAGCCTCTACCACAAAAATGTCTATAAAAACCTTATAGGCCTCAACGGCACAACAAACACCCCTTTTCCCAAGGACTCTGAGGGGGTTATCATCCTCAAATATATAATATCCGGATCTTTCAACTACTTTGATCAAATTAGCTATCTCAAAATTTTGTTTGGATGTGTTTGGATAAATGGTGGGCATGAAAGAGTTGATACTTGCCCTCCAGTCACTGTCAACTGTTAAAAGGTGCACTAGGCGTTTCAATTCCTGATCAAATGAGCCCTTTTTGAAGTTTCAGCGACAATACTTTCTCTAAAAAACCTTGTATTTCCCCAGGGCGTAACTTAAACCCCTGACCCTAAGGACTGTAGGGGGGAGGGGGTTTTCATCCTCAAAGACCTAATTTTCAGAACTTTCAACTACGTTGAGCAAAATGGCTATCTCAAAATTTTGACTGGATTTGTTTGGGGAAAAGGTGGGCATGAGAGGGGGGTTTAGTTGCCCTTCAATCACTTTCGACTGTTAAAAAGGGCACTAGGCATTTCAATTTCCAATCAAATGAGCCCTTTTTGAAACTTCTATAACAAAGCTTTCTATAAAAACCTTATATGCCCCCAGAGCATAACTTACAACCCTTGCCCTGAGGACTGTAGGGGGGGAGGGGGTTCTCATCATCAAAGACCTAACTTTCAGAACTTTCAACCTCGTTGAGCAAAATGGCTATCTCAAAATTTTGATTGGATTTGTTTGGGGAAAAGGTGGGCATGAGAGGGGGGTTTAGTTGCCCTTCAATCACTTTCGATTATTAAAAAGGGCACCCTTTGAATTTCCAATCAAATGAGCCCATTTTGAAGTTTCTGTGACAAAGCTTTCTATAAAAACCTTATAGGCCCCCATGGCATAACTTACAACACTTGCCCTGAGGACTGTGGGGAGAGTGTCCTCCTCAAAAACATAATTTCAATCTGAAAATCAACTATGCTGAACAAAATGGCTATCTCACAAATTTGATTGGATGTGTTTGGGGAAATGGTGGGTGTGGAAGGGGTGTTAGTTGCCTTCCAATCACTTTCGACTATTAAAAAGGGCACTAGCCATACCAATTTCCAATCGAATGAGCCCTTTTCCAAGTTTCTACGACAAGTCCTTCGATACAAAGTGCCCTGGTCTAAAGGGGAAAAATAAATAATACATTGTGCCAACATTGTTCTTTACTTAGGCAGTGCGATTGTGCTGCCTATGATATGGCTTCAAAACTAAGTATCGAAGTGTCTGATGTGAGCCTTTACTGGTCTCAGAATCAGCAAATATAAGCAGTGTTTACAAACTGCACCTTTTTTGAAGGGGATACTTTCAATCAAGGATACTTTTGGAGCCATATACTTTAAAAATGTTGTCGTTTTGTCACTACACCCTTGACATTCAGTTAACTATTTCAGAAAGTTCAAGGTCCTTTCCTGGCTTCCAACCTACACATCAAATCTAACTTTCAAGCATCAGAAGTCTGGTCATGGAGTCAAAGGAGTCCAGACCAATGTCAAGCAAGATGATTACAGGCGCAGTGACTGAGGTGTCTTCTGAATGTTGGCCTGTATCATGAAAAGGATTACAAATGCTTTTGCTTAGAAGTTGTTCTAATATGTAAGGCCACTTATTTTGAAAAGTTAGCTTACTTCATAAATTTTTCAATCAGAGCATTCAAATATTTTTCAGAGGTTTAAATGCAAAATAGAAGATTTTTCAATCCAACAACCAATATGTGTTTTGTGTGGCTTTGTTGATCAATATCAGTTGCATTTTTTGTTCAAAACAGCCACAGGCCATCCTCCTACATCTTTTTCCCTTTCTCTAATTTGACTGTGTTTTTAACACATGAATTTTGACACCTTTTTCATCAGACTATGACCAAAAAAACACCCTAATTCGTATTCTTATGTATTATTGAAATTTAACTGCATTTCATAGCCTTAAATCCCAAAATGGGTTTTCAATTCTTGTAACCTTCACAGCTGCATAATTGTCAGCCATGTTTCATATTTTATTTGATTCTTATACTAATTTGAAGAGGAGAAAGGAACTACCTTGGAGGGTGTAAATAGGGAGGCTTTGAATAGATTGGGATGGAGGAGAAGCATGCATAGCTGTGTTGGCCTCAGGCGGCTTGGTGGTGTATTGAGTTGTTAGTAGTAGTATTAGATAGGAGAACTGACCTCAGAGTTGCCTTTTTCTTTCATTTCAGGAATTAGGAGAAAGGGCTTGGTTCAAAAAAGGGGAAAATGGTCCAAAGCTTCAAAAAAATAGGGGACAAAAATGCAACTATAGTTGTACAACAATCCATTCTTGCATACCTTGGCTCATCAGCAATCCTCTTCCTTATTCAACAAGGATTATATGGCACATATTGTTGGTTAAAACAAGGAACAATCATACAAGCTGGTTTTTTTTTTTAGTTATGAGATTAGAAAGTTGGTAATTTTAAAGCAGCCACCATAACTCTAATTCTTGTATCCATCTTCATTTCACCCAATCTTTCCCAAAAAATAAAAATTCTCCCCTTTCTATGTGTTTTCAATTTGAGGAAAAAAGACCAGTTAGACAATCAAAATATTCCTTTCTTAAAACTACTAAGTAAATAAAAACTTTCTGTAAAAAAACTACTCTGCTGTGCAGCATAGCTTATCCAATAGTTATGGACTTATGGCAGCTGCTTTATAGCTACATTAACTACATGCAACTTTTTTGAAAAAAAAATAATATAAAGAGATTGTAGACAGTTTTGTTTTCCTATTAAGATACCTGTCAATATCTATTGTGCTTTCATTTTAAATATCCCAGATTCATGCCAAGTCAAATCTTTGCAACAAAGCTTGCACTGCTTTCAACCTGATTAAACATAAGCACAATAAGCATGAAATAAGACTTGCCAGAGACTTAAGCAAAGGGGTGGGATGACCAAAGAATGACAATTCCTGGCTAAGGACCAGAGAGAGATCTTAGAAGTGGAGGATCTAGACCTTGAAAGATATATAAAAGATCTGTAAAGGGGAGAAATTTTATTAACGTGCAGAACATCCAATATATAATCAAATTATATAGTAAAATCAAGGGAACTGCTGAGAGCAACATTAACTCATAAAAAATAATTCGTTGGTAAATTTTTTTGGGGAGAGGAGCTACCCCCTTGAAATCCACCCCTTCTCAGAAACCAGTCTTTGTTAAGCATTTTAAGTATAACAGGATATCTTTGGAATATGAATACTATATTTTACACTTTGACAGTTTTATTCAGAAGAAAGTGTTGAAACTAAGGACATAACCCTAGTTTTGAACTTCCAGATGCTGTCTATAAATGTAGCTTCTTCAGATAAACTGCTCCAGGCTGACACTCAGTGAACTTAGAAGAAGTTACGATAAATTATTACAGAACTAACTTGCTGGCAAAGCTTCTTTTGAGTGCAACTTAAATGATCATAATTCCTCTATTAATTATGTCTCAGCAGTTTGAATATTTCTTAACAGCCTTCAGAGTGAAAAATTCCTCACAGTGAAGAGTCCTCAGTATGTTGGCACTTTAGTGGTTCTTCAAGCTATTTATTCAGCAATTATTGAGGTGTCAATGCATTAAATAGTGTAGGACTCAGGACAGACCCTGGTCTAAGACACACAATAAGCATATGAGATCACCAAATTCTCACACAACTTGGCAAGTACCACTGAGACAAGAACACTGCAACATTTACATTGCCATAAATACTTAAGTAGTTTTAACATTACACAACCAAGTCAAAAGCAGCTGAAACATCTATATAAAACATAAATAGGGAAGACCCCAAATCATGATTTTTTTTTTACTCCTTTGCTTTAGTAGTCTTTGAGCAACTGTACAGCTGAGGTTTCAGCAAAACCATTGCTGTTAGTCAACCCTGGATTTCTCAAAGATCTTGGAAAGAAGCAATAACTCTAAAATTTTACTAAGAGACTAGGCATGGCAATTGGCCTTTACCTAGAACACTACCTTGATTACTTTTATTCACACTTAGGAGCAATATAGGCCTAAAGTCCTTGCTGAATCTGTTCTGTTCTGCATCAATGATGGTAATTTGGAATGTCACTGTGTTGTGGGCCTAGTGATGTTGCATTAGTTGGCAGCTGAGACGGACAGACTGTCCCACTTATATTTCCATGGCTTTTTGTTCTATTCTTTGTCAAATCTTGACTTAAAGGAAGCACTAGTGTGTGCAATAATGGTTTGTCTTGAAGGTTGTTCCAGTTGTTGGAAATATGTTTGGTAAAAAAGTTTTGGTGCATTTTGGTTTTCAACTTTCCTTTGCTAGCTCCTGCATGTTTCCTCTAGTGTTGAGTTGACCTGTATGTTTTGTGAGGAGGGTGTTGCTTGGTTGACTATTATATTGTAGGTCAGCATCATATCACATCTGGGATGTCTGAAGACCAGTGTTGGTAGTTTTAGCATTCAGTCTCTTATCATACAGTATATTTTGCAGACCTATGAAAAGTGATTTTAAAACAACACAGGAATTATATGGCCACTTATAGATTGCCCAATGTCTCCTAAGAATGACAGCTAAGAGCTTGGTGTCACCTCTCTCTTTCATTACTTTTGCCTCATCAGTTGCATTCTGTTCAATGTTTCTATTATCCCTGATTTTTTTGAGATTTTCCCAAAATCTTGAAAAAAAAGCAGCAAAAATGATTAGGCCAAGAAGCATAACAGCTTTAAATCCAGGCCTGAGTACTGCAGTCTTTTTCCTATTGAGTAAAGTTATAATGCTAGGTGAATAGTGAATGTAACCTTCAAGAATGAGCCTTCATTGTAAATTAGAGCTTAGAAAGTTGTTTTCAAGTTCCAAGCTTACCCTTTTCCCTCCAAGAGCAAGTTCAAGGTGCAACAAAAAGCTAATAATATTAAGCTTTTTGCTCCAGGTGAGATTGAATTTTGTATTTAATTTTTGTGTATATGGTTAACTATCATATTTAGTAAATTAACTTCTATATTATCATCCTCAAATTTGGAAAATTAGAGGCAAATGACTAACTTTATGAGAATTGAAATTTAACATGCAATTAATGCTTTAAAATGCATATTTTACTCATCACTCATTGAAATTATCCTTTTTTAATAATCATTATAATATGTATTAAGGAATTAGTTATTAAACTGCTCCAGGTTCACTGCTAATTTGTATTAAATTTGAAGTAAATACATGTTACATTAAAATTTTCACCTGGAATATATTCTAAGACACTGATTTTTCATGATTTTGGAAAATTTGTTTGCTATAAAAACATGGTTTTCAGAATGACTCTATAGAAAATATTAATTAGAGAAGATGTTTTCAACCTTGAGTTTCTAGTTCTTCTTGGCTTGTAAAGTTTTAAGGGTTCTAGTAAAACTGACCATCAATTTGACTAAAAATTCAAGTTTGGCTGAGAAGCCAGCTCAAACCTAAGGAACTACCCTGGCAAGATCTACATTCCATGTGGATCAAACAACCTACCGAGCTTTGGAGAAAAATTGAAAATATTAAGATAGTCAGAAGCATGTCTTTTTTGTCAAGAACTTCAGTCAAGGGTAGAAGTCTGGTGTTGCCCTAAATAGTAAACCATTGCTTCAACAAATTTTTTCCTAACCCCTCTGTAGAGGACAGCTGTAGGAAATTTAGAGGCTCATTTGATTAAAAAGCAAAATCAGTGAGCTGTAAGAACAGCTGTTGAACAGCTGTTAGAACAAAGATGAGTTAAAAGAATGGAAATCCTTGCAGAAAGATGTGATCTTAGTGCAAAAGAATGGCACTATAACAAATAAAATCAGACAAATCTAACAGTGAAACAATCAGCTTTTAAGGGGGCAAAATAGAGAGGTATATTTTTACCATATCATAATATTGATCACAAATAACCTTCTATCGAAACAACAACATGGTTTCCGACCAGGCAGATCAGTCGAAACCAATCTGATTGACTTGTATAATTGCATAACTGAGCTCCTCGACCAAGGTCTCCCAGTGGATATGATCTTGCTAGACTTTGCTAAAGCCTTTGATAAAGTCTGCCATCAAAGGCTTCATTTGAAACTGAAGGCAATTGGAATTCAAGAGGGAGTGGTGGACTGGATCACGTCTTTCCTAAAGAGAAGAAAGCAGCAGGTCAGAGTTTTTGGTGAAGGTGGCAGAGCTTACTACTCCAAAATGGCTGAGGTCTTAAGCGGGGTTCCTCAAGGAACAGTTTTGGGACCTACACTCTTCAATGTATATATTAATGACGCTCCAAGAACCGTTACAAGCAAGCTTAGCCTGTACGCCGATGACTCAAAGCTCATTGGTCCTGTTGGAACTCAGCAAGGTGTGACCTCAATACAGTCAGATCTAGACAGCTTTAGCAAATGGGCTAAGATATGGAGGCTCGAGTTTAATGTCGAAAAGTGCAAGGTTCTCCATTTTGGAAGAAATAACCCACGATGGCAATACTGGATGTCAGCAAATGCTGGTGTGAGACACTCTCTGAGAGTCCCTCTGAAAGAGATCTGGGGGTTGTTGTAGACGAAGACCTTAATTTCAACTGCCACACCCGAGCTGCAGTAGCAAAGGCGAACCAAACTCTTGGTCTCATCAAACGTACAATGACAAGTAGATCCCCTGCAATAATCACAAAACTTTACAAGAGCCTGGTGAGACCAAGATTAGAATTTGGAATGTGTGTTGCCACGCCAATTAATAAAACAGACCAGATGGCTCTCGAGTCTGTCCAAAGATGGGTGTCAAAATGCATAAAGGGGCTCAGAGACAAAGAGTATGAATGCCAACTGCAGAGCCTCAAGCTACCAACTCTGACATACCGTTGGCGAAGAGGTGATATGATAATGACCTACAAACTGCTCAAGTCTGACAACAAGGACCTCTTTCAGCCTGCCCAGTTGTCAAGAACCAGGGGTCATTCAGCGAAGCTTTTTCGGAAGCGTGCTAATACAAGGAAGAGGAACCATTTCTTCTCCAACTGCATCATAAGCCTCTGGAACGATCTGAGCGAAACAACAGTGAGTTCACCATCCGTTGACAGTTTCAAAGCCAATCTTGATAAGGAATGGGAAACCAAACTATGGCTCACGCAATGGGATGAAGCTGATGTCCCGCGGCCCTATCATCACTAACTGGTGTACACTGGACTCGTCCATATCGCTAGCAAGTGTGATTTAAGGTAATTGACTTACAAATAAAGTGAATATACCACTCAATGCCTTTTTTATGCTCTTTCCAAAATAACAGGCCTAATCATTTTTTTGGAAATGAATTTTACCCCCACCCCTATAGCCTATATACCAATTCAGGGTATATATTTCCAAATTAGGGGAGTGGGGGCAAATTTTATTTCTGATATAAATGAGAGGTAAGTTTAAACTTTATACCTGTCCCCCTAATGTGCAAATATATACCCTGAATAGGTAGGCTATATAGAGGTGGGGGTAAAAATCATTTCTGAAGAAAATGATTATTATATTTGGAAAGGGCATGAAAAAAGGCATTGAGTGGTATATTCACTTTATTTGTAAGTCAATAATATGATTTTGTAAAAATTTACTGACATAGACTAGCTTACATAAAGTGGGCTGTAGGCCTATTTATCCATTAAAGTGGGGAGCAAAAGTAAAGAAACATGCTTTCATGAATGGATATGAAATAATTTATGGTTGTTTTACAGTAGTTGACTTATAGTCTCAATCATTATCAAGCTTCTTAGCCTAGACTCAGTTGTAAAGTTAAAGAATTAGGAGCCAAAGCTAAAATTCATAAATCCAAAAAGCTAAGTTTTTCCAGAACTGAAAGCAGCAGAAATCAAGTTAGCATACTTTTATTATATTGTCTTGTTAAGCTTATTTTTTTACGCTTTGTCACTTAGTCTAGTAGTAGACAAAACCTTCCAGCTCAACTTAAAATAGGCTAAACAAATTCTTCATGTTTTTTTCTCGATTAATAGAACGCATTGGTTCTGGCTTCTAGCGGAAAAAACAATAGATGACATCGCACTACCTATTACAGCTTGTCATACTAGCAAGTTGTTTTAACATTATGAAGATCCAAAGCACAGCCAAAATGCAAGGCCGTACCCAGGATTTTTTTCTGAGGGGTTTTACTCAGAAAAAAATGGGGCGGAGGGGGTACACAAAAAACCTTGAAAAACGCATACAAAATTTGTTCATGTCAATTTCTGTTACGTTTTTACGATTCAGACAAACATTTCGGGGGGGGGGGGGGAAGGGGTTCAAACCCCTACCCCCTGGCTACGGCCTTGCCAATGTATATTATAAAGAGGACCATTTGCGTAATTTTCTTGTGACAGATAGATTTAGTGCTTGTGCTCGTCTGTCTTCAGTTTTTCTCCAAGAGTTTTTATTAGGTGTATTGTATTTTAGATTGTTTTAATAGGCAATTATTGAGAACATTTGATTTTTACAAAAGAAGATCAAGAGAACTGAATATAAGTTATGAGATAATCATAAGTTTTCTTGTGAATATTATTAGATTTAGACCATTGAGCGTGCGATAAATATTGTTTAATTAACATCAGGTGGTCAATTCAATACGTTGATCTTTGAGTAAACAGGGGAACAATGTCTTCAAAAATGCATCACTATCATTACGAATAGATTCAAGGCACGCTTAGTACTCAATACATTTTTTTAGCATTGCAGCATAGACCGTTAGAAAACTGTATTATGTACCTTTTGTCTCAGCTCCCTAGAACATGACAAACTTTTGTACTTGGCAGTTTACGGACAAAACGCCAAATGAATCTCTCAAATAGAAACCACGTTTTCACGGGGTTTGTCGAAAATCGTTTTCTCTTAGTTTTATTTGTATATTATATTTACCTATATATCCGTAGACACCGAACGGTAACACAGCTCACTCTCTTTAAACTATTATTTTTGTCAAACTGAATCATTGTTAGGGAATTTGATGTGCAATATCCAAAGACTAACAATGCAGCGAAGCAGAATGACCCATTTTTAGCTATAATATAGTGAACGATTTTTATTAGCTAGTATTTATGTCTTCAAAGACAGACAGAAAAATGTTAGCAAGTATTCTTAGTTGATCAAGTACGACATAAAAAAAACTTCTTGTCAGACCTATGGATAGAACAGTCGATGTTTACACATGGTCTGTAGCCTTTAATGATTTTAACACCCTGCTTGTGCAACAAAGTGTCAATTTGAATGAAAAACATTGATTTCAAAAGTATTTGTCATTACTACTTTTATCCCATGTGTTTTCAAAAATAATGTGTCATAGCATATGTTCTTATATTTAGCTATACATAGGAAAACTGTCGTTCCATTTTTCCATCCATAGTACGGCTTAGAACTTTTGTCTTCAATTACTAGCCAGTAATTTTTTTCTAGGCTCTCTTTTTTAAATTCATTCTGTTTAAACGTTTTGAAAAAAAATTGGTAATCTACCCATCAATTTACCAATTGAAAATTTTTACCCAAGTGGACTCAACGGATTGCTTTAAGCTATTTGCTTTACAAAATAACAATAGGTGTATTAAAGTATCAATGTAATAAATATTTAACAATGTAGTATCAGTTTTCTAGACTATGGAACAAAATAGAGCATAAAGAAAAGATATTGACATAAAAATGTCGTATGAAATAGTAAAAGAAAAAATGTGTCTACTCTAAGAATTTATTGCTATTTCCTTTATACTTGAACAGCATTCTAGTTTATTTTTCTTTCTTTTTTTAACGATATAAATATTGACACATAATGATAAATATATTTATTTTCCGCGCCATTTTTTAAAAAAAGGTTTCCAAAAAAAAGCTTTTCGAAGAAATGTAGAGAGTCTTATTAAAATGTGAGAGGAGCAGAAATAATGTCATAAAATAACTCAAACTTCAACCAAACAGAAACTATTGCAAAATAAGCACTTCACTGACGTTCTTAAGCATAGTGTTTTAGATCGAACTCTTCCTCCTTCCTCAAATCAAAATTTAAGATTCACTTGACCCTTCCCCTTTCAAGTTCAAGTTCTTTATTAATCAATAAAAAAAAATTTTGACAAAATTATCAAATTAATTACCCACAGTGAGAATAACTCGTGTGTGGGTAAAAAACATCCCCCAAACACATCCTGGAAGGTTACACTTGATCTCCAAGGTCATTTCTGAGATATTATAAATCAATTGCAAACTAAAGTGCAGATAGTGTCTTTTGATTTACTTAGGTATGCCTGTCGTTCCTGGGTGTTTGACCTGCATAGCGATCTCTCAGAGCTTTTAACTGATCAGACAACCAAAACTAGACATTGCCACCTCTTCTACCAAAACATATGTGTGAACAATGAATAATTCAAAAACTAAGGAAAATAGGCATGGGGGGTGATTTTGTCTCCTTGTGCATATATATTGCAGCATTCAACATTTTTGCACACAATGACTATCTCAGGATTTTGATCCTATGTCATGGGTGTTACAACAAAATAGTAAGGGGCGGAGTTTGGTTGCCATCCGTCACTTTCGGCCCTTAGAAGGAGTGCTAACTTTTATCTCCATATCAAATGAGCACCCTCCCAAGTTTTCAAGCAACCCTTTCTATGATAAGTGGAAAAGAAAGAAATTTTCTTCCTTACTTGGTCACTTGATAGACCCAGTTTTGAACGATGAAATTCATTTTTTCTATTTTTCCTTTTGCATTTGGGTTCCCTTATAAGAAGAAATTAGTGATATAAGTTTCGAGCCGATCAGGGAAACATTTTTTTTTCCTATTTGAACCCTAATTCTTTGGGAGGAAGGACGTGACCCAGAGCAGTTTTTTTACATTAGGTTTTTCTTGACCCAGGAACTTATCAAACAGTTCGTGGTAACGAATTGTAAAGAAGGAGCGACCCGGCTCAATAGTAACCAAAACTCTAAAAACCGGAATTTTGACACCCATAGATACATCAATAGAATCAGACTTTTTAAATTTAGGTTTGACAATTTTGTTCATTTTTCAATTTTCCCATTGAAAATACCCAAAAACACCCAACCTGGGGGGGCGGGAGCCGCAAAGTTGGAGCCAATTTTACCAAATCTAGTGAAAATGACAGTACAAACTGAAAAACGAGCAATTCGGTACCATGAAAGTATTATATAATACTATAAAAGTGCTATAAATTATACTAAAGAAAACTGATCCGTTTCTGTATATAAATTTTATATAAAAAATCTCCCTATTGTTCTTCTTTTTGTTTATGATGGAAAGGCAGTGTCGTTCTTTGTCGCGATTTAAATGTTGAGATTTATACGATTGTGTACGATTTTTGCGATTAAGATTGATTTCAAATAGTAAAATTTATTTTTAGAGCTAACTGATTTTGTGGTTTATTGGAAATATTTTAAGTACTTTTTAGTGACTAAGGAAAAATATAAGGAATTAGTTTATTATTAAGAATTATTTTATAATTATTTTATTATTTTATAATTATAATTATTTCATAATTTTATAATTATAATATTTTATAATTACAATTAGGAGTTATTTTCGAAAAAAGGGGCAAACACCCCTAAAAAGTCATAGAACTTTAATGAAAATCACACCATCGGATTCAGCGTATCAAAAAACCTACTGCGGAAGTTTCAAGCCCCTATCTGCAAAAATGTGGAATTTTGTATTTTTTGTCAGAAGAAAGATCACAGATGCGTGTTTGTTTGCTTTTTTGTTTGTATTTTTTTCCCCTGAGGGTGATCGTATCGATCCAGTAGTCCTAGAATATCGTGAAAGGGCTCAGTAGAACGGAAATTAAATGTTCTTGTCCCCTTTTTAAGTGACCAAAAAATTGGAGGGCAACTTGGCCCCCTCCCACGCTCATTTTTTCCCAAAGTCACCTAATCAAAATTTCGAGATAGCCATTTTGTTCAGCATAGTCGAAAATTCAATAAATATGTCTTTGAGGATCACTTAGTCCCCACAGTTCCCGGGGGAAGGGCTGCAAGTTATGAACTTTGCCCATTGTTTATATATAGTATTGGTTAATGGGAAGCCTAAAGAAGTTTCAGGAGGGATATTTTTCTGATGGGGGGTGTGTTGGCGGAGGGGGTTACGGGGGAGGATCCTCCCATGGAGTCAGAACAAAATTTCGAGAAAGTCATTTAGCCAAAAAAGTAAAATTAATATGCAAATTTCGTTTTAATTATTCATGTACGGTGAGCCAAAATCAAAGCTGCATTAATTCAAAAACGTTCAGAAATTAAATAAAAAAACAAATTTTTTAACTGAAAATAAGGAGCAACATTAAAACTTAATTCGAACAGAAATCATTCTATAAATGAAAGGGGCTGTTTCTCCTCGATACCTCGCTCTTTACGCTAAAGTTTGAATCTGTCACACAACTTTATTTTTTAAAACAATAAAAAACTTTAGCGTAAAGAGCGAGGTATTGAGGAGGGGACAGCCCCTTTTATATACGGAATAATTTCTGTTCATTTTAAGTTTTAATATCGCTCCTTACTTTCAGTTAAAAAACTTTTTTTTTTGTTTTATTTAGTGTTTTTAAGATTCAAACCGATGAGGGATATGGAATTTTTTAGTTCACTTCTGAGCTCCCTTAAATCCTCCTCACTTACATTTTAAAATGTCTGATCCATTTTACCCAATGTCAACAACTACGGAAACAAAAAAAGTCTAAGCAAAACCTGTATTTATAAATATTTGGAAATTTGCCTGATTTATGGGAGGTTACAGGGGAAGAGCAAAACAAGGCAAGAGGGGAATGGTTTCCCTCCAATCTCAACTGGTTCTTAATGAGGGTGCTAGAGCTTCCAGTTTCTGACGGAATAAGCACACACTTCCATAGAAAGTGGCCGAGGATAAAATAAATAAAGAAAAATATAAAAAGTTGAAAGCACATGACTCTGTTTTTAAGCACGAGTTATGACTGCATATGACTGAGCGATTTATATCAGACCGTTTTGTGGTAGCGAGGCTTTTTACATTTTATTCATAGATAGAAAGTGTTCAAATGTTTTTTTGAGCACCTTGAATCGTTAAATCTAAAACTGTTAATTTTTGAATTCTCACTAGTAGTATTTGGACTTTTTGAACTGTTCAGCCTTTTCGCTTTTTTAATAAAATTATTAAATTAAATTTTAAAAATTAAAGAGTGACATTAAAATTTGAAACTAATATAAATTATCATCTATATGAAGCTCCTTCTCACTTTTTACACTAAATGAAGCTAGTGACTAACAGAAATTGTGATGGAATGAAAGAAAAAAAAAGTTTTTACTATACTTTAGCATAAAGAGCAGGTATTTATGAAGGTATTAATTCTTCTCATAAAAAGGGTTATTCCTGTTTGTGTTGACTTTTATCGTAGTTATTTAATTTAATTTAAAAAGGAACTTTTTAAAATTAATTTCTTTTCATTTTGAATATTATGATCAGACCTATGCAACAAGTTTTGATCAATTTCTTAATGTAGCTTAATTTGATAACATTAGCCAGTTTATATAACTTTCCTTCTACTAACAATGACAAATTCTATTCTGAACTTATTATTTTCCTGGAAGCATATTCGTTAATGTTTCGACCATTCTGGTTAAAATCTGTATATCAAAACTTTGACACAGTGCTATATTTAGCCACAATAGAAACCAGGGGAGAAAATTGGTTCTGTGGCCTCAGTTTCTATTCGATTCGATTTCAGTTTCTATTAGCTCTAAAGAGAGCTCTAGAACTCGCAATGTCAGTCCAAAACAGGCTTTTTCCATAAAGTAAGGCTATTGGTTCGATATGATCAACAATGTTTGCAACGAAATCCTTATTTTAAATTTAATGGTATCCAAAATTAGAAGGTGTAATTTTCATTCAGATTGTTACATTTTAAGGGGACATTTTATTTAATTTTAGAAGCACGGCAGAGAAATTCCGACTAAAAATATTCCCCCAAGGCAATATTTAGCAGATTTAATGCAACAAAGAAATATATAGATAAAATTTACTCAAAATCTGGGATTAAACCGTGAATTTTTAAGAAATGTAATTGTAGGATGAAGCTCTGAAGTGGAGATTGAGGAAAGCTTCATCTTTATTAGCATTTTTTAGGGCAAGCCTTGTTAGAAACGCTGAATAATCAATGCTTGTCTTGAACCGAAAGACATATAGAGATCTGGAATAAGGCACGTCAAAAGAATAAGAAAGTAGATAGCCAAACAATAAGTAGTAACATATGACATTTCTACAACATGTGCTCTCATGGCTCATGCTGGCCCTTCTCTGCATTTTGTGTAACAGCAAATTTCCGTCTTTGGTTCTTTTATGGATTGCCTGTAAGTTTTCTATAAATACCTATCATAAAATATTACTGCACAACAGCACATACATGGCGCTCAAAATCTTGTAAACAAATTTTTTGGCGGGGATTTTGATCTGAAGTGAAGAAAATTTGTTAATCCTGATGGTGAAAGTGTGAAATTAAAACTTTTTTAACAATGTTCTATGCACATTTTGTTCTTGCGAAGAAAGGCCCTTTGGCCAGAATCTGGTTGGCAGCCCATTGGGATAGGAAACTTACTAAAGCACATGTTTTTGAAACTGATATTGGAAAATCTGTTGAAGGGATTTTGGAACACAAGGTTTGAACATCAATTTTTACTAGTGTAAATTTTAAAGTCTGGTCACATATTTTTATTAGCTTAGGGCTAGAGATTTATGTTAGTCATTTCCTGAGTAGCCTAGGTCCTAAGGAATATGTCTACAGTAGCTGATACAATTGCCTCATAAAAACTAGGCTTAGCCCAATTTCTTCAATGTTTTAAAGTAAAGTGTTATTCTTAATGAATAATACTTTCATGGATTTCCCAAAATGGGTAGGCCTAGGCTAATTGATAGGCCTAAGGGCTGATTTGCTAGCTTGGGGATGGTGAATGGTTGGGGCTGTTGAGAAGGAGAGACTAATAAAATTGCTGGTAGCCCACATATCTCCCAGGCATTTTTCCATTTCTTCTTTACTGTTAAATCTTTTTGTACAAAAGAGTAGCCTAATAATAAAGAGAAAAATAGGTAAATATTTACCAAATCATATTATTGAGTAACTAGTAAAGTGAATAGGTAAATTTCTACCAAATCATATTATTGACTTACGCCTAAAGTGAATAGGCCTATAGGCCTACCACTTGATGCCTTTTTTTATGATGATTACACATATAGTAATAATTTTTGTCGGAAATGAATTTTAGCCCCCATCCCTTATATATACCAATTCATGGTATATATTTGGGTAAAGTTCTACCAAATCATATTATTGAGTTAGGACTAAAGTGAATACACAATTTGATGCCTTTTTTTATGCTGATTACAAATATAATAATCATTTCTTTTGGAAATGAATTTCAGCCCCCCCTATATTTGCCAATTCAGGGTATATATTTATACATTAGGGGGGGGGTGGCTTGTAAAGTTTAAACTTACCTCCCATTTACATCAGAAACAAAATTTGCCCCCCCCCCTCTAATGTAGAAATATATACCCTGAATTGGCATATATAGGGGGGGGGGCTGAAATTCATTTCCGAGAGAAATGATTATTATATTCGTAATCAGCATAAAAAAATGCATCAAATGGTGTATTCACTTTATTCCTAACTCAATAATATGATTTGGTAGAACTTTACCTAGCCTATATTTCTACATTAGGGAGTGGGGGTAAATTTTAAACTTACCTCCCATTTACATCAGAAAAAAAATCCCCCCCCCCCAAATGTAGACATAAATAACCTACCCAGAATTGGCATTTATAGGGGGGGGGCTTAAATTCATTTATAATAGAAATGATTAACATATTCGTTATAAGCATAAAAAAGGGCATCAAACGATTTATTCACTTTTTTCTTAACTCAATAATAGGATTTTGGAGAGATTTACCTATATTTGCACATTAGGGAGTTTGGGGTAATTTTATTTCTGATATAAATGAGAGGTAAGTTTAAACTTTCCCCCCACCCTCTAATTTGCAAATATATACCCTGAATTTGTGTATATAGGGGATGGGGGCTAAAATTCATTTCCAACAAAAATGATTATTATATTTGTAAAGAGCATAAAAAAAGGCATCAAGTGGTACATTCACTTTAGTCATAACTCAATAATATGATTTGGTAAATATTTACCAAAAATATAATTTGAGCCAACCAATATATTTGCACATGTAGGGAGGAAAGTGAAGTGCTAGGTTAGGAATGATATAAGTAACTGTTTTAGGATTTCTAAACTTATTCAGAATTGTATTGTGTTTCCTTTTCAACATCCCCAACTGTACACTAGAACCTTAGTTTCACTCACTGAGGCTTAATTCAATAAATGCACCTATTCATAAAATACCTGTGTTATGAAGAAAGAAATTTGATGAGGCTACTCTAGTCCTAAAATTTTGAACATATCAGTTAGGCTAGGCCTATGCATTAGGTAGAATTCTTTATGATGGACTTTTTGATAGACCAACTTAGGAAGAAGCCTTGTTGAGTTAAGAGAATAGGTAAAATTACAGTTGGGCAGTTTTCTTTTCTAAAGAAAACATTGCTTTTAATCATGCCCTCCAGTGGTCAAGGTAAACCTGTAGCCACTAGGTCAGTGTTAAGGTAAGCAAGAGCATCCCTTGCAGTTTGCCATGGTTTTGCACACTAATTTTGTTCAACTGACTTTGACAGTAGGCTATTAAAACTAGCCTAGGGACAGTCACTTTTTTTTTCAGCAAGGAAATTCTACATGTTCATGATATGGTCTGAGAAGAAGTTGTCATGGTTCAGTTGCTAAAAGTGGCAAGGGTGCAGAATAGCAGCTCTCCAGGAGGAATGAAAAGAAAGATGTTTTTAAATTGCCAAGTTTTAAAAAATAACTTTAGGCTATATAAAAATCTAACATAATATTTGAAGAAAACTTATTTAAGAACAAGTTAAAATGGGGAAGAAACAAAATAATATGATTCATTGATACTTGCTGCATACCAGGAAGTAAGAACTTCATAATTTTTGGCTAGTTTTTATATTGCCCAGGGCTCTATGAGACCATTTTGGGGGAGGATGGATTGTAGAACCCTTGAATGAAATCAAAGCAATGACTATAAAATTAGCAATTTTAGTTTCTCTTTTTTTTCTAGCATGTCTTGTTCTGGGGAGCTGCTATTCTATACTTTTACCATTGTTTCTCAGCTTTGTGTTTGCTCTTCTTCAAAATAACTGAATTGGTTAGCCCCTTGCTCTGGCAGCATTATCTGGCTGAAAGAGGAATTCACTATTTCAGAAATTAGCCTACAATGACCAAGTTTTTTTTTAACTGCACTTCATTCAATGTCCTGTACATGTTGTTAATAAAAACAAAGTCAAGACTTGATTCTACAAGAATATATAAGCATTTGAACAAGAAAGTCCCCCCCCCCAAAAAAAGAGAAAATTTTCTGAATAGTGGCATTTTAGTCAAAATATTTTCAGCACAACCTATAGTTTTTATCTCACCAAACAATAGATTGCTCTTTTTCGAATCAAATCATGTATTTACATTCTATACAACTGATATTCTTAACCAGGAAAAAAAAAAACAACAGATGCCTTGTTCTGCAATTACATGCACAAATTTGGTATATCTTTTTATGCTTTATTTGAATTCTGCTTGTCATTATGAGTCAAACCATGTGCTTCTTTTCCGAAAAATCTTAATTCTTGAGCAACTATTTAGTTTTTCTGTAGTAGTAGATACCATCTGGCTTACATAGGCTCATATACGAGCCTCAAGGTGGTGAAGCCATGTGAACATGTGGTGTAGAGGTGACTAAGGCTGATTTGAGATACTATTTTCTTTAATTCCCAGCATAGCAGGGGCCAATGATCCAATCAGGTCAATGGCCACTGATGTAGTAGATGGTAACTGTCATGATCAGCTGAAAGTAAGGTTTAGACACCTGCATTAGCAGTTTATTATCAAAACAAATTAAAAATCAAATATTTAAAACTGAACATGAAATGGTGGCTCAAATTTCTTTGTCTTCTTCATCTTTTGACTTGTTCTGGTTCACATTGGAAAATAGGCATTTTTGGGGGATCACACTTGCATACACTGTCACAGAAACCTATTTTGGAGCATTTGCACCACAAGCTGCAATGTATCTTGTCACAGTTGCAAAAAGAAAGCAATGCTAGCCCATGTAGCATTGCAGAAACTAGGTCTGGCTTCAGTTCATGATGTTCAATTCTCCAGCCCATGTTGGCAACCTGAGGTAAATCAATACAGGACTTCTTTCAATTCAAATCAGTGACTAGAACATGCACCTTTTCAAATGAAACAGAAACAAGATATAAGTTGGTGGTAAATGCTGCAAATCCTCCAATCTTGGGTACAAATATGCCCAAAGGTCATTAAGACTATTGAAGTTATTTGCCCTTTGTTCATACACTGTAACCCCAAGCTGCTTACAGACATTGACTAAACTATCACTGCACAGATGATGGTTTCTCTGCAAGGGCTCAAACTTCATCACCTAAAGACCCCAACAAAGTTTCCAAAGACTTTGCAGCTTGAAAAAAGCAGACATTTCCAATTCCATACAGAAAGCTTGCAGTGTCACATCCACTCAAGCTGTGGACAAAAGGCAAAGCGTTGCAAAATGTTACTCCTAGGTTTTGTGCTGCCATATGAATAGGTATGCAGTAGGACATAAACTTAACCCAAAGCTGCTTGAGGCCAAGACTAGCAAGATGCTGGAAGTATTATGCAGCTAGTAAGACAATATCAGTATCGTTGGTTTGTATTATCACAAGTGTGCTCTTTCGTCTTGCAGCAACTGCTGTGTGGTATAACACCCATGTGTTTGCTTCCTCATGATCAGACAAGAGATTGCCATCAATTGAGCTTCCATGGGGTGTAATGGTATCAGCTTTATGTTGACTCTCAAAACCTCTAGCAAGATGAACCATCAGATGGGTCTAAATTTTGTACTCCCAGACCTCAAAAAGAACTTTCAATAGTCAACCTTTTTTAGTTGGCTGAGGGACTACTGAGAATCCCATCCCAGAGTGTTGCAACTTTGCTGGAGGAAGTGAATGGGCTGGAAATATTTTATCTGAAATTTCCTCTTCTTTCACAACATCTAGATGCTTCTTTGAGGTTGAACAAGTAGTCATCATGGGTTCTATTGTCACTAAGACTGTCAGTGGTATCTTCATGAAGTTTCATTGCCTTGTCATCCCTATTCAGGTTTGCTTTCAACATTCTGGTGACTGCTGCAAGAAAGAGGAGAATAGCCAGATATTGATCCCTGACATTTTCATTTGCTGTTGCACCAACAATACCAGAAACTCCCTGATGACCTTTGATGTCCAGATTCATGGTCAACTCTAAAACCAGATTGCATGCAATGCTGCAAAACAGCTTTGTTATTTTCCTAACAACAAAATTGTCACTTACAAACTCTCTGTGAACTTCTGGTGCCTTTTCAGGTGGTGTAGCATTTCTTCTAGGTAGTTAAGCACAACTGCATTGTATTTATGGTTTCCAGATGTGAAGAAAATTGGGATCATTTCTTTTGTGGTGTTTAAGTGTGATCCCCAGTCCGCAGCTCTTTCAGCATAAAGATAGTTGTTTTCAGTATAGATAAGATCTAAATAGTTGATCCAGAGGCTATGGTTCCTCATGGTAGATCTGGACTTGTTGTACTTTGAGAAAAGCAGAGCAATGCTCTCCAATGCATCTCCTATCTGTTTACATGCTTCAGAATTAGTTTCACTTTTGAAGTGTTCAATTGCATCACTCAGGATTTGAAGTTTCTTAACTGTAGAAGACACTAAAATGAAGCAGAATGTTTCAAGCCAATTCTCAAATGCCTCCCACCAGAGTGCATTCATTCCTTCATAGACCTGGAAGTGAGCATGTGTAGTGATAAAAGAAATTTTGTAGCTATAAAAGAAAGGACTGAGACAATTGCGGTAATAAATATTGACCGCGTCACATCTAATATTGTACTTTAAAGCTGTGATCTTACACCTTAAGTTCTCCGATAGCGCCGCTTATAGTGCTAAAGATTGTACCATCAAGGCATGCGCCACAGCAATGGGGAGTCAAGTAAATTTATGACTGCGCCACCCTCAATTATTGAGAGAAAATAAAATGTGTAGCCATATAAATGTGACCTCTTTTCCTCGTGCTATCTGGATATCAGATTCCTGGGAACGTACCTTGGAGATATACGAACTAATTACCTGTCATTAGACAAGATACAGACATATAAAATGAAATAAACACAGGTAAAAAGCAATAGATTTATTGAGACATATTTAGGTGAACAGCGGTGGGTCACTTCAAATGACAACAATGGTGACTGAGATAACAACAATGGTAGAATTGCAAAGCTTGAACGCCAAAATAATTCTGTCTATAATAATGAGGCCCGAAAAACACTTTTCTTTACTATATATCCTACATCCTGATCATGTGCTGTGGGAGCTACCCCATGATTGGCCTAAGTCCTTAGGCTGGCCAAACCCTCCGTCCAATAATCAGTCTTAAATATTTCTGATGATTCAAACGTTCACACGGCTCTTATAATTTAAACTTCCTGAGAAACTGTGTGTGTGTAGCAACTTTTTTATTGCCCACTATCTTAGCAAAATCCAAAGCTGGATAGCACTGTTCTTTGTCTAAGGCTAAACTGCAATTTTTCTCTTTGCTGATTAAGGACTTTTCTTTTTTTGAAACTAGATTCAAACTTAATTAGAGGAAGTCGGAATTATCTTTAGAAAGAAGGAACTTTATTCTTTGTATTTTAAATATATCATTTTACTCACGGTACACACGGAGTGCCTGGTACATGTCCTTTCCTGTAAGGACCTTTATTCACAGTACCTTCCCTGAGAATCTCTGCCGCAAGAATAACTTCTTTTAGTCCTGTTCCCTCCATGGGAGATCCAACCGCTGTCAAATAGTTCATGAGCTTGTGAAAACCACCCAATAAGAGAACTAGATCAGAGAATTTTATGGGCTGGGACTTTCAAAGGCCATTGCTTATTTCATAAATAGCTTGATCCTGACTGATGACTGTGTACTTGTTTCCAAGCTTTGCTGCTGTTTTTTGACAGATGCTAATGGCAGAGGCTACGACTTCACAGAATATTGGTGAATAAAGAAGCAAGGGTAAGTAACCTACGGTGGTTTTGCTACACCAGAAATGAACGATTCTTGCGTTGATAAATATCCTAAATCAGATAAATATCCTAAATCCTTTCCTTTTATGTCGTAGTTATCAGTACTATATGCAATAGTCAGTGATCCAAGGCAAAAAAGGGACGGGGTGGCTCACATCAGCCACAGTTGGTTTGAGTACAGATTCTGGGGTAATATAAGGTGCTTAAAACGAATATTGGGGTGCACATTCTTGCACTAATTTAGAACTTGACGATTTTAGCCTATAAAGGAGAAATTAGCCTTTTATGGCTAAGTACTTTATGCAACTAAAACCCAATATGTAAGATCCTTGGATTTTTTTTTTATTGCTGTGCAAACCAAATTCATGAATGCAATCACAGAACAAGGTATCTGTTGTTGTTTATTTTTGCCTGGTTAAAAATATTAGTTGTATAGAATGTAAATACATGATTTGGTTCAAAAAAGAGAGATCTATTGTTTGATTAGATAAAAATTATAGGCTGTGTTAAAAATATTTTGAGTTAAGTGCCACAATTCAGAAAATTTTCTTTTTTGGGGGGGGGGGATTTTCTTGTTCAAATGCTTATATATTCTTGCAGATTCTAGTCTCGACTTTGTTTTTATTAACAACGTGTAGAGAACATTCTGACGGTTCGAATGATGTGCAGTTTGATTCTTTTTCATTTTTCTTAACCGCTAAAAAAATTAAAAAAACTTGGTCACCGTAGGCTAATTTCTGAAAACTATTACGTCATTAAAAAAAAAAAAAAAATATTAGCTCGAAAATTCAGATTTTTTGGAAAAGAGGCAAATGCTTTGACTCATGATGACGAGCAGAATTAAAATAAAGCATAAAAAAAATATGCTTATGCAGGATATCATTTCAGAAAAACAAAAAAAACTAAGAAAAAGTATATTAAAAAAACCTTGTTTTCAAAATTAAACAGGGATTAACTAAAAAAAATAAAGGTTGTGAAAAACTAAAAATACTAGGTGAAATTAATTGTTCTTACGATTCAGAATATGTCAAGTTTATAAAGTTTTCAGTTTATTTTACCATGTAAAAAAAAAAAATCAAGATTTGTATGATGTTGTTGTAGGCCAAATTTGAATTTATAGGCTAAAATGATCATGTTCTACATGCGTGCGAACTTTTGCACCCCTATATTCGTTGTAAGCGCCCCCGATTACCCTAGGATCCACCCTCAAACCAACTGTGGCTGATTTGAGCCACCCCTCCCTTTTTTGAATTCTAGCAAGCCTTGGATCACTGTCTAAAAAGAAACAAGTAGAAACTTTTCTGTTTACAAACAAGCTAAACCAAACAGTTGTAACACCAATGGGTTCAGTTGAGCTATTGAACAAATATAGGCTAGTGGGAATATGTAAAGATTATGCTGTAGAAGTAGTATTTTGAATTGATAATATTTTGACGACTTTGTACTTTTCCACTTAACCAATTTAATTAATTAGGTTTTATTTTTAATAGCCTTACAAAAATTCAAATTTTATGGTACTTACAAAAAAAAACTAAATTCATATCAAAGAATAAATGAAACTCAAAACAAACAGAAATTAAAATAAATAGTCACATTTTTTTTCAAAAAAAAATCACTATGATAATAAAGATGACTGGAAAGAATTATGGAAAATATATTGAATATCTACTATATAATAGGGATAATTCTTGGAAATCTCAGAAGTTCAAGATTTTATTTAACAGCAATTTTATTGTTCATTCTTCAATGTTACAAATTTAAAAAGATGTTTAAAATATATAATACTTTGTATTTTAAACATCTTAAAAAGATGTTAAAAATATAGTCCTGGTATTTATAATTTGATGTGAGTATTCATTTTAATTTCTGTTTGTTTTGGGTTTCATATATTCTTTAATGGTAAGTTCTGGTTATTTTAAGTTTTAATATGGCTCTTTACTTCTCTTTTAAAAAATTTCTTTTGTGGAAAGTAAAAAAAAATCTGTTTGTTTTTGAGTGCCAAAGTTTACTATTGTTTAATATATTAAATTTTTTTCTGGTTTTCAGGTTTTTGGCCTAAAAATTAAAAAAATGGGCTCAAAATATAATTCTTAAGTTGCATAAGGTGACCTCAGAATTTCATTGTATTAAGTGTAACCAGTATGAATGAAAGACTGTTAAATAAGAAACATAACTTAAATTATTTTACACCTGCAAGTTTTTTTTTTTTTTTTTTTTTTTTTTTTTTTTTTTTTTTTTTACAAAGTTGTTTCAATGGAAAGGTTGTATTTGTTTCTGATTTGTCTTCATTACAGTTTCAGCATCAACTTGATCTTTAGTTACATTTAATTGCAGAAGTTTGATATATCCAATTTCTTTCTGTACTTAGTTTTAATGTAAAATTGTAAACCATAGGCAAAAATCTGCCCTCATATAGATGTGAGCTAATAAAGAGGAGGTTTCATAGCTTCATCAAACATGCAAGGATAGTTATCAGCAACTGAGAGCCAGAATTTCAATAGCTGTTTATAATTAAAGCTATTTTTCAATAATGTATCTTTGATAAATCAATGAGTTCTCCACATGCTTTTGTTGACATACTAGTTGGTAAGTTGTCTTGATATGGGTTACAAATCCAACTCAATGAATCAAACTTTTTCATCTCTTCCTCGAAATAGTTGTGAAAATTGTTTTTTTAACACTAATAAATGGCTTGATATTTCAGACAGTGTGTTCATCTTAGGCTGCACTTGGTCTTCAATAATAAAAGTTTCAAGTGTTTCAAAACAATCATACTTGCCATTGTCAATGCAACTTTTCCACAGCATAAGCTTTTTCATGAGTGGTCAAGTTGTATTGTGAACTGTGAAAATATCATATCCATTTGAATCTTGCAACTACAAATTGAGTTTTTTTTTTAATTTGGAAAGTATATTTGCCAAATAAGTGAACTTTAGAATGAATTCATTGTCCAGTAGATGTTTAATGTGTTCAGTTTTTTCTTCCAAGTAAATTGTAACTTTATTACACAATTCCACTAATTGTGTCAGTACTTTTCCCCTGGATAACCAGCAAACTTCTGTATACAGAAGAAGAAATGTATTGCAGCTACATATTTCTTCACACAGTTTTTCAAGTTTGGTTTTGGAATTATTGGGCAATTCTTTGGAAATCAGTGCTTCTCTATGAAGGCTATAACGTGTCCACAAAGCACATGGACTTTGTTTGAGAACTCTCGTAACCACACTGCTATTTTTCCTGCACATAGGTCATGCACTGTCAGTGCATATATCAACACAGTTCTTCCACTCTAAAGCTTTTTCTTTTATATGGGAATCAATTGTATTGAGGATTACCTCAGCAGTTCCATGACTTATTGGCTTGCAGAACAAGATATCTTCATGCATGTTGTTCTGTCATATATAACACACAAAAACAAGCAGTTGAGATAGGCCTTGCACATTGGTAGAATTATTTACTTGTAGAGTATGACATTTACTCCCTCTTTTCTCTCAGACAGCAAGAAGGTGGGTCCCAAAATTGAAAATTTTTGTTAGATGGGATGGGTTGGAGCCCAGTCAACTTTGAAAACCATTACTTATCAGGAATAATACCACATCAAAAATTGATCTGCAGATTGGTCTAACATTGCTTGCATCTGAAGTCCAAATTTCTCCTGTCCTAGATCTTCAGACTCACCATACTGCAACCTTTATTGAAATTTGTGCAGCAAAATACATTTCTCTTCTCCAAAAACCAACTAGATGGTACAGAATATTCAACTATCATTCTAGGGGGAGATATTGAAAATGAAGCAAAAAATCTAAGTGATGCACTTTTAACAGCAGCAGATTTTCCATTAAGAAATTTTCTGACCAAATGTCCCCCTCTTTGCCAAAGAAGTCTAGCAAAATCTGGTCGAATAAAGACTGCGAAAGAGCGTTTCAAGTCTTAAGAAAGCAAGGTACCTCCTCCAGAGACATCTAAGCCAAGAAGCTTTCATTGCTCTTAAGAAGGCTGAAGTATTAGTGAAGAAAATAGTTTTGGAGGCAAAGTGCTCAGCCTGGATTGACTGTGCTACTGACATTTACCATAATGTATCTCAAATAGAATATATTGGTTATAAAATAATGACTGTCTGTAATAAAACTAGCAAAGATCCCCTTTCTTACAACAATGGAAACCACCTTAAAGACTGGCAAAGACATTGCCAAAGCATTTTCTATTTATTTGCAGGCTGACACATTAGTGAAGAAAACAGTTTTGAGGGCATGTGTTCAGCCTGGAATGACTGTGTGCATTTAAAATTGACTATAATTGCCTTCAAATAAAATCCATTTATTTGTAAATAGAATGGTCAGCAATAATAAAACTAATAATTCAAAGATTACTGCAATGAAAACCACCTTAAAGATGTTGCTAAGGCATTTGCTATTCATTTCAAAAGAAAGGTGTCCACATCACATAGATAAGGCCTTGTGTATATAGTCTGCATGAGAAGGGAAATTTCAAGCAGAAAATAGTATGTCTATTCACTAATTAAGAGTTAGCTGTGACAACTTGCAACATGATTTCATGTTTTGTTCCAAAACAATGTATTTTCGAAATTTAATCCTTATGGTTTAATCTGTTTCAAGTTGTATTTCATGCTGAATTTAATTTTGAAGTGTCAGGGGATTGGGCTCAAATCAGCCCCTCCCTTTGACCCTAAGCAAATTAAAGCCTGTTTATTATAAATAAATAGAATGAGTATTAATCAAATTCATGTGTCCTAAACTAAATAGTTTTTAACAAAACTTGGATTCTTTTACGTTAAGAAAATTTCTATCTTTTGGTTTTCAGAATAGAGGAGGGGTATTACGTTTTTAACCCTTGGAAAATCAAAATCTTAAAAAAAACTTTCATTAAAAGCTGAAAAAAAGATAGACACAAAATAAATGCTCAACTGGTCTTCTAGCTACAGGATATCTCTAAAACAGCAGTTTTACCCTGTATTTCCTAGGGAATACTGTATTTTATCAATTTTACCTATGGTTTTTTTTTATTTTATGCCAATTTTACAACAGTACAACTTGTAACTGCAACTTCTTGCTACATAATTCCATGTTTTGATCCATAGAAATTTATTGTCAAAAATCAATCTTTATGATGTAACTCGTTTCAAATTGTATTTTATGCTGAATTTATTTTTCAGGTAAAAATAGCACTGAGAACATCAGGACATTTGCTTTTGGGTGTTGTTAGAATCTATTCAAGGAAAGCCAAATACCTTTTGGCAGACTGCAATGAAGCCTTTGTTAAAATTAAGATGGCCTTTAGGCCTGGAATGGTGGACCTACCAGAGGAGAACAGAGAAGCGGCTATTAATGCTATTACACTGCCAGATGTTTTCCAAGACTTTGACACAGCTGTTACAGACTTCAAGTATGTATCTTTCAATACCACTCTTCTACTTTACATTTCAAATGCCTTTCCAAGAGTTTTCAATGCTATTTTTATAGAATTTTTTTTTCAGCACTTCTTCTGAAAAACAGCACCTCAAATCCACAATAGACTCCTATTGGCTTCTTGCAGTTTTCATCTGAATATTCATTTGATGTTTCAAATACCAAAACAATTATATAAACAAAAAGGCTCTTTTTTCAACATCAACACAATTTTTATACTAACTTAAGTTTTTGTTTCTGCTACACAATTATGAAGGATTATAATACTCTTGGTATTATAACAGCTAACAAATGCAATAACACAAAACAAAAGGAAATTAAGAAACTTTCATTTGATAATTAAAAAATTTAATCCTAGTGGTTGTAGACCTATGTACAGAATGGCAAAAGTGCAGACTAGTCTATAACGAGGGTTTGAATTTTTCTTTTCACAAGGGGAATCTGAGACTCCCACAAATGGGGTCTAAAACTTCAAAATTGTATTTGTAGTCTTGAATTTCCCAATATTTTCTTGATAATTTGGAATTTTAAGGTAAGATAATGGACCAGATGCTGGCACCTAGAAATATGGTTTTAGCTTTGAATAAAGGTATGTCACTTATGATCCACTGAAGTTTAAAAAAGATGCACAGCTGATCACTGTAATGCCATGCTATGGAAATTTGAGAAGTTTTTGGAATTTTTTTTTTTTATTTGTAAATACTAATACATCAAAGGTGTAAAACCAAATGTCAAGCATCAGCAGTTCTGATGGTAGAGCATTAGACTCCCAATCATATGATCATGGTTTTGGGTCCGATGTGTTCTTTTTTCTTTTAGCCCAAAGTTGCATTTTTTAGAAGAAAAAAAATTGGACAGACTTGCCCAAAATGGGCATAATTTGCCTTGGAAAGGGCCAAACTTGACTGTAATTCTTTGCAAAACCCAAACTTGTTTCATTTTCATAAACTGGCCAAAATCAGTTTTCTGAATAATTTCTAATTTTCTGATTGGAAATTTTGCCCCACAATTTTTTTGGGCTCTTTAATTAAAAAATAAGTTTTGAAAATACCAATCTAGAAGATTATGTCTATTTCAGGTAGGTGATTGATGCTCCTTAAATGTCATGGTTCTAAATAATAAAAACAGCTCTACAATTCATTTTAAGCAACTTAGTCTCATTTTAAATCCTCCTTTTGAAGATTTCTCTAGTTCTTAAACTATTTTACATGAAGATATATTACGAATTTAATTGCAGCTTGAGAACTTGCTCCTCCCACAAGCCAATCAAATTTTGTATTTTGCTATGATTTCTTTTTAATGTGTCAAAAAAGGAAATTGTACAAAAAAAAGGAGAAAATAGTAGTCTTGTCTTGTAATGTTAAAATAATAACTTGAAATAATAGCCAAAAGGGGCCCATTTAAGAATCCAGGTATTTATTTATGAAGAAGATGAAGAATGATGAAAAGGGACATGGAGATCTGTTCTATGTGTAAACGAGTATTTCTGCAGTTACAGTTTACCCTGTTTTGTCTCATGACTAGGGGGTTGAGTTGAGACCATAGGGACAGTTTGATGTTAACAGTTTAACAGGACAGTTTGATAGGACAGTTTATTGTTAAATGAAATATCAAACATGCCACCCATCTTCTCTGCCCATATAGGCCACCACATGATACAAAAAAGGGTTATACTTACTAAGTGATCCAAACCTGCACTAGCTGAAGTATTTTCTGCTGTTGGATACCACTCCAAATATGCCACACATCTTCTGTGGCTATATAGGTCAACTAGCCAATCTTTTAGGTACGCGTTTAAGCCACTGTTGGGAATATACCATATTTTAATCTGCAAAAAATGAGTTACTTTTAATTTAAATATTACAATATTTTTTATTAAGTAAAATGCCATGTAAACGATGTTAATTTTGTAAAAAGCACCAAAACACTCATCGAAGTCTTACATATCTATGCAACATCACCCAAAGGATTTCTTCTGGGAAGGAAACAAATCTAAAGGAATGTTTGCAAGAGAGAGTCTGCATAATTTTTTTGGGAGTCTATGTTTGCATAGATATGTTTCCAACACTGCAAGTTTGGACATAAATATGAGTGGCATGAGTGTCAGAGAGACAAGGAGGACTTTAAATTTACTTTACTTCTTTACTTCTGTCAGCAAACAGGCTTTTGGCTAGCATAATCAATATTGCTATCTAATTTGTAATTGTATTGAATTGTATATTCTCAGTGAACCACTGCTGACAACTACCAAAAACTCAAAAACGCCCATAAATGGAATGATTTGGATGAAAAATTGTCAGTAAATGATGATAAAAAGGATGGGAATAACACATTTTGCTGGTTAATAGCAATAAGGTCATATCTACACTTTATCAAATTTTGTGAAAAACTGCAATTGGAAAAATCGATTTTTATGGAGCTGAATGTAATGGTATATAAAAAATAAATTAATCACCAGTTTAAAGCCACTAGTCTGGGAGACCTGTTGGCAGAATTTTGGTCCTGGTGGGTGAGATTTACTAGGTCAAACAAGAAACAGATATGACATTTTGCCCATCATTTATGTTACAACAAAAGTGCAGGACAGCGCATGGGTTCTTTTTCCACTGTGTTACAATAATTTATCACCAAGGTTTTCTCAGGAATAGCCATTTGCTCAAACAGGGAGTTTCTACCTTTTTTGCTCCTTTGATCATTTAAGCTGAACTTTCATTTAAAATGATTATAAATTAACTTCATAAATTTTGATATCAGGATTAAAACAACAAAGCAAGGTAACTGATTAGGCTTTTAATGAATGCCTTCCTGCTTCTCAGCTTTTTCGGTGCGGTGGAGGGGGGGGGGGGGCAGATTCTTCTTCTGGGCATGATATCTGTGCTTTGGTGGGTGGGCAGTTGTTGTCTAGGCTAACGATAACAAAAACATACTTCTAGTATGCCACATTTAAAGGAGCCATAAACCTGTAGAGTGATAGCAGGTTTTCTGACCCAAAAGCTTTGGGACTTCAAGAAACTCAACCACTTCTGTGGAAAAAGTGTTTTCCTTGCTTAAAAGTTTAGCCCCCACAGCATTAGTTATTTTAGTGACTGATTTTTCAGATGATGAAAGTTTATAACCGGCTCTTAGAGTGGTCGTGTATAAATTGCAGTTATTTTTTGAAAAGTTGACATTAGAGTAGCCTACTTGCAGCTCTAGAAGGCCTGCTGAAATTCCAGCACTTTGTTCATTTGGATGATGATTTACGGATCCTTACGGCTAACTTTTTTGAGCTGCTTCACCTAGTCCAATGATGAATGTACCTCCAGAATGCTTGAGACTTCTTTCAATACAGCTATGGAATTTATCTACTTCCTGTATGCTCGAGTTACCTGGATGACAGTATTTCATTGTTACTTTCAACAGTATATGACACTTACCCATTACGTCCTGCATTGCAAAGCTTATGATTGAATTTCTACTCTACAGAACACATGAATCCAACCAAGTGATAATCTCGGGAATGTTGGGATAGTTAGACAGAATTCTTTCAAACATGAAGACAACACCACTTGTTAGTTCATTCGCTCCACGACCTGCAACTGTTTCTGACTGCACAGCACAGTAAACAACAAAGGGGGCAGCAAACCACGCAAAAACAACAAAGATTGCAATTGGGGGTGTGCAATTCGTAACTGTATAGTTACAAAAAATGTTGCTTTCACAAACAGGAGAAACACGCACTTACAATAAAGTTGTATTGTTGATTTGCTCAGCTAAGGGGCATCTTACGACAAAACGAACTATACCACTAGAAAGCTCGTAAAAAAATAACGATAGATAGCGTTCGTATCTCAATTTCGACCAGGAGTGTCAGTTATGGCCTTTTGCTATCAACTTTGATTTCTGGTAGAATATTATCCTACCAGCAACATTAACACCTGCTTTTATGTGCTAGGGAGCTATTGTAATTCTCTTGAGATTTGTCCTGGAGAAATCCACCCGGCATGATTCTTGTAAGAATTTTTGGAGTAATTTTACCTTTGTTTCATATAATTCTTAGCATGTTCAGTTCAACTGTGACAAAATGAAGCAGGTTCTTCGGAAAATAATTTCTTAGACCACACTGCTTTTCCATTTACAAAAAATTTAAACAAGAAAAACGGGTTTTAATTTTTATAAAGCAGTGAATATAGCTTTATAAAAATTAAAACCCGTTTTTCTTGTTTAAATTTTTGTTCTGCGGAAGGGAAAACAAGATTATTTCCAGCCAGAAAAAAAGGATAAATATGTTGGTATTTTGGTCGAGACCTCTCCTTGTCTGTCCTCAGTGCACAAAAGTAAATAAAGCGTAAAAAATATACAGTTAAAAGTCCGAAGGGCAACACGACCTTCTTCTTCTTCTATTTAACAGCAGGCGGGCTTTTCAGTGATACTATTTAGCCCTTTTCCTTTTGCTTCACTCTGTGGGCTGTAGAGCTACTGGCTTGATTGCCTCATGATTATTAGATATTTTCAGATATCTTTCAGTAGATCTTTCGACTCTAGGAGTTCAATTATGAGTTGATAGATGTCGATTTCTATGCTTTGTGTGCAGGTATAGTTGGCTAGGCTCTTGGCTGATAGTGCGATTTTGTGGTGTTTGAAGCATTTTAACAGTTTGCAAAGCAAGGTATTGTGCAGACGTCAGCATATTACATTCAAATAGGCAATGGTCAATTGTTTCATTATTCATATTACAATGCCTGCAAAGAGGGGACAGGGGAACAGGGACCTTCAAAAACGAACCACTAAATTAAAATAGGCAACGGTGAAAGGGTAACGAAATAATTGCATCAAGCTTTGAAAGGCTATTCAAAAAAGCTTTACACAAAATGACTTCCCAGGTTTGGATAGCTAATCAATGCTTGATGCTTTTATTTAGTCAACCTTTTATTTTTTAGTAGGTGTTTTTTTAGTTAACCTTTCACCGTTGTTTAGAAAGGGTCTATTTTAATTTATTGTTTTATTTTTTAGGTTTGTTCCAAAACTACTAAACTAGAGTGAAAATTTTTTCTTTCTGAAGAGAATTGAAGGTTTTGATTTATGCTTGAGACAATTCCAAATAAAATTTACGCTAGGTTCACATAGAGAAGAATATACTGTAATCTATAGGAAATATTCCTGATTGAATTAATGAGTATTCTACTATGATTCTCACATAGGATTGTCTCTTCCATATCTGTTTCTATTACTTACAAAAACTAACCCTCAATTTACATGGCTATTGTTGTTGTTTAGAAAAAAAAAATATTTTGAAAAACTTTTTGATAAAAGATGAAGTTCATTAAGTTGTAGTTCTGCAACTAAAATGAATTGCTTGACAAAGCAATTAAACTTACTTTTATTTTGGCAACTAAGCTGTTGTTTAGGGGGGTGGGAGGGGGAAGCTGTAAAAACCTCTGTAAACTAAACTGGTAACTGACAACTAAGGTGCTGCATAGAAAAAAGCTGGAAAAACTTCTTAATAATAGATAAAGCGCCATGAAGTTCATTAAGTTGAAGTTCTTCAGCTTCATATGTTGCCTGACAAAGCAACTAAATTTACTGTTATTTTGTCAACTAAACTGGTAATTGACAACTAAGCTGTTGTTTAGGAAAAAAAAAATACTGGAAAAACTTCTTTGTAAACTAAATTGGTAACTGATAACTATGGCGTTGCATAGAAAAATGCTGGAAAACTTCTTAATAATAGATAAAGCATCATGAAGTTCAATAAGTTGCCTGACAAAGCAATTAAATTTACTTTTATTTTGGCAACTAGACTAATAACTGGCAACTAAGCTGCTGTTTAGGGAAAAAAATGCTGGGAAAACTTCTTTGTAAACTAAGCTGGTAACTGACAACTAAGGCATTGTGTAGAAGAAAGCTGGAAAAACTTAATAGATAATGATAGATATAATAGATAAAGTGTCATGAAGTTCATTAAGTTGAAGTTCTTTAACCTAATAAGTTGCCTGACAAAGCAACTAAATTTACTGTTATTTTGGCAACTAAACTGGTAATTGGCAGTTAAGCTGTTGTTTAGGAAAAAAAATGCCGGAAAACTTCTTTGTAAACTAAACTGGTAACTGACAACTCTGGCGTTGCGTAAAAAAATGCTGGAAAGCTTCTTAATAATAGATAAAGCATCATGAAGTTCATTAAGTTGAAGCTCTTCAACTTCATAAGTTGCCTGACAAAGCAACTAAATTTACTTTTATTTTGGAAACTAAACTGGTTACTGTTAACTAAGCTGTTGTTTAGATAAAAAAAACATGCTGGAAAAACTTCTTTGTAAACTAAACTGGTAACTGACAACTAAGGCGTTGCGTAGAAAAAAGCCGGAAAAACTTCTTAATAATCGATAGTGTCATGAAGTTCATTAAGCTGAAGTTCTTCAACTTCATAATTTGTCTGACAAAGCAACCAATCTTACTTTTATTTTGACAACTAAATTGGTAACTGTTAACTAATCTGTAGTTTAGGAAAAAACTTCTTGATAAACTAAACTGGCAACTCACAAATAAGGCGTTGTATAGAAAAAAGCTGGAAAAACTTTAATAGTAGATAAAGCAGCATGAAGTTCATTAAGCTGAAGTTTTCAATTTCATAAGTTGTCTGACAAAGCTACTAAGCTTACTTTTATTTTGGTAACTAAACTGGTAACTTATAACTAAGCTGTTGTTTAGGAAAAAGCTTTTTGATAAACTAAACCGGTAACTGGCAACTAAGGCGTTGCGTAGAAAAAAGCTGGAAAAACTTCTTAATAATAAATAAAGCGTCATGAATTTCATTAAGTTGAAGTTCTTCAACTTCATAAGTTGTCTGACAAAGCAACTAAACTTACTTTGATTTTGGCAACTAAACTGGTAATTGGCAACTAAGCTGTTGTTTAGGGGGAAAAAAATGCTGGAAAAATTTCTTTGTAAACTAAATTGGTAACTGACGACTAAGGTGTTGCACAGAAAAAAGCTGGAAAAACTTCTTAATAATAGATAAAGCATCATGAAGTTCATTAAGTTGATGTTCTTCAACTTCATAAGTTGTCTGACGAAGCGACTAAACTTACTTTTAATTTGGCAACTAAACTGGTAACTGTCAACTAAGCTGCTGTTTAGGGAAAAACTTCTTGATAAACTAAACTGGTAACTGGCAACTAAGGCGTTGCGTAGAAAAAGCTGAAAAAAGTTCTTAATAATAGATAAAGCATCATGAAGTTCATTCAGTTGAAGTTCTTTAACTTAATAAGTTGCCTGAAAAAGCAACTAAACTTACTCTTATTTTGTCAACTAAACTGGTAACTGACAACTAAGCTGTTGCTGACAAAAAAAAGTATAGGAAAAACTCCTTGACAAACTTTACCCATTAAAAATGGGTAAAGTGTCATGAAAGTCATTAAGTTGAAAGTCTACAACTTAGTAAGTTGCCTGGCAAAGAATCTAAACTTTCTTTGCTCCTATTTAAAAAAAAATGCTGGAAAAACTTCTTGGTAATAGATGAAGCGTCATGAAGTTCTTCAATTTGATAAATTACCTAACAAAGCAACTAAACTGACTTTTATTTTGACAACTAAACCGGTTCTATTCCGTGTGGTATTTGAACATGGCTCCTATTTTTAGTGACGGTGTTGACATCCAAGCTCAGTTTGCCCTAAATCAAACCAGAACTGAGGACATTACAATGCGAGAAGATTATGGAATGCGATTTGTACCCGAAGCTTTTGGTGACATTGGATTTGATACTGCTGAAATAATGAGAGATGGAGACAATGGCAGTTATATGTTTGGGGAAAGTTTCTCAGACATGACGCGAGATGGCAGATTTGTTAGGCACTCGACAACAATGGAAATTGACGCGCCTTTGAAAGATGATGGTTTTGGTGGACAGCTTGGGCAAAATTTAATGTGTGAGTAATTATCATCACTTCATAAATGCGAAGTCAAAACTTTTGGGCAAGGACTCAAAAAATTTTAATGTCTCAATATCCCCATTGCATAGGTGTATACTGCATGTATAACTGTTCCTGTACGGGGATTTTTGCAAAAGTAAGGATCAAAGCCGAAATTTAAAAAAGGGTAATAGATAAAGATTAAAAAATCTAAATTAAGAGATAAAAATTTGAAAAAGTTAAATTAAAAGATAAAAAGTCGAAATATTAAAACTTAATATGAAAAATATTCCTATGGCTATAAAAAAAGTTGCTTCAAAACTTTTTTTTGAAAGATTGTTAAAAAAAAATCTTTAACCTAATCTTAGGGATAGGAGGGAATTTTTTCATGGAGGAAATATTCTTTGACAAGCAATGTATTTGTGTTTGATGCCTGTCAAAATTTCTATGCAGTTAAAAAAACAAATCAAAACAAGAAAAAAATGACCCAAGTAAGAAATTAATGTTGGTTTTTCTTTGAGAAATGACTAATAGATGCAAAAAAAACAGTAGAAACGATTTATGGGAAATTATCGTTTGTCAGACAATACCCTAGGTTTTGAAATAGCTGTTTGGGCTAAAAAGAATCAAAAACATACCATTTTGCTTTTGATCAGGGATGGCAAGGTGTGTTTGACCATGGGTGATCAAGGGTGTCAAGTTGTATCAAATGGGAGTCTTTCATCCTTGAGAGATACCCAATTTGGGTTAAAAAAACGACGAAAAATATTAGAGTTGCTAATTGGCTTTTATCTGTGTTGGAACCTGCATTAAATTTTGAATACTATCTTTCTTATATTCTCATTTAAAAAGAAAAAACAAACACCCCCCCAGGTTTTGAAATAGCCAATTTGTGCCAAAAAAATCAAAAACATACCATTTTGCTTTTGATCAAGGGTGTCAAGGAAGAATGGGATAGGACCTACCATAGACTTAAAGGACAGTGCTTCTTAAGAAAAGGAAACAACTTAATTACTTATTTATTAAAAAGATTTCTCAAAAGCTGTATCAAATGAGAGTTTTTCATTCTTTAAAAATAACCAATTTGGGCAAAAAAAAAACAACCGAAAAACATCAGAGGTGCCAATTGGCTTTTATCTATGTTGGAACCTGCGTTAAATTTTGAAAACTACCTTTTTAAATTCTCATTTAAAAAGAAGAAGAAAATACTAAAAAAACGCCCCCCCCCATATATTTTGAAATTGCCCGTTTATAGAAAAAAAGGCTTTTATATACGTTGGAACCTCCCTTAGATTATGAAAAATACCTTTTTTTATGTTTTCATTTAAAAAAAAAAGAAAAGAAAAAATGTCCCTCCACCGCCTCCTGGACTGTCTACATGAATCCACCTCATCCAATACCTGTAACAGCTCAGATTCATAAAAATGCGCAGGCAATGCCTTCTTACGATACTGAACAATACACAGAACTGATTAAAAAATTACAAACTGGTTAACTGGAAGGATATTCAATATAACATCAATTATCTATTAAAAAATTAATTATTTATTAAAAAGATTTCTCAAAAGCTGTATCAAATGAGAGTTTTTCATTCTTTAAAAATAACCAATTTGGGCAAAAAAAAAAAAAAAAACGAAAAACGTCAGAGTTGCTAATTGGCTTTTATCTATGTTGGAACTTGCATTAAATTTTGAAAACTACCTTTTTTAAATTTTCATTTAAAAAGAAAAAGAAAAAGCTAATCAAAACGCCCCCCCATAGATTTTGAAATTGCCAGTCTATAGAAAAAAATACTTTTAGATACGTTGGAGAATCCTTTAGATTATGAAAAATACCTTTTTTATGTTTTCACTTAAAATAAAAGAAAAAAAAATGTCCCTCTGAGACTTTGAAAAATACACTGTTTATCTTCAATTAAGAAATTCGAAAACTCCCCCCCCCCACTCCCACTCCCCCCACAGTTTCGTGAATTGGTGCCACTGCTTTTAATTCAGTTGGAGGTTTCAATTGTATGATGTTGCCGTAGGATTTTATTAGCTCTAAAAATGTTTTTATCAGTTATCCTTGATTCAGAAAAGCTTGCTAAAAATAGGTAAAAGAACAGTAAAAATGGGTAGAAAAATATATAGATTTGGAAGAATTTTGTAAAAACCAAATAAATTTATAAAATAAAACAAATTTTAGAGTTCGGCATAGATGACGAAATCAACGTAGAATTTATTATAAACACATTTTAGTTGAGGTTTTTTAAAAATTGTTTCTAATAAATTCAAGATAATACTTTTTACTTTTCTGTGAAACTGATACTGGTGAGCAGTCAATTTTATACTTGGTTTGAAAACAAGAATTTTGGTGATATTAAATTCTTGAAACTCGGTTATTTTTTTTTTATTTTTTTTTTTTTATACTGCATTCTTTTAGAAAGAAGCATATTATAGCTGAGGAAATTGCCGGAATATAAAGTTTGTTATGTTTTTTTTTTATGCCAACTTAAGATCAGGTTCAATATACAAAACTGTCAAAACTACACTTCAGGTCTTGGGAAGAAAAGAAAATTTTTTGTTTCAACTTTTCTTCATTCTTACCTCTAAATTGTGCTGATTTATACACTCATTGGAAATTGTTAAGGGGCGTTGTCTTTCATTAGGAAAAACAGATGCTTTTCTTTACACGGAACATTGTAGTTTTAGCTTTAAGATGTTTATTATTGTTGAGCCTGGTGAAAATTCATATATTATCTGTGTAAATTCATTCCATTTGAATTTTTGGATCCATTGTGACATATCTTCTTAATTGTATATGTTCAGTTTGCAAAATAATTACAATATCCATATTTTTCCAAAAAAGTGGGTGCAACCTAAATAACATACAATCAATTTTGACTGACAATTTCAGTGCAGAAAATAGACTCCACAACATGAGAGTATTTTTGAACTTGAATGCGTTAACCCTGTTGCGGTTGAAAGTCTCAGACTGTTAGTGCCCAAAATAGGGTGCAAGTATTTTTTTGTATTCTTTTATCAATAAATATATATAATTACAGCTGGAGGTTTATTTGACGAGGGTCCTGACGCTTTGTTCAGTGAAGCTCCTGCTCCACCACCCCTTGCTGAACCAGAGCCTTCTCCTCGCCGGCCTTCCCCTGTGGCTATGGAAGAAGAAGAGGAAGATTTTGATTTTGGCGGTCCTCCGTCTCCTGCTGTTAGGTAAGTGAAGACAACATATTCTTGGGGGGCTATAGCCCCTTATTTCTTTACAAACACCATGAAAATTTTGGTCTATTTCTCATTTTATGTTGTATGAACTTATATATTTTTGATATAATGATTTACGAGTAAATTCAGCAACCTTTGAGGGCTCCAAGATCGCAAATTATAGTATTTGGATACAGTCAATGATAGATAAAGTAAAGAGCTTGTAATGGACGAGATATAAGTATTATTATAAAATTATTATCATCCCTTTTATGTTTAATATAAATTTGAGTTTAAAATTTCAAGAACATTTTTGTATTGAAATTATTAGTTTTTTACTTGTCAATGGGACACCTGCTTCTAACGATTAAGGTGTCCAATATCTAGTTTCGTTGATGTTGTAGAACTCGAAGCGAACTTAGGAGATGATACTGGTGTCTCAGTCCCCTCTAACGTTAGCATCAGTAAATACAGCAAACTCAGTTTGGTAATAATTATTGATGGTTTTAAAATGAAATCATTTTATTAGAAATATGAATTTTATTTTTTTTTTTTTTTTTGAGCATATAAGTTAGTTTGACCTATATTTTTTTCTCGTTTCTTTTAAGTTTTGCAAGATAGTTCTGTATGAGCCCTAAAATTTGCTTTAGATTAACAACTTAACTGAATGGTAGTTAAACAAGTCTGTCAAATAAACAAATAAAAAAAGACAAGGTTTTCCGAAAAAAGAAGTTTTTGAAACAAAAGTAAAGAGACATGTGAGACCCTAAGACGAGCAGAAATAGTCATATTTGACTATTTCAATTTGAAACGGTTCAAATTTGAAACCGGGGCTTGAGGTGTCAAAAATCTCAACAGATTGAAGACCAAAATATTTAGATCCTTCTTCTCTGCCCTCCCCCCAAGTCAAGAGGTCCATCCCCGCACCCTACGACAACCAAGGCGAAGTATGGCTGCCTTTTCTATTAAGAATCATATGAGAACAATGAGTAATTTAAATAATTTGGGGCTATTACCGCTGGGGCTGCAAGGATGATACTGACATCAGAAGCATACTAAATAGACCTTTTGACTATCTTGAACATAGCTATTTAAAAATTTCGATAAGACGTCACGAGGATTACAGAGGGGAAGTGGGTTGCAGAAAAGGACACGGAAAGGAGTCGGTTGCCCTCCAATCATTTTCGGCCCTTAAAAAGGGCATTTGGGCTTTTAGTTTCCAGACGAATGAATTCCATCTCAAGTTTCTAAAAACAACCCTCCCATACGATGTGGCCGGAAAAAAATGATGTTTTGAAGGCACGTGGCTCTTTACTATATGCAATGCTATAGCGTTTCCTTTATAGCATTCCTAGAATTTTGTCTAGCCTGCCAGAAAATAATCCGCTTCGTGATATGAATATTTAGCACTTGTAAACAGTTGTTTAAGTATGAAGTCACATTTTTATTTTATTTTATCTAAAGCTTCCAGAGTATTTATAGATATACATATTTGGTGGATTAGATCTACATTTCAGCTAAGTTTTTCTTCGCTAAAATTGCAAGGTGTGTACAGCAATAAATATGGTCTGAAACCACACTGGCCAAACATGACATTCGATAAAACAACGAAGAATGGAAAAAAAGGGTTAGAAACAAAAACCAAATGAGGGTGATTTCCAGCCACTAAATAAAAGGAAAAGATATAGCAGATATTTCAACAACGGCCTCCACCAAGCAGTCCTCAGTGCAAGAGAAAAAAAGGAACAAAAACTTTTTTGCACTGAAGATGGCTTGGCAAAGATATTCGCCGAAATATCTGCTTTATCTTTTCGTCTTATTCACTGACTGAAAACCCCTCTCGTTTGGTTTTTGTTTCTTAATTATTTTCTTCGTTCTTCGTTGTTTTGTCGTATATTGCGCAGCAACATGTTTTTTTGCCAAATACAGCATACCATGCTTTAGTGCTTTGCTGTTTACTTGTTTTTATACCGTTCAATGTATTCATTTTAGCACTCCATCGTCGTCCCGAGCGCCTTCAGCAGCCCCACCCCCTATTGCAATGGCAGCACCAGAGCCCGTTCCAGAAGAAATGCCCCCACCTCCTTCTGTTCCAATTGAAGAACCTGTTGCTCCAGAGGCCCCTCTCCCAATGGAAGTTGAGCCAGCCCCAGAAACACCTGCTCCTGAGCTGAGAGAACCCACGCCTCTTCCACAAGCACCAACTCCGGCTCCAAGTATTTTGGTTGCTGCTGAGCAGACGACGTTGCTGCAAAACGAAGAAGAAAGTTTTGCTCTGGCACCAGTAGACGCTTCTGCTTTGAGAGGTAACTGACAATTTGATTTTTTTTAAGCTGAATCTAGAATTGTTAAAATTTAATCAGAAATCTTGATCTGGAAGCTGAACATCTTTTATTGATTAGCAAGTCGGGCAAAGAACACGCGGGAGGCGGGGCTACTATGAAGTTTTAATTATAACCAGGAAGATATCAGGGCAAATTCTTGATATTTTGTTAGTGCTGTCATTGATTCACAGTAGCAAGATGTTGACACTTGTATCCTTACTGACTTATGTCAAGTTGTACATAGGATTAAACCCAAAGAGGTGAGGAGAAGGGGCTACGAGCAGTCTTCCTGATGTAAAATCATAAAATTGCATTTTCTGGCCACTATTTTTCTATTTTTTGAGATGAGGATGAAGAATATTGCAAATTTTTCAGCGAAAAGTAGTGAGGAATAGTAGCTGATTTGTGGCCACTATTTTTCTATTTTTTTCAGATGGGGATGGGAAATATTACAAGTTTTTTAACGAAAAGTAGGGAGTACTACTAGCTTATTTAATTTGCTTCCTGTTGTTGTTATATGACTTACTTGCCACATATCACATTTGCCACGTATCACAGGAGTTGCCACATACCACTTACTTACCACTTACAGGACTTGCCACATACCACAGGAGTCGAAACCTCGTTAAGACCGTATTCGAACCTTTCTATTAACGTTTTTATCTTTTTACGTATTCCACCTGTTTTTCTTTTTTCTGTGACATGGTTAATGATCTAATAAACTTTGTCCTAGGAGGTCAAATTTGCTCTTGAACCTTATGATTAAAAAGGTTTTTCCCCTTCGAATTTTGGCCCTCTCCTACCTCCACCTGGATTTTGAGAAATACCTTTTTTTGTTTTTTCATTGAAAAATGTTTTTTTGTATATCCATTTGAAAAAAAATCGAAAAATCAACAAATCTGCCCACCTCCAGATTTTGGATGACGCGTTGTGACGCGTTGATTGGGTAGAAGCTGAGCATCTTTTATTGATTAGCAAGTCGGGCAAAGAACACGCGGGAGGCGGGGTTACTATGAAGTTTTAATTATAACCAGGAAGATATCAGGGCAAATTCTTGATATTTTGTTAGTGCTGTCATTGATTCACAGTAGCAAGATGTTGACACTTGTATCCTTACTGACTTATGTCAAGTTGTACATAGGATTAAACCCAAAGAGGTGAGGGCAAGGGGCTACGAGCAGTCTTCCTGATGTAAAATCATAAAATTGCATTTTCTGGCCACTATTTTTCTATTTTTTGAGATGAGGATGAAGAATATTGCAAATTTTTCAGCGAAAAGTAGTGAGGAATAGTAGCTGATTTGTGGCCACTATTTTTCTATTTTTTTCAGATGGGGATGGGAAATATTACAAGTTTTTTAACGAAAAGTAGGGAGTACTACTAGCTTATATAATTTGCTTCCTGTTGTTGTTATATGACTTACTTGCCACATATCACATTTGCCACGTATCACAGGAGTTGCCACATACCACTTACTTACCACTTACAGGACTTGCCACATACCACAGGAGTCGAAACCTCGTTAAGACCGTATTCTAACCTTTCTATTAACGTTTTTATCTTTTTACGTATTCCACTTGTTTTTCTTTTTTCTGTGACATGGTTAATGATCTAATAAACTTTGTCCTAGGAGGTCAAATTTGCTCTTGAACCTTATGATTAAAAAGGTTTGACTACATAATCATATGGAGCTGTGACATCAATCTGATTAAATTAGTTTTCCTATTATCCATGCTAATAGAAACTGTCTAGACATCTCCCGGTAAATAATTTGTAGTGTGACCTCTTGGCAATTGCCACAGATTCTGACGAAAGTCAGGCTCCGTTCCAGCTACTTATGAGAAACCCGCATATCGATATACGTGAAAAAGATGCGCAGATAAAGCTGCGGCACCTCTCAAACGTATCCGCTGAGGTGTTACTAAGCATTGGTCAAGTAATCCGAGTATTTTTTAAGCTTAACGACGATCTAAATTTTGGTACCTTCTATGGCTGCAATGTGAGCACCCTCGTTCCGGTTGGGTTTCAAATATTCCTATTCCTAAAAAAAGTAAATTTGTAAAAGAACTGTCTACCCACGTGAACCTGATAGTTGAAGAGGCGTCCCAGCAAGCTTCTCAGTCCCAAAATTCTTTCTCGAGAGATCCTCCCAGTGCCTGCCTATCTGCTCAATATATTCCTGATTCCAGGTGGAATATATAAGTACATTATAACATATGTACATTATAACATGCTATTATAAGTACATAATAAAAAAACAATATAAAATTTGACACTTGTCTGACGAATGTTTACTTTCGGAGTAAAACAATTATAATAAACGTTAAATATATAGGACTATATAAATATATAGTGCCAATTTCTTGGCACTTTTTATTCAAGTTATCAAATAAAATGTTTATTTTCATTATCCCCCTCCCCTTCACAAAATCCCACTAATGAAAGTATCCGCTTTTTCAAAAAAAAATTCAGAGACTCATCTTTGATACGGATTCTTTGAAATTTGCGAGGAAATGAATATCTAGAGGGAGACTTTTATTCCTTAGGCTAATAACTAAATAGAGAGCGGCCAGTTCCAGTAGGGCTGGAAGATATATCTAGTACAGCATTTATTCTGATTTTAAGAAAAGGTATGGACCTTTCTTTTTCGAGCTACCTTTTCATAGGGATTGTATTCATCTGATTTGTTTTTTAGCCACGCAGAGAGCTAGAAAGAGGAAAGTAGATGAGGAGAAGAATATATCAGTTCCCTCGAAATCATAATTTTCCCCAATTTATTATCCCCCCCTCCGCCAAAAAATCCAACTAATAAGGTATCCATCTTTCACTAAATTTCAATGACTTGCATTTGATACAAATTCTTTGACATTTTGGCCAAAGGAAACTTCTATTCCTTAAGCTACTAACTAAATACTGAGACTGCCAGTTCCAGTAGGGCTAGGAGCTATATTAACTACAGCATTCTTTCCATTTTCAAGAAAAGGTATGACCCTTTCGTCTTAGGCACACCTATGTATGGATTATATATGTTACCGTGAATGTCTAAAATCTGGTTAATGTCGACATTCACCAGTGAATGTCCGAAATTCCGCTTTCTCTTCTTGGATTCAATTAGCTTTGCGAGTCAGCTTTTTCAGTCTTATGTAAGGTATGATGGTAAAAGTTACAGTTAGGTTAGATTATGTTAGTTAAGGTTAAGTTAGGCTATATTAGGTTAGGTTAAGTTAAATTTGGTTATAAAAATCAGAAATGGGTTAAAAACCTAACATAAGCTAACCTAACCCAACCTAAACTCACTTAACTAAACCTAATCTAACCGAACCCATCATGTCATCATCAAACTGCATTAAATTGAAAAGGCTGACTGGCAACACCAACTAAATCCAAGGAGAAAAAAAAAGTATTTTGGACATTCACCAATTTGCTTACATTTATATATATATATATATATATATATATATATATATATATATATATATATATATATATATATATATATATATATATATATATGTATATATATATATATATATATATATATATATATATATATATATATATATATATATATATATATATATATATATATATATATATATATATATATATATATATATATATATATATATATATATATATATATTTCTGATTCTTTTTTCTAGGTATGCAGAGAGCTAAAAGAAAGAGGAAACTTATTGTAGACGAGGTGAAGAATATTTCGGGAGACGAGATGAAAGCTCAACTATCAGATACAAGTGATATAGTGACAACCCTGGATTTGGCTCCTCCCACAAAAAGGTAAAAATTAGGTAGACTTCCTATTTTGATAACTTGAATCTTTCTTAGCGAAATTATAATTTTATGTTTTAATTAAGCTTTCATGTCCATGTCTTTTTATTAGTTAGATTTAAATTAAGTGTATTTTATTAAATGATTTTTTTGCACTTTAAGTTACTCCATTGCAAATAAGCAAACAAAATTTTCGGTAATGTTTTTTAAGAGATGTTATTCTAATCCTATTAAGAATTTCAGCTGTTTAATTATTAGCAAAGGTTCATTGCCTTATAATTCTTAGTATTAGCAAGACAGAGTTCTTAATGTTCTTCGTAGTGGGTCGATGCACACAGTATCCATCTATCCATTACTACTAACACTAACACTATTACTACTAACATTTTAGCGCAATACCGCGCCGCCCAGGCCAACAAAGCTGTGCACGCTCCTCCTCAACCCCAATCTATCCATTCAACCGGAATTGTGGACCAGAGACAGCGCTAAAGGCTGATCTTAGAGGTTTTTGCAGTGGAGATGCATTGTTCAAAAGACAACACAGCGTTGCTTTGGAGTTCTAATGGTCGATATCAACTAAGATATTTGCCATTCGGTTTTTGGGTCCCTCTTACATCAGCCTCAGCGGTTCAATTCGTTCACGATAGGGGCGTAATTTGCTAAGGGGCAGGGAGGCCACTGCCCCTTCCAGACCTCAGTTTGCCCCCTAGCTAAAATTTAGTTTCTTGAAAAATGTTGTCAAAGCTAAGGAAAGCCTGCATAATGTAAGTATCCAGAGAAATGTGTCAGTTTTCTTTATTATATCTTTGCCTATATGGAACTATATGGCTCACTTATCACTGTTATTTTCACTTGACTTTGGAAGAATTGGCTCCAACTTTGCCCCCTCCTGGATTTTGATGAAATTACGCCACTGGTTCATGATACGTTAAATTCAGTCAGGATACAAACTTTCTTACGTTGGATTCCTTCGTCTTCCCCATCCAGTATGTTTGTCACTTTTCAGCTGATAAATTTGTGTTTGATTTTGTTTTGCATACCAAGTTTTATTAGAAGCTTCTTTTGTAACCAATACCCAAATACCCATCTTAGATGTTTTCATACCTGAAAATCATAATTTTCTAAGATTTATTTTTTGGTGTTCTCGAAATTGTAAAGTTTTTAGTGCAGTGCTGCGTTGTCAGTAATATGTTGAACCGTGAAAATAAGTTAGTAAAACTGTTCCGTCACAAATTTTGCAACTTTTTTCTTCAGTATGATATAAAACGTTAACAATCTGTTGTTTCCCAAAGACAACTACACCTTCAAATGAGAGCTAAACCTTCTTAAGCTGTTTGGTGCTTAAGATGTATATAATTATGCTACCTTAAGTCAATTTGGCTTCTTAATTAAGCTTATTTGGTGAGTTTGAAGGACGGTAGACGTGATTTATGGCCAAATGTTAACACGGAACGCATGTGCCATTAAATAGTTGTGTAAGTTTTTTGGTTTAGGGATTAAACGTACGAAATCATGTTTGAGGGGATAGCTTGTTATGATTTTTAGGAATTGAGTTTTATTATGGTTGAATTGAGTTTTATTATGGTTGAATTGAGTTTTATTATGGTTGAATTGAGTTTTATTATGGTTGAATTGAGTTTTATTATGGTTGAATTGAGTTTTATTATGGTTGAATTGAGTTTTATTATGGTTGAATTGAGTTTTATTATGGTTGTTTGTTGGTTAAAATGTTGGACCCTGTTGTGTTTTTTGTTCTTTTCTTGGTTTATAGTATATAAAGTTGTATTTTGTTCCTCGAGCTTTGTTGGTAGGCTGTATTTTGTGTTGCTATGGCCCGTAGGCCTTTTGCAATAAATCTATCGTCGTGTAAGGTTTTTCTTAACCCATTAAAAGAATCGGTTTTTGATTTTAATATCCTTTGTACTTTAGGAGTTATTTTGTTCGTAAGATGCCTGCTTTTACAGGGATGAAGTTAGTAAAGTATTGTCTGGCTTTTCAGATATAAATTGTAGTTTTTATGAATTTTATCACATTTTCAAATTAAATCAGATAGTTCATTAAACGGCGCTGCACTTAAAATGCTGTCAGCAAGAAACCTTATTATTAAAAAACCTTGTCCTGTTTTTTTTTTTAGGTTGATGCATTGGAAGGAAACTGGCGGTGTTGAAAAACTGTTCGCGTTACCGGGAAGAAGCCTACCAGCCAAACGTCTTTCTAGACTTCATTCGAGACACTTAACGGCACAATATGCGGACATTGAGGATTTTGGTAATTCCTTTGATTGACCTTCCAAACTTATAAATAGATTTTCCATGTTTTCATTCCCAGATAAATTTTCTCTAGGTCTCTTAGCCATACTTGCACATAACAAGAGAGTGGGAATTCCCTGCGAAAATTGTGGCCTTAATGAGCTTTTTTTTTATTCTCTCTCTCTTTATAAAGGACCAGATGACTGGCCCTCGATTCCCCCATTGTACTTTCTGGATGGGCCACACATAGAAAATTTGGGTAATTCCTTTTATTAGCCTATTTATTTTTTTAGCCTATTTTAGTAGCTCGGTATTTCCTTATAAACAGATCTTTCGTGCATCTAAAGTTCCAAACCGGGAAAAATTTTGTTTAGGGTCTCTGAGGCATGCTTGCACATAAGGAGAGACTGGGAATTCCCTGCGAAAATTGTGGCCTTAATGAGCTTTTTTTTATTCTCTCTCTCTTTATAAAGGACCAGATGACTGGCCCTCGATTCCCCCACTGTACTTTCTGGATGGGCCACACATAGAAAATTTGGGTAATTCCTTTTATTAGCCTATTTATTTTTTTAGCCTATTTTAGTAGCTCGGTATTTCCTTATAAACAGATCTTTCGTGCATCTAAAGTTTCAAACCGGGAAAAATTTTCTTTAGGGTCTCTGAGGCATGCTTGCACATAAGGAGAGAGTGGGAATTCCCTGCGAAATTTGTGGCCTTAAAATGAGTTGTTTTGTATATGTTTTTATAAAGCACAGGACTGCTATCCTCAACTCCTCCCCCCTTCCGCATTGCACTTCCTGGCTGGTGAGTCATGCATCGGAGATCAATACCACCAGTTTGGACTATAAAATCCAGTGTCGTTTGTATTTTCTTTTATTATATTCTTCTATCCCTTCTCCTCGTGCCCTGAGGCTTGTATTTCTGTAGCTCCGTTTTCAGACCACCTATATCCAGCGCGGAGTTTGACATGGGTTGTGCAGATTACCGTTTCGAGTACCGTGTTCAACACGGGTTTGGTCTTCTCAGAACCCGGGTGTTCAACTTTGCTATTCTGGCGCGATACAATTTTGAAGAACCCGTTTCCAAGACGCTTGGAACTCGTATTATGAAAACACAACTTGTGTATTGTTGTACATAAATTATTTTAGTACATTGAATTATTATATAAATTATTTAATAATAATATATGAATTATTATAATTATTATTATTATTATTATTATAATTATTATAATAATATGAATAAATAGCATTCGGTTAAATGTAGTCCTTTTCTTTTAATGTTTATGATCCTTATGCAAGTTTTTGTTCAATTGTTTTCTTACAGTTCTACTAATGTTTCAATGTAAGATCAGGCTTCTGCAACCATCTGCTTGCTGGCATCCAGCTCCATCTTCCTACTGAATTACAGTTTTGTTACTTGCATTTTCAAAGCTTCCCTGTTTTTTTTCCCTATTTTTTTCCTATTTTTTAAGAAAGTGTAGATCATACTCCAAGAAAAAGACTAAGCAATATCATAATTCTGGCTCGGTGATAGCAAAGTAGGTAATATAATAATAAAAATAATTCTGGGGATGGGGAGACAGTAATAAGAAAATAATTTGAATAAGAAGTGGCTAGAAATTGAAATAAAAATAAAGGATTTCGGAAGGGGAGGGAGGAGGAGAGGTATAGGTAGCAAAGTATTGAATACAATAATATAAATATATGTCGTTCCGATGCAAGCTACAGCTGTGGCCTTTTTGTAAAAATCGGGAACGTGTGCCTTACTACTTGCGTGATCAAAAAGGGCTATGTTTTCTTCTTTACGAATTATTTTGCCATTTCATGAAATAGAGAGAAGTCAATGTGAAGCTCGTAAATGATTGACTGTCCGCTTTATAAATTGTTAATCTGATTTTTATTTCATTAAATTTTGGAGCTATTAAAACTTCAGGAAGTTGAATTTGCAATCAAACTTAAATTCGTAAAATAACATAATATTGTATTTAAAGTTCCCTGGGCCCAAGGCTCGGATTCTTTTTATTCATTTGTTTGTGTTTGTTTTTTTATTATTCCGGAAACGTAAGGCACGAGTTTAATATATCTTTGTTTACTAATTTATTTATTTTCTTTCAACTGTAAAATATATCTTTATCTATAAAATAATTTAACCAGTAATTGCACATGTTACCGGTGCTATCTTACTGGCGTACTAGCTACCACTAAGTACGCTAAGCTTTCAGCAGTCTTTTGGTGGTAGTAGGTCACACATTAACAACATCTATATCAAGGCGATTAAAAATATATGGCGATGATGTTTACTACGATATGGAAATCGTAAATGTTCGACATCTCCAGTGCAGTGGCACAGTGGAATTGCTTAGTATACGGGACCTGGAGTTTGATCTCAGCTGGCGCAGTCCATAATTTTCTGCAATAGCGGCTCCAAAAAATAAAAAAAAAGAAGAAAAAGCCATTTAAAAGTGTAATTGAAAATGGCATATTCTTCTTGATGTATAGCACGCTGTGTAAAGTCATAACTCTACTCAGTTGTAGCTGGTGTATTGCAATGTGGTAATTTAACAATGATAATCGAAATTATAGGTCAGTTGCATGAAAGAGAGGTTTTAGACTGGTTAAACAGGCCTCCGCCTACTTTAGAGCCAATGGAACCACCGGAAAAGATTAAAGGCAAACGAGGGAGAAAACGAGCTTTTCCAGAAACAGACGAGGAAAAGGTAGACTCTTTTTAATGCTATTTGTTTCTATTTTTGGTCGTTCTTTCTTTCTCTTTTTTTTTGTCATTTGCTTTATTGTTATTTTTTATTTAGTTTTATTTTGCTTTTTTTTTTAAAATGGAAGCTGAAAATTTGCTTTTGTTATTTTTCATTTCGTTTACTTTTAATTTTCAATGCTTTCAAATGATGATTTTGAACAGAAAATTTTTGGTGCATCTTTCAATATATTCATCAATAGATCTTCAATAATTTGGAGAGTTCTTAGAGTTCAAAATAAGCATAAACCAATACCCCAAGGGAATGACAAACTAACCAAATTTTGAGCTTTCTGAAAAAAAAAAAAAAAAAAAAAATAACATAAAAATAGAACTTCAAACTTGTAGAATCTGAAATCTGAATGCTACGTATGTGATGTGTAACTTTTTTTTAACCTTTTCGTCTAGCTAACAGTCACAACGAGATGGTTTGGGTGATGACGACACAGGATCAAAAATCCTAGCTCCGCGCCCTGGCCAAGGACCACTAGAAAAGAGGGTTGGGGTGGGAGCAGCATTCCCAGCATGGAATACCAAAAATATATCGCTCATAGCTTAGCCCTCGCCCCAAGCAGAAGTTCACACATTTATGACAAAAATATTCGTTTAGCCTCTGCCCGGTTATAGGTGTCAATGTTTTTTTTTTTTTTTAGTTTTTCCTTGAACTAACTTTATTTGTTAGATTACATCACTGTTGATTCGTCGTGAAGTTTAAATAAAATAGTGTATTAACGTGTCATATAATCGTGTCGATACAATCGTGTCATATAATATTGTTTGTTCCCTCTTTTGCCAATTTACTTTCCCCTTTTTCAGTTTTATTTCACTTAAGTTCAATTTTCATTTTATGTATATTTTCTAAAATCAAACAGTTCGTGGTAACGAACTGTAATTAAGGAGCAACCCGGCTCGATAGTAACCGAAACTCTAAAAAAAGAATTTTTATATCATTAGATACACCAAAAGAATCAGATTTTTATGGTGATTTCAAATATGTTAGTTTCATTAAGTTTAGTCTTATCCATCAAAAGTTATTTTCGAGAAAATTTGCCTTATTTTCGAAAAAAGGGGGAAACACCCCTAAAAAGTCATAGAACTTTAATGAAATCACACCACCAGATTCAGCGTATCAGAGAACCGTACTATGGAAGTTTCAAGCTCCTATCTGCAAAAATATGGTATTTTGTATTTTTTGCCAGAAGAAAGATCACGGATGCGTGTTCATTGTTTTTTTTTTTTCAGGGTGATCGTATCTAACCAGTTGTCCTAGAATATCGCGGAAGGGCTCACTCGAACTGAATTTAAAAGTTCTAGTGCCCTTTCTAAGTTACCAAAAAATGGAGGGCAACTAGGCCCCCTCCCACGCTCATTTTTTCCCCAAAATCATCCGATCAAAAATTTGAAATGGCCATTTTGTTCAGTATGGTCGAAAAATGGTGGAACTATTTTATGGAGGATAATGTAATCCCCCATAGTCCCCAGGGAAAAGTCCGCAGGTTGTGAACTTGTCCCAATGTTTACATATAGTATTGATTATTGGCAAATATACGGAAGTTTTCATGGGGGGGGGGTCTGGTAGTTTGGGGTAGGGGCAGGGAGATCGGGGTTTACGTGGGAGGATCTTTTCATGGGGGAAAGGACGTTGCTATGAAGGGGGCGCCGGATTTCCCAGCATTTTTCAACAAAACGATCAGAAATTAAATAATAATAAAAAAAAGTATTTTTTTCAACTGAAAATAAGGACCAACATCAAAATTTAAAACGAACAGAAATTATTACGTATATGATTGGGTTCAACCCCTAGTCAGTACCTCGTTCTTTACTCTAGGGTTTTCTTTGTACTTTCATCAGACCTATTTATTGTAATTAACTGCTTTTATTATTAAGGGGTTATTATTAGGGAATTGGAACAAAATTTTAACTTGAGCTTAGAAATCGTGTTATCAAATCGGAAGCGAACTCCCTAATATACGTAATAAACGTATACGAATATAGAAGTTCGTTACGTAATTTAATTCGTAAGTTACGTCAGAACAAAACTTCGAGAAAGCCATTTAGCCAAAAAACGTTCAGAAATTAAATTAAAAAAAAACTAGTTTATTTTAACTGAAAGTAAGGAGAGACATTAAAACTTAAAACGAACAGGAATTATTCCGTATATGAAAGGGGCTGTCCCCTCCCCAACGCCTCGCTCTTTACGCTAAAGTTTTTGTTGTTTTAAAAAAGAAAGTTGTGAGACAGAGTCAAATGTCGCTTCTTACTTTCAGCTACAAAAACTAGTTTTTTAAATTTAATTTCATTAAGTACCATTTTGGTAAAAAGGCTTGTTAAGAATTGTATTGCATTATTTTATTTGTGTGTTTTTATTTATGTTACTTTCCTTTTTTTAAAATTTAGTATCATTTGTTTTAATACGTGTATATAGAATGAACCAAAACCTTCTTTTTTCTTCTTTATTTATTTATTTTTTGCAGCAAGCTAAAGCTCAGGCAAAAGCAATGGAAGAAATGGATTTCAACACAAGGCGAGAATTAGAATATCAACGACTCCTTGCACCTAGCCCTCAGGCTATACAGGTGCCACCACCAGCCCCAAGTCCTGTGCCTCAAGCTATACCCCCATCTGTGACACCAGTGCCGCCAGTAGCGCCATTGACACCACAGCCTCCTATGGTAGCTCCTTCCACGCCGCAGCCAGTTTTACCACCTCTTACCCCACAGCATGTGTCTGAAGTACCTCCATTTGTAGCTTCAACTCCAGCTTATGTGGCACCAGAACAACCACTATTGATGCCGCCGGCGACACCGGTGTATCAAACTGAAGGAAATGTAGAGACCACCGCTCTTCCAACCCCACAAGTGAGTGATAGGCTACTTTATTATCACTGAGATTATTTTACTAAAAATCTGCTCTTTACACTGCTCTATTAACTTGTATATACTTTTTGTGTACCTTATACGTTAACATATATTTTTTCGCATATACTATAACAATGAACATTCAGAAGTCTTGTGATATTGACGAAGTGGTCAAATTTTTCTTCGTCAGCTTTGATTATACCCTACAAACTTCTCTAAATCAGGGAAATCGAAGTGTAGTTTTTTTTTGGCCAAAGCTATTGTTCAAGTTTATGGTTTTTGATTTTTTTTTTTATTCTTTGCATTTTTTTTTATTTGTATTCTTTCCTAACCCGTCCATAACATGCGGTCATTATGTAGTTTTTTTTTATACAAACCTTACCGGTTTCTTCGTGTTGACTTCGTAAACTCGTTTTCATGACTGATCTTCCCTCTGCAAGTTTTGTATGCTATTTTCTATTTTGAAATACTATTTGTATGCTACTTGGGTTTATAAAGTAATAAACAACCCTTCGGATTAACAACCCTTCTTGCAATGGCAATGGAAGCAATGGAATTCTTGAATATTGAAGTCCCAGCGTCGGCTCTGTAGTGCATTGCTACAGCGGGGTTCGATTTCTGAGTCCTATATTACCAAGCTAAGTTCAAACCCACTTCGCCACCACAGGACATTTGGGGTTTATCCATCTACTTAATAACATTTTTCAAGTTTATTTTGTCTTTTTTTAGATTAAAAAAATGCTCTGAAAACATGCGAAAATATATGAAATTTAAGCAAGTTTATAATATTTTATATGTTTTATAATATAGAAATATTTTCTGTAATATTTATAATATTGTATAATAGAAACTATAATATTTAAATAAATATATAAAGTATAATATATAAAATAATACAATGTATAAAATAAAAGTATAAGCCGGGTTCGGTCCAGAGATCGAACAGCGGAGTTCGATCTCTGGGTCCCATATTACCAAGCCAAGTTCAAACCCACCACGCCACCACAGGACATATGGGGTTTATCCATCTACTTAATAACATTTTTCAAGCTTATTTTGCCTTTTTAGATTAAAAAAAATGCTCTGAAAACGTGTGAAAATATATGAATTTTCAAGCAAGTTAATAATATTTTCTATATTCTATAATATAGAAATATTCTCTATAATAGTTATAATATTTTATAATAAAAAAAAAATATAAAATCTTATACATGAAAAATGTAAATATAAAATATGAAAATATAAAATTATAAATAATAAAAAATATATAATATAAAATATAAAAAAATAACTGGTCCTGACCAGTTTTCCTTAAAGTTTGCAAAACAAATAATTTTACAGTGTTTGCTGATCAAAAATAGATAATTCTAATAAAAGTGCTCTTTTGGAATAATAGCTAGGTAATTTTTTGCTTATAGTCTTTAATTTTTTTTTTTTTTTTTTTTATTTCTGACCTTAATAGAAGTCACATTTTTGAAATAACTAAGTGTGGAAATCTTAAACACTATTTATTTTTCCAAGATCTAAAATTCAAATTAGTAAGCCCTGTCAAGGTAGGGAAGTCATGGTCCAGCTACCCCTCAGAAATTGAAGATTAGTAACATATACAGTAAGGCGTAAAAAGAACTTCGGAAACTGTTTCTAACATTATTTTTGTGTGACTCTGAATATAGAACACAAATGTTTTAATAATTATTATAATTCTGTTATAAAAAATAAGGAAATAGAAATTAATTATAATTTGTTACAAGATGTGTATTAATAATATGCCTTCACAAAACATATTTGCAACTCTACAGCATATTTATAACAGTACTATACAATAACAATGCACTTTTAAGAGTCCTAACATATACATCCAATCGGGTAATTGGGCTTGTGCGATTCACTCAAACCTGCATAATTCGCAAACCAGCCAATGTTGATGGGCATCTGAGAGGGTGAAATCAACGTGTTTTGATGCCCTATTTACTCCTCCAATTGTATATCCTTGATGAAACGGAATTCTGTGTATTAATAGAATTGTTAAATGTATTTATTGAATAGATTTCTGAAGTAGATTTAGGCTATCAGATTTATTATATTTGCTTATTTTGTATATTTTATATATATATATATATATATATATATATATATATATATATATATATATATATATATATATATATATATATATATATATATATATATATATATATATATATATATATATATATATATATATATATATATATATATATATATATATATATATATATATATATATATATATATATATATATATATATATATATATATATATATATATATATATATATATATATATATATATATATATATATATATATATATATAATATGTTATTTTTGCTATTGACCTGTGTATGGATATTTGCGTATTTCTTTTGCTCCCGAGTTTTACCAATTGGTGTTCTTGCAAAATCAAGCCATCGAGACGATTGAATTAAAGTTTGTTGAAAATTTCGTGAATTCCTAAAAAAAAAAAAAAAAATGCGATAAATTAGTCTACCACTTTTCAATTGGCCATTTTTTTTCTTTTGCATTTGACGTTTCTGATGATTCAGAAATATTTGCATTAATATCTTGAAAAATGTCCTACTGTTAACAATGGAAGTGGTTATAACTTAATTTTATTTTTCAGACGCTGCGTGAAGAAGGTCCTGTTGTAAGCCCCCCTTCGGCTATACCTCCACCACTTATGAATGGACACGTAAGTCAATTGCTTTTATTTCATGGTGTTGCGGGAGCAACACACTAGCTACTTTGTTTTTTCTCCTTAGCCACATTTTCTAGTTTATTGCAAGAATGTTGTAGGTAGGTGTCTAACCTCCGCTTTTACGGTGAGTGTGGACCTCAGGCTGAGAGTAATGTATATAACATCGTGGAAAAGAAGTAACAAAAAAGAGCTGTTTCTAAGTTTTTGTCTAGGACTAAAAGGATGGTTTTTACTTGTCCTTAAGCCACGACCTACAGTTCGAGCTTAAGCGGAGTTAGCAGTTTAAGTTTGAGAGAATTGTCTTAAGTTATTTGGCTAAGCTTTCGATTCCGCCAGTCATGATTTTGCTTTCAGGTGAGAAGGTCTCTTCTAGAGGGTAAACCCTTGTCAACAAATTTAACTAAATAAGAGACTGTAAAATAAAGACATAGTAACTTAATATTATTGCTATGAACTTACTTCATAATATTTTGTAGTAAATTATGTTGGGCAAATTTATATTTCAATTCTGAAAGCATTTTTTTTTACCGGGAAAAACAGTTTAACAATATAGTTAGTTTATATTAAAGAAAGACATTTATCAAAAGCTTCTTTTTTTATTTTTGACAGAAATTGTCGGAGTAATCAAGCTGATTTATAACAGTTTTAGATTATACTCCATTAACAAGAAGGTCCCAAAAGATCTACTGCTTCTTTTATTCTAGGAATTTCCAACTGGGCATTCCCTTCTTATTCTTTATGAGAAAAATGTGCTCATTGCTTTATCATGGTTGTAACAACAGCTGCAACCATGATAAAGAGCGAATCATGGCCAATAGTAACCAAAACCTCGCAAATGAGTTAAAAAGAATTTTCTGTAGAAAACAAATTATATTTATAGTTAATTCAGGAATGGTGATTATGTCAATTAATTTTAGGTTGGTTAATTGTTTGTTAAATTGTTCAAAATAAACCCATTCTCTGTGTTTTAAATAAGTGCATAAACTACTTTTGAGTTGATAACATTGGGATAAAATTATTGAAACAAATATTCAAATTCACAGAATTTAGCAGTGGGCATTATGAAATTTATGATGTTACAACCGTTGCTTTAGTAATTTTAATTTGTTACAACAGTAAATACAACCTATGTGACAGGTAATCATATATATTCGAGGTTTTTGGTCAATGGTTCATCAGAAATTCCCAGTCGACCGTTTTCTGTGAGTTATAGGGCGGCTCTGTCAAGTGTACTATGGCTACGCTGACGATTTACTATGTAAAGTATATATTAAGGTGCAATAAAATTACTGAAGTAAATTATTGGGGAGTAAAAGGATACGGAAATCTCCCTAGAAGATTTCTTCTCATGATATGGAATGGTTTTTCACCAGCATGTATCTTCATGTGAATCGTCATCGTCAACGTAGACTTTTGAGTAAAAATCGTCTTGTATATTTTGCATTGACAAGGATTATTGTCATTGTGATTTTTTGTATGTTTAGCCATTGCAGTCTCCGAAAAAAAGTCTGTAAAGCATATAGCACAATCGTATTATTTTTCTTTCATCTGTAAAACTTGATCTTCATCTAAACCTGATGTTTTGGGAAGTGTCATCTTTTCAGCACAGTCCATTGATTTCATATTTGTTTTTTCCTTTTTTTGTCAAATTGTCAGAAAAAATTTCTTGATGAAATTTCATCGGATTCTGCAGTCAGATTTGGACACTGGCGCATATAAAGTAAATTAGTTTCACTTAATACCACCGAAAGGCAAGCTGAAACTTATTCCTCGTTCACATGATATGCGGAAGCTGCCGACTGGCACCGAACCGAACGGCAAGCTGAATGTTTTTCCTCGTTCACTTCTTAAAATTAAGAAGTATTGTACTTTTTTGCAAAGACAGGTTATTACAAAAATACTCAGAAATTCGACATCTAAAATCATGAAAAAGGGTTAATAATCTAATTAAAACAAAAAAAGAACTAGCGATTTTTCTGCATTGGAATCGCTATTGTCAAAAACCATTAAGAAAAAACTTACAGCTCCTTACCTTGGACAATCAGGAGAATGCCGGTTGTGCATGGGTAACACTGATGCCTCCTCTTTTTTGTGCTGCTGCTGCTGCTTTTATTTTTCGTCGCAAGCAGGCTACAAGCTAGAACATCATAGAAAGCTGTTTAATGATTCATTTTAAAAGTTAATTTCCATTTCTAGTCGCTGTTTATAAATCTGACTTCATAACACCATCATAATATTACACCCTAAAAAAGCATTCTGAGTGTCACCAGTTATAATCTGAATAGAGAATCAAGTTGTTATATGAATAGTGTATTTTAAGACTGTTTGAGTGTCTGTCATCAGGTTTCTTGAGGCATACCATTTTAGGATTGGCAACTGTTGGGCTCAGTAAATGGCGAAGCTTGGTGCTCTCCCAATACTTGTCCACATAACTGACAAACAGTTGCTCAGTAAATGGCGAAGCTTGGTGCTCAGTAAATGACAATAAATGCTCAGTTGCTCAGTAAATGACAACTGGGCTCAGTAAATGGCGAAGCTTGGTGCTCTCGCAATATTCGTCGACATAACTGACAAACAGTTGTTACGCAACCTAACGAATTAACAAAGAGCTAAACTAACAAATTAATTAACAAGTTGTTAATAACAAATTAACACATAATTAACAAACAATTGTTGTGCAACCGAATAGTTGTTACAAAAATGCATATAAACTTGTTTTGATCCATTTTGAAAAGTTTTTGTTTTAATGAAAAAGCTCCATACCCCCCTCCCTGGAACAGAAATACTGGAACGCCCTTAGTTAATGGTAAAATTCAAGTAAAGATAGATTACCTAGATTTCAATTTATGTATGGAAGCAACACAATGAGCCAATTGAGGTGTATCACTATTTCTAGACATTTTGGTGACTTTTTTTATTATGTCCAGCCTGAATGGTTTTTAGTATAGTTCGATCAAGTCAGCTTAAATAAATTAAGAGTGCTTTTCAGAAGCTAGTAGCTCTGTCAATAAAAAGAGAAGAGAAAGTGCTATCTTTTGCTGGCAATAGTTAGACGACTTTCCTTGTTGTCCGATCACTAACTGAGGAGTCAACCCCTTTCTTTAGAGCTTCTGCTAGAATCTTCTTGCCTCAAAAAAAAAACTTGTTCATTGAATTTATTTTAGGTTTGTTAAATACCTTACGCATATGTCCCCTTGGACCAGTAACTTTATTTCCCCAAAAATTCAGACTCTTTTTTCCAGCTACAGTTATTGATAAAAGAGTGGAAATTTTCACATTTCTGCTAGTAAACTTAATCATGTTTGGTCTTGTTTGATCCTGTGAGTGTAAACATTGCTTTTTTCTGTTCATTACATTATTTTTCCTTTATTTGTTTTTTTTTCTTCTCTTTTTTTTCTTATGTTGTACTCTGTCATTTGGGGCATCGGCGCCCATTTTTGTTTTGACAGGTTATAAATGGTTTCAATTGCTATAGTTTCTGTTTTATTCCAGCCATAATGTTACTCCAGCTTCCATTTTCTGAAGATATAAATTGTAAATTCGTTACCCAGTAGTCAAATAGAAAATTTTCTTTCCACTAAATAGTTTTATTTACATGGTCTTATTTATATAGTTTTATGACTGTATAGTTAACAATTTAGCTTTTTGAGGAGGGTTGTATTGTTTTCAATTTTTGAGGAGGGATTTTTTTTTGTTTTTTAGGAGGGTTATATTGTTTTCAATTTTTGCTACTAAACATGTATTTTATTTCAATAATGTTAAATTTAACAAGATATTGAAATAGTGTAAAAAGGCAATTATTTTAACTCTAAAATATAAAATAAATGTTGAAATTTTTCGAACTTTTAATACGTCTTTTTTTAATATCGTACGTGCAAGATGTCTTGTGATGCAAAATAGGTGGAAGATAAAACATTGAGAGACATGAAGTACTTTCTATGGAGCCCACCCCCCCCTCCATGATGAAACGCAAACTGGTTTAAACCAGAATCCACTTTTTTTTCAAAATTTGGAAATGCTTACATATAACTGGAAAAATGCAGATACGACTTTGTATCTCCCAGGGGTTGAAATATCACTCTCGTCTCTCCTTTTCAATAATTGCACGTTTGGTATTCTGTTTTATATGTACTCTTTATATATATATATTATATATATATATATATATATATATATATATATATATATATATATATATATATATATATATATATATATATATATATATATATATATATATATATATATATATATCTATACCGTACCTTCTTTGTTAAATATGTGATGTACCGTACAAAATTAATACTTAACTTTTTGTTCCATATTTATTAAATTCTTTGCTTTAAATACAGGCCCTAGAAGCTACTTACAGCACCTCTGCTGGTGTTCCTACCCCTGTTCGGGCCTCACCTGTGCCTCAAGAAGAATTACCAAGTTTACTGGAACCGCCTCCGGTACCAGAAGTGGCACCGCCACCTTCAGTACCAGGACCAGAGCTGGAGCCTCCTCACGTGGAAGGAATGGAAAATATGGGATTTGACCAGGTGAGCTAGAAAATTATCTTATTCCGTGTTTAAATGATGGGCTGGAAGCGCTTTTGATGATGAACAGGGACCTGGATTACCTAACTGGGTTTTCAAGCTCAGGATTTACAGGGTCCAAAGTTGACTTTCTTAAAGCACTTATTGTTGATAGTGTCACATTTTTGAAAAAATTAGCACTCTTAATAAAACGTTGGAGTGGTCCAGTACTGCCCTCTCAAAAGTTTCTTTTTTACCTTTCAAGCAGTCGTGTTTATTTAACAATCACCTTAAACCACTCTAGATAGATATGAACAGTATGATCGTTCCCTATCTCAACCACTAGACAAAGCCGGACCGAAATGCAACTGCTCCGGAGAACATATAAACAAGCAGAAACGTAAGCGACATTAGATTTTTTCATGGGTAGGCACGCGTGTGGCAAGGGTATTCACAGGCTGAGCAGCAGAAAAAAACAGTGATAAAATTTCAAAAAAAAATATCAGATATTTCGGTCACATGTGCCGTGACCGTCATCAGTAGTAAAACTAAACTAAAACAATTAAGAACAACAGTTTATATACGAAATAAAATAAAACTACATATTGTTTAGTAACTTAATTCTTTTCAAAGCACAAGCGGAAGCTTGTCTCTTTGACCTTCTTGGAACCAGTTCACTACCGTTGAATGAACTATCACTTGGACAGAGCTTAACTACATTAACCTCTTTAACTACGTTAACCTCTTTAACTAAACTCTAAGCATCTCTCTCTCTCTCCCTCTCTCTCTCTGTCTCTCGGTTTCTCTCTCTCTCTCTCTCGGTCTCTCGGTCTCTGTCTCTCTCTCTCTCTCTCTCTCTCTCTCTCTCTCTCTCTCTCTCTCTCTCTCTCTCTCTCTCTCTCTCTCTCTCTCTCTCTCTCTCTTTCTCACGCTCTCTCTCTTTCTCTCTTTCTCACGCTCTCTCTCCCTCCTAATACCTTTTTCTTTCTGCTAATCTCTCTTTTTTTCTCTCTCTCCCTCTTAATATATATATATATATATATATATATATATATATATATATATATATATATATATATATATATTAATAGTATTAATTGAAACAGAATTGAAACAGACCTTGGCATGAAACAGAATTTGGTCCTCCCTCAGTTGGCCCACCCTCCGTCGGTCCTCCTTCAGTTGGTCCTGTAAGTTTCTTAAATAATTCTTTTCAATATTTGTGATTTTTGAATCCACCTACGAATCGACTAGTCTGCTGAAGTGGCGGTTTTATATTAAACTGCCAAAGACAATTGTGTCGAATCTTTTCCAGTAACAGAGGAATCTGGTTTTCAAAATAGAGGAGGGGTTTTACCCTTTTAAGCCTAGGAAAGTCAAAACCTTAAAAATTTTCATTAAAAGCTGAAAGGATTATAGACAAGAAAAATTACTCATCTGGTCTTCTAGCTACAGGGCAACTCTAAAAAAGCGATTTACCATATATATATATATATATATATATATATATATATATATATATATATATATATATATATATATATATATATATATATATATATATATATATATATATATATATATATATATATATATATATATATATATATATATATATATATATATATATATATATATATATATATATATATATATATATATATATATATATATATATATATATATATATATATATATATATCTTTCTCTTCCTTCAATGTTTTTCCTTAATCTTGGCATTAAAGCAATTCCAGATTACAGGTTCAGAGAGACTATTGGTTTGGAGGGATGGAAAGGTATGTTATTTTCTCACCATCGCATATGGTCTTATACATTGATAAAGATAAGGCGAAATCTGCTCTTTGCAGTGTGTGTATAAGCTTCCTAAGGTTTAAAATTCGTATGACCATTTTTGCACCAACTAATTCTGTGTTTAAAATCCGTATCTGGGCTTAAGGTCTGTTTTATTTTTGTAAATGTGCTAAAAATGATAACAAGTTGCCGTTTTAAAAAGGCGCAGATGAAGTAAAAGCTGGCACAAGTTGGTGTAGAAGAAAAAACACAAAACAAGTGTCTGAAATCGCTATAAATCACATCCATCTTTTTGAGTGACGCGTTGATTGGGTAGATTTTTCCCCTTTGAATTTTGGCCCTCTCCTACCTCCACCTGGATTTTGAGAAATACCTTTTTTTGTTTTTTAATTGAAAAATGTTGTTTTGTATATCCATTTGAAAAAAATCGAAAAATCAACAAATCTGCCCACCTCCAGATTTTGGATGACATATTTTACCCTCCCCCCCCCCTCCATTTTTGTAAACTGAAACCCCTAGCAATAAGAGAGCAAATACAAATTCCTCACCGAGATTATCGTCATCAGTTATGAACAGTGGGTAAGCAAACCCTATCAGCCAGGGCCCCATCTAATATTGAAAAAAGAACCTTACTCTTTTAAGGTTTGCAAAGCACATCTTAATTATTACAACGATTCGGAATAAGGTATCTGACTTATTGTCTGAAATTAATCTCTTTTTAACTATGTTACTATTTAAATCTTTTTAGACATTGGCAGCTCCAGAAGTGAGACCACCTAGTGCCCCACCTCGGACGCCAGTGACACCAGGAACACCTTGGCATGAAACAGAATTTGGTCCTCCCTCAGTTGGCCCACCCTCCGTCGGTCCTCCTTCAGTTGGTCCTGTAAGTTTCTTAAATAATTCTTTTCAATATTTGTGATTTTTGAATCCACCTACGAATCGACTAGTCTGCTGAAGTGGCGGTTTTATATTAAAGTGCCAAAGACAATTGTGTCGAATCTTTTCCAGTGACAGAGGAATCTGGTTTTCAAAATAGAGGAGGGGTTTTACCCTTTTAAGCCTAGGAAAGTCAAAACCTTTAAAATTTTCATTAAAAGCTGAAAGGATTATAGACAAGAAAAATTACTCATCTGGTCTTCTAGCTACAGGGCAACTCTAAAACAGCGATTTTACTCTATATTTGCTAGGAAGTAGCTTATTTTACCAATTTTACTCACCGGATTTTTATTTTACGGTAATTTTACAACAGTAGACAGTGGAATTTAATCTGATTGTTTGAAGCGTTTAAGAAGAAACTTACGCAACCATGCATATGTTAAAAAAAAAATTAGAAAAAGTTTGGAATTCAGTTTTTAATGAAAGAGCTCGTATGCAGTTAGGCAGTTTCTGGTAGTAGCAGACGCCGAATTTAAAGAAATAGAAAAATGGGTGGAAAAATCGGCTAAAAATATTTTACACCAGACAGCATAAGGGAATGGAGCTTTCATTTGAAGTTGTAATTATCTCTGGGAATCAGCATATGGTTTGCGTTTGAATTCTCACGAACGGAAAGCGTTGTCTAATTTAACTATCAGGGGTGATTGTGTTTTTTCAAGGTGGCAACACTGACAAAAAATCGGCACTGCCCATTTTTGCCAAAAAAAACTTTTCGCTCAGTTTTGCCAAAAATACTGAATTTTTGAAAATAATCAAAAGAAAAATCTTAATAAATTGTGGTTTTCTGCTATGAATAGACGTAAGATACACCCGGAAGGCAAAAATGTTATTATTTTGATATTTTTGGTACTTTAGCTAAACTTTAAGCAAAACTTTAAAGTTTTGCAATTTTTTGGGGGGTACTGGGGAATGGTGCACTGATTATATCAACTTTAGGAATGTTGAAAATTAGGTCGTGATATTGTTTGTATGAACATTATGAATTTTCAAAGTATTTATGAGCGTACTTTACAACAGTATGTACTTCTTGAATTTTAGTAGACTGTAAGCTAGTAGATTAATGCCTAGTTAGTAAATAATAGTAGATTGGTAGTGGTTTGTAATTAAGTTATTTAGTAAGTAGATTAGTGTAATTTAGTAGAGGGTAGTCAAACCCCGTTGTTTTTAGTTAATAGTAGATTAATAGTAGTTAGAAATTAAGTTATTTAGTAAGTATATTAGTGTAATTTAGTAGAGTGTAGTCAAACCCCGTTGTTTTTAATTAATAGTAGATTAATAGTAGTTAGTAATTAAGTTATTTAGTAAGTAGATTAGTGTAATTTAGTAGAGTGTAGTCAAACCCGGTTGTTTTAATTAATAATGGATTAATATTAGTTAGTAATTAATTTACTTAGTAATTAGATTAGTGTAATTTAGTAGAGTGTAGTCAAACCCCGTTGTTTTTAATTAATAGTAGATTAATAGTAGTTAGTAATTAAGTTATTTAGTAAGTAGATTAGTGTAATTTAGTAGAGTGTAGTCAAACCCGGTTGTTTTAATTAATAGGCCCGTTTTTTAGCACTAAGATCTTACATCTTTCTGCAAAGATTATGATTTTTTAAATCATATTCGTTCTGAGATCTTACAGCTCACAGACGTTACTAAAAAGTGTGAAGACCGCCACTGTTTTCCCATATATAACAATGATAAGAGAACTTTGATGATCTAATCATCATTGTTCTCAGACCGCTGTTCAGATCAAAATGATGAAAGACGTTTGCACAAAAACGGCCAAAGATGTAAGATCGTTGTTCAAAGATTACACTTTTAAGCGTTTTCTGACAAAAGATGTAAGATCTTAGCACATTGATGAGTGAAAAAACAGGCCTAATACTGGATTAATAGTAGTTAGTAATTAAGTTATTTAGTTATTAGATTAGTGTAATTTAGTAGAGGGTAGTCAAACCCCGTTGTTTTTAGTTAATAGTAGATTAATAGTAGTTATAAATTAAGATACTTAGTAAGTATATTAGTGTAATTTAGTAGAGTGTAGTCAAACCCGGTTGTTTTTAATTAATAGTATATTAATAGTAGTTAGTAATTAAGTTATTTAGTAAGTAGATTAGTGTAATTTAGTAGAGTGTAGTCAAAACCGGTTGTTTTAATTAATACTTGATTAATATTAGTTATTAATTAATATATTTAGTAATTAGATTAGTTTAATTTAGTAGAGTGTAGTCAAACCCCGTTGTTTTTAATTAATAGTAGATTAATAGTAGTTAGTAATTAAGTTATTTAGTAAGTAGATTAGTGTAATTTAGTAGAGTGTAGTCAAACCCGGTTGTTTTAATTAATAGGCCCGTTTTTTAGCACTAATATCTTAAATCTAAGATCTTACATCTTTCTGCAAAGATTATCGTTTTTTAAATCATATTTGTTCTAAGATCTTACAGCTCACAGATGTTAGCAAAAAATGTGAAGACCGCCACTGTTTTACCATATAGAACAATGATGAGAGAACTTTGATGATCTACTCATCATTGTTCTCAGACCGCTGATCAGAGCAGAATGATGAAAGACGTTTGCACAAAAACGGCCAAAGATGTAAGATCGTTGTTCAAAGATTTCACTTTTAAGCGTTTTCTGACAAAAGATGTAAGATCTTAGCACATTGATGAGTGAAAAAACAGGCCTAATACTGGATTAATAGTAGTTAGTAATTAAGTTATTTAGTTATTAGATTAGTGTAATTTAGTAGAGTGTAGTCAAACCCCGTTGTTTTTAATTAATAGTAGATTAATAGTAGTTAGTAATTAAGATATTTAGTAAGTAGATTAGTGTAATTTAGTAGAGTGTAGTCAAACCCCGTTGTTTTTAATTAATAGTAGATTAATAGTAGTTAGTATTTAAGTTATTTAGTAAGTAGATTAGTGTAATTTAGTAGAGTGTAGTCAAACCCGTTTGTTTTAATTAATACTGGATTAATATTAGTTATTAATTAATTTACTTAGTAATTATATTAGTTTAATTTAGTATAGTGTAGTCAAAACCGGGTGTTTTTAATTAATATTATATTAATAGTAGTTAGTATTTAAGTTATTTAGTAAGTATATTAGTGTAATTTAGTAGAGTGTAGTCAAACCCGGTTGTTTTAATTAATACTGGATTAATAGTAGTTAGTAATTAAGTTATTTAGTAATTAGGTTAGTGTAATTTAGTAGAGTATAGTCAAACCCGGTTGTTTTAAAGTCAAAACCAAAGAATATTGGTGACTTACAAAAGTGGGAACTGACACTAAAACTATCTAGGCCGACTAGCGTTTGGTGACACTTTACTTTTTTTTCAGTGCAATAATAAAAATAATTAATTTAATTTCTGTAGTTGGTAAAACTAGTGTTCTAGCAAGTGTATGATAAGTTAAGAAATGTTTGGAGGAGTGCCACTTCCTCTTTGAACCTGAAATTGAGGCTCTTCAATAGTAATGTCCTGTCAGTTCTAATGTATGGTTCTGAAAGCTGGGCGCTGACAAAACAGCTAGAGAAAAGAATCCAAGGTTTTGAAAATAATTGTTTTCGAGGGAATCCCGGAACCAACTGGACGGACAAAATAACTAACTCATTCAATAGAGAGAAGACTGAACAGCCACTTGTTATTGGTAAACTCATAAGCAGTTGGTGGCGATATTGGGGACACATGGTTAGAATGGGCAGCAATCGTCTGCCTCATGATGTTTGGTGTTGGACTCCTCCAGGAGTTCGACGGCGCGGACGACAGAAGGCTACACTTGGACGATGCCTAGATAAAGACGCAGCGCTCTCGAGAACATCACTCGATGATCTTAGGCCGAAGACGCTGGAGAGGTCATCGTGGAGAGGCATCGTTGCCGCCTTATGTGCCGACCGGTGTAGGAAGTCTAAGTAAGTAAGTGTCGCCAAACGCTAGATGGTGTTGAAACAACAATGAAATAAAGAAAAACGGGAAACAACATAAAAAGGACTCAACAATCGATATAACAAAAAAAATTCTTCAACCACCCTCATGAACCTTAGAATCAAAGTTATCATTACGCCACTTTGAGATTATGTACTAAAAGTGGTATAGAGACAAACTTATCCAGTAAATTCTGGTTTCAGTACCAATAATGGTAGCAGCGATAGCTGCAACCTAGTAAAGGACGAACCACAGCCAATGGTAAAAAAAATTTAAAAAAAGCATTAGTAAAACTGGCAAGTGAGAAGAAATGGCCATTTCTAGCTAATACAGGAATGATAGCCTTTATCTAAATTAATCTTAATAGTAAAATATTATTTTGAAATAAATTTATGGGAATTTCGAAATATAGCCTGAAATCCCTAAAATTGATGTCGGATCGTAACAAAAAGAACGTATTGGAATCGCCATGACCGAAAGCTATATACCCTTTTTCGCATTGGTAGCAATGAATTGTCCTTTTTCGTGGTCAAAGAAGCAAAAACTTACCAGGAATATGGCACACACAGGGTGCTACTTCTGCATCGAATGGCAGAACAGGGACGGAACAGAAGAACTGTGGGCTCTAACTCCTTTTTTTTTTTAGCCTGATGAGGAACAACAAGAAGACGAGACATATGAGCAGTATGAGGAGCGAGTGGTTAACAAGAGAGCAGCAATGATGTATAATGTCATTCAGTCGAAATTAGAGACAAAAGAGTCTGTCGGATTTAATGAACTCCTTCGTCGAAATACAAAGAAGCAGGTAATCATAGCTGAACAACTTCATATATATATATATATATATATATATATATATATATATATATATATATATATATATATATATATACATATATATATATATATATATATATATATATATATATATATATATATATATATATATATATATATATATATATATATATATATATATATATATATATATATATATATATATATATATATATATATATATACATATATATATATATATATATTGTATCTCTTCTTGTTTATATTTGTTTCAATAAATTAGGGTAATCTTCAACCCTGGCATATGGGTTTTTTGTTGATTGTGGGTAATTTTGACTAATTTCTTGGAAGGTTTTTCACTGATAGGAATTGTGAATTTTTGGCGGATATTTAATATACAAATAAAGGAGGTAATTTTCAGGGTGTAATTTTTCAGACAGGTGAAGAAACGGTTAAACAGTATATTAGGCTCCTTTGTATGATTAGTAATGTTGGTAGGTCCCAACTGGATACCGTGATGTCATACAACGTCATATATATGAAAACCAATGAGCCAATGAGGAGGAAGTTAGTTTCCCGTTTGCTGATTGGCTTAAAATTTCATAAAGGACCAATTAGGTTTCACTGAGGTTAGGTTTTCATCCAACAAAACATTATACAACTTGTTTCCATCAAATTTTTTTTTTTTCTGTCTGAAAATATAAAACCAGACCCAATCTACGTTGTTATTTCTAAAATTTGTAAGAGATACAAGCTAGCGAGTAGCTAAGGTGTCTTATGTTTCTGTGATGATATGACGTTTTTGATAATTTTCAGAGCGTTTCCTTTTTTTTTTGTCCATTAAGGGAAGTCAGGGTTTTTTAATATAGAAATTACATAGAGCCAGGTTTCATTAAAAGGTGACGAGTTTTATTATTTGGTCTACCTTGTTTGTTTGGGTCTAGCCAGTTTACCCTGTTATGCCTCAAAGCTGGCGGATCGAGAATCGAGATGATACTTTCAGGTAATGTTTTTTTTTGGGGGGGGGAGGGAGGTAAGGGGGCTTTGAATTGTTTGTTGGAGGGAAGGGGGTAAAATATCTTCTCTGGTCCTGGCTAAGAGTAAGTGCTCTTTTTTTCCTTTTTATGTCTATCAACTGACAGATTCTTTGGCGACAGAACAGTCGAGGGTTAGCGAGGTCATGATTAAATTAAAGTCTAAATTTTGAGCAAAAGAAGTATATTGCACCTATGCAAAAGACTATTCCACAAAAAAAAGGGAAAAATAGGACTCCGTTATTTTAACTTAATTTTTGGCCATAGTTCGAGGCCACGTTACCTTCTATGCCTATTAATTTGAGAGCTAATTAGAGACTTTTCGTTTTATCAGTATTATAATTCCAGGCGAATTTGGATCCAATTATTTAATTACAGGTCTATTATTTATACCAAATTAGTAAATAGATAAAATGGTATATATTTAATTAATTAAACAAACTATATTATATTTATTAAACAAATGTTATTTGATCAATATATTATATTCATTAAGGCCTTAAATTTGGATGCAATTATTTATAATTATAGATTTAATAATTAATGCCAGATTAGATTAACAAAGAAATTGGATTTATTAAATTAAATTAATATGATATTAAAACGTATTAAGCAAAGAAAAAGGAAAAATAATAAATGAAAAATAGAATAAAAAAGCAGAGAAAAACGAGGGTAGTGTCAGCCAGTGGAAAAACCTGAACCGAAAATAAGCGGATATTTCGATGAGAACCTCCGCTAAGTCGTCTTCAGCGCTCAGAAAAAATAGAAAACAAAAACAAAATCTAACCTTTTGAAGTAAACTTCACGAGAAGAGAAATAATTGAAACTTATTAATTCGACTTTTCTTTGGTTTCAGGTTGCCCAAAAGTTCTACACCCTTCTTGTTTTGAAGAAACAAAAAATCATCAATATAAAACAAGATGAATCGTGTGGACCTATAGAATTAAGTCGAAACATTAATTTTGAGAATCCAACGTTATAATTCTGAACAATTTTCAAATTGTTTTTATTTTGTACTAAATCCTACCCTTGGCAAAAATTTTGAAAGCTAGTACAAAGTGAGCCAGGGTGCTGAAGTAATTGGACTTGTTTATAAGAAATGATGTACAAAATTGTATAAATACTTTCGTGATTGTGGTTAAGGCGTTGTGAAGGATTTGTGAGTTTTGTTATCTTTGTTTTGTCTAAGTGTTTTATTTTTATATATCTGCCATTTTCTTTTTGTTTAATTGCACCTTGTCAGCATGTATTTTGTGAGATTGGCGATTATTGATTGCGAGGAATTTTTCCGCAACTCTGGGTGTTGTTAGCAACTCTTTTAGAATTCCTGATGGCGTATGGCATGGCTGGTATATAGTTTTTTCTTGCTTTGCTTTCAAATATGTTTGGCTTCTGAACAGGTCAAATGGGGAAGCGTACAGGGGCGCCATTCGCGAAAAAATGGGGGGAGGCAACTTTTTTTTCATTTACCATGGTTTTTCTGTTTTTTCGCTAAAAATAGCAAAAAATCCGTTTTTCTTAATCTAGAGGGGGGGGGGGTAATTGACGCACCTGAATATATAAAAGCTATACTTCGCCAAGTCTCGATTATTTTTATTTCTCATTCAAAATGAAGCAATGAAACCGACCGTCAACGTTTAGCGACTTGGAATACTTTCTGCTAGCGTGTGGAAACAGGTTTTAGCGGTCAATTTTTTTAAGTTTTTTTTTATCCCAGAAAAAAGCCTAAAATGTTAGCCTATGATCCAACGTTAAAATGGACGTTTTATCTTCAAACGGAAGTCCTCTTTGGATTGCTAAAAAAGATATTTCAAAGATTATCATTAAAAAATAACACTTCTTAATTCATTTACTAATGCAGAGGTACCAATAGGGAGGCGACATTAGACTTTCTCCTAGATTTTTTGGAAAATAATATTTTTTTATTTTCATTTAGAAAGAATAAAAAAAAACAGAATTGCACCCCTCCATAGATTTTGAAAAATTCGTTTTTTGAATCTACTTTTTTGAAATCAGCCCCACCCCATCCACATTTTTGTGAAATATTTTAGAACGAATCAAGAAGAATATCTATGATTATAGATTAATATCGAGGTAAATTTTAACTTTTAAGTTTAACTATTTGAAAGCTTATAAGTTTAGAAGCCTTAGATTTTTACTGAGATTTCTTTTTTAGCCTTTTAACATTTCGGCGCTTCGCTGTAAAGTTCAAGGGGCAATTTATTTTAAATGATCCGAATCGCAAACTAATTTTTGATGAAGAAAGAAAAAAAAACATTTCAACAAATTGTCCCTTCTCTTCTCTTTCTTCTCTTTACTAATCATATTTTTAGTTTTACTAAAGTTGAAACTAAAAAAGACAGGTATTAAATTTTTGCCCCCGATTAAAGTAATATTGATTAAAATATATTTGACATTAGCCCATTAAAATATATCACAAGTTTAAAATAATATGTAAGCTCTAGTCGTGAAGTAATGAAGGATTTAATAGAAAACCTAAATTAGTGACTAAAACTGTAGATGAAATCAGTGACAAAAAAAATTAATTACTGGTAGAATTTAATCAATTAATGACAGAAACTCAACAAATAAACGATGAACAATAGACAGTTAGTTTTTTTTTTTTTCAAGGCTTTGACGGAAGAAAGATTGACCTAATTTTTTGACTAATGGATTTAACTTGACTAGCAGGAAATATTTATATTAGTAGTGTCAAGTAATCCTCTCTGTCATAAACCGTTGGAAGATGGACCTCTCAAATAATTAGAGACTGCTTTAATGTTTAAAATTCTAGTTCTTTTGTAAGCTATTAAGCTGATAACTCGAGTTGTCAGCTTTGTCAAAAACATGAAATGTGTCGATTCAAGTGGTTAGTCCAAACATGTACTTAAGGCTAAATAACTATAGAAGTTGCCAAGATCCGTGGGTGTGTCTAAGGTTCAAATCCATACTAATTAAAGCCCGCTTATCACCCACCAATGGCATACTCTCCGTCTCAGACTTGGACAAGTGTGCAAATATGATTTGTTATTTCATTAAAAAGCTTATTTGGAAAGTACAGCCATAGCTATGTTGTAAATGTATATTTTGATAGAAGTAATTTTTTGCCAGTCTCTATCAAATATGATTCATTTCTTTTTTATTAATATCATATGATGTTACATAACATATTTTTAGCCCAAGGAAAGACCGATATTCTGTATGTAGTTTCAGTTGTAGATGGCACTCCTTTGATGAGGAAAAATATTTTAGACAAACTGATTTGGTGTTTATTTATACGCCGGAGAGAGACAAAATACGTGGAACAAAGTCGACTACAATCGCCATGTAACTATCTTGGCTAATTCACAAGATCAGATTATGCAATTAAATATATATACATATATATTTTTTCTACCTATAAAAATTATTCGTGTATTTCATTCCAAGTACGATGGTTTGACAAGGTTTGAGCGGCCGTGTCTTGGATGCAGGGCCATATCCAGGATTTCTTTTAAGGGGGGGGGGGGGTACGAAAAAAGTTAGTGAGTATCAAGTGGTTTCTGTGTGCGAAAACTTGTTTACGTGTGCAAAAATTTTTTTTGCAAAAAATGTCTGTGTGCAAAATTTTTTTTTACTTTTGTATAAGTCGGACAAAAATCAAGGGTTTGGGGGATAAACAGAGTAACTACTTTCCCTTGATACGGCGATGCTTGGACGCAATAACATTTCAAAACAAATTACAATCAAATCGAATCCTTCAGTAGTTTGTCCAAAATTTCTTTTGTTTCAAAAAATTGATTTATTTACATTTTTGCTATTTTATTTTGATGTGTTGATTAATTTGGTCTATGATTAATTAAATGGAGTTTTTGCTAACATTGGACCCTTCTAAGTAGTTTTTGTAAAAAGAAACGGGAACGTCACTTTTCTCGGAGGAAAGATTTTTTTTTATTTAAGAAAATGCATTGTATTAATATTTATGTTTATGCTTTATTGCTGACAAGAAATAGGCTTTAATTTGGAATAGTCTAATCTTGCCAAAGCTCAAGAATCTTTGATTTTAACAGACAAAATTTTTATGTCTTCTAAAATTTCTTGTAATTGCTAAGTTATTCAAAAATTCAAAATACCGGCGTATTGTTGTTTGAAACTTTTATGTTTTTGCGGAGAAAAATGATGAAATAAGACTATTGGCATATCGCTAAGCAATTGATGACAATAGAATTGTCATTCTGACAAGACAAGAAAACTGATTAAATTCATATACTTGGGATATTTAGAGCAGGGCCACCGAAAAGGGTACTACCAAGGATCTTTTGTCGCTGGCCCGGCATATTAAACGGTCCAACTTCCTGGTCCTATCTTTATTGCGTGAACAAAATAATTTCAAGAAATGAGCCCTTTTCTGGCATCAGAATAGTTACAAACAAACCAAGATACGAAAATTTTGACTGTATAACCAATATCTGTCCTAATCAACAAGTAAATGAAAACACGAAAAAATTACGATTCTTCATGGGCATAATTCACACTATTGGCTACCTTGCCAACCAATGACAACCCAAAGAATGAATGCACACTATTCATTGGAGTTCTGTCTTTTAAAGCCAATGTATATGCAGAAGAAAAACAACTTTGAAAATAACATGGTATCAGAGCAAGGCCGTATCCAGGGGGGGGGGGTTACCCGGTTTGCACCCCCCCCCCCCCTAAATTTTTTACCGACTCGAAAATAAGTCGAAAATTAGTAAAACATAGGTAAAAATCAGTAAAATTAGTCGAAAACTGAGTCAAAAATTAGTAACCCCCCCCCCCGAAAAAAAAATCCTGGACCCGCCCTTGTATCAGAGGCATGAAGCAATAAAAGATTTACTTATCAAGTCATAATTTGATTTTTGTATTGTATCGGATTAACGGTGCTTCTTGACTTCTAAGGTCCTTGTATCGGCCCTGCAGCATATTGTCTAGGGGGGGGGGGGCAGTCGATAGTGTGATGGAGGGCCTTTTATCAACTGCTTTTCCAACCATCTGCTTTTTTAGTCATATCTAATGTAAATTTCAAAGTGGGGGGGGGGGGCAATTGCCCCCCCCCCCCTCTCTACGCCCATGCTGCAGTGTGGTGCTACAGTTAAGTTTGATCTAGCTATGCGGTAATTTTACGTAAATCATTATTCGCCAAGTTTTACATGTGTTTACTTTTCGAAAATTAAGGCTCGTTCACAATGAGATTTTACTAATACCAAGATTAAGCTAGCGCTAATTTAAGTCAACTAGAATTTTTCGCTGGGTTTTTCAACAATCAGAAAATTCTATGAAAAATCTTCATATGGCTCAAATTAGCTCTAGTTAGATCTTGGTGTTAGTAAAATCTGATTATAGTTGGGGCATTATTGTTCCTGCTGGTCGTATTGGGGATATTTTAGTGTAACTCCAATTTATCAAAATATGACGAAGCAACCTATCTGGTTTATATTATTTGTTATATTTTGAAATAATGGACTATTTTCTTTTTTTCTCTTTTTTTGTTACAAACTTATTTTAATTGGATATAGTGCATGCATTAGATCCAGTTTAACTATTTCCCTGTATTTTAGTGAGCACTGTATTAATTATATTGTTTAAATCAATTATGATTGCATGTCAACAGACTGAACTTCCAATGAGTGATGTTTTTCTACTTTGAGAGTCAATTTTCAATACTCTTTCAGCACTAAAAATCAAGACATGAGTCAGGCGAGATGCTAAGTACCTCTCTGCAGAGCCATTGAATGTCTGTGTAGGGAGGGGGGCTGACGTAGGCGTGGGAGTATAGAGAAAACTATATTGAAAGCGTAATACGTCTTTAAAATTTTAAATGTAATAGCCGAAATGTCCTAAGTTCGAAAAATAAATCTTGTAATCGAAATTTTAATTAAGGATGAGTAAAAGGGGTATCCATGATTTATATTCGAACATAATTAACGCTATAAATTTTATAATTCGCAATAATTACCTTATTATTTAATAACTTAAATATTTAGGAGTTTCCAGATGAGAAGTTTTAAAATTTGCTGCTGTTTCATTAATTTCAATGATATCTACACAATTATTCTTCTTTGTTCTTTCAGAAAAGAATTATTTAAATGTTGAGTTATGAATTAATAAAAAAGAATATCGATTATAGATAATTATGATGCAATATTCTTTTTCTTTCTTACTATATCTCGGTGATTGCAAAAGGAATTGACTTTAGAAATATAAAGGCCTATATGGGCCAGGTTTTGAATACGCTTTTTCGAACCATCAAACCCCTGCCCAAGCCGAGTGGCTAGCGCACTAGACTTGTAACATTTTTTCTGCGAGGACAGGGGTTCGAATCCGGGGGTCGCTGGTTATTTGATTTGGAACATGAATCAGTAGTGTGACTGCAAGCCCAGCCAGGGGCGGATCCAGGAGTTTTTTTTTAGGGGGGGGGGGCGCAAAAGAGGTTGATCCGACAAACTTGCGTTAGGAGCAAGTTTAATTAACGCAAACTTGAGTTAGTTAACTATATTACACTACCTTAGACTACGCTAAGGGGGGGGGGGCGCCCCCTGGATCTGCCACTGAGCCCAGCCAGAGTCGACCCATCTCTAAATAGATACCTGGAGACATCTAGTAAGAAAATACAGGAAGCGTCGGAATGATGTGTCCCCAACCGCGCATAATGCTCCCAGTCAAAACGGGAGAATCAGGAGATCGGTACCTGCGCTACGCACCACAATTGGTCAATATGCGAAAAATTTAGTTTTCTTTAATCCCTACACTAATAACACTCATTATCCCCTCGCCAAGGTGTAGATGGAAGAACTTGAAATTTTAAATGAAAAGAAATTCAGGGGAGGGGTTAGGAGGTTTGAACCTTCTCCCCCTCAAAGATATGTCTGCCCGACTCACAAAAACAACATAATTTAAATGCATTAAAACACATTTTTGATGCGTTTTTTGTACCCCCCCCCCCCCTCCGAGTAAAAATCCTGGATACAGCCCTGGAAGAGATATACTTACTTTAAGCAGGGATGAAAAGAAACGCAGTGTTTTGTTATTCCGAATCTTAGTGAGCTTCTATGTTTATTTATTTGTTTGGCTAAAGGTTTTAGCGAAATCTTCTTTTCTTATGGAGTAGGCAATTACATACTATCCCTATTTTTTGAACAAGAGTTATATCTGCAAAATAAGTGCCTTTGGTTGCAAAAGCACTTGACAATTATTATACCAGTTCTATCTTGTGAGGGTTTCTTTTCAGATTTTTTTTACTCCATACTGGGAGTTTTGACTAAAGTCAGGTGTCAGTTTGCTATTATCTCATTTCCTCTTTTGTCTACTTCGCTTTTGTTTTTTACATTTTTTGTTGGGCGGACTGGTGTATCTACTATTGTCGCAATTTGGATATCAGTTATTCTGTTTTTTAATCTCTTTTTCCAGTGACGATAAAATGTAATAAATAGTGTTGTATATTTTATAGTATAATAAATGATTTTAAAACTTTTTGGGGTTTTTTCTTTTGAAAGAAAAAGGTCCTTTTATTAACTCAAGTGATGGCCAAGAATACTTTATTGGAGATGAATTTTTATGAGTTAAAAGTGATCGAAGGGCAACATTCCCCCTCTCACGCCTTTTCCCCCTAAATGCATCCGGTCAAAATTTTGAGATAGCAATTTTGTTCAGAACAGTCCAAAGGTTGAATAACTAGGCCTCTGAGACTGACAATGTACCCTTAGCCCCTGGGGAAAGGGCTGTAAATTATGGAAGTTGCTCAGATTTGATATGTACAAGTCGTTTTTCTTCTCACAAGATTTGTATAAGTAAGCCAATTAGGTAAGCCAATTTTTTCTAACAAGCTTTACATAGGTAAGCCAAATATTTGAATTAGGTAAGCTAACTGGCTGTATTATATCCTCATAGTAAACTATGAGGCTAAGTGTATAAATAAGGGTAGCTGCATTATAGTCCCGTTGCACATTGACCTGTTCTGCTCAAGCCGATTTTTATTTCCAATAAGATTTGCATAGGCAAGCCAATTATTTGAATTAGGCAAGCTAACTGGCTGCATTATATCCTAATGGTAGGCTATACATTACATTTCAACTGAGGCACAAGTTGAAGAATACTTTGAGGTATAAGTAGCCTATACCTTAAGGCATACTTATGGTATACCTTACATTTCAACTTATCTTACTTTCTATGCTTATTTAGTTATATTGATTTACTTAAACACTAGGTAATGTATATTTAGCTATACATTATTTATTTCAATGCATTCCTGTTGTTTGAATTTTGCACGTATTAATCGTGACCCTGACTACCCCCTGCTGTTCAGTCTTGTGTGGGTTTTTTCATTGGTGCTTGACAATCATGTAAGAGTATGCCCCTACATTTTTGGGTATGCCCTTACATGACTCCCTCATTTAAGGATATTTGAGGTGTATTTAATATTATTGCAATTTGGATATCAGCTATTCCTTTTTTTCCTTCCTCGTTTTTTTTCCAGTGACGATAAATGGTAATAAATAGTGTTGTATATTTTATTGTATAATAAATGATTTTAAAACTTGGAGCTTTTCCTTATAAAAGGAAAAAGGTTCTTTTATTAATTTAAGTGATTGCTGAAAATCTTTTATTGGAGAAGAATATATTGTTCTTTGCCCAGATTTGAGCCATTTTTGCCAGATTTGCCAGATTTGCCAGATTTGAGCCATTTTTGAGCCTTATAAAAGGAAAAAGGTTCTTTTATTAATTTAAGTGATTGCTGAAAATCTTTTATTGGAGAAGAATATATTGTTCTTTGCCCAGATTTGAGCCATTTTTGCCAGATTTGCCAGATTTGCCAGATTGCCAGATTTGAGCCATTTTTGAGCCTTATAAAAGGAAAAAGGTTCTTTTATTAATTTAAGTGATTGCTGAAAATCTTTTATTGGAGAAGAATATATTGTTCTTTGCCCAGATTTGAGCCATTTTTTATCTACAAAATTTGCTCAAGTAAGCCAATGAGCCAGCTAGCCAACTTATTAGATATGCCAGCTAGCCAGCTTATGTCTTTTCCCCATACCTCGAGTAGCTGTGTGAAGAACTCGATATGAATTTTCATAACCACCGATCTACTCAAATTCATTTTCTGTTCCCTCGTTGTATTATTGATGCTGTATTAGCCGAGGTGTGACAAAGCTGTAAGGATACAAGTAGTTCTGTTTCTCTGAGACTAGCCTCCTTGTTGAGCTAACTGTATGGCAAGCCAAATGGAGTTTATAGGTGAGTCTCATCTTCTTGATAAAGCTTCTGAAACTCTTGATGCGTGTGACAACCACTTTTTTCCAACTGTGCATTTACTCTATATTGTATTCTACTGCTACAACGACATCTGTGTATTGTTCATCTTATTCCTGGAATACCAGAAGAGTTTTCTGAAACTCTTGATGCGTGCGACAACCGTTTTTTTCCAACTGTGCATTCACTCTATATTGTATTCTACCTGTTACCACGACATCTGTGCATTGTTCATCTTCTTAGAATATCATGGCTTCTGGAGTCCACTTCGGTCTCCTTTTGGCTTCACGACGATTTTCAATCTGCAGGGGATGATGGGTCAGGAATAAGTTTTATTACCATCTAAGTGATTTAATCGCAGATATTGTTATGTCTTAGGAAATTGAAAATACTTTTGTGTAGATGTCTTTCAGTTTTAGCTGGTAGGCTTGCAACAAGTTGATGTCAGGCTGGAGGTTTGCCTCACTGAAGATTCTGCTAATTTTGTTTACTTCCAGCTGGATACATTGATATTCAAAAATCAGGTGGTTCAAGGATTCTGAAATAGAGCTGTAAAGTCTGCAATATGAATCGGCTTGTTTATGCCAAGTAAACTCCTCTTTTCTTAGGATCAAAGAGTTGCTTTTGATTCTATAATACAGAATGTTATCTGCCCTTGATGGAAATAAGGATGGAATTGGTATTTTTGTTCTTTGGAGGAACTCTTCTTCTGAGTATGTCTATGAAGGTCTGGGCCTTCAAATTGGGATTAATTGGATTATGAAAGGAGCTATTAGCTAGCTGGTTTGCTGCCTCATTATATGTGATGCCTTGGTCGATGGGGTATGCTGGAACTTTACTTCGATAAGGCCATTTTGGAGACTGAATAATTGATCTCTGATTGTCCTCAGGTCTGTATCCATGGCACTCCAATGGATATTATCAATGAGCTGAAGGGTGCCTTTGGACGCTAAAGCAGGACGCTCCATTTGGCACGCTAAAGTAGCTTCAAATAAACCTCCAAATTTAGACAGGAGAGAGCAGCATGAACGGTCTTGTAAACATGTCTATTAATTGCAATGTCAAAGTGGATATTGGCGATGTTTTAAGCGACTTTGGAAGGAAATGAGGACGGATCAAAAATATAAGAAGTATTTACAGTGCTTGTGGTGATTTGTATCTGATTCAAGGATTAGCAAGATTAGATCTCTTCAGTTTGGTTAATTGGACTCATTATTTTATCTTTTTTAGCAGCATAGTAATAAATAAGCTCAAAAAGGGGAATGTGACAGTAGTATTTTTAATTGCGGGTAAATTTCTGGACTTCCCGTAGTTCTGAGCTGGTGTCCCTCCTCCCCCCTCCTGAAAAAATCCTAAATACGCCACTGGTAAAGATAGATGTTTCATTACATCTTTCCAGGACATGGTTTAGGCTCTGGAAACACTATTGAATGTTTCATTTCATCTAATTCGACTAGTCTCAAAAATGGCAAAAAAGCCCCCTTTCAAGGATTTTCCCACAAAAAGACTAATCTTGGATACACTGTAAAAATGACAGAGTCGAAAGGTCACCCATCCTCCACAATCTTGGTTACATCTTTAAGTTAGAGCACTACCTACTCACCTGTGCATGACTGACATGCACCCTTCCTTGCGTAAGGTTGCTCAAACTTCTCTAAACGCATGCGTACTCTACCAAACCTTCCAAAATTGCTTTTAAATCTCTCATATAACAACCTACTGTCATATATAAATAAAATATTAAATTGTACAAATATTCGGTCAAACATGAGTGTTAGATGCCTTTCTCAGTTTCTCTTACGTAACGTCACGTAACTACATACTTTAGCATACATACATAAAATGCTAAGTACTAAAATACTCTAAATATTACATACGTAACTAAATACTAACTACAATTTCAGGATCCAACTTCAGGTCTTATCTTGGCCACCTTGTGTGAAGTCAATGTTTTTGGAACCAGCGACAGGGAAAGAAATTGCTAAAATTGTTATGGGATTGAAAAATTGTTCGTCGTCTGGCCCTGATAATATTCCTACTAAAGTAATTAAGTTCAGACTTCCTTCCATTATTTCTCCCTTAACAAAACTTATTAACCTCTCCTTTCAGCATGGTATTTTTCCCGAGTAGTCTCAAGCGTGCTCGAGTCATCATATTATATAAGGGGGGTGGGAGACACAAAACGATCCAGCCAACTATCGGCCAAATTCTTTGTTGTCCGTGTTTTGCAAAATATTTGAGAAGGCGATGCCTTCTCGTCTTAATAATTTTCTTTCTTCTAAAGATTTTTTTCACGATTTTCAATTTGGTTTTCGAGCAAATCATTCGGCTGAGCATGCTTGTGCAGTTTTACTGAATTATCTTCACTCTGCCATAGACTCCCATTTGATTCCTGCTGCTTTGTTTCTGGATGTTCGTAAAGCCTTTGATTCTTTAACCCACAGTGTTCTTCTATTTAAACTTTCTCATTTTGGCGTAAGAGGTAGTGCGTTTTATTGGTTCAAGTCTTTCTTGTCTGGTAGAATAATGTCTGTTGATCCACTTTTTCGCTAACCATCAAGTGTTGACCAGGGGGTCCCTCAAGGGTCAGTTTTAGGGCCGGCAATGTTTTTAATTTATATAAATGACCTAATTTTTGTAGTTGGAAATAAAAATCCTCTTTATTGCTGTCGTCTATGTCATCCAATAGTCTCCCTTACCCATAACTATTATTTGCATACCTCGGATTCTCTTGTTACTTTCGCCGATGATACCACCCTTATTACTTCTGGGAGAACAGAGGATGAGGTTCGTACAACGTTAGTGGACCTCTTTGAGAGAGTTTCAATTTAGTTTGATGCTAACTCTCTTGCCTTAAATGTTTCTAAAACTAATTTTTTAGTTTTTTCTCGTATATCCCAGGCTTGTCCTCAATTATCTGAAATTCATATATCCAAAGGCTTTATTAGTAGACCAAAGGATGGCCATGTCCGTTTCCTAGGTATCCTCCTAGATGAAAATTTATCTTTTAAACACCATATTGATTTGATTAAAATGAAGGTATGCAGAAACCTCGGTATTCTAAGAAAACTAAAACATATCTTTCCAGGACCAATTCTACGAATCCTATTTCATAGGTTAATTCATTCTTATGTTTCCTATTGTTCAGTCATATGGATGTCTACTTTCCCTTCTTTTCTCAAACCACTTTCGAATATTTATGATAAAGCTATAAATCTTATCCAGGATGTTAATCGTTCGGCAACTAAACCGTTATTTGATATTAAAAAACTTTATATTCTTTCCTGTGCGTCTTTCGCTTTTCTTCAGCTCCATGGTGATATTCCTAGGTCCCTTAGATTTACGTCTTCTTTTGTATCTGATCGGTCAAATTATCAACTCCGTAGTTCTCTAAATATCCAAATTTCCCATACACCAACAACAAGATCCGATTTTAATCCTCTTGTTGCGTGTCATTTGACATGGAACGCCCTTCCCGATTCGGCGCGAGAATGCCACTCGTTTGGCACCTTCAAAAGACTAGTAAAAAAAATATTTGTTTTCATGTGATTAATTTTCTTTACTTTTGTCTGCTGCCAATAGTTTTTTTTCATTTAATTGCTTTTTTTTTTTTTTTAGAAGTTATGATTCACTGTAGTTTGATAAAGCTTATTTAGTGAACTCTCCTTTTTTTCGTTTTATGAAGCAAATGCTTTACATGTTAAAAGTTCAAATGCTTATGTTTATATGTTTAAAGTTTAATCTTATGTTTATATTGTTTAAATCTTAAGCGTTTAAATGTTTGTTTATTTGATCTTTTCATAATCCCCCTCCTACAGGCCATGGAGCCTTTGTGGGGATTTGTAGATTGTTATGTAATTATTTTACTGATATATGAAAATAAATCTATCTATCTAAATCTATCTATCTATCTATCTATCTATTACATAATTTTGTCAAAATCCTCAAGCCAAACTCATTTCCTTTACAAATTTTGGTAAAAAAAAAATTCAACCGTTGAATTGGACGGTAAAATAAGACATATTATGACTGTCGATGTTGAGTATCGGGGAGATACCTGCCTAATCAAATCAAGAAAATAATCTTTGATATTTTTTCTGGTAAATGAGTTTGGGAGCTTATTCAAAGTGTACCCAACTGAAAAGGACTTAAATTAAGCTTTCGGATCAGAATAGGATGATGGAAACGCGCTATGATGGAAACAGGGACAAAAATGTGGACAATATATGACAAGACTTTAAATGTTTGCTTTTTGTCTTTTTCAGGCCGTTCTCTCATCAAACATGTACAGTTCGACACAAAATGCAACCTGTTGGTAACTTTAGGTAGATCATGTCTACTTTTTCCCTTTTTTAATTAAAATGAATCTATGAGGCGTCTAATATGGGATATTTGTACAATTTAGGGCCTTTATCCTCAAATTTAATCTATCCATTTCACAGATGAAAAAACTAGAATAAATTTGAGAGCGAACATGGTTTATTGTTGCTTATATCTTCACCCTCTTCACCTATTTGGGAGCGTTATTTTTCAAGCGAAGATCAGGGGGGGGGGGACAAAGTTGAAGCCAATTTTCCCAAATCAAGTGGAAATGACAGTAAAAACTAAAAAAAATAAGCCGTTGGATACCATAAAGGTACTACTTAGTACTTTAAAAGTACTATAAAGGTACTTTATAGTGCTATATAAAGGTAACTTATAGTACTATAAAGGTAAATATGTACTAACTGATCTGTTTCTGTTGATGCTTGAGTTATGTAGGTTTATCTTAGTTTTCACCAGATTTTGGAAGAAACTAAAATTCATCTGGGGGGGGGGTGGCAAACTCGGGTCTGGTGGGGCAAACCGAGGTCTGGGAGGGGCAGTTGCCCCCTTGCCCCACATAAATTATGCCCCTGGTGAAGATTAGGTTGAAATTCTTTAGATGCCTTGTTTGTGTTCAAAAATACTTCCTTTCTTTCGTGAATATCTAGTATCTAGAGCGAGATTTCTAAAGAAACGAAAGCTAGATTATATATCAGAAGAGGGATCGCAAATTGTACAAAGATGTGCTTGAACAGTTAATTCGTACCCGGTTAATCTATATATTACCGATTTGTAGCATGACCTCTAAATTTTACCTAAAAGGTACAACTATACGGCTTTGGCATAGCCGATGGTAACTATTGTATCAGGTAGTCTTAATCGTAAAAGTTTATTCGGAAAATAAACCTATGGGATATAAAAAAGAGCCCCAAACTCCCGGAAACTGTATCCTATCGAAATGAAAGTGACCATTGGAATCATCGTAGTTGAAGACTCTATGCAGGGAAATATAACTCTATCTAGAACAATAAAAAAAATTACTTCTTTGCATGGAGTGATCTTATATGCCCCTTTTTTCTTCTTCGCTGCTAGAAGTGTGGGGCACTTGAACATCACACAGAGCTGTTAAGAGTTTATTTGGAAGCTAACTTTTATATCAACATGCTTCTTATAAATACATTTTGATAAGGTCATCATAAGGTGCAATTGGGCTCCGGAAGTGACTCTTTTTGGTGTCGTTTCTGGAGTGGAAAGGCTAGAAAGCATTGAAAACAGCCTACCATCATAATCTCAATGATTGAAAAATATAAACGTGAGATTTAAAATTCACATCTTGGCTGCTCCCTTCCCCAAACCTCTTAGTAAGTTCCATAAATCGTCTTTCGACTAGCAGAACTAGCAGCCTACTGCAACATCACGGAGAAATATGGCCAAAACCCTAAACTGGAGGCTCTAAGTCCTACATCTTGAAAAACGAGGTAAATGAGTTGGAAGGATATGCCACAGTGAGGATAGTTTTTCATTCACAATTCGTCTGATATCCAGCAGGCTACTGTAACATCATAAAGATATGTTCAATGGTTCAATTTGAAGCTCTTGACTGTATCTACGTTCTTTTTGTGAGTTCTTCTTGAGAACATCATTTTAAAGTTTCATATGGTGCCACAAACGGCAATTTTTGTGCAATTTCTTGGGTTGAAAGTCTGGAATGGAAAAAAGCGTATTCTCCATGGTTGAAAACGTATTCAATAAATATTACAAAACATCTTTGCCTAACATACAGTAGGCGAAGCAAATAAAGAAGTCAACATGAGTTTTTGTTAAAACAGGATATAACTATAGGTCTTACTTCACCATGTTCTTAATCCTTCCGCACCTTTCATAAATTCTGCAATTTTTTCACATAATCAAGAAAATAAAAAAATCAATTATATATTAATTATTGTCGTATTTCAGATATATAAAGATTCTAGAAAACTGAAGAACATTAATTGAAAGAATTCTAGATGTGTAGTTGTAATACCTTTGATATTTTAGCTTTTGGGTTTTCTACAGGTGCGAATATTTTAAGAGAACTGACCGTTAAAATCATATTATTATGAAGAATACGACAAGGAAAAATAAGATTTTATTAATCAAACAAAAGTAGAACATTAAACAACAATCATTCCCCCTCCTCAAAAGGCTTTATGGCCAGGAATGCAGGAAGAAACGGTTAAACAAAATAAAAAAGAGACAAAAGTAACAAAGGAGACAAAATAAAGCACATACTAACACACACAGACACATACACTAAATAAATTGAAAAAAAATCTTCAAATTCGGGGGGAAACTGCCCTCTCCTTGCCCCTAAATGACGGGCCTGTTCATGACGCCAAGCCATGACAAATTCAAAAACGCCTTGTTGTGATGGAGGAAGTAAAATCCCTTTGTTCAAAATTTACGTTTGGCTACACATTTCACCGCTCTCAAGTAGTCCCAGGACCCCGCTAGTTCTGAAGAAAAAAATAAATAGATAAAAAGAACTCAGGGTTTCAAGCTCTTTTTTGAAATTACCGAAAACGTATTGAACAAATAAACGTTCCAATTTTTTTATTTTTTATTACAGGCTTCACGGCTCCATCACAAATGATGATTTGCCGCTAGTCCAAGCAACTACCTTATTTTGCAATACTAAGGCACTTGTTATACTTTCTTTTGAACGCGTCAAGGGAAGTATTTTCGGTGATTACTTCTCCTGGATATTTATTCCATGCGACAAACGATCGCCAGGCGGATGTCATTTTTAAATATTCTTGGCGGGGAGTACCCTGCTCAAGGTAGTCCTGACCAGCTGCACTTCGGCGAGTTGATCGCAAAGGGTTTGCTTTCAGGATAACTCCTAATTTCTTGTTGCAGTAGGATCTAATTTTACTGAGATGCTCAGTCCATGAGAGATCCAACGAGAAATTAACTCCAAGTAGGCGCAGTGCATCAACTCGCGTTATTACCTCTCCTTTGAACCCGAAATCAGGATAAGCTCTCACATTACGCGCCTTACAAATTAGGAGCTCTTTCGTTTCCCATATGTTAAAACTTACAAGCCATGCATCTGCCCACGCCTCAATTTTCACCAAGTCAGCCTAAAGCTCCTTGTGGGGTTCACTGGGATCTTCGTCTTTTACAATTGATGTTTTTGTTATTGTGTCATCCACAAAGTGGCGAGGTTTTTTCACAAGGTTTTCCCCTAGGTCATTTATGAACACTAAGAAAAGAGTTGGCCCATGAATACTTCCTTGTGGTACTCCTGATAAAACTGGGTCTTCTTCTGATACATCGAGGACAACCTGCAACGATCGTTGACGAAGAAAGTCAGCAAGCACGTCAAATAGTCGACCATGAATTCCATAGGCTTTCAGTTTACAAAGAAGTCCCTTGTGCCATACACAATGGGAATAAGTCCATTTATTTAGTCAGTGAAAACAGGTACAGAAGTATTTCGATCACATATGCAGCGATCGTCATCAGAAGAAATACTAAAGTGTTGAAATTGAAACTAACATATTTATGTAAATCAAATTGTTAATTTTCGGGACATTTATTTATATTCAGTAAAAATATATTTGTGTATTTAATCTGGTTTCAATTTAAGTGTGCCGGTTTCAATTTCCCGTCGCCGGTGCCATTGTACCCGCCGGGAGAGTCTCCCTTAAACTGCGGGGATCAGGTGGAACGAGGGCTGACGCTTCCCTTGTTTATTGGGGTACATCCCAGGATGCTGCCAGAGGGACTAGTACAGAATGCTGCTCTGAATTTTGCCGTATGGGCGAAATCAAAAGGAAATGCCAAAACCGATATCATCAAAACTGGTTGCGATTTTTTCGCCAAAGATATGGTAAACGAAGTAAAAAAAATATTTGGTCAGTGGCGAGATATGCTACTCGGCATATTGAGAGGCAGAAAGTTGCTGACACTTTTGCGGACATTTTGAAAGTTCTCGACTATTGTGATAAGAATTCAATGGCCCTACCAAAGTTCGTTATGTATGAAACAGATGAAGTCCCTACGATTCTTGGCGAGGCAAGCACTGCGCTAACCCGAAAGGTAAACGATTTATGCTCAGAATTCAAGAGGTTTGTTTCTACAGCTAAAGCACAAGGTCTATGCTGTTCCTCGACGAGTAGAGCCCCAGCCCTTACTAATCCAGTAGCTGTCTATCCCCAGCCATTTTATGTTGTTGTTCTCAAAATGCTAAAATTTCTCGATAACCCCGATGTTCGTAAGCAGTTTTTGGACAGCGTTTGTCTCGACTCAGCGGAAATTAGTGAGCTAAGAAAGTTGAAACAGGACTGAAAACTGTACGTAAAATTTAAATCATCTGCTGAGAAAATTGTTGAGAAAATGAAAGCTAGTAAGCTTGAGGTTGCTGCCATGCTTTAAGAGAAACTGTATATTGCCGCCCTGAATCGGGTTCCACCTAACATGACTCATACGGATGTAGAATCCCTTGTTCCAAGTGCATCAAGGGCAATAGAAATCAGAAACTTTGAGCGTTCCAAAGTGTTTAAGCTGTATTTTGGGACCAGGAAGGATCTTGAAGATTTTCTTGAGGCATCATTTGGGGTCGGCTTTGAGAAGCTGCCTGCGGAAGAGTTTAAGTTTCTCCCAAAAAGGTATTTTTCCTGCCATGGAGTTGGTCACATAGGGGCTGACTGCGTACTGACGCCTATTTGTGGTTGTTGTGGTGCTTCTGACCAATCCTCCACAAAGGATAATAGGTGCACGAAAGATATGTTCTGCATCATGTGCAAAATGAAAGTATGCTACAGTGTAAGGTATTCGGCTAATAAGGAGATAAACAGTGCTAAACGCCTATCAAAATGAGTCTAAAATCTGCCCTCATAAGGTTTGATGAAAAACTGAACCAAGGATCCCCCATCTCTTATGCGATTAAATAAAAAAACAAGTTTTTAACTGAAAGTGAGGAGCGACATTAAAACTTAAAACGAACAAAAATTATTCGGTATATGAAAGAGGATTTCCCCTCCTCAACGCCTCGCTCTCTACGCTAAAGTTTTTTTTTAATGTTTTAAAAAACAGAGTTGTGAGACAGAGTCAAAATTTAGCATAAAGTGCGAGGCGTTGAGGAGGGGACAGCCCCTTTCATATACGGAATAATTTCTTTTCGTTTTAAGTTTTAATGTCGCTCCTTACTTTCAGTTAAAAAACCTTTTTTTTACTGATGTATTAACTGAAAGTAAGGAGGGACATTAAAACTTAAAACGAACTGAAATTATTTCGTATATGAAAGGGGCTGTCTCTTCCTCAACACCTCGCTCTTTACGCTAAAGTTTTTTTTGTTTTAAGAAATAGAGTTGTGAGACAGAGTATAACTTTGGCGTAAAGAGCGAGGCGTTGAGGAGGGGATAGCCCCTTTCATATACAGTATAATTTCTGTTCGTTTTAAGTTTTAATGTCGCTCATTACTTTAAGTTAAAAAAAACTTGTTTATTTTATTTAATTTCTGAACTTTTTTGAATTAATGCAGCTTTTATTTTCACTCACCATACATGAATAATTAAAACGAAATTTGCCTATTAATTTTACTTTTTTTATGATTTTTCGTACGATACGACAGATACGATACGATCGAATTTTGTTCGAATCAGGAACCCCTGAATGACAAAAGCCGTTTAATTAGAATAGATAGCTCTTTTGAAACTACTAAAGAAAACTTTAGCGCAAAGAGCGAGGTATTAACTAGGGGGCGAACCCCCTCACATCCGTAATAATTTCTGTTTGTTTTAAGTTTTAATGTTGCCCCTTAATTTCAGTTGAAAAAAACCTTGTTTTTTTTATTTAATTTCTGATAGTTTTTTAAATAATTCTGGGAAATCCGGTACCCCCTTCATAGAAATGTCCCTCCCCCATCCAAATATCCTCCATGAAAAGATCCTCACACGTAAACGCCTCCTCCGACCCCCCCCCCCCTCCACCACCAGAAAAAAAATCCCTCCTGCAAACGTCTGTATGCTTCCCAATAGCCAATGCTATGTCTAAACAATGGGCAAAGTTCATAACTTGCAGCTCTTCCGCCGGGAACTGTGGGGGATGACGTCATCCTTAAAGACATATTTATTAAATTGTCGACTATGCTGAATAAAATGGCTATCTCAAAATTCTGATCAGGTGACTTCGGGAGAAAATTAGCGTGGGACGGGGCCTAGTTGCCCTCTTAGTTGCCCTCTCTAGTTGCCCTAGTTGCCCTAGTTGCCACTTAGAAAGGGCACTAGAAATTTTTGTTTTCATTTAAATGAGTCCTCTCACGATATTATAGGACCACTGGATCGATACGATCAAACCTGAAAAAAAAAAAACGCATCCGTGATCTTTCTTCTGGCAAAAAAATACAAAATTCAACATTTTTGCAGATAGGAGCTTGAAACCCCTACAGTAGGGTTTTCTGATACACTTAATCTGATGGTGTGATTTTCATTAAGATTCTACCACTTCTAGGGAGCGTTTCCCCCTTTTTCGAAAGTAAGGCAAATTTTTTCAGACTCATAACTTTTGATGGATAAGACTAAACTTGATGAAACCTATATATTAAAAATCAGCATAAAAATCCAATTCTTTTGATGTGTCCACTGGTATCAAAATTCCATTTTTTATAGTTTTGGTTACTATTGAGCCGGGTCGTTTCTGACTTACAGTTCGTTACCACCACAGTTTATAGAATTATCCAGTAAGTTTATCGCAGATCATTTCTGGTCTTCATTCTCGGTGCGAACAAAAAGCTCCTCCCACTGATTTCTGCATTAGCGGGTTAATCTGTTTCCGTCAATCAATGAGAAATGGTTAGAGAAATCTGACTTGTCTACCCGTGAAAAGATCTAATGCCGCTTATGTTTATATCTGCAAAAACGTTCTCTGGAGCACTCTCACCTTGGTCCGGGTTTTTATAATGGGTGAGATAGGGAATGATCATACTGCTAATTCTATAAACTGTGGTTACCACGAACTGTTTGATTATCTCATGGAATCTAAATGGAAATTTGCTAAATCGGTCAGTGTTATTAAAGGACTTTATATCTAAATGTGATATAATATATGTTCAGGAGCACCTTGTAACTACTTTGATCCTGGACCTTTTGGAATTAAAAACCAATCATAAAGTGTACTCGGTCACTGCACGCCACTCTCAGTCTTATGGCCGGCCTTGTGGTGGTCTAGCAACCAATAATAATAATAATAATATATTGAAAACCCGTCGTATACAGTAAATGTACAATGACAGAGTATACAAAAATGTGAAAAGAGGAAACAAAAAGAAAACATACTAAAAAATAACAACAAAAGCAACCACTTCTTAAATAGTATGCAAAATAGTACGAAAAGAGGAAACAGAAAGATAACATACTAAAAATTACAACAGAAACAACAACTTCTTCGAAAATAGCAACAAGGACAACAACTTGTGAAAGGAGACAGAAAAGGGAAACAAGAGGGAAAACTTAACAAGCAAACTTGCCCACTCGTGCCCTAGAATTGCTGGTTTTATTTTTTGCCGGCTAATAAGTGTCTCAATAGCTAGATTTGGGTCCGCTAGGCTGAAGCACCTAATCAGAAAACTATTTTTTGTCCATGGTGGCAATTTTAGTAGGTACTTGGCAAAATGGAAAAATAAAGAAAAGATTTTAGACTTTTCACTGTTTACCAATAATTTCCAGAAAGGGGTCACATATAATATATATGGCAGAGCGGTAGCGTTGTAAATACATGCCAGTAGTGGACGGTTAAATCTCAGAGTGGATTTAACGATCAAAGCATAGGAGCTGGAAATTTGCCGTTCAAGATGTGAGATCAGGAGGGAGAGGGTATGCTGTAATGAGGTACCTATTGGCAGCCCCAGATATACTATTTTTATCAACTGGTTTTACTGAGCAATCACCCAGTGTGACACTAGTAGGAGGGTCATTCTTCCAATTGTAAAGCAAGACTTCCGACTATTGGGAGTTAAATCTCAGACCGACTTTCTTGTAATTGGACTGCAGACATGAGAATATTTCTGAAAGGCGGTTAAACCTCCGGCTGAGATTCAGCGTGTCATCAGCATAGTATACTAGGGAAATGTCAATGGAACTGAGAATGCATGATGAAGGACAGCTGTCTTGAAACTCAATAATGTAGTTGTTTGTAAAACTGCCCCCTGACGGGCACCTTTACGGACTGGTATCAAAGCTGACCGTGGGGCTGGCGGAAGGCCTTTATCGGGAGGGAGCTTGAGTCGCGCGCGAAGGCGAGACTAAAGATCACGGAAATCTCGAATGATATTAGAGTTCACTCCTCTTTTAGCTGAGTTTAGCAACATAAGCGCATGAATCAATGAATCAAACGCTCTCTGCAAGTCTAAGCCACCGATCGCTAGACCTTCTCCTGATTTGTGTGCACCCAGGAGTGCATATGCAACGACATGGAGCGCTTCAGTACAACCAATGCCGCGTTGGAAACCAAATTGTCTTGGTGGACTGCAACACAGTTTCTCAAACTCATCTAAGAATAAAAGTTCAAATAACTTGCAAAGAGAAGTAGCAATCGTGATTGGACGGAGAGGAGCATTGCATAGTAATTTTTCCTTTTTTAGGAACTGGCGTAAGATCTCCAATTGAGAAAATGGTTGGGACAATACCCTGAATGAGGATAATCTGCATCAGGAGAGTTAGGTGACTAATGAGAGCGGGCCCACCACTTTTTAGATGGAGTGCGCTGATCTTATCAATCCCCAAAGATTGTTTAGGTTTTAGGCGAGAGATGGCCTTGCACACAGCTCCCTCTTTTACAACATAATCACCCTGAGGATAACTATCTAAGAAGTCGTCCAACTCAGCTTCGTATCTTTCGTTGAGGGCTGGGTCAGGAGGCAAAAATTCTGACCCATAGTACCCGTACCATTCAAAATCAGGGATGGTAGATGCGGACAAAGACTCATCACTTTTAGAGGACAGAAAACGCCAAAGGAGAGAAAGATTAATTTTGGCCCTTGCAGATTCGATATTAATCGTCTTTTTTCTGTGAGCTTTTAGCTCCTTCGCGAATTTTTTTTTTGTAAGCAGGCGGATTCAATTGACTACCCCCGAACGGGGTCGTCCACAAGAAATCCAAAGCTGAAGCCAAAATTTAGACTTAGAATGGGTATCTACTAAATCTGGATTTTCAGACCAGCCAGGAAGGGTAGGATGACGGGGTCTACTTAGAGGGATGGCAGCTTTTTCAGCACAGCGAAGGGCATGGCCAATTTCTGCGCAATAAATATCGACTGATAGTTGTGTTTCCTCCTTTGAAAGAGCAGTTAATCTAGAGAGAAGATGAAAAGGGACACGGATCTTACTAAGGACTCTGGCGGCTTCTTCTTGAAATAAAACAGGGTTAATTTTACGCCAATCACGGCGAGACCTAGGAGGTGTTTTCGAAGTTGTTTGCGTTTGTGTATCTGAGCTGTGGCAAGGAATCTCGGCTGAGAACTGTATTGGTAAGTGATCAGATAGCTGAAAATCAAGCACAACTTTGACAGGCGAAATCCTGAGATTTGCGGACACAACGCCGTGATCGAGATCTGATGTAGACACTGAGGAATGTGAAGTCATATTTTTCTTCGTCTATTTTTTATTCAGCAAGTGACTTTTTAGCAATAGAATCCAGAATTTTGTTGTGCTGAACATTTATCTGCCCACAAACTATCGTGACGACCCATCTCAGGGACTTTTTGCCATTATTGCCGCTCGTTTATCTAAATACTTGCTAAAAATAAAAGAGCAGGGTTTATGCTGTAACGCGACTAGTGACTTCAATTCTGATGATTATGATCGCCTAAGTATTATTTTCGGTCTGTTCGATGATGATTATGTAGTTGCACCGAAGAATGAGAGTTTTACTTACGTCCATAGTTCGCGTAGTACATCAAATTTAGACCATGTTTGCCATGCATCATCCGTAGCTATTGTGGAGGTTTTTGTTAGTGATTCCAATTTTACGTCAGATCATTTTCCTTTGTCTTTTAGTGCTCAGATTGGTGATCGTGGCCTTTGTTCTCATCGGCTTCTTAAATAGCTATCTGTATTTTATGTTAAATATTGATAAAGGGCATCTCCAGATCTTTTCCAGAATTCGTGCAATGATGCTACTACTACTACTAACAACTCATCGCAGCACCAAGCCACCTGAGGCCAACACAGCTACGCACGCTCCTCCTCCACCCCAGTCTATTCAAAGCTTCCCTTTCTACACCCGCCCACGAAGTTCCCATTTCCTTTAAATCTTTCTTTATGACGTCCTCCCACCCCAGACGGGGACGACCTGCTTTCCGTTTAGCCCTAGATGGTTGGCCGAAAAGAACAATCTTCGGCAATCTGTCATCCTTCATCCGCACAACATGCCCTAACTACCTCAACCTTTCTTTCATTATAGACCTAGAAAGCGGTATTGAACCACATTTTTCGTATAGCCTGTTGTTTGAAATACGGTCAGTCAGCCGGGTACCCAGAACAATCCTTAAGCAATTTCTCTGCAAAACATCTAGCAAATCTTCATCTACTTTTCAGAGAGCCCTTGCTTCAGAGCCATATTGGCCCACTGTCATTATAGTTGCTTCTAATATTCTAATCTTGGTCTGCAGACTTATCTTCCTATTCTTCCAGACTGTTTTTAACTGTAAAAAAACACCCTCAGCCCAGGCTCTTCTATTTTTAACATTTTTAACACTGCTCCCACCATCCTTACTAATAATACTACCAAGGTAAGTGAAGCTGCCCACCTGATCAATCTTTTCATTACCCAACATCACCTTTCATCTTCACTTATTCCTAGCCTTAGTGACTTAGTCTTCCTAACATTAATTTTCAAGCCAATACTAGCACCCTGAACTCGCAAAACCTCTAAAACTTCATTCATTTTGCTTGATTTGTTGGTGCGGAGTTAAAAAAAAGAATATGCGTGATTCGCGAGTTAGTCTGAACATTTACTGTAGTGAACTTACTCATGCCTTAGCTCTTGCAAAAAAATCGGCAGTACCTATTAGGCGGGTAAAAGTTGGAACTGAAGAGCGCGGTTGGTGAACTACTTATAATTTGCGAAATGCCTGCTTTTCTGCTAGGTTTTGGCTTTCAGTTTGGATTGAAGCGGATAAATCGCACGAAGGGTGGCAGTGAAAACTGTTTATTTATACTAAACGCCAGTTTGCAAAGCAGCTTTCTCGGCATCGGAAATCAATTATATCGTCTTGTTCGGAAGAAGTTCGGTCTCGGCCAAATAAGTTGTGGTCCAGTCTTGCAAAAGATATGCCCAGTAAAACACCGTCTCGTACATCACTTTCCTCATGGGTTGAGCATTATAAAATAGAATTTTCTGCTCCAAATCCACGCCTGAAAAAAAATTTATAAATTGAAACTCTGAGATTTTTTAAGCATGCTTCTAGTCCGGGACTCATTATTACAAAGAGCCTGATTATTTCTGCAATTGGTAAACTGTCGAGAAAAGTCTAGAGGATTTGATGGGATATCCGCACAGCATTTGTCATTGTGTGGCGAACTGTTTCTGGAGCACTTGTCCTCCTTTACCAAATGATATTTAATCGGTGATTCGTCCCTGATTCGTTTTCGATTGGATGTTTTTCTCCTATCCCTAAGAAGAATACACCTCTTTCTGAGCGTTCGTCTTTTCGCCCAATAATAGTTGCAACGTTATTTTGTAAAATTTTTGAGAATTTGATAATTGATGAGTTGCAAACTAAATGTACAATTCAGGCCCACCAGTTCAGTTTCCAGTCTTGCCTTGGGTGTGGTAATGCCTTTTCTGCTTTGGCATCTGCTTTAGTTTCAGTAGAAAAACACGGTGAAAATATTGCTTTAGCGGCCCATGATGTAAGACACGCTCAATTCTCCACGAGGAGATTATATTTGATTTAGGTTTGGCTGATGTTGAACCCGGTATCCTAGCCCTGCTGGCTGATATGTATGAAAATCTGAAAGCGGAACTTAGGCTCCCTCTACTAGCTAATGAGCGCATTCGTTTCTTATATGAATTTGCTGTTTCTCCGCGTGGAAATCCTCTTCTCCCGGGAAAGAAGGGGGTAAGACAAGGTGCTATTCCGTCACCGACAGCATTTAATAACTGTATTTTAAAGCGACAATCAAAGTAACATATGACTTATATTATGCGTGGTATTGATTTATCCTTAATTGGTTATAGGGATGATGCACTGAACCTGAGCCGGTCTCTGCGTGGTCTCAAGTTACAACAAGAGTAAGCCCATATTGGACTCCAGTTTAATGCTGAAGAGTCTTAAGTACTACTTTTTAACTTGAAATCTGATGCTGGTCAGAGCATCACATTTGGTGATTCTATTGTTGTGCTCGTGGATGATATTGTATATCTGGGCCTCCCTATTGGATGCTCAATACTAGAGACGCGAAGGTTACTGCTTTCTCATTTTCAGAAAAAGTCTCCTTTTACGTATACCTGTATAGTGGCAAATACGTCTGTCGGCCCAGTTGTACAATGCTATGGTTTTGCCTCACTATCCATGCCTTAGCCCATTTTGGCGCATTTTTATGGCTACAGATAATACGAAATTGCGTTCACTATACTACTAGCATGAACAGTTTTTGTCCGTTTACCACCGTGGACAAGCAATAGGTATGTTTCGCGCCAGTACAGTGTTACCAACCCTGAAGAAGTGATTCTGTTTCTTTCGCAAATTGACCGATATAATTCGTCTGTCAAGACCCACCCGTGGGCCAATGTTTTACAGCAGTCATAGTTGGTATTTGTTTCTGATTGTTTTGTTTTGTTTGTGTCAAAAGAATTCGTGTCTTGTGCTTTTTTGTTTTGTTTTTCATTTTTGTGCGCTATCTGTTTTTATTTCTAGATATTTCGATCACATATACAGCGGTCGTCATCACTAGAAATATTATAACATATTTATATAAAACAAACTAATTAACTTCAAGGTTATTCACAAAATAATGAACTTCCGGGCTATTCACTAGATTTTTTTTTCGGAGAGAGTCCAATGCCAAAGTTCATTCAAAGTCTTGATATAAATTTTCTTCTTTAATCTTGTCTAAATGTAAAATAAATTTTCAATGAAGGTGGCAAAATGTTCCATGTCTTTTAGTTGCAAACAAAATATTGAGTTTATAGTTGTATACTTGGTTGGTCTCATTCCCCCATATATACGACGTATATTCGACGTAACACTTTAAATTAAGTATCCTCTTCTCAGACCACACTGCCTTTCTATAACAAACAAATAAATGGATTTATCTCCATTTGAAGGTTTATTTGTTGTCATAGCAAGGCAGTCTGGTCTGAGAAAAGGATATTTATTTTAAAGTGTTGCATCAAAAATACGAAAATGTGATTTAGTACTTAACTTTTATCGTTTGACAATTTTATTTTAAAGACATGCTTTTAGCTTTAATTCACTTATTGGGCTAGGAGGAACTTAAAAAGGCTGAACTTAAAAAGGGAGTTTTAAATATAAAAAATGACTGAGCTCATAAAACTGAGCTTAGTTGAATTTTTGTTTTTAGTTCTTAAAAAAAAACTGTCCCTGAAATGTTTTTTTTTCTTGGACTATAGTTTGATGAAAATTTAAATATCAATTACCACGTAACACGTGGTAATTGGTAATACACAACGAATTTTTGACGTAACATGTCATATATATGTTGTAAGGTCTTTTTTCTGTTGAAAGGATTTTAAAGGTATCCCTATCCCTTTTCCCATAGGATTTCTACAACGTGCCCTCTGACGTCACGAAAAGCCCTGGCAAGATTCCCACCCTGGGGACACAGCTAGAGACACACCCTCGCCTTTTAATGGTCAGATAGGCAAATAGCATGGGATTCCTGTGACACAGATAGGAAATTAACATGGGATTTTAAACGCACAGATAGGAAAATTAAAACAGGATTTCAAACGCAGCCCTATCCTTTTTCGCATAGTATTTCTACAGCATGCCCTCTGACGTCACGACAAGCCCTGGCAAGATTCCCACCCTGGCAAGATTCCCGGAATTCCAGTTGTTCCACTAATTTCTTTTATATGAGTAACCGGAGTGTGGTTAGTATAATACACAAAATTGGCAAACGATAAAAGTAGGAAAATAGCACGGGATGCTTGTGAGTCACAAAAATTAAAATCCTATGTTAATTTTCCTATCTGTGTCACAAGTGTGACACAGATAGGAAAATTAACATAGGATTTTAAACGCACAGATAGAAAAATTAACATTGGATTTTAAATGCATGGGATTAACATGGGATTTTCAAGAGCATGCAAAGAATATTTTTCAGTATTGGCAAGATACCGAGCGCTTGCCCTGGCAAGATTTTCGGGATTCCAATATTTTTATATGATTAATTGGAGTGTGGTCGGTATAATACACAAGTAGCAATAATAGGGGTTGCTAGCCTATCTGTTCTAATATACGGAACACAGCTAGCGACACACCCTCGTGTTTAAATGGTCAGATAGGGATATTAGCATGGGATTTTAAAGGGTCAGATAGGGAGTCTACAAGTGGAGTTCCTAGTCGCACCTGTACAATGCTGCTCCTGTTTCCAGGTGTAATATGCTTGACGCAATCTTTTTTCAGATTGCGAGATTCCCACGACGTACCCCTCTGGACTCCAGTGACTTACCCCTCTGGACATCACACGACTTACCCCGTTTTAAACGGTCCTAACGTGTAATATGGATAACCCAATTTTATGTAACCTTGCGTCAGAACCCATGGGGAATCCCCAATTATAACCGATCACTGCACACAACTGGGTGCTGCGTAGTGACAGCACTCATCTTAACTAATTTCAGTCCACGCATCACTGTCACATAATACTTCTTGACATTTTATTTTTTCGCCAAAACGTTCAAAGCATTTTTTTTCTTTCTTTTAACTGAATGGTGGTGCACACTTTATGTAAGGTCAGCACACGCTGCATAATGACGGTGTGCAAGCTATATAATGACAGCGCAACCATCACTGTCACATAATATTTTTTGAAATTTTATTTTTTAGCCGAAACGTACAACGAGTTTTTTCTTTCTTAGACCTTGCTAGGGCTCAAAAGGTATATTTCCTTCCAATGGAACAACGTTCCAAGCAACAGGACTAAACCGCTATTCCCAATATTTTGTCCAACTCAATATATTCCAGAAATAACCTATTGCGCGACATCTAAGATTTCCTATTTTTTGCATACGCTAGAACAGCGTGTTTACTGCAAAAATTTGGCACGCACTCGAATAATATATATCTCCAGAGACAATTGCTCTCAGGGTATTTTTAGTGATAAAGACAAAAGGGATGCTTAAATTTTTAAACACCTAGGTATTAGAGACGCATCCTAAACAATAAATCTTGAAAAAACAGACAATTTAAATAAAATTTCTATTAATTAAAACAAATTTACCACAATATTAAAACAATGAGAATGCAGTTAACAAGCACAACAAACAAAAAATAAAACGTGAAAAACATGGGAAATGAAAAAAAAATATGAATAGAAGAAACGTATGACCCCTAGCAGCTAATTCCAGGGGAAGCGGGCTTGTTGTTATGTCTTTTCTTAGGAAAATGGTCCATTATTTCAAACTTAATCTTAACTAACTGAAAGAGTGCATAAGTTCTTTATTTTACTCACATTTTAAGGGTAATTAAGGAACATCTAATTTATTTTTCTTTTATAGTGTGTTTTCTTAGCCCTGCTAATAAAACAGAGAAATGCCCCCCCCCGCTTTGTAAGATTTAGCATTAACTAGCTGAATTAGTCCATAAGTTATTCATTTCTAGTCATTTCTATTTTGTTTTTTTCTTACAGAAATGGCCACGCTATGCAAAATTTAGCCTCAACTTGCCAAAAGACAAAATATGAGTAATTTGTTTGGTGAATGAAGTCAGAGTTGGACTCGGCATTTTGAAAATACATCGTTTCCTATGATAGTTTTACGCTTGGTAGATTATCTTTGGAAAAAGGGATTTTGTTTCCCTCCGAAAATAAGCTGGTGAACCTAAATTAACCAGTATATTTTTTTAACAGTGAGAAGTCGGCATTTCTTTCGCTTGTTGTGTTGCCTATATTAGTACAAATGGGCTAGTAACCCTTATTATTGCTACTTGTGTATTATGCCAGCCACACTCCGGCTGCTCATAAAAAAATAGTGAAATAGCTAGAATTCCGGGAATCTTGCCAGGGCTTGTCGTGACGTCAGAGGGATTCGTTTAAAATACTGTGTTAATTTTCCTATCTGTGCCTTTAAAAGCCGTGAGGGAATACTACTCTTTGAAGATAACATGAGCCCACAGTTGAAAAAGTTGTCCATTCTTTGCGTATAGTATTTGTTATTTTGAAGTGTGCATATATTTTTCATGTGGGTAGGGAGGATCAATTTTCTACTGGGGTGATTTTCCACGAGGAAAACGTTCCATGGGGATTGGTATTTCTGGGGGGTGAGTTGTTTAGGAGAAATTTTACACTGAATGAAATTGCTAGAATTTTTATACGAAATTCTTTTATGTGTCTTACTACCTCTTTGCCAACTCAGTTTTATATGCTGAGATGATCAGGGTAATTGTCTGGGTAAAGTTTCATTGGTATTGAATTGTCTAGAGATCTTTCCGTGGTGGGAGGGGGATTTTTCCGTTGAGGCAGAGCCACAAATCCGGGTATTGTTCATCATAATAATCAAAATGACTGAATTGAAGTAAAGAAAGTAGACTAACCGTTTAATACATGAAAATGTTAGTTTCCGGAAATCTCAGCAATTTTGTTTTTTCAATGTTATAATACACAAAATTTCTTTCAATATGCATTATCATGCAGAAAAAATTAAGTGAAAAAGAACAGACAGGAAAAGGTCCATAGCTATTGGACCCTGAAACTATGTTGAAAAATATGGATATTTCAAAATTTTGATCAGACAATTTTGGGAGAAAACGAACGTGGGATGGGGGTCAGTTGCCCTCTAATCTTCTTGGTCACCCAAAAAGTCACTAGAGCTTTTAATTTCCGTTTGAATTAGCCCTCTTCCAATTTCTGTAGATAGGAGCTTAAAACCTCTAAAGTAGGGTTGTTGGATATGCTGAATCAGATGATCTTGACTAATCTTAACTAACTGAAAGAGTGCATAAGTTCTTTATTTTACTCACATTTTAAGGGTAATTAAGGAACATTTAATATATTTTTCTTTTATAGTGTGTTTTCTTAGCCCTGCTAATAAAACAGAGAAATACCCCCCCCCGCTTTGTAAAATTTAGCATTAACTAGCTGAAATAGTCCATAAATTCTTCATTTTTAGTCATTTCTATTTTGTTTTTTTCTTAGATAAATGGCCCCGCTATGCAAAATTTAGCCTTAACTTGCCAAAAGAAAGAATATTAGTAATTTTTTTGGTGAATGAAGTCAGAGTTGGACTCGGCATTTTGAAAATACATCGTTTTCTATGATAGTTTTACGCTTGGTAGATTATCTTTGGAAAAAGGGATTTTGTTTCCCTCCGAAAATAAGCTGGTGAACCTAAATTAAACAGTATATTTTTTTAACAGTGAGAAGTCGGCATTTCTTTCGCTTGTTGTGTTCCCTATATTAGTACAAATGGGCTAGTAACCCTTATTATTTCTACTTGTGTATTATGCCAGCCAAACTCCGGTTGCTCATAAAAAAAAATAGTGAAATAGCTAGAATTCCGGGAATCTTGCCAGGGCTTGTCGTGACGTCAGAGGGATTCGTTTAAAATACTGTGTTAATTTTCCTATCTGTGCCTTTAAAAGCCGTGAGGGAATACTACTCTTTGAAGATAACATGAGCCCACAGTTGAAAAAGTTGTCACTTCTTTGCGTATAGTATTTGTTATTTTGAAGTGTGCATATATTTTTCATGTGGGTAGGGAGGATCAATTTTCTACTGGGGTGATTTTCCACGAGGAAAACGTTCCATGGGGATTGGTATTTCCGGAGGGTGAGTTGTGTAGGAGAAATTTTACACTGAATGAAATTGCCAGAATTCTTATACGAAATTCTTTTTATGTGTCTTACTACCTCTTTGCCAACTCAGTTTTATATGCTGAGATGATCAGGGTAATTGTCTGGGTAAATTTTCATTGGTATTGAATTGTCTAGAGATCTTTCCGTGGTGGGAGGGGGATTTTTCCGTTGAGGTGGAGCCACAAATCCGGGTATTGTTCATCATAATAATCAAAATGACTGAATTGAAGTAAAGAAAGTAGACTAACCGTTTAATACATGAAAATGTTAGTTTCCGGAAATCTCAGCAATTTTGTTTTTTCAATGTTATAATACACAAAATTTCTTTCAATATGCATTATCATGCAGAAAAAATTAAGTGAAAAAGAACAGACAGGAAAAGGTCCATAGCTATTGGACCCTGAAACTATGTTGAAAAATATGGATATTTCAAAATTTTGATCAGACAATTTTGGGAGAAAACGAACGTGGGATGGGGGTCAGTTGCCCTCTAATCTTCTTGGTCACCCAAAAAGTCACTAGAGCTTTTAATTTCCGTTTGAATTAGCCCTCTTCCAATTTCTGTAGATAGGAGCTTCAAACCTCTAAAGTAGGGTTGTTGGATATGCTGAATCACATGATGTGAATTTTCATTAAGATTCTTTGACTTTTAAGCGACATTCACATGCGTGTCAAGCTAGAATCCCATGTCCATACAGTGTCTGGCCAAACATAAATGTCTAGACAACTACCGTTCACAAGTAAGATTTGGTGCTTGGATAGACAAGTTACAGCTAAACATCCCGTTCTAGACTCTGGAACTCAAAGATTTTTGATTACAACCTATCAGAAAGTGTCAAGTCCCACTGTTTTCATCATCTATGTTGACATTTTTAAACTGAAATTTAAGTTTTGTCTTCTCATTAATTGTATTTTTCATTTTAGGCAAATTTGCAACACCAGACATAAAAGTGAAGCATACTAAGGCAATTGTTTGGCTTGTCTCATCCATTATCTTGTGACAGTAAAAATAGGGATTATGATTTTGAAAGTTTTGTCCGCATAAGCTCTCTTGATTGGCTAGAAATGACAACTGTAATCTATTTGAATTCTTCCTGTGAACGGTAATTTCTTTTACATTGACTTCTGGCCAGACACGTGTCTAGACATGATATTCTAGCCAGACACGCATGTGCACGCCACTTTAGGGGATGTTTCCACCCTTTATTGAAAATCGGGCAGATTTTCTCAAGCTATATTTAGAATCATATTTAGAATATCTAGAGTCAGCATAATATTTTGATATTTTTGTATGTGTGTTATCCCTATGATTGCTGAGGAGTTGCAAATAAAAAAATCAATTATATATTTATTACTGTCGTATACCAAATATGTAGATATTCTAAAAAACTAAAGGACATTAATTGAAGAGGTTTAGATGTGTAATCAACATAAGTCAGGGAACTACATTATTATTATCACAATTTTTCTACCACGATGATGTGAAAGATTTTGAGCTTCTCATTAGAAAGTAATACCTTTTGATATTTTTGCTTCTTGGACTGTCTACAGGTCAAACTTTTTAGGAGAACTGACCGTTAAAATCTTGTTATTGTGAAGGACACAACAAGAAAAATTGTGTTTATTTCTCTGGCTTAAAATTTCACAGAGTAGAATCAATGACTCAATCAGGCTTAAGAAAAACATGGTTACCCCGGCTCACGCTTAAATTATATTGATTAGAATACGAAAATAAGCCACAGAGTTTAACCAATAAATTTTTACACACCTTTTAACCCAGAAGTATACAAAAGTAATCACTCTTATTCTCTTTAGTCAAACTTTTTATAGTTTAGATAAGAGAATCAGAAAAAAATTATATAAACACACAGAAAAAAATCCGAGAAACTAAAAATAAATGAAATGATAATAAAACTAAAACAAAAAGTAATACGTAGAAAACAAAAAAGAGGTGACAGGTTATATATTATATATTACATATTATATATATATTTTTAAATATATATATATATATATATATATATATATATATATATATATATATATATATATATACATACACACACACACACACACACACACACACACACACACACACACACACACACACACACACACACACACACACATATATATATATATATATATATATATATATATACATATATATATATATATATATATATATATATATATATATATATATATATATATATATATATATATATATATATATATATATATATATATATATATATATATATATTATATATATATATATATATATATATATATATATATATATATATATATATATATATATATATATATATATATATATATATATATATATATATATTATATATATATATATATATATATTTTTATATATATATATATATATATATATATATATATATATATATATATATATATATATATATATATATATATATATATATATATATATATATATATATATATATATATATATATATATATATATATATATATATATATATATATATATATATATATATATATATATATATATATATATATATATATATATATATATATATATATATATATATAATAACGAATAAGTTAGTGACAACCTAAAAACACTCAATGGCTGGAAAAGTAAATTTAGAGTAAACTTTAAACAAGTGTAGTTTTCTCTATATTTGAATTATCGTAAAGTACCAAGGACAGAAAAATAAAAACATTTTTTGCTTCCACCTTAACTGTGCTTAAACCCGAATGCTGCAATTTTCAATGATTTTTTTTTATTATTGTTTCAAAATTATGAAGTTTTAAGGCATAAACACTAAGGTTTTCAATCATTCTGAAATATGAAGTTTTCCAACAGATCTACACCTGTAACTTTTATTGAACAAAAGCCACAAAACAAAAGATATTTGTTAAAATGAAAGATTGCATGTCAAATGTTGCATATAAGGAAATGTCTGAGCACAGGTCTCATTAGTAAGTTCAAAAATGAGTCTATTCTTGTTAATTTTAAGTAATGTAAGGTTTTTGCTATTTGATAATATATAGTTTTTATATGAAATAATATCAAGGTTTACCAGATAAAACTGTTTTCAAAAATACAGAACCTGTTTACCTGTTTCCAGAAATATAATGTGAAAAGACATTTTTTTCATTTGCTTTGGCTATTTATATTACCTTTATATATATTCCCTTTAAATACATGTTCCCTTTAAAATAATAAAATCTATATTCCCTTTACATTAAATGACACTCAAAGCAGCTTGTTTCTTAAACCCTAGAGATATCACCTACTTTATTTATGCTGATAGCCTTCCCATGATAAGTAGGGTAAATTTCAGCTTATTTTATCTTTACAAAATTGTGTGAAAGTTCTTCGTAGTATTAGCTTTAGTATTGGTTTGAAAAGTGTGATTATTCAGCTCTTAGTTTTATTAATTTAAAAAAACAAAGTTTTTCCGAGGGAAGTAAAGAGCGAAGTTGAAATTTAAAACGGAAAAAATTATTACTTCACAGCCTATTTAATATATATTAATATAACTAGTACAAATAAACCAACTAATTATGTTTCTCTGTGCTTTTATGATTATACAAAACTAGCGCTTTACTGAAAACACGAAATAATATAGGAGTTTTGGTACAGTAAAGGCAAACCAATTAAGGATACTTTTTACAGAATCAAAATATTGTCAATCCCTTTTATGATCAATCCCTTTTAAGATAATGGAAAAATCCATTTTAGGATTTTCTTTATTTTTTTTTACGTTTAATTTGGTATTACTTCTGCGCAATGGCTCAGTTCAATGACTGGCTCTCTTTTTGGTTCTTAAAGGGACATGTAATGATTAGTTTGTACACAAGTTCAAAGTAAGGCCATGTTAATAGTACTAGGACTAAAGATTAGCTTTACAATTTGTATCATAGCTTGAAATTCACTCTTGTATAGAGAAATAATCAGACTTCCAGAGTTCATATCATGTCTTACTTGGTCTTTATTTCAAGTGATACTAAAACATATTTCTTACAATTTAAGACTTTATATTACCCACTATTGGTATAATAGCTGGTGAGAGCAAAATACTGCTTGATAAATCAATCCAATATTTCTGTATATTGTTCAATTACTTCGCGGTTATTAAAAATATTTAGTTTTACGCTTATGTTTTTAAGACAATTTTAATTGTATACTGAAAGTTACTAATGTCACAACTGGTGTAAGACTATGAAAAACTTTATAGATTCATTTAGTGTTGTCAGGCTACATAATTACTTTTGACTCTTAAATCAATAATCCTGTTTTTTATACTTGACTTTTGTGTTTTCAGTAAAGCGCTAGTTTTGTATAATCATAAAAGCATAGGGAAACCTAAATAGTTGGTTTATTTGTACTAGTTAAATTAATATATATTAAATAAGCTGTGAAATAATGATTTTTGTCTGTTTTAAGATTCAACTTCGCTCTTTATGTCCCTCGGAAAAAACTTCGTTTTTTAAATTAATCTTTATTCGTTTTTGATTAAAACTTAATGCAGAAACAATACTGCCATGATCTTCTTTATTTATACGGAATAATGTATGTTCGTTTTAATGTCACTTCTTAGTTTCAGTTGAAAACTTATTTTTAATATAATTTCTAATTATCACCGATCTCGGGGAGATAAGACAGCTCTAAAAAATACCGCAAACAACCTTGACAGCTAAGAAAAACTTTCAGTCTATAACATAAAAGTTCATTGTCCATGCTTCACAAAACAAAACATGTTTTTCAGGAACATATTTTTATCGATGAGCGAAAAGCTGCTTTTACTCGGCCAACATTGCTTGAAAAAGCCATAATGAGGACAGGGCTTTATAAATCACATACTTACGAGCAGAAACTAGAAGGCTTCAGCAACAAAAGAAAGCTGTTTAAGGGCTCATTTAAAAGCTTATATTTATACTTAATCGCTTTTTACAAATTTGACTTGACAGCACATTCCCACAAAGTGCATTTTCTGCTGTTTCTCCAACTTCTTTAAATGAAACAAGTGCTTTTTCCAATGCAATGACCAAAAAAGGTCTTTTCAAAACACAGCCAAGAGCAAAAACTAAGGGGGCAAGAGTAGATATCTATGTTTATTTCTTTAGAGGCCATAGGAACCACTGAAGCATATCAAATTGAATGAACTTTGTCAAGGTCATCCCCTAGGGCACTCTTGAGGTTGAACGAACTTTATCTAGGTCTTCCCCTAGGGCACTCTTGAGGTTGAACGAAATTTATCTAGGTCATCCCCTAGGGCACTCTTGAGGTTGAATGATCTTTATCTAGGTCATTCTCTACCCCTAAGGCACTCTTTCATAATCTGGTTTTGAACGTAAGGGAGCGCCCTTGAGTCACTTAACTCTTACATAACGGATTTCTTTGGCCTTGAGTATGGATATAAATATTCTTCTAAGATTTTGTAATGTCATAATTTCAACTGTGTTCAGTAAGGAAACAATTATGTCAGACAAAAGGACTATTGATGATTTAACCGATGATGATAATAATGTAAGTTATCATTGAGTTTTTTATCACATTTTCCCTTAGAGTAAACGAAACTTGTTCTATAAACATTTTTTATCTGACAATATGCTAGGTTTTTTTTTTTGATTCCACCTTTTATTAAAAAAAACGAAAAAAAAAACTATGTTAAGTCAACATGAATTACTGTTTTAATGTAAACAACTTCTTCCATGATTTGTTTTTTTCTTCTTCTATGTCATCGTTGGATTCAGTCACACAAAACACTGTTTTAATGTAAATTAGATCATCGTCTTCTATAAGATCTTCACCCTTTTTTCTTCTTCTTCCACAGCCATCATTAACAAGGTTTCGTCGTCAGATTCCGTCAGCCCTAATTCAGCCCAAATATCCTGCCCGTCAGTCCAATTTTGTTCCTATAATAGAATACAATATTTTCACTGGGGTTCGAATGACCTGCTTATTTTTTAGGGGTTTAGGGTTTAGGAGTGTACATTGTTTTGCTTTTATGAATTTTAGAAACATTAAACCTGAGAGAGAGAGAGAGAGAGAGAGAGAGAGAGAGAGAGAGAGAGAGAGAGAGAGAGAGAGAGAGAGAGAGAGAGAGAGAGATAAAACCTTACGTAGATACAGTTTCATTTGTTAATATTTACGTTTCCCGTGCAGTCTCTAGTATGTTATTTTTCTGTTCTTCTTCTACGGTTTTAACATATCAACGAGAAAACATTTTTTATATCATTCCATAGCTGAGATTCCGCCTTATCTATCTGGAGAATTACATTCATGAAACAGAGAATTTTAATTTAACCCTGATATTTTTTTAAGACTTTAGGGAGGGGGGTACATTTTTTTATCTTTTAAATTTCATAAAGACAAAATAGACGCGTGAGAGAGAGAAAGAGAGAGAGAGAGAGAGATAGAGAGAGAGAAAGAAAGAGAACTTACAGTTGAAACTTCATCAATTGGAGTTCCTTCCATTGCGTTCATTGTGCTACTAATATATTTTCTAAATCTTCATCTAAATGTATATACGCTTTTTTTGTTTAATTGTAACACATTGACACTTCTGTATACAGTTACAAAAATTGTGTAAAAACGAATAGCATATTATTTGTCAGGATTTGACATGTTATTTATCTACGTGTGAAGATGTCTAATTGAGTTGTTCTCTCCATTACAAATCAACTTACCATTTTATGTTCCAAATGCGTGAAAAACTGCAATTATTCAAGCGATTCATACCACACTTGGGCTTATGACTTCAAATTAATACTTGATCATGCGCTAACAGAAAGTTTTTGATATGCCTTTTTCAAAGATTATTTACACAAGTAAACACGATACAATTGTGTTAGCCATGGAATTCGTGGTATATACTTCGCATATTTTTTCCCTCGCTTACTCTTTGGATTCTGTCAATAATATAAGATATATGAAAAAGATCTTAATCCCTTGTCGTAAAACGTTGATACATTCATATGCACATGCGCATGTTCATACATACACTCAAATTTGGTCTTTATGTAGGGCAATCAGGGGATTTGTCTTGAATGGGAGACAGTAGGGCTAAAAATCTAAAACAAATGCATTTGGCAGATGAGATTGTTCTCCGTGCCAACTTTATGTAGATTTAAATAAAATAAACAAAAATTATTACGTATATGAGTGATGCACCCCCCCCCCCCAACATATGGGGAAAACAAATTCCAAAGCATGGGGGGAGGGGGTGTTAAAAGACACAAAATTTCCTCACCTTCTAACTGAACTGAAAAAAGAACTATCTCAAAATTTTGATTAGATATGTTTTGTGAATTGATGGACGTGGGGAGGGTTTTGTTACCCTCCAATCGCTTTTGGCAACTTAAAAGCCCTTTCAATTTCCAGTCGAATGAATCTTTTTTCGAAGTTCCTATGAAAACAAATGACCATTTAAAAATTTCTACAAGTTGTATTTGGCAGATGAGATTTTTCTTAATGCCAGCTTTATGTAGATAAAAAAAAAGAACAGAATTTATACGCATATGAATGAATGCACCCCCCCCCAACATATGGAGAAAACAACAAAGTATGGGGGGGGGGTCAAAAGACACAAAATTTTATCACCTTCTAACTGAACTGAAAAAGAGCTATCTCAAAATTTTGATTAGATTTGTTTTGGGAATTGATGGACGCGGGAGGGGTTTTTTACCCTCCAATCGCTTTTGGCAACTTAAAACCCCTTTCAATTTTCAGTCAAATGAATCGTTTTTCGAAGTTCCTATGACAACAAATGACCATTTAAAAATTTCTATAAGTTGTATTTGGCAGATGAGATTGTTCTCTATGCCAACTTTATGTAGATTAAAACAAAAACGAACAAAAATTATTATGCATATGAGTGATGTATCCCCCCAACATATGGAGAAAACAACTTCCAAAGTATGGGGGGAAGTCAAAAGACACAAAATTTCCTCACCTTCTAACTGAACTGAAAAAAGGGCTATCTCAAAATTTTGATTATATATGTTTTGGTAATTGATGGACATGGGGAGGGTTTTTACCCTCCAATCGCTTTTGGCAACTTAAAAGCCCTTTCAATTTCCAGTCAAATCGATCTTTTTCGAAGTTCCTATGACAACATTTAAAAATTGCTATAGGTTGCGTTATCGGAAAAAAATTGGTTTGGGGAAGGGGATGGGGGGAGGGGCTTACAACTTCCAATCACTGAATCTTGAAAAAGATACTAGAAATTCCGATTACCAATCCAAAGAGTCCCCCTACGAAATTTATACGAAAACCCTTTCTACAATTATGAAGAATATCAGTAGTGAGTACCTATTACACCCGGCGAGTATAACTTCCCTCTTTTTTGTGAAAGTTCTAAAAATTAATACATGCATTATCACAATCAATATAACTGGGTCCATATTCTAGGACAATATTTATTCATCAGAAAAAAGAGCAAGGAATGAAGAGCTCAACTTTGAAGTTATTTTAGAGGAAGGTGGCATACAGTCTCCTGGTAATTTGGATATGTCAACATTAGATGATGTATTGGCTATGGTAGACAGTATTCAGAATCCTCGAGAATTCCATTCTTCCCCCTTGATAACCATGGACCCATTATATAAAAAATTGACCAGCTCTTCTGTTGGAAACGAAGAAAAAATTAAAATTATCTTTCCGCCCCTCTTGTATGTATGTATGTGTGTGTGTGTGTGTGTGTGGTTGTGAGTGTATGTGTTTTGTGCGTGTATGTGTATACTATTAACAAAATTCGTAATTTATTATGCATTTGTTTGATAAATAATAATATGAATACAAATCCAATTAAGAAAAAATGCATTCGTTTGATAAATGATATGAATACAAATCCAATTAAGAAAAAAAAGTAATATGAATACAAATCCAATTCAGAAAAAAATAAGGAGTGTGTTATAATTGTGATAAAACTTTCCTCAAAGAAAAAAAAAACTCAATCCATTCATTTTAGTTTCATGGGAAAACTACAAAAACAACTGCCTCCCTGACCCAGGACTTCAGCATATCATGGGTAATTGTCCACTCTCGCCGGAACAATCAGATAATATTAGTTAGGGTAAGTCGTTTAGTATTTCCCCGTATTTCCAGTTTACAGCAGTAGAGATGAACAGCTTTATAGAAATTGTTGGATCTGATGTATCCGGGGACATTTTTGACGATGATTTTATTATTAGTGAATTAGGTCCTGTGCAAATAGGTGTCGCGTCCCCGGAACTGCGTGAATTTAATTTGTTTGAATCTGCTCTAGGACATTTACGAACACACAGGGTAGTTTTTAATCCTCCTGAGGAAAACTTGGTTGATGGGGGTGTCATTTTAACAGACCCTGTCAATGTTCTCCATACCTGCATCGACCGAATTCGAGCACTTATTGAGATTCAGATTCAGAATTGTGGCGGTCAGGGAATATTTTTATTTTAATTTTTCAACCGGCAACTAAACGTTTTACCCTGGCCTAAATGAACTTGAGGTTAATCTTTTCAATTGGGTCAATAAATTAATATCAACTTTGGACACATTTAATGAGAAGGGAAATGGGTCCACAATTTTATACATTGAATATATGAATCTGAATCTCAATAGATTAAAAAAAACTTTATTTTAAGGGGGGGGGGGGGGGGGAGAGGTAGTCGACGAATAGAATGCCAACCAGATTTTTCGGCTACCAAAGGGGTTCAGGGTTTCAATTTTGACACGGGGTTGCAATGTTTTAAATATGCTGTTTTAGCTACAGCTCATAAAACACTGTAAAATGATTCAACAATAAAAAATAATGGCAGACTTGCACGTAATGGTGGGGACAATTTCCCTAAAGTAAATTTTCATTGTTTAGAGGGAAAGTATCCGGTGTCCTTAAAAGAAATAACCAGATTTGAAAAAGCAAATGAAAATCTTGGGTTGGGGTGGTTGTTCTTCAGTATGACAAGGAATTTGTAAATGGGGAAAAACCAAACAAAAAAGGAGCTTTATATTCAGTCAGGACACGGTTGGTAGATAATGTTAAAAAATGTGTTTGGATTGTCTATGAGCCTCCCATTTTTTCCCCCTTACGGCAATAAGTCGACTCTTGTCTCAAGGCGTTCAGAAAGTGGAACGTCACCATTATCCCATGTTTCTTTCCCCATTTACAACTGAAAGAACATTCACGGATCATAAGAAATATTGCAAACTGCATGGCAATCAAAGGGTAGAAATACTGGCAGGAGACAAAGCTACTTTACAATTTAAAAATTTCCAAAATTCCCTGTTGCAGATTGATGAAGTAGCTTCGGATTGTGAAGCAAGACTGTTGGAGGTATCGGACCCATCAAGGCCAAATATAGTCAAGGAACACAAACTCGTAGCGTGTTCCTATGCCCATGCCCGACGTGATTCCAACAATAAAATGCAGTTGCAAGAGTTTTTTGCGACTATAGATGAGGAGAGTAGCATGGATAAATTATTAGTGCGGTTAATAAAAACAGCAAATAAATTTTTCGCGATTGCGTAACACCAACTACCTTATGTCATTATCAGATAAGGAGCAAAGTGAAATAAAACAGGGGGCAGTTTGTTGGGTTTGTAGGGGTTCTCGTACTACGAAAGATACTGTTCAAGATCATAGTTGGCATATTGACACCACTTCAATGGGCAAAGGTAACTTTCAGGGATTGGCTCACAATTCATGTAATTTTAAAATTCAACAGCAGCTCTTTCTTCCGGTTTTTATACATAATTCCAACTACGATCAGAAGTATGTGCTACCAGCAATGGCACATCTTCAAAGAAATAGAGCTCTGCATGATGCATGGGCGGTAGACAGCTTTTCCTACAAATAACACCTAAATCAGCGGAAAAGTGGCTTGTTTTGGAATTTATGTGGAGAAATGTTGAAGATGGTGTTGAGTATACGAATAAAATTCGCTTTTTAGATTCCTTCAGTTTTTTCCCCAAATCTTTGAGCAAATTAATTCAAGTGCAGAAAAACAATAACGGATACAACACTTTTCCCTTTCTCAAGCAACAATTTCCAAATGATTTATATGATTTGTTGACTGTCAAGGGCGTGTATCCTTATGATTACTAAAACTCCATGTCGAGATTCGCCAGGGAAACTATTCCCTCAATCGAGTCATTTTACGACAGTCTACACGATCGTAGGTGTACTCATGATGAATACAGTTTTGCAAACTAAGTGTGGGCAGAGGGAGGGTGTAAAATGGGCTTGACCACTGAAATTTGTGTTTATCAAGTGATATGCTCACACTTATTGAAATTGTGTGTAAAAATACGGACAAAATGTATGAGCAATTTAATTTTGATATAGGGTATTATTTTTCATCTCCTCATCTGGAAATGGACCTCATCCTAAAAATTGGCGGTGAAAAAATCGGGCTGGTCACTGACATCGATCAGCACCTGTTTATCGAGAAGTCAATGAGGGATGGATACGTTTTTCATGGGGATCGTATCTTGGAAACTGATCCAACTTTTGAGAAGACGGGAACAAAATCGGACGCAGTTTTCGTTGATATGAATTCCCTATACCCCACGACTATGTCTCATTACGCGCTACCCTGCGGTGTCTATTAATAGCTCAATGACCCTCAAGCCTCCGATTTCCCAAATATTGGCTGTGTTGATGACAATGAGCCGGTTGGATGGTTTTTTGAAATTGACGGGGCGATACCAGTGGAGCTTCATGATTCGGTAAAGGATTTTGTTTTTCCATGCATCAATAGACCTGTGTGTAGGGACTCTTTGAGTCCTCAAAACAGACGTTTGGTCGAGGTGGAGGGATTGCATTGGGCACCTTCGAAACAAAAACTTATTGCCGACCTCCTGCAGAGAAAAATATTGTCGTACATCATGTGGCGTTAAAATGGATGTGTAACAACGGTTTCAATGTCACAAAGATTTATAGAGCCCTCCAGTTCAGTCAAAAACCCTATATGAAAAGTTTGTTGACACTTTTGTCAAGAAGCGTTCTGAAGCGAAAACAAAGGTCAAAAAAGAAATATATAAGCTCATTTTAAAGTTGGCCTTTGATAAAAAGTGCGAAAATGTTCGCAATAGGGGTCTTTGCGACGTTGTGACCGATCCCGAACAATGTGCTCAAATTATTGCCGATCCAAACTACACTTCCTTTACAATCATTGGCCCGGACATGGTACTATTGAATAGAAAAAAAAGAAACATTGTCCTGAATAAAAATATTGCTGCAGGCAGTGCCATCTTGGAAATTTCTAAAAAGCTCATGTTGGAATTCTACTATAATGTGGCTAGGGTACAGTGGCCGGGGAAGGGACAATGAGAGGTCTGCTATGGGGACACAGATTCTCTACTGTTAAAAGTAAAAAATCAAAACCTACTTAATGATTTGGCGCACAGTGAAATCATCAGTTCTCGGATGGACTATACCAACTGGAGCAGGGAGGTCTATCCAGACCTTGTCAAACGTCGATCACGTCGGCCGGGTGCCCTTCGGCCACTTGGCCGGCCGCCAGCGAGGGGGGCTGGTGCCGCCACCAACGGTATCTTTGAATGACTTAGAGCAGATCTTTTTTTACTTTTGTGTATATACACTTTGTTGTTGTTATATATTTTGTTAAAGAGTTTTTTTATGCACAAGTCTTTTTTTACTGTTAATTTTTTTTGTATGTAAATATATTTAATATAGTAAGCTATTGGGTTTTAACTCAGTTGTTGATGTTCATTGAATAAGGGTCACAAGCACACAAACAGAGAGAGAGAGAGAGAGAGAGAGAGAGAGAGAGAGAGAGAGAGAGAGAGAGAGAGAGAGAGAGAGAGAGAGAGAGAGAGAGAGAGAGAGAGAGAGAAGAGAGAGAGAGAGAGAGAGAGTCTTAGATTATGTACAAGTTTATAGCACCCTTCAGAGCTTTTCTCTGTGGGCCATCAATGAGCGGGAAAACAAAACTTATGATGAAAATGATTCAGAATCGACGTGAAATGTTGTTTTTCAGAAGCAGTTCAAACGTCAATAAAAAATATATACTATTGTTATAGTGTTTGGCAAAAGTCATATGATCGAATAATGGCAATTCAACCTCAAGTTATTTTCATCAAGGGACTGGATACTGTATTCAATTCGTTGGAACCAAATTTTTTGCCTATTATTGACGATTTGGCCGAATTGACAGAGCAATGGTCTGAGGAAATGATTCAATTGTTCACAGTACGTTCTCATCATGAAAATATTACCGTAACCATTGTCCTATACAATCCCTTTCATCAGTGTAAATGTAGGCGAACTCTTGCATTGAATTGTACTCATTACATTTTGCACAAAGTTGTTCGTGACTCAAGTTCCCTCATAACTTTAAATAAACAAATTTATCCGGATTAACCTAAATTTCAGCTTTCAGCTTACAATCAGGCTGCTAGCAAACCATATGGATACATTGTAATTGACCCTAATCAAAATACACCTGAAGAACTACACGTTGTTAGAAATATTTTTGATCGTGAAATTACTGTATATCTACCGGTGTCCGATAGGAAAAGATGTTAGTTGAAACTATGGCGCTGAAGAGGTTACATCCCAATACACAATTTCTCTGTGTTTTGAGTAATTTAAAACCACGACTTATTAAGGCCATACCTAACAATGTAGATCGAGAATTTATTAAACTCATTTCCAAACTGTGTTTAAATTTAACTGCAGGCAATGTTAAGCCACCAGATTCTATTAAGAAACAGACATCAATCCATTGTTCGTGCAGTGTCCAAGAGAAAAGCCAGTCAAAAAAGGAAAAGAAAAGGTTTAGTTCAGGCGGGAGAAGGTTTTTTCACAGTTTTATTGCCAAAAATTGCCAGTTTTGTTAACAAGCTTCTTCTTCCATAATCATCGTCGTCATCATAAGAAAAAAAATATGGCTAAACCATATAAATTGACTGCAATTGATGAGGCTCTATCTCCACTGCAAACTTTTGAGGGTAATCTCACAGATTTCGTTAATAGGAATAGTATACCTGATGATAAGAAACTTTTGATTTTTCAAACGACACTTCGACGTACTGACAAACAAAAACCGTATCAAATAAACCCGTCAGTGTTGTGAACGTTGTAGATAAGACACAAGAGTCAAGTAGTTCTTAAACAGCAGCAGCAGTACCATTACTATCGGACATATCAAAAATACTAGATTTATTACCAGTTTCCTATCGGGAGCGGGGTACAAATCTCCTGAAATATTTAAACACATCAAACTTTCCGAAAGCACTTGTGTTAACAGGAACATTTAAAAAGAATTGATATCAGAAAATGATGATGATGATGACAGTTCTGAACAGGATGAGTTTAACACGGTATTGCTAACAAGTACACCAAAATCAATCTACAACAGTGATGATGATTCAACTTTAAAGGGTAGAAAAAAAACATCTTTCCACCATCGCCACCGCCGCCAGCATACAAAAGGGTAGTGGAAGAGGAAGTACACATTTACATGCAAAATGGATGAAACTCTGAAACGTATCTATGCAAATGTTGGTGAGAAAGGAAGTCTTAGTCCTCCCAGTACACTTGCTCGTACCTCTAATGTTCAACAGAGTGTAGTAAAAGAATATTTTCAAAGTAAACCGAGCTATACTCTTCACTGAAATCGTAGAGTTCGCAGTAATTAATATCGAATAACAAAGGCCTTCTACCCACTGCAAATAATACAAGCTGATCTTATGATCTTGGATGAGATACAGCGAAAATACAATAAACCCTATAATTACATTCTATTTGTGATTAGTATTTTAGTCACTATTCCTATGCAATGCCATTGAAATCTAAGTTTGGGGAGGAGATTGCAATTGCTCTAGAAACAATACTTCGCCAAGATTCCTATAGTAAAATTCAAACAGATCAAGAGAGTGAATTTGTCAATCCGCATGTAAACAAAATTCTGTTGAAATATGGTAGAGAGTTGTATTACAGACAGCGCGCTAGCGCTGCCTAAGTAAAGAACGACGTGAGCAAAATGTGTTTTTTTGTTTTTTCTCCATACCCGGGAACTTTGCATCGAAGCAGTCGTCGTAGAAACTTCGAAAAGGGCTCATTCGATTGGAAATTGGAGTAGCTAGTGCCCTTTTTAATAGTCGAAAGTGATTGGAGGGCAACTAGCCCCCCCCCCCCGTCATTCCCCCAAACACATCCAATCAAAATTTTGAGACAGCCATTTTGTTCAGCGTAGTTGATTTCCAGATACAAAATATGTTTTAGAGGAGGACACTCCCCCCTAGCCCTCAGGGAAAGAGTTTTAAGCTATGCCTTGGGGGCATATAAGGTTTTTATAGAAGGTGTTGTCGTAGAAACTTCAAAACAGGCTCATTCGATTGGAAATTCAAAGAACTAGTACCCTTTTTAATAGTCGAAATTGATTGGAGGGCAACTAGCCCCCCCCACGCCCATAATTCCCCCAAATACATCCAATCAAAATTTAGAGATATCCATCTTGTTCAGCGTAGTTAATTTCCAGATATAAAATATGTTTTTAAGGAGCACACTCCCCCAAAAACCTCAGGGCAAGGGTTTTAAGTTATGCCCTGGGGGCATATAAGGTTTTTATAGAAAGCGCTGTCGTAGAAAATTCAAAACAGGCTCATTAGATTGGAAATTCAAAGGGCTAGTACCCTTTTTAATAGTCGAAAGTGATTGGCGGGCCCCTAGCCCCCCCCCCCCAACGCCCATCATTCCCCCAAACACATCCAATAAAATTTTGAGATAGCCATTTTGTTCAGCGTAGTTGATTTCCAGATAGAGAGTTTATTTTTGAGGTGGACAATTCCCAACAAACCTCGGGGCAAGGGTTTTCAGTTATGCTCCAGGGGCATATAAGATTTTTATAGAAGGCGTTGTCGTAGAAACTTCAAAACAGGCTCATACAATTGGAACTTCAAAGGGCTTGTACCCTGTTTAATAGTCGAAAGTGATTGGAGGTCAACTAGCCCCCCCTCACGCCCATCATTCCCCCAAACATATCCAATCAAAATTTTGAGATAACCCTTTTATTCAGTGTTGTTGTTTTCCAGATAGAAAATATGTTTTTGAGGAGGACACTCCCTCAGAACCCTCAAGGCAAGGGTTTTAAGTTATGGCCGGGGGGAATATAAGGTTTTTATAGAAAGCGTTGTCGTCGAAACTTCAAAACAGGTTCATTCGATTGGAAACTCAAAGGGCTAGTACCCTTTTTAATGGTCAAAAGTGATTGGAGGGCAACTAGCCCCCCCCCCACACCCATCATTCCCCCAAACACATCCAATCAAAATTTTGAGATAGCCATTTTGTTCAGCGTACTTGATTTCCAGATAGAAAATATGTTTTTGAGGAGGACATTCCCCCACAACCATCAGGGCAAGAGTTTAAGTTATACCCTGGGGAAAAAAAGGTTTTTATAGAAGGCGATGTATTTTTGTTATGTCCGATAGTAATGGTACTGCTGCTGCTGTTTAAGAACTACTTGACTCTTGTGTCTTATCTACAACGTTCACAACACTGACAGGCTTTATTTGATACGGTTTTTGTTTGTCAATACGTCGAAGTGCCATTTGAAAAATCAAAATTTCTTATCATCAGGTATACTATTGTCATTAACGAAATCTGTGAGATTACCCTCAAAAGTTTGCAGTGGAGATAGAGCCTCATCAATTGCAGTCAATTTATATGGTTTAGCCTTATTTTTTTCTTATGATGACGACGATGATTATGGAAGAAGAAGATTGTTAACAAAACTGGCAATTTTTGGCAATAAAATTGTGAAAAAACCTTCTCCCGCCTGAACTAAACCTTTTCTTTTCCTTTTTTGACTGGCTTTTCGCTTGGACACTGCACGAACAATGGATTGATGTCTGCTTCTTAATAGCATCTGTTGGTTTAATATTGCCTGCTGTTAAAGTTAAACACAGTTTGGAAATTAGTTTAATAAATTCTTGATCTATATTGTTAGGTATGGCCTTCATAAGTCGTGGTTTTGATCTACACAAAACACAAAAAAAGTATCTATTGCGATGTATCTTCTTCAACGTCATAGTTTCAACTAACATCTTTTCCTATCGGACACCGGCTGATATACGGTTATTTTACGATCATAAATATTACTAACAGCGTGTAGTTCTTCAGGTGTATTTTGATTAAGGTCAATTACAATGTATCCACATGGTTTGCTTGTTGCCTGATTGTAAGCTGAAAGCAGGAATTTAGGTTGACCCGGATAAATTTGTTTTTTTAAGGTTGTGAGGGAACTTGAGTTACGAACAACTTTGTACAAAATGTAAATGAGTACAGTTCAATGCAAGAGTTCGCATACATTTACTCTGATGAAAATGATTGTGTAGGACAATGGTGACGGTAATATTTTCATGATGAGAACGTACTGTGAACAATTGAATCATTTCCTCAGACCATTGCTCTATCTATTGGGCCAAATCATCAATAATAGGCAAAGAATTTGGTTCCAATGAATTGAATATAAAATCCAATCCCTTGGTCAATATAACTTGAAGTTCAATTACCCTTATTCGATTATATGACTCTTGCCAAACACTATAGCAATAGTATATATTTTTTTATTGTCGTTTGATCTGCTGCTGACAACAACATTTCACGTCGATTCTGAATCATTTTCATCATAAGTTTTGTTTTCCCGCTCATTGAATGCCCACAGAGAAAAGCTCTGAAGGGTGATATAAGCTTGTACATAATCTAAGAATCTCTCTCTCTCTCTCTCTCTCTCTCTCTCTCTCTCTCTCTCTCTCTCTCTCTCTCTCTCTCTCTCTCTCTCTCTCTCTCTGTTTGTGTGCTTGTGACCCTTATTCAATGAGCATCAACAACTGAGTTAAAACCCAATAGTTTACTATATTAAATATATTTACACACAAAAAAAAATTAACAGTAAAAAAAAACTTGTGCATAAAAAAACTCTTTAACAAAATATATAACAACAACAACGTGTATATTTACAAAAGTAAAAAAAAAATCTGCTCTAAGTCATTCAAATATACCGTTGGTGGCGGCGCCAACCCCCTCCCCCCGCTGGCGGCCGGCCAAGTGGCCCAAGGGCACCCGGCCCGCCGTGCCCAACGTTTGACAAGGTCTGGATAGACCTCCCTGCTCCAGTTGGTATAGTCCATCCGAGAACTGATTATTTCACTGTGCGCCAAATCCTTAAGTAGGTTTTCATTTTTTACTTTTAACAGTAGAGAATCTGTGTCCCCATAGCAGACCTCTCATTGTCCCTTCCCCGGCCACTGTACCCTAGCTACATTTTAGTAGAATTCCAACATGAGCTTCTTAGAGATTTCCATGAGACTGCCTGCAGTAATATTTTTATTCTGGACAATGTTTCTTTTTTTTTCTATTCAACAGTACCATGTCCGGGCCAATGACTGTAAAGGAAGTGTAGTTTGGATCGGCAATAATTCGAGAACATTGTTCAGGATTGGTCACAACGTTCCTATTGCGAACATTTTCGCACTTTTTACCAAAGGCCAAATTTAAAATGACTTTGCAGATTTCTTTTTCGACTTTTGTTTTCGCTTCAGAACGCTTCTTGTCAAAAGTGTCAACAAACGTTTTCATATAGGGTTTTTGACTGAACTGGAGGGCTCTATAAATCTTTGTGACATTGAAACCGTTGTTGCACATCCATTTTAACGCCACATGATGTACGACAATATTTTTCTTCGGCAGGAGGTCGGCAATAAGTTTTGGAAGGTGTCCAATGCATTCCCACCTCCTCAACCAAACGTCTATTTTGGGGGCTCAAAGAGTCCCTACACACAGGTCTATTGATGCATGGAAAAACAAAATCCTTTACCTAATCATGAAGCTCCACTGGTATCGCCCCGTCAATTTCAAAAAACCATCCAATCGGCCCATTGTCCTCAACACTGCCAATGTTTGGGAAATCGGAGGCTTGAGGGTCATTGAGCCATTTATAGTCACCGCGGGGTAGCTCATAATGAGACATAGCCGAGGGGTACAGGGAATTCATATCAAGGAACACTGCATCCGATTTTGTTCCCGTCTTCTCAAAAGTTGGATCAGTTTCCAAGATACGATCCCCATGAAAAACGTATCCATCCCTCATTGACTTCTCGATAAACAGGTGCTGATCGATGTCAGTGACCAGCCCGATTTTTTTCCCGCCAATTTTTAGGATGAGGTCCCTTTTCCAGATGAGGAGATGAAAAATAATACCCTATATCAAAATTAAATTGCTAATACATTTTGTCCGTATTTTTAATAACTATTAGGGATAGTTATGGATGGTATGATTCGGGGGTCATACCATCCTTGACAATTTACACTTGACATGAAGGCTGAACATAGATGGTGCAATAGAGACAAGAATTTCATGTTTAAGGACAATGCCAACAATCCCCTGTATTGGAAAAATCTTTTTAAATGATTCATGGCTCCTTATAATTTTTATCTGTGATGCAACATCCGAGTTGGGCAATTTCAATGCTACCTTGGGACCCAACAATGGATTTTTTCATTGCTAAACAGCATACTGTTAGCCATTATGATAGGTATCAGATAGTTCACGCATATGGTTGCACTAAAGTATGAGAAAAAAAGTTTGAAAGTGTTTGCAAAAACTATGAGTATTTGGGTCAAAATTGCGTGTGCATTTATCCCCCACTAACTTCAGAAAAAAAATGTGAAAAGAAAGAATCCCGTGCGCTGCCCACTTACCCATCAAAAGTATTTGGAGGACATATTCATAAGCCATGAACAAATAAATCTGCAAAAGCTAAGAACATCCAGTTATGTACTCAGTGGATTCAGCCTCCGAAATGTCAAATAGCTGTTGTTACAATAGCGGAATTTAACCTAAACTGTAGAGCAGGAAAATTTGGCGTGAAAAATTTATGAAACGGATGAGAAATATAGATGTGGACGAAAAATAAAGCCTGGATTTAAATTTATCGGAAAGGCAGATCTGGTCGTTGATCTCCGGTCATGATTAAAGCCAAAAAACAGAAAAGGATACGTGGCTTTCAATGTATCATTTGACTTAGACCCAGCTTGTGTAAATCGTACTTTTGGATATGAAGAATGTCCTCATGTGAAGTATACTGATGGGTCTATTGCTGTTCCCATACGTCATTTTGCGTCCAATTGTGGATCACTCTTTAAGTTTCCAGGAGCTAAGTCAGTTCGCGCTGCTACCAGGATCTCTTATCAGGAACCCTCGAGGCTAAACAACAAACAAAGGCAACCTTTTTATCGAGGTTTTATTGAAATCGTAGATTCGAAGGAGACGAAAATTAAAAAAACCATTTTGGAATATTTCAGTCGTGTTTTTGCCAGAAATGAAATGACTGTCTGGTTGCAAACTCTACCGACAACTCCTGAATGTAAAATTGCTCTTTGTCCTATTATGACGGATTAGCACTAGAAGCTGAATAACTGCATTGTATTCTAATAGTAATTATCAAACACATGCTTGGCGTCTTAATTAGTAAATCCACTAAGTTAGTTATGTTTGTGTTTGGTTAGTTGCTTCTGAATATAACAACTGCTTTCGTAAATTGTCCTTTGTAGCCTATGCAATTGTACTTTTCAAGGTTAGATGCAAAATTCTTTGAGATCGAATACTTGGTTGGTTTGATTTTGGAGGAGAGGGATCTAAGTACTTAATATGATTTACAAATTTTGGGTAAAAATTCACCAAATTGGGTGAAAAAATCCAGCGGAACTTAAAAAGAAATCACCTAAGTTAAATAAAAATATTCTATTTTATTTCTAATAGTTCAATTAGTGTACACTCAACCGTTATTACCTTCATTATTCTCAAATTATCTAGTGCGAAAAGTAGTGAAACAATGGTGACTAACAGCGATAATCAAAAGCTGTACAGCTGTTTGTACAGTGTTTTCACATTACAAAACCTTGGATAGGTAGAAATCTAATACAGATTAAATGCTGAACGTCAAAATTACAAAATTTGGCACAAAAGTTTTGGCTGTAATTATTAGGGCTGCCAAATGTTGGTGCCAACGATGTCCTAAAGATCCTCAGAAAGCAAAAAAATTCAAGGTGCTGTTTTTTATAGATACAGCTACATAACTAATTATTAAATTGTAATTAAGAATCCGAAAAAAAAATTATAAAAAAACTAAAAAGAGGGGATTATACATTATATTTTATATATTATGTTATATATTATAATGAATAAGTGAATAAAAACCCAAAGACAATCAATGGTTAGAAATGTAATTTTAGACAAAACATTAAACAAATGTAGTTTTTATTATATTTGAATTTTTGTTCCAAGGACAGAAAAACGAAACAATTTTTACTTCCTAGACCCATTTTGTCTTTTCATACCTGAATAATGCAATTTTCTAAGATTCTTCATATAATCAATTCAAAATTATAAAGTTTTAAGGCAGTATTTCATTTTTGTCATAAACACTAGGGTTAACGTTCCTTCTGGAACATGCAATTTTTCAACAGATCTACAGCTGTAACTTATATCGAACAAAAGCTATAGCACAAAATGTATTTGTTAAAATAAAAGATTGCATGTCATCTGCAATATATGAGAAAATATCTAAGCACTGATCTCATCAGTAAGTTCAGAAATGTGGCGATTCTTGTTACTTTTGAGTAATGTAAGTTTTTGCTATTTTATAAATCTGAGTTTTTTGCATGAAATAACATCAGGGTTTACCAGACGAAATCTGTTTTCCAAAAATACAGGACAACTTATTTTTAAGTAGGTGTTCAGACGCTGCATTCCGTCTCAGACTCTGTCCAAGTTTCCCGCTCAGAATGGCTGAAACCTCAAAATAGGAACTATCGAGCAACATTTTCTGAACTGAAAACATCTATTTAGGTGACAAATATGATTGTGAACATTCTTTTTCTGAAAATACCTTCGTTTTCCAACCATTCTGAGCAGGAAACTTGGACAGAGTCTGAAACAGAACACAGCGTCTGATTGCCCACTAATGGCACAGATTACCAGATAAACCTGTTTCCGAAATATAATGTAAAAAGACATGGTTCAATTGCTTTAGCTGTTTATATTCCCTTTATATACATTCTCGTTAAATATAGATTCCCTTTAAAATAATACAATACATACTCCCTTTACAGTCAACGATACTCAAAGCTGTTTAAATTTCAAACACTAGGAATGTCTCTTATTTAGTTTATTCTGACAGCTTTCTCCTGAAAAGAAGAATAAATTTTAGATTAGTATATCTTTACAAAATTTTGTAAAAGTTCTTTGTGGTATTGGCTTTGGTGTTGGTTTTAAAAGTGCGATTATTCAGCTCTTAGTTTTAAATGCAGTTTATCCAAATTCCAATTCATTTGAAATTCCAATGTTTAATAATTCAATTTTGCTGAGATTCTGTGTTGGTTATAGAATTGCTAAGTATATTTTTCAATCGCTTAATTGTGTCAATTTGAATATGTCAAAAAAGGCTATGTTTCAGAGCTCAGTTTACCTCTTTTATGAACCATAAGCGTTTTAGGGGCTAAATTAGTAGCTTTCCACCATTTTAGGTTGAAGTTAATCTCATATAATTTATTACATTTGATAACTAAGTTCTGAAACACACCCTAAGAGTTGGGTATGCAAAAACAGAAAAAGAGGCCCTAACTACTAAACTTTTTCTTATCTTTTTAAAATGCAAACTACAATGTAAATTGGAAGGTCAAACGAGTCAGGTATTACATACCTTTTAAATTTCTTAATTTAAAGAGTGCTTTGGACTTAAAAGGTACATTTAAAAGATACCTTACAAATTTCGTAGTTTCAAAATTGAAAAAATAATCTTCCGTGTTTAAAGGCTTTGTTCAACTGACATTTTACGAATGAAGGTCTAAAATAAATATTGTTAATATTCATGTACTGTTAGTATTATAATATTGTTAATAATTTTATAAAATGTATATAGTCCTTAAAATGTATAAACTCTTGTATTTCTTTTCATCCACAATCCAGTGCACCACACACAATGCACCACAATGCACCACAATCCAGTTTGGTGCAATTGGTGTTGAACTATCTGTTTTTTTTTATCCTTACTGTGTACTCCCCTTGTTTGTATTAGAAGCTGGTTATAAATAAACTATTATTTTTCTATATTTTATTACCATATATTGTTTTGTAATAAATACTAATTAACATAAATAAGATAATTGAAAAAATATACACATAAGATAATATACATTATTTACATATTTTTCATCGTAAAATTAGGTCTAGCCATGAAATAAAAGTACCAAGAAAAATAGAAATCAAATCTGATTGTTTCAATTGATAAAATGGGAACAAACAAAATCATATAAATCTTCTAAGAAATTCGGAGAAATCAGAAATCCAATTTTTAAATTAAAAAGAAGTCCGTTTGATTGTATGAAGAAAGAAGAATGAAATTCTTTTATTTGAATGTATAAATGAAAAAGAAGTATGAATGTATGAATGAAAAGGAATTCCGTATGAAAATTATGAAATTTTCGGTGAGAAAGGGTTTCAAATTAAAAAAAAGAAAACACGGGTGAAGAATCATTAAAAAAAGCAAAATATTTCGTACTGAACAGCTTAAGAAGCCGTGGAATTCTTTGTAGGTGTAGTTGTCCTCGGTAATCAAAAAATTGTTATTTTGTCCCGCGGTTAAGTTTTGTCAAATTAACTAATCAGTTTTGAATACTTAGTTGTAAAATTTAACGTAGCAACAATAAAGAAATTTATAATTTTGAGACAACCAAAATAGAAATCCTAGGAAATCATGATATTCTTGTTTTGATGCCCTCTATAGTCATGACTAGCAAGGTTTATCTAATATAAAACACTTAAAGCTATTCAGCTTTATTATATTAACTCCTAAATTTTTGAATCTTTAATACGATTAATAACATTGGCGGTAGAGGTTGTTTTTCCTTTTTTCTAGTTTATTTTTTACTGTTACGAATACAAATCAAAACGATGGTCCAAGTATTAAATTGGTCCACCAAAGTTTTCATTGTTAAGTTATAGCAGCACAACAAGCATCTTCACCATGTCAATTTACAGGATACACATAACTATTTTTTTCCAATTTCTTTTCTTTCCATTAACCCCCAGAGCTTCTTAAGCTAGCAGTCATCACTTTAGTACTGCATCATAGGCACTTTACTATCGTCTTTCCTATCTTTCTGTATTTTTTATTTATTTCCAATACTCTATTCCTATGCCCTTCCTATAGTGTATACTTTCCTACAATTACTTCCTATTGGTATTTTTTTATCTTCTTTTATATCTTCTTTCCTATACTTTTATATTTTTTTTTATTTCTAATACTCAATTCCTATATCCTTTCTATAGTCTATACTTTCTTATATTTCTTTCCTATGGTTACTTTCCTATCATCTTTTATATTTTATTTCCTATACTTCTGTATTTCCATATACTCTATTCCTATACCCATTACTATAGTCTATATTTCCCTATACTTCTTTCCTATTGGTACTTTCCTATCTTATGTTATATTTTCTTTCCTATACTTCTGTATTTCCAATACTCTATTCCTATAACCTTCCTATAGTCTATACTTTCCTATTAATACTTGATATTGTTACTTGATATCCTAATTTTCAATGGTATGAAACCAAACATCAATGTTGAACTGATGAATAGTCTTGTAAGAATGTAATATTTAAAAAAAATGGACCTCTTAAAAGCTAATTGTTTCTGTATGCCTTCTAATCAAATAAACAATGTTAAAATGATCCCGTCCTAATAAAATTTTCGAGCTGATAATGCTCGACAAATGTTTGCACCGAGAAGTAAGCTCCCTTTGTCTATTTTTTTTTTGGGTCTGAAAACCTAACTAAAAAGCGTGGCGATCTATTAAATGTGGCATGTAGTACCTTTGACCCAAGAAATACTTGGTCTGATTATGGACACGTTTTAGCCAAAGTTCCGGTTGAAACTCGTACACGTAAAATTAATTATTTGCATAAATGTATCAGCCTGTGACTTGTTAAGATTTTTCTTGATTTGTAAATGCCTTCCGGTTAGGTTCTGGTTAATAATTTTGAATGAGCTTCTTTATTTTCATTTTCTTTTTCATTTCGTAGGCCGGTGCTATTTTTGATTTATATAAACGGTCTTTTTTATGTAGTAAGAAAGCAGAAACTTATTAATTGTGGTAAACTTTGTCATAAGCCTTCCCTTGCCCATAGTGGCAACTATAGTTCACCTTCACTTTGATGTCCTTGTTTGTTTTGCTGATGACACCACACTTGACGCTTCGGAAAATTGCGAATCAGAGCTTCAATTAAATCTAGAAAATTTATTTGAGAGAGTAATTTTATTCCTCAATGCTAATTATCTTACCTTAAATATTTTAAGTCAGTTTTTTTTTCGCATGTTTCTCAGGTTTATCCCCAGTTATCTGAAATTCACCAGCCAAATGGGATAAATCATAGATGTAAAGATCGATCTGTTCGCTTTCTGGGCATTCTTGTTTATGAAAACCTGTCCTTCAACCGTGACATTGATGTGATTAAAATGAGGATATACATGAGTCTCGGTACTTGAAGGAAGTTTAAACATACTTTTCCTGGATCGATGTTGAAAATCCTTTTTCACTGCTTGATACAATCTTATGTTTCTTACTGTCCAATAATATGGATATGCAAACCTTTCCTTCTCTATTAAAACCACTTTCCAAGGGTTATAATGAATCTATAAATATTATTCAGGAAACTAATCGTTCCCTTTTTTCGTTCTCAAATAACTGTATATTCTTTCTTGTGCATGTTTTACTTTTTCTCAGCTTCATGGTAACCTCCCCCAGTCCATAAGTGTTTCGCTATCTCTTAAAATTGATCAGAATATTTATTATCTTCGCAGTAAAAAAAATATATATTCAAATTCCTTTTAATTCTAATGTAAGGTTTAATTTTAATCCTTTAATGGCGAGTCATATTGTATGGAATAAGTTGTCTGAATCAGCTCGAAGGTGCTACGCAATCAGGTTGTTAAAATTTTTTTTAAAAATTCTTTGGCTTCTTAGAAGCTATTTTTGTTTATTTATTTTTCTTATATTTTAGTATTTTACTGGAGTCTATCTAATTTACTTAATTAATTTAGACTTTTCAATCTATTTAGTTTCGTGATCTATCGTTTTTATTTTATTTCTATTTTTTTCTCCATTTTGCTCTTCTCTTTGTGAATAAGTGATTATTTTTTTTCTCTGAGTGAGTAAATCGTTTGTCTTCCCCTCCTCAACAAGCCGATGAGCCTTTGGGGGAATAGTAAATGTAATATTGTGTGTGTATTTCATGATGAAAATTTTTTATCTTATGTTATAGCTATTAAGCTTTAAAGATTATCTTTTGGAGCCTTTATCGCGGAGATAATTGAAATCTCTTATCCATCAAATAGTAAAGATTAGAACAACAATTATGAGTCAAAACGTATTATGCAATATTTTCTTACAGCTTGCAAAGATTTTTTTTTCAGTTTTCAAACACAATTTCTTAGATCTCTGCTAATATTATTTACGATTTTTTTTTTGCGTAATTTTCAAAATATGTACCTTCAGTCAGTGTAGGTGTATGTAACTGAACATGTCAAATAGGAATATCAATATTCAGGGTTGCAACCTTTCATACATGTCTACCATTTCAATTACATTTTTATAGGCTACCTAGATGGTGACACCAGCCATTGGTATGCAAGAAGTAATTAAAATTGTTCATCCTAGTCTGATAGACCCACTGACTTCTAGTGTGTTTCGTATGAAGTCAAATACTTTATGCCTAGTAAAAGAGCATATCCAGGTTTTTTTTAATCTGGGGGGGGGAGACTTTAAAAACGCATCAAAAATTTGTTTATATGCATTTTGTTACGTTTTTACGAGTCAAACAAAGATTTCGGGGGGAGGGATTCAAACCTGACATCCCACTCCCCTGGATACGGCATTGGTCTACTGGCAGCAACGTAAACTAACGTCAAAATACGGCTGAGTCTAAATAAGACTCACAATGAATTCGTATTTAGCTTTGCTCTTGAATATACAGGTACAAAATTAAAAGCTTCACAAGGTAAAAACGGTTGCTGTATTCGATAAGTGGCTTCAATGATCGATAAAGAAATTTATTTACAGTTACATAAGTTCTTATTAAATATTGCAATCGAGTGATAAACAGGAATAAAGATAATTTTAAGTTCACCATTGCCATGGTGAGATTGCTGCATTTATTGGTGTTTCATTTTGTATTAAGAGTTCAAGCTAGATTAGTCACCCTACAATGGATACATCTATTTAGTTTAGGGGCTGGGAATGAAATTTCGTAAATCATGCAATTATGTAACCATAGAGAAACAGACGGACTACTTATAAAAAACCTTGTGACTCAATAATTTGTGTTCTTTTTGCTGGTTTAATGATGCAAAGAGACAGGAATATCTGGCTTTCCCTTTTCTGACATTTAATTTAGGAATAATGTAACCAGCTTACGAAAACTGTCAAGAAGTAAACCAGTTAAATTAAAATACACTTTTTACCACATAATTCTAAGATGGTAATCTTTCTTTTTATCTTTGATGCATCATTGATCATCGTGAATTTGTTCTTAATATTTATATTTAGATACATGTGTGTTTAATATTTTTTTTTACAAAAATAAAAGCAATCGTTTGCTGTATACTAGGCTACATCCATGCCTAGTGGAGCACATTTCGATATCGTTAGAGGCCACGAGGAGGCTTTTTGAAAGCAAAAGCTTCTGATGCACCAAAATTGTATCTCAGACTAAAATATTTTTAAAAGGCCTTTGAGCTATCTAAGAGTCAGGAAATATCTTTTCTATCAATTCCAAATTGCGAATTTGAAGTGACAAAAAACTCAAGTCGATCTTTCTAGGGTCGGGGATAAAGCCGTCGTATGAGCTGATATCTTATAGTAGCCAATTTTTTCTAGGTACTATACGTCAAAACAGCTGACTGGCTCTGGATAGGTCAGCCCAGGGACGCTCAGATAAATGAAAGTGAACTTACAGCCCAGGTGATCGAGGTGGAGTCTCCATCTCCTTACCAGACAATTGACAGCATATTCCGTACAAATGAAACATGGGATAACCTTGACCGATATAAAAATAAAGAGGGTTTGATAAAAAACTGGCCAAGGATAAAAGGCTGGCCTAGGCTATGGTCCAGACAGAGTAATGGCAAAGTTGTTATACCCTACAAAATTGATAAAAGTTTTAATGATATTAGGCAAAAAAATCGTCTTAAAAATATATTTAATACATTCAAACTCTGGGAAAAAGATACATGCATTCGCATGACTCCTTGGGATGGAAAGAAAGGTAATATTTCTAACTGGGGGTGGCTTTCGGTTGTCAACGGAGGCTACAAAAGATGTGCGTCATTCATTGGGAGGACATATAACACAATGCAAGAGGTATACATTGGGGTTGGTTGTCCGACCCCATATATATTAGGACTTACGCTTGGTCTTGATGCTGAACACAGGCGGTTTGATAGAGACAAGTATTTGATGTTTAAGAAGAATGTTAACAAACCCAAGAATCGGAAAAAGCTTCCTAAGCGTTTTATGGCTCCTTATAATTTTTTATCTGTAATGCACCCTCCAAATTGGGGAAATTCATGGTTACCTCGGGACCCAACAATGGAGTATCTCATTACTGAATATCATACGGTTAGCCATTACGACAGGTATCAGATAGTTCACGCGTATGGCTGTACTAAAGTATGGGAAAAAAAGTGTAAAGTTCGAAACTATTGCAAAAACTATGGGTATTTGGGTCAAAATTGCGTGTGCATTTGTCCCCCACTAACTTCCGGAAAATCATGTGAAAAGAAACAATCCCATGCGCTGCCCATTTACCCATCAGAAGCATGTGGAGGACATATTCATAAGCCGGGAACATATAGATCTGCAAAAGCTAAGGACATTCAGTTATGTACTTGGTGGATTCAGCCTCCGAAATGTAAAATAGCTGTTGTCACAATAACAGAATTTAACCTAAAATGTAGTTCAGAAAAACTCGGCGTAAGAAGTGCTAGCATTTATGAAACGGATGAGAAATATAGATGTGGACGACAAATAAAGCCTAGATCTAAATTTATCGGAAAGGCAGATCTAGTCGTTGATTTCCGGTCATCATTCAAGCCAAAAGATAGAAAAGGATACGTGGCTTTCAATGTGTCATTTGAATTAGACCCAGCTTGTGCAATTCGTACTGTTCGAGTTGGAGAATGTCCTCGTGTGAAATATACCGATGGGTCTATTGCTGTTCCCATACGTCATTCTGCTTCCAATTGCGCATCACTCTTTAAGTTTCCAGGAGCAAAGTCAGTTCGCGCTGCTACCAGGATCTCTTATCACGAACCCTCCAGGCTAGACATCAAACAGAAGGAACCTTTTTATCACGGTTTTGTTGAAATCGTAAATTCGAAGGAAACTAAAATTAAAAAACCCGTTTTGGAATATTTCAGTCATGTTTTTCCCGGAAATGCAGTGACCGTTAGGTTTCAAACTCTACAGACAACTCCTGAATATAAAATTGTTCTTTATCCTATTATGACGGATTAGAATTAAAAGCTGAATAACTACATAATGCAATAATAATTATGAAACACATGCTTGGCGTTTTAATTAGCAAATCTACTAAATTGGTTATGTTTGTCTTTGTGCTTCTGAATAAAATAGCTGCTTTTATAAATTTGTCTTTGTAGCCTATAAGATTGTGCTTTTCAAGGTTAGATGCAAAATCCATTGAGATCAAATACTTGGCCGGTTTTAATTTGGAGGATAGGCTTCAAAGTACTTATAATATGAATTCCAAATTTTGGGTAAAAATCCACCAAATTGGGTGAAAAATCCTGCGGAAAATAAAAAGGAACCACCTAAGTTAAAGTTAAAGTATTTTTCTTTTTTTTTTATTTCAATATGTAAAAAAGTCAAGGAAGTTTTCAATACAAACCAACTTTAGTCCCTGACTCTCCAAAAGGTTTGTGACACTGGTGGGGCCAAATGAGGGTGTATAATAAAATGCATTACTCAATCGTCATTACCTGCATGATAATCAAATTCTCTAGAGTGTGAAAAGTAGCGAAACAATCGTGACTAACAGCGATAATCAAAAGAAGTAACGGCAAATTTCAGATTAAAAAACCTTGGATAGGTAGAAATCCGATACAGATTAATTGCTGATGGTCGAAACTACAAAATTTGGCACCAAAGTTTTGGCCGAAATTATTAGGGTTGCCATAAAACCGCCCAAGTTTTGGTGCTAACAATGCCCTAAAGATCCCCAGAAAGCCAAAAAATTAAAGTCACTGTTTTTATAGATACAGCTGCATAACCAATTATTAAATTGTTATTAAAAACCCGAAAAACAAAAATAATAACTAAAACCAAATATTTATTTTTAAATTCATATAAAATATTATATTTATATTTGATATTTTGTTTTTAACATTATAATACTATATGTCATAACGTTATATATATAACGTTATATATTATAATGAATAATTTAGTGAAAACGCAAAAACACTCAACGGTTAGAAATGTAGTTTTAGACTAAACTTTGAACGAATGTAGTTTTCATTATATTTGAATCTTCGTGACGTACCAGGGACAGAAAAACAAAATAATTTTTCCTTCTTAGACCCAGCCTGTCTATTCACACTTGAATAATGCAATTTTCTAAGGTTTTTCTTATAATTGCTTCAAAACTATAAAGTCTTAAGGCAGCATTTCATCTTTGTCATAAACACTAGGGTTAACGTTCCTTCTGGAACATGCAGTCTCTCAACAGATCTACAGCTGTAATTTATATCGAACAAAAGCCACAACACAAAAGGTATTTGTTAAAATAAAATATTGAATTTTAACTGCAGTATATAAGAAGAATTTTAAGCACAGATCTCATCAGTAAGTTAAGAAATGTGGCGATTCTTGTTATTTTTGAGTAATGTAAGGTTTTTGCTCATTTATAAATCACAGTCTTTGCATGAAATAATATCAGAGTTTACCAGATAGAGATGTTTCCAAAGGTATAGGTTACCAGATAAAGATGTTTACAAAAATTAATTAAAAAAAACTTTCCGAAAAAATCAGTTTTTCAAAGAAAAGTAAAGGACATTTTAAACTTAAGCTCAGCATATAAAAATACATTTTAAAATTCAAACTCAAAACGACCAGAAATTACCATTAAAGAATAAATGAAACCCAAAACGAACAGAAATTAAATAAACAATCATAGCGAAAACATACAACAAATAGTAATATAAATGAATAAATAAATCGTAAAGCGAGTAATGCTTGGATCGAATATGAAAATCCAGCTTAAATCGAAAAAAATATTTTGCTATTGAAGTATAAGTCAGACTGAAAACGAACAGAAATTAAATAAACAATCCATGCAAACAAACATACAATAGATATTAATGTTAATTAATAAATAAATCTTAAAACGAGTGGAACTTAAATTGAATATGCAAATTAAGCTTGAAACAATCAAAAATCCCCACAAACAAGAGTTTGGTAATGACCTCCTTCTCTCACTGTTAAATTCTAAAACCTACTGCGTCATTGGCGCTTTACTGAAAACCAATTTTATGACAAATATTTTCTTTTGTACTTATCTCTAAAAATGAACATTAAAATTATATTAACATTTTGAACTGATGAGCTTTCAGCAATTAATATCATTATACATAAAATATTCAGTTTAATTTATTAGCTCTTTTTAAAGTTGTTAAAGACGAATATAGTTTCCCTACAAACAAGTGATTGGATACTGCCTCCTTTCTCCACTGTAAATAAAAAACAAAAGCCTACTGCGTCCTTGGCGCTTAACTGAAAACGGATTATATTACAAATACTGTCTTTTCCAGTTCTTACAGTATTGAAAATAAAAATACAATTACAACGAAATAAATTCTTGAACTGATGGATCTTTCAACAATTGTTTTCATTATACATCAAATGTTCAATTTGATGTTGTTAATACTTTCCAAGACTGTTCAAGACGCATATAGTTTTCAGTAAAGCGCCAATGACGCAGTAGGTTTTAGAGTTTTACAGTGAGAGAAGGAGGTCATACCCAAACTCTTGTTTGTGGGGATTTTTGTTTGTTTCAAGCTTAATTTGCATATTCAATTCAAGTTTCACTCGTTTTAAGATTTATTTATTAATTTACATTAATATCTATTGTATGTTTGTTTGCATTGATTGCTTATCTAATTTTATGTTCGTTTTAAGTTTCCTTTGTACTTCAATAGGAAAATATTTTTTTCGTCTTAAGCTTAATTTTCATATTCAATCCAAGCATTACTCGCTTTAAGATCTATTTATTCATTTATATCATTACTTGTTGTATGTTTTTGCTATGATTGTTTATTTAATTTCTGTTCGTTTGGGTTTCATTTATTCTTTAATAGTAATTTCTGGTCGTTTTGAGTTTGAATTTTAAAAGTTATTTGTATCTGCTGAGCTTAAGTTTAAAATGGCCTTTACTTTTCTTTGAAAATAGGATTTTTTCGGAAAGTGTTTTTTAATTAATTTTTGTTTGTTTTTGATTGCACAAAATTTCAAATTTTTAAAACTTCCTTATTTCAAAATCAAACTTTAAAAAAAAATCAAATATTCTTCGAAGTGTCAAACCTGATATCATTGTAACAATATCAAGGTGAAAATATGGGTTTGTGTCTACCTCGGAGTTTTCATTATCTTATGTTTTTTAACAAAATTGCTATCACAAAATTTTTATCGGATGGGTTTGGGAAAAAGGGCGTGGGGGGACTAGATTAAGCTTCAGTCTCTTTTGACTCTTTAAAAGTGAACTAGAACTATCTATTTTCAATCAAATGAGCCATCTCTAAAGTTTATTCGAGTATCCCTTCTATAAAACCATATAAATCCCCAGAGTATAACTTACAACGCCTGTCCCTCGGCCCTGGGAGGTTGTGTCGAACCTGGAGTTTCAATATCTGATGGTTGAACTAATTTTAACAAAATGGTCACCTTAATTTGTTATCGGATGGGTTTATCAATCCAATACGCCCAAAGGCGTGGAGGGCGGGAGGGGCTAGTTGCCCTCCGATCTTCTTTTACTCTGAGAAAATGAACTACAACTTTTAATTTCCATTCAAAAGAACCCTCTTTGAAGTTCATACGAACAGGTCTTAAAAGATAATCATATATGCCCCCACAGTAATACTTTAACTGCCCGCCCCAACCCTGGGGGGTTGTGTCAACCCAGGAGTATTTCTCATCTGGCAAGCAAACTATTTTTAGTGAAATGACCATAAGTAAAGCATTTTTATTACACGATCTTTGAATTATTTTTAACAAAATGGCTACCTCATGTTTTTTATCAGATGTATTTGGGGGAAAAGGGTTTAGGGGGGGGTCAGTTGCCCTCTGATCACTTTTGACTCTTAAAAAGGGCTGGATTTCAATATCCAATCAAATGACCCCTCTCTGAAGTTTACACGAGCATCCCTTTCATACGAACAATATATGCCCCAGGGCATAAATTGAAGGGCCTGTCCCTGGGCCCTGGGGGGTTGTGACGACACCTGAGTTTTTGTTATCTTGCTTTTGAGAAATTTTTAACTTAATTACTATCTCAAAATTTGTATTGGATGCATTTGGGGAATAGGGGCGTGGGGGGCTAGTTGCCCTCCAATATCTTTTGACTCAATAAAACTTAACAAGAACTTTCAATTTACAATCAAATGAGCCATCTTTGAGTTTTTTACGAGCATTCCTTCAATAAGAACCATATATTCCCCAAGGGCATAACTTACAACACCTGCCCTCAGGCCCTGGGGGTTGTGTTGACCCCTGAGTTTTCGTTATATGGTCTTTGAACTATTTAAAAAAAAGATATCTCGAAGTTCATATCGGATGGGTCTGAGGAAAAAAGGGCGTGGCGGGGGGGGGGGCGAGGTGTCCTCGAATCTCTTTTGACTCTTAAAAAGTGAACTACAACTTTCAATTTCCAATCAAATGATACCTGTTTAAAGTTAATACGAGCATCCCTTCCATAAGACCCATATATGCCCCTAGGGCATAACTTATAAAGCCTGCCCCCGGGCCCTGGTGGATTGTGTCAACACCGGAATTTTTGTTATTTAATCTTTGAACTATTTTTAAAAAAATAGCAATCTTAAAATTTTTATTGGATGCATTTGGGAAAATAGGATTTAGGGGGGGAGGGAGCTGGTTACCCTCCAATATCTTTTGATGCTTAAAAAGTGAACTGGAACTTTCAATTTACAATCAAATGAGCCCTCTCTGAAGTTTATATGACAATGTTGTCTATACAAAACGTTATATACCCCCAGGGCATAATTTATAATCCTTACCCTGAGGATTTTGGGGGTGTTGTCATCCTCAAAGACCTAATTTCCAGAACTTCAAACTACGTTGAACAAAATGGATGTCTAAAAATTTTCATTGGATGTGTTTGGGGAAAAGGTGGGCGAGAGAGGGGGGTTAGTTGCCCTCAAATCACTTTCGACTATTAAAAAGGGACTAGCCCTTTGAATTTCCAATCGAATGAGCCTTTTTTTGAAGTTTCTACGACACCGTCTTCTATAAAAACCTTATATGCCCCCAGGTTGTAACTTAAAACCCATGCCCTGAGATTTCAAATCGAATGAGCCTGTTTTGAAGTTTCTACGACAACGCCTTCTATATAAACCTTATATGCCCCCAGGGCATAACTTAAAACTCTTGCCCTGAGGGTTGTGGGGGAGTGGCCTCCTTAAAAATATATTATCTATCTGGAAATCAACTACGCTGAATAAAATGGCCATCTCAAAATTTTCAATTGGATGTGTTTGGGGGAATGGTGGGCATGGGGGGAGCGGGGGGCTAGTTGCCCTCTGATCACTTTCGACTATTAAAAAGGGCACTAAAACTCTCGACCCCTTCCGTATGAAGTGCCTCTGGAAAAAAAATAATAATAAAACTTTGGAACCATATGGCCTTTACTAGGGCGTGGGGGGGGGGGGGGCGAGTTGCCCTCCAATCAATTTCGACTATTAAAAGGGGCACTAGCATTTTGAATTTCCAATCGAATGAGCCTTTTTTGACGTTTCTACGACAACGCCTTCAATAAAAACCTTATATGCCCCCAGGGCATAACTTAAAACCCTTGCTCTGAGGCTTGTGGAGGAGTGTCCTCCTCAAAATATATTTTCTATCTGGAAATCAACTACGCTGAACAAAATGGCTATCTCAAAATTTCGATTTGATGTATTTGGGGAAATGATGGGCGTGGGGGGGGGGGGCTAGTTGCACTCCAATCATTTTCGACTATTAAATAGGGCACTAGCCCTTTAATTTCCAATCGAATGAGCCTGTTTTGAAGTTTCTACGACAACGCCTTCTATAGAAACCTTATACGCCCCCAGGGCATAACTTAAAACCCTTGCCCTGAGGGTTGTGGGGAGTGTCCTCCTCAAAAATATATTTTCTACCTGGAAATCAACTACGCTGAACAAAGCGGCTATCTCAAAATTTGATTGGATGTGTTTGGGGTAATGATGGGTGTGGGGGGGGGGTAGTTGCTCTCCAATCCCTTTCGACAATTAAAAGGGGCACTATCCCTTTGAATTTTCAATCGAATGAGCCTCTTTTGAAGTTTCTACGACAACTCCTTCTATAAAAACCTTATATGCCCCCAGGGCATAACTTAAAACCCTTGCCCCGAAGGTTGTGGGGGAGTGTCATTCTCAAAAACATATTTTCTATGTGGAAATAAACTACGCTGAACCAAATGGTTATCTCAAAATTTTGATTGGATGTGTTTGGGGAAATGATGGGCGGGGGGGGGCTAGCTACCCTCCAATCATTTTCGACTATTAAAAAGGGCACTAGAACTCTCGATTTCCAATCGAATGAGCCCCCTTTGAAATTTCTACGACGACCCCTTCCATATGAAGTGGCTCTGGAAAAAAACCCACAAAACAATGGAGCCGTATGGCCTTTACTATAGGCAACGCTACAGCGTTGCCTCTGATGCAGATAAATTTGTTCACAATGACACAGATCAAACAGTTCGTGGTAACGAACTGTAAGTAAGAATCGACCCGGCTCAATGGTAACCGAAACTGTAGAAAACGGAATTTTGGTACCAATAGATACATCAAAATAATCAGATTTTAATGCTGATTTCAAATATATAAGTTTCATCAAGTTCAGTCTTACCTATCAAAAGTAACGCGCCTGAGAAATGTGTTTGGGGAAATGAGATGTGTTTGGGGAAATGATGGGCGTGGGGGGGGGGCTAGTTGCACACCAGTCATTTTCGACAATTAAAAAGGGCACTAGAACTCTCAATTTCCAATCGAATGAGCCCCCTTTGAAATTTCTACGATGACCCCTTCCATATTAAGTGCCTCTGGAAAAAAAAAACATAAAACAATGGAGCCGTACGGCCTTTACTATGGGCAACGCTACAGCGTTGCCTCTGATGCAGATAAATTTGTTTACGATGACACAGATCAAACATTTCGTGGTAACGAACTGTAAGTAAGGATCGACCCGGCTCAATGGTAACCGAAACTGTAGAAAACGGAATTTTGATACCAATAGATACATCAAATGAGTCAGATTTTAATGCTGATTTCAAATATATAAGTTTCATCAAGTTCAGTCTAACCCAACAAAAGTTACGCGCCTGAGAAAATTTGGCTGATTTTAGATAAAAGGGGAAAAGACCCCCTAAAAGTTACAGAACCTTAATGAAAATCACACCATCATATTCAGCGTATCAGAGAACCCTACTGCAGAGGTTTCAAATTCCTATCTACAAAAATGTGGAATTTTGCATTTTTTGCCATTTGCATTTGTTTATTTGTTTGTTTGTTTTTTTTTGTTTGTTTTTTCCCAGGGGTGATCGTATCAACTCAGTCGTCCTAGAATATCGTAGGAGGGCTCATTCGAACGGAAATTAAAAGTTCTAGTGCCCTTTTTAAGTGACCAAAAAATGGAGGGCAACTAGGCCCCCTCCCACGCTCATTTTTTCCCAAAGTCACGCGATCAAAATTTTGTGATAATCATTTTGTTTAGCATGGTCGAAAATATAATAAAATTGTCTTTTAGGATGAATTAATCCCCCGAAGTCCTTGGGGGGAGGGCTAAAAGTTATGAACATTATCCAATGTTAACCTATAGTATTGGTTATTGGGAAGTATACAGACGTTTTCAGGGGGGATTTTTCCTAGTAGTGGGGGGGAGTGGGTCGGGGGTTATGTGGGAGGATCTTTCTATGAAGGAAGTTTTCATGGGGGAAGGGACATTGTATGAAGGGGACGTCGGATTTCCCAGCATTATTTAAAAAAAGATCAGAAATTAAATATAAAAAAAACAAGTTTTTCAACTGCAACAGCAGCAACATCAAAACTTGAAACGAACAGAAAATATTACATATATGATTGGGTTCACCCCCTAATCAATAACTCGCTCTTTAAGCCAAAGATTATTTAGTACTTTCATAAGAGCTATTTATACTAATTAACGGCATTTGTGATTAAGGGGTCATTTTTAAAGAATTGGAACCAAATTCGAACTTTAGCTTAAAGAGCAAGGTATTGACTAGGGGGTGAACCCTCTAATATACGTATTAAAAATATTTGAATATAGAAGTTTGTTATTGAAGTGAATTAGTAAGTTGCATATATTTATTAATAATAAAAACGTTCGTTTATAAAATTAAATAGGTTTCGAGAAAGCCATTTAACCAAATAAAAGTAAAATTAATATTCAAATTTTGTTTTAAATATTCATGTACGGTGAGCCAAAATCAAGACCTGCATTAATTCAAAAACGTTCAAAAATTAAATAAAAAGAACCAGTTTTTTTAACTCAAAGTAAGGAACGACGTTAAAACTTAAAACGAACAGAAATTATTCCGTTTATGAAGGGGGCTGTCCCCTCCTCAACGCCTCGTTCTTTACGCTAAAGTTTGACTTTCTCACAACTCTATTTTTTTTAAACAAAATGAAACTTTAGCGTAAAGAGCGAGGCGGTTAGGAGGGGACAGCCCCTTTCATATACGGAATAATATCTGTTCGTTTTAAATTTTAACGTCGTTCCTTACTTTCAGTTAAAAAAACTTGTTTTTTTTTATCTAATTACCAGATAAATCTGTTCCCAAAAATATGATGTTACATTCTTTGGCTAATGCTATTCAATTGCCTTGGCTGTTTATATTATCTTTATATGCATTCCCTTTAAAATAATAAAATATATATTCCCTTAACAGTTAACGATACTCAAAACTGCTTGTTTCTTAAACTCTAAGGAGGCCTCTTACTTAATTTATGCTTGTAGCTTCCCCCTTATAAGAAGTATAAATTTTAGATTATGTCTCTACAGAATTTTTTGAAAGCTATTAGTTTTTTGAAAAGCTTTTAAAATTTTTTGAAGGCAATCTCATATAATTTATTGCATTTGATAACTGAGTTCAGAAACACACCCTAAGAGTCGGATATGTAAAAACAGCAATAAAGGTCGTTTTAACCGCCACGTGCTATCAAAGTTATTAAATTAAAAAAAAAAGGTTTTTTCAACAGAAAGTAAGGAGCAACATTAAAACTCATAATGAACAGAAATTATTACGTATATGAGGGGGTTCGCCCCCTAGTCAATACCTTGCTCTTTACTACGCTAAAGTTCAAGTTTTGTTCGAATCACAAACCCCTGAATCACCAAGGCCTTTTGATCTAAACAAATAGCTTTATTGAAAGTACTAAAAAAAACTTTAGCGCAAGCGCTGAATCATTAACGAGGGGGCTATCCCCCTTAAATCCGTAATCATTTCTGTCTGTTTTAAGTTTTAATGTTGCTTCTTACTTTCAGTTGAAAAAACTTGTTTTGTTATTAAATTTCTGATCGTTTTTTAAAAAATGCTGGGAAACACTTCAATTTACGCTCTTCTGCTCTTAGAATTTAACCAAGTCAAAATAGCGTAAGTGTATTCAACCTATCAAAGAAAATAAGCATATTTTTTTGCGAATGGTATCAAGTTTTCCATTTCAGGTCAGCTAAAGGAGGTATGGAACGAAATTAAACACTATTATTTGTGTCCATATTTTTAAAAGGGTGTATGTTGTTAAAAATTGCTGAAAATTTTTCTCCAGCATACAAATAGCAGACCAAACTATAAGGTCTTTAAAAAACGAAAAGATTTAAAGTACTATTTTCTTTATCCCTGAAAAGAATGTGTCAATATAAAACGAACAGAAATTAATTAAAAAAACTTTTTCCACAAAATAAGTTTTTCAAAGAAAAGTAAAGAACTCCATTAAAAAAAAGAGCCAAAAAAATCAAATAATCTACGAAGCGTAAAAATATTGCAAATCAGCATCGATGAATAAATGAAACCCAAAACGAACAGAAATTACAATAAATAACCGAGTCAAACTCAAAACAAGCAGAAATTAACATAAGTTGGGCTCAAATCCCCTATACCTTCCCAAGGCCAGAACATAATTTGCACTTTACTGGAAAAACACAAAGGAATGTGCATTGTCAGTTTAATATTCATATACTGATATTTAGTAATCAAAATGTTAATATTATCTGATTTATTAAAGTTATGAAAGTAAGAACATTTATACTTTTTCAGTAAAGTGCGAATTATGTTCTAGCCTTGGGAAGGCATAGGGGTTTTGAGCCCAACTAATGTTAATTTCTGCTTCTTTTGAGTTTGACTCCGTTATTTATTGTAATTTCTGTTCGTTTTGGGTTTCATTTATTTATCGATGCTGATTTGCAGTAGTTTCACGGATCGTAGATTATTTTATTTTTGCTCATTTTTTGTTTAATGGAGTTCTTTACTTTTCTTTAAAAAACTTATTTTGTGGAAAAAGTTTTTTTAATTAATCAGAGAAAAAGGCCAAGTACGACATCATATGAACAAATTCTTTGCGGAGATAGGGGAAAAACTGCTAATAGTGTTACTTACTGCCCTGTATCACAGTCTTAGAAGCAATTCCTAGGCCCCCAGGCTTGAAATCAATTGTTGTTGAGGACGTTACGGTGCTGGAAATGTCAAATATTGTTTTGTCTTTAAAGAATTCTTCAGCAGGTTTTGAAAAATTTCTGCTAAAGTAATTAAGTATATCCCTTTAAAAATCTGGTGTATTTAAAATATACCCTTTTAAAAATCTGAACACAAATAATAGTGCTTAATTTCGTTCCATACCTCCTTTAATTGACCTGAAATGGAAAACTTGATACCATTCGCAAACAAATCTGCTTACTTTCTTTGATAGGTTGGATACTCTTACGCTATTTTGACTTGTTTAAATTCTAAGAGCAGAAGTAGCCCCAAAAGTTTGAACATAATACCCTCAGTCGTTCTTGGGATACTGCTGAGATGCCTTATTGGGAATTACCATTAACACAATGCATTTTGATTTAATCTTAAGGCAACATTTAGTTTTTAAACATACAGGCAAATGGGAGGGTGGGCGTGGGAGGGGGATTAGTAGCCCTCCAATCACTTTCGACTATTAAAAAGGGCATTAGCCCTTTCTATTTTCAATCAAATGAACCCTTTTCGAAGTTCCTACGACAACTCCTGCGATACGAAGTGCTCTGGTCTAAGCAACAACAATAACAACAAAAACAACAAAAAAATCATACATTATACTCACATCGATCTTTACTATAAAAATTTCTTTACTATTAAAAAGGGCACTAGGCCTTTCGATTTCCAATCGAATAGGCCTTTGTGAGTTTCTACGATAACGCTTTCTATAAACACCTTATACGCCCCCAGGGCATAAATTACAACCTTTACCCTAAGGGCTGTGAGGGTGGTTGTCATCTTCTAAGACATAATTTCCAGAACTTTCAACTACGTTAAACAAAATGACCATCTCAAAATTTTGATTGGATGCGTTTGCGAAAATGGTGGGCGTGAGAGGGGCGTTAGTCGCTCTCCTATCACTTTCAACTATTAAAAAAGGCACTAGCCCTTACAATTTCCAATCATATGAGCCCTTTTGAAGTTTCTACGACAGCCCTTTCAATACAAACCTTATATGCCCCCCAGGGGATAACTTACAACCCTTGCCCCGAGTGCTGGGGGGGGGTCGTCACCCTCAAATACCTAATTTTCAATACTTTCTACTACGTTGAACATAATGGCTATATGAAAATTTTCATTGGATGTGTTTAAGGGAATGATGTGTGTGAAAAGGTGGTTAGTTACCCTCCAATCACTTTCGACTATTAAAAAGGGCACTAGCCCTTTCAGTTTCCAATTGAATGAGCCCCTTTTGTAGTTTTTACGACAACTCTAACTATAAGAACCTTATGTACCCCCAGGGCATAACTTATAACCTTTGCCCTGGGGGCTCTGGGGGGTTCGTCATCCCTAAATATATAATTTCCAGAACTTTCAACTACTTTGAACAAAATGGCTATATCTAAACTTTGATTGAATGTATTTGGGGAAATGGTGGGCGTGGGAGGGGGGTCAATTACTCTCCACTCACTTTCGACTATTAAAAAGGGCAATTTCAATTTTCAAACAAATGAGCCCTTTTTGAAATTTCTACAACAACTTTCTATATATACCTTATATGCCCACAGGGCATAACTTACAACCCTTGCACTGAGGGCTCTGAGGGGGTTATCATCCTCAAAGACCTGATTTCCAGAACTTGAAACTACGTTGAATAAAATGGCTATCTCAAAATGTTGATTGGATGTGTTTGGGGAAAAGGTGGGCGTGGAAGGGGTGTTGGTTACCTTCCAATTACTTTTGACTATTAAAAAGGGTACTAGCCATTCCAATTTCCGATCAAATCAGCCCTTTTTGAAGTTTCTACGACAGCGCGTTCTATAAAAACCTTATATGCCTCAGGGCATAACTTACAACCCTTGCCCTGAGGGCTGTGGGGGGGGGGGGTCATCTTCAAAGACCTAATTTCCAGATCTTAAAACTACGTTGAATTAAATGGCTATCTAAAAATTTTGATTGGATTTGTTTCGGGAAAAGGTAGGCGTGAGAGGGGGGTTAGCTACCCTCCAATCACTTTCGACTATTAAAAAGGGCACTAGCCTTTTAAATTTCCAATCGAATGAGCCTTTTTTGAAGTTTCTACGACAACGCTTTCTATATAAACCTTATATGCCCCCAGGGCATAAGCTACAACCCTTTCCCTGAGGCCTGTGGGCGTGTATCATTTTCAAAAACATAATTTCTATCTGGAAATCAACTACGCTGAACAAAATGGTTGTCTCAAAATTTTGATTGGATGTGTTTGGGGGTATGACTGGCGTGGGGAGGGGGGGGGGCTAGTTGTCCTTCAATCACTTTCGACTATTAAAAAGGGCACTAGACGCTGCAATTTCCAATCGAATGAGCCTTTTTCAAAGTTTCGACAAAAACTCCTTCGATACGAAGTGCCCGGGTATGGAGAAAGAAGAAGAAGAAAAAAAAATAATACATTGTGCCTACATCGTTCTTTACTTAGGCAGTGCTATCGCGCTGCCTATGATAAGTTGATCGTCTACCATAACAGATTTAGTAAGATCTTCTAGTTCTCTGGATGACCAACTAACTTCCTTAATCACGTCCAACGTCTTCTTTATATTTTTACCGCAATAAACGAATCTCTCTGTAAAATATACTTTTTTAGCTCTCCGAATAATTGATTTCAGCATATTACTGTACAACTTAAATGCTTCTAATTTAGCATCACTTGGTCTGTTTTGGTACTCTTTCTAAGGGCTTTGGTTCCTATTTATTGACTTTAGGACTCCCTATCTTAACCAGGGAGCCATGGGTGTTGATCTTTTTGATCAAGGATTCCTTAAAGGAGTTTTTAGACAATAAGACGTGAATTTTTCCTTGACAGTGTCATAAAACTGGCCAAATATATCGTTATAATTGCCCTAATTTCTATTTTCTGGTAAAGAAAAGTCCCATGAAGATGTACTCAGATCTTCTTTCAGTCCAGCTCCACTGGTGACCAACAGAATCTCGGTGTATCCTGGGGGACTAATCTTTGTGGATTTTGGCAAATGGTCGTAAGTATCAGAAAGCAGTACTTCGTTCTTAATGTAGTGTAGTGATGAAAAAATATTGTCAATTAATGTTGCTGACTGGTTAGAAATCCTTGTCGGTATGTTTATACAAGGAGCTAATCCATATGAAATTAGTAAAGAAAAAAGATCAGAAGCCTGTCTAGATGACGGTTCAGCCAGGTCAAGGTTAAAGTCACCCATCAATACAACTTCGGATTTTTCAGCAAAACTTTTCCAAGAACATCTTCTAATGTTTCCATAAATTGAGTTATACATCCACTTGGAGAACGATATACTTCGCCTATTATTACCCTTTCCTTAGCGTTGATTGGGAGTTTTATAAAAAGTGACTCAAATACCTTTTCATTATTTGTACATAAATCGTGTCTTAGTACAGCCTGAAAACTATTTCGGATATAAAATCCGAGTCCACCTTCTTGGGCCGTCTTGCGGTTAAGAAATATCGACATATAACCGGGAATATCCAAAGTACCTGATTTTTCTCCCTCAAAAATGTTTCACAGAGACCGATAATTGCAGGGCACGAAGTCCTACATAATAATTGAATATCATCAAACGAGGAATTTAGGCCCTAAACGCTTATGTGCACAACTGGGAATGCATCACCCCACTGAGCTCTTGAGTCCCAAAATCTCAGCTACACCACAAACATACTATCAATAATATTCTCAAAATTTTCATAGAAATTAATATTGGGGGCTTTACCATCCGGATTATTTATAATTTCATTAAAATTAACTCTCCCAAATTCATAATCATTTAATTTCCATACTGTTACGTTAGCTTTAATCCTCAACAGAGAATCAATCTCAACCATAATTACTTACCCATTCAGGTGACAGAGAGCCATGCTGTAATCACGTGAACACCAGTGACGTCAATCTCTTAATCCGTAATAAAAAGGCTATGACATGAACTTGATTATTTCGCTCTGAAAAAAAAGTAACAAGTAAAATAGCACAGGAAGGTGTAAGTACTGAGGGTAAAGAAAGACAAATGAAAGGGAAAAATACAAAAAGACAAATAATATTAACGATTAGCACATTCTTTTGTAGATATAATATATTGAGCGGAAGCGAGCACTAATAATCATGCGTCAGAGTCGAAATCAGTATTGGCCGAGGGAGAACTAGGGTAAGCGGATCTTAGCATGCGTAATCAACCTTGATCCAGTTAGAACTAGAAGTCTTTTTAGATTCTAGCCATAACCTAGTCACTTTCTGAACCACTTTGGTAAGAGACACATTATTGGAGGCAGCTTTACAATTTCTTAAATTATAAGCAGTACTCAAAAGTTCTTTCTGACGTTTAGCCAGCTCGAATGGAAGGTCAATACTGACGCTTTTCCCCCTATTTCTTAGATTACCAACACAAGCCATAATATTGTCCTTATGTCGAAGATTTAGGACAGATACAAGAATAGGGTCCGATGCCGGACGCGACTCTTGTTTCCTGGGACTTATAGCCTTGCTTCTAAGTCTATAGATGGCCGTGATTAATATCCCTGTAGTTCCTTACCAACATTTCTGACAAAAATCATTAACGGTTTCTTCAATATTTTCATTTTCCTTGTTAGGAATTCGATGGATCTTGCGTTTAACATACAATTCAGTTCTTAAAACCTGGTTTTTAACTCTCACAAGAGCAGATTTCAAGCCAGTGTTCTCTGGTTTCAACGCTGCGGCTGCATTCTCCGTACGAAGATTTTCAACCAGTTGCTTTAAGTTGTCCATACGCTCATCGAAATACTTTTTCGTGAGAGACATCGCTAATTATATTGTATCGGTAATTAATATATCGCTAAATATATAGTACGCTCGCTTCTTTCCTCAGCTCATAAAAATGACATTTTAAAGAAACTTATGGGCATGGGCCCCTTTCTTCACAAACTCAAAATATGAGGGGCCCCAGAATCAACAGTGCAATAATTGAAATAAAACTGGATTTTGCAGTTGCGAGAACTATCACGAAGTACAAGGGATGTCTTGCCTTGACAAGCTCTAGCTCAGTACAGTGCTTTAACAAAGTATTTCTTGTATGGCTAACAAAGTAATACTTGTAGGGCTAAGAGCATTGAGATGAAAATTTCAAGAAGTACATGAACTTACAGTCTATCAAAAGGACATATCAGCGATGTCATAGCAATGGCTAATTGTAGTAAGTTGAAACTTCCGAGACTTGAGGAGAGGGAGATGTTCTACTGACCAAAAGGCAATATTTTAACAGTACTACTGCTAGGAATACTACTGCTCTTTAATGCTATTACTAGTGATATCATTACTACTATTGTCACTGCTATTACATCTATGCCTAAGGGTATGAATGTGAAATTTTCAAGGAATTTTGAAGAAGGTAAACTAATGTTTAAAATTTAATTTTGTTATAAACTTATTTGTAGTATTTCTTTGTCCTAACACTACTTGTTACATGACAAAAAAATACCACAGATAAGTTTATATCTGTTCTTATATGTACATTCCATTAAATTATCTATTTTTTTTTAATATAATTAAAATGACGTTCTGTATACATAGATTGGTTTCAAATTTTCGACTCAAAAGCCCCTAAAATCACTAAAAATCAGCTTAAAAGTTACGCATAGGAAATTTTGTACCCGGACTTTTCATAATTAATGAAGGGCTTGTTGATCTTCACTCGAAAAATGGCCTTAATCCAAATCAGACCTTAAAGTCTGAAAATTACAGAACTTGGATTCGCCCCAATTTTCACCCCCAAAATTTCCAAAATCGCAATTTTGACATCCTTTCAAAGAGGACGAAGTAAAAAAGTGAGTGAGTGAGTGAGTGAGTAGCCCTAACGCTGGTACTATAATATGGTCTATGTTAATTAATAAGGAAAATAGTTCCTTCTCCTGATATTTATACACTATTGACCTACCATTCTGATGAATGATGGACTAACCAAAAGAAAATATTTGCATCCTAATGTTACTGCTTCTAATTGACTATGACTACCACTGTTACTATTATTACTATTTCTATTACTGCTACTGCTTAAAGCATAGGCTAATAAAATTGACTCTACTGATACTAACTACTACTGCTACTAAAACTAAGGACAGTACTAACTACAAGCAGCCGTTCTCTCAAGCCCATTGATTTTCCAAACACACCCCGTCAAAATTTTGAGGCAGCCATTTTGTTCAGCATATTAGAACGGTCCAGCAACTATATCCTTAGGATTATTAGGTATGTCAACCCCCCATAATTATGCAATTTGCCTATTATACTTTAAAACTAAATGTTGCTTTAAATTAAATCAAAAGGCATTCTGTTTACGTTTGCCAATCGGACACCTCAGCAATAAATCGATAAAGACTGGGGATATTAAGTTGAAAGTTTTAGGGCTGCTACTATTAGTAGTTCTGCTCTTACAATTAAAATAAATAAAAAGAGTGTAAGCGTAACCACTTTGCCAAAGTGCATAGATAGAATCTTTAGGGAATGATATCAAGTTATATTTTTCAGGCCACCTTCAGGAGTTATGAAATTAAATTAAACATTACTTTTTGTGTCAGGATTAAAAGTTGCTGAAAAAGTTTCTCCAACATACAGATAGAAACCCAAACTATGGATTTTTGTAAGTTTGAATTAATTATAAGAAAAATCTTAGAAAATTACACATTTCAGGTGTGAATAGACAAGATGGATCTAAGAAGCAAAAATTATTTTATTTTTCTGTTCTCAGTGCTTCACGAAAATTCAAATATAAAAAAAGGTACATTTTTTAAATGTTTAGTCTAAATTTACATTTCTAACCGTTGGATGTCTTTGTGTTTTTATCAACTTACTCACTATAATATATAAAGTTTTAAATGTAACGTTATGATATATAGTACTATATCGTTAAATGTGATATATAAAATATAATATATAATCACCTCTTTTAGGTTTTGTTATTTTTTTTTCGTCTTTGGGATTTTTTTAATAACAATTTAAAAAACTTGAATTTTAATTTAAAATTACTGAACACTAAAATATGAGAAAACATTAATATGAGTAGGGCTGATTAACCCCATGACTGCTCAAGACCAGAACATAATTTGTGCATTGCTGAAAACAACATATGTTTTAAATGTTTTCCCTTTTTTACTTTTATAAATAAGAAATCATCAACAGTTTAAGGAATAAATATCAGTATATGTCAATTAATCTGACACTATCGTATATTTTTTTGTTTTCTTCAATAAAGCGCAAATTATGTTCTTGTCTCGAGATGGTGTGGGGGTAATCAGCCCTAATCATGTTAATTTCTGCTGGTTTAAGTTTGACTCGGCTATTTACTGTAATTTCTGTCCGTTGTGGGTTTGATCTACGTACTGATAGTGATTTGTGGTAGCTTTACTCTTAGAATATCGTTTGACTTTATTTCTGCTCATTTTTGGCTTAATGGAGCACTTTAATTTTCTTTGAAAAACTTTTTCTGTGGAAAATATTTTTAAATTAATTTCTGTTCGTTTTTTATTGATATAGTCTATTTCGTGAAAAACAATAATATTTTACATCTTTTTATGCAGCACTTCATTTTTTGCATCAACAGTAAGGTTAACGCTCCTTCTGGAACATGAAATTTCTAAACAGATCTACAGCTGTAACTTTTATCAAACAAAACGACAAAACAACAGTATTTGCTAGAATAAAAGATTGCATGTCAACTGCAGTTAATAAGAAAATTTCTAAGCATAGATCTCCTCAGTAAGATCAGAAATGTGGCGATTCTTGTTACTTTTGAGTAATGTAAGGTTTTTACTATTTTATAAATTTGAGTTTTTGCATGAAATAATATCAGGGTTTACCAAATAAAGATATTCCCAAAGACACAGATTACCAAATAGTGATATTTCCAAAAATAGATATAAACCTGTTTCCAAAAATACAGATAAATTTGTTTTCAATGGCACAGATTATCTGATAAACCTGCCCAGTTGGCGTCAGATCAAAATGAAAAGACTACCATTGGAATCAGGACGGTCGAAAATTTAGCTACGGAAAATTACAACCCCCCTCCTTCAACAAAAAGGAAAGTGAATTTTTATATGGGTAGCACTGATCTGTCTCCCGTTTTTGTTTATTTTTTCTTTTTTTTCTAGCAGGGCTAAGGGGTGACCAGAAAATCATAGAGAGATGTATAATAGCTTATTCGAACGCAAATCAAATTTGCTAGTGCCACTTTTATGTGACCAAAAGAATTAGAGGGCAACTAGCCTCCTTCCCTTATTTTCCCATCCCTCCAAAGTCATCCAATCATGTTTTTGAGATAGCCATTTTGTTCAATATAGTTGAAAGGTGAAATATCTTTGGTTTTAGTGATGATATGACTCTCCATAGTCCCTGGGGAAAGGGTTACACACTGTATTGGTATCGGACATATTTATGTATCGCGTATCAGTATGAGAGTATTGTTACTGGGCGTTTGGGTATCGCAGGTATCTAGACAGATTTTTAATAGCTCATATTAAAAATTTCAGTGGGCATATATCTCCAGAGTGATAGCATATTTTTGGATTTATTGAACTTTAAAACCAGCTGTGAAATTGTATTAATTCAGTGCCTTGAGCTTTAATATAATTCAGTGACCTTGAGAATTACAGAAGTTTGACAATGCTCTGCTACGGATTATAATCTAAAGTAGACTTATTGATATGGACTAATTGCTTTGTTTAGATTTAGTTATACGGTAGCAACAATAGATCGTCCTATTATTTTGTGTGGCGTTCGAATTACTTTGAATTAGCTGATTAGGGATGCCAGAGTACGGTGGGGAATAACAAAGCAGGTTCCGCGGACCACCGGGCCAGCCGTCAATTGCTGATTGCCACTGCTGCCGTGGGCCTGCCTACTGAAATTTAAGTTGATGTTTCTTCTCTTTTTGTTTGGTTTTTCTCATAGTAGCGAAGTAATGTCAAAATTCCAACAGTTCCAGCTTGCGTTAGCGAATTTCATAAAATTCCCGCTGTGGCCCGTAAGAATTATCCAAGTTTCAATGGATAAAAAAGGAATCTTCAACTACCTAGTTTTTGCGTATGGAGATCACACAGAGTCGCGCCTAACGGAGAATAGTCTCATCTCGTTTGAGGACAATTACTGCGAAGCATCTACAAAAACTGATAAAAATGTTGGAAGTGCGTTTAAAGAGGTTAACCAAAACCCGGACATTTATAAGACGGCTTCCAAAAATTTCGTGTCGCTGAAAGCAGTTTCTTCTGAACCATCTACCGCGGATTTGCTAGCTAAAATAGTCGCAACTGAGGAAGAAATCGCTAAGACAAAAGAATCAATGATGAGCGCGATTACTAAGCAAGTTCAAGATAAATGCGGAAACGACCGAACTCTGAAAACTTCTGTTGAGACTATCGTGAGTGAAATATACTCGTCAGTGTCGCTTGAGTTTAATCCGAAGCTAGAGCAATTGTTGGTATCAGTAAAGAATATCAAAGGACTGATTGAAAATTTAGAGAACCGAATTGCAAAATTAGAAGTGAAAACTGATGATTATGAGCAAGAAAAACAGCTTAGAACTCTAGTTCTTCACGGTATTAAGCAGCAGCCGGGTGTTGACTTGAAGTCGACCATTCTGAATATAGCCTCGCAAAAGCTGGGGCTTTCCAGTATCTCTGATTGTGATTTTGCTATGGTTTACAGGTCGAAATTGAATAATCCAGGGTCGGCAAACGATAAAGTTGCACCAGTGTTCGTGAGATTTTCTACCTGTGAGACGGCCCGTAAAGTGTTTGCGAGTAAATCAAAATTAGCTGGTTCGAAAATATTTTTGTCTGAGTCTCTAACCAAGCGCCGTCGTGATATCCTGAGTGCCGCGAGAGACAAGTTTGGCGTGAAAAATGTATGGTCAGATCGTGGCCAGGTTCTCGCAATGCTTCCGGGTGAGCGAGCTGCTCGTCGAATAAACTCGCTTTCAGATTGTGTTTAGTTTGTTGTTTATGTGTAGTTTGGTAGTGTTTATCTCGTTAAGATGTTCTATATTGCTCTTTATTTATATTTTTATTTTGTTGGTTATTTTTTGATTGTTTATGAGCATAAATATCGTCCCGTTTGAGCGCGGAAAAGGGATGAATTATAGGATTCTTTTTTGTGTAAGTTGATATGAGTAGTAGTTTACGTGGAAGATTGAGTGATTTGCAAAATAATCCATTTAATGTTGATGATTATTTTTTAACGGATATCGGAAATGATGGGTCGCAAATTAGTTTTCGTCCATCTTTTGATAGTAAATATCGCCAGTTATCAGCTTTGGAGGAATTAGACCGGTCTGGATTTCATGCATGTATATGGAATTGTCATTTAACGTCTTCTTACCATGAGATTTTTGATTTTATTTCTCGATCTAATAATTTACATATAATGGCATTATTTGAAACATTTTTGGGTCATGATAGCCTTCTCTCGTCCTTTAACTTTCCAGGCTATGAACTGATTGCTCTAAGTCGATCATCAATGGGACGTGGAGGCCCGGCTTTCATTGTCCGACAGGATTTGAATTGGAAAATTAGAAAGGATTTGGACATTTGGAAGGAGGGTAAGATAGAAACCTTTAGTATAGAAATTCAGTTTGAAAATCGAGCTTGTATTGTTACTGTTGTATATAAGCCACCAAGTGCATCCTTTGAAGAGTTTGCTGAAGGATTTGAAGGTCTTGCTGCAAAGGTAAATAGATCTAGTCAAGAGTTTATATGTATGGGAGACTTTAATTTTGATTTGTTAAATATGCGTGGACCAAATTTGGATTTTTTGAGCCTGATGATGTCAAATGATTTATACCCGACCGTGAGCATTCCAACGAGAATCATGGATCATTCTGAAACGCTCATCGATAATGTGTTTGTGTCTTCAGCGATACTAAGTAAAGCGTGCTGCTCTGTTGTTATAAGCCCAGTCTCTGACCATCTTCCGGTTGTTTTGCATTTGAATTCTGAAGTGAAGAAAAACAACAGAAAGAATAAAATACCAATGCGTGACCTGAAGCCAGTTAATCTGAAAAAATTTGAAGAACAAATTAGTGTTATTAACTGGGAAACAATGAAGATCATCCGTCGGAAGCATTTGAAAAGTCTAACCAAATAGTGTCGAATATTTATGATAGCACGTGTCTGCTTAAAGAAACAAACCCCAGAAAGAATAAACCGAGAAAACCATGGTGTGATGATGAGCTGCTTAATCTGTTTAATATGATAAATCAGGCGTGTGAGGAGAATCTGAATCATCCGCAGAATAATGAGCCCCATGTGATGTATAAAGAGCTAAGGAATAGGGCAAATGCCCTAAAAAGGAAAAAAAAGAAGGCATATTTTACAAATGTATTTGAAGAAAGTAAAGGTAACCCCAAAGCAGCATGACAAGTTGTGAATGATCTTCTAACAGGTCCTACGAAGTCATCGGAGCCAAAAATCGTGCTAAATAATATGACCTTAGAAGAAACTGAGGAAATCTGCAATACATTTGGACAACATTTCTCTGAAATTGGCTGCAAGATTCAAGAAGAAACAAGAAACTCCCATATTTCTGAATCAAGCAGTTTTGTGGATGAGCGAGGAAGAGATTTCAAAATGAATTTACAGCCTTGTACTGAAGAGGAGGTACGCAAAATTGTTAGCACGATTAAGTCAAACAGTGCAGGAGTTGATGGAATAAGCCTTAGAACGCTCAAGTCGGTTCTGGTTTATTTGCTTCCTGTCCTCGTATACCTTATCAATATTTCTATAGAAAAGGGGATGTTTCCGAGTGCGCTTAAAATAGTTAAAGTTGTACCGTTGCACAAAGGTGGAGTCAAGACTGACATATCTAATTGGAGACCAATATCAATTCTCCCGATTTATTCAAAAATTTATGAAAAGATTGTTCATCACCGGCTTTACGAGTATCTGATGAAAATCGGTGTTTTAAGCGATGGTCAATTTGGCTTCTGGAGAGGACCTTCAACGACGCAGGTAGTCCAGTATCTTCTGGAAAATATTAACTCAGCACTTGATAATGGCGAGCAGTGCTTGGGTGTTTTTATTGATTTTAGAAAGGCTTTCGACACTGTTGATTTTAAGATTTTATTGGAAAGGCTGTATTATTTAGGCATGAAGGGTAGTGTTTTAAATTGGTTTGAATTGTATTTAAGTGAAAGGAAGCTACGAGTGACTTTGAGTAACAAATCTTCTCAGCCGTATCCCATAAACTGTGGTGTTCCACAGGGCTCAGTTCTTGGTCCTCTCCTGTACCTGATATTCGTAGACACAATGAGATTCTACATTCCCGGAGCTTCAGTTACTTTGTTTGCTGACGACACGGCTTTAGTGATTGCAGCAAAGTCGCTGCAAGAGCTCTTGTTCAAGGCAAATAAGGCGCTTGATGGCCTACATGAATTTGTTTGTGCTAGCCTACTTAGCGTCAATGCATCAAAAACAAATTTTATGATGTTTACGAGGGCTAGTTCTGCTCCCACTCTCCCTGGTGTCAGTATTTACAATGGCCTACTGCTCTCCCAGGTCGAAGAGACCCGATATCTGGGATTCATCCTGGATCGAAACTTGAGTTGGAGAAAACACTGCGACTTCATAGCATGCAAGCTGGCGCAAGGCCTTGGAGTTGTGAACCGTTTTCAAAATTTTTTTACCTTTGAAAATTCTGCTTTTATTGTATTTTTCCTTAATAGCGCCTTATATAAATTATGGTTGTTTGATTTGGGCGAGTAATTTTAGTTGCAATTGTAGAAGAGTTCGAGTTCTGCAGAATAAGGTTATAAGGTGGATTGGAAGGTATCATCGTGGTATTGATAGCACTGAATCACTTTTTAGAAAGTTTAAAACTTTAAAGGTTGGTGAAATAAGGGGTTATCAAATTGGAGTATTTGCATTTTAGTGTCTGAATGGTCTCGCACTCAATTTTCTTACAAATATTTTTAAACCTAATTCGTTTTACCACGATAATTCGACTAGGAGTGCGGATAGTCTTGCATCTGAGCCACGGAACACAAAGAGAGCGAGTCAAGTGACCAGACACATGGGCCCGTCAGTTTGGAATTCGTTCCCAGATTCTGTTCGTCAAGCTGAAAGTGTGCCGCAACTTAAAACACGTATTAAAAATCATTTCTTTTCAGGAATTTGGTAGTGTTAAAGGTTTGAGAGAAGGCTTTTTTTTGTAGATATTTTATTTTTTATTTTTTTATATTTTGTGCCATTATATATTTATCATTAATTTCATTTATTATTATTGTTATCCCCTTTTTTCATTTTATTTGGTGTGTTGAATTGGCATGCATGATATCCTACCGGTCGCTTTTTCAAGCATCTTCTTGCTATAGTGCGGCTTGTTGTCACGTTGAGTTGTTTTTTTGTTAATAAAAATGTATGAACCTGAACCTGAATGGCATAATTTTGTCAAAATCCTGGAAGGGGGGAAGTTGGAAACAATTTTCCCAAATCAAGTGAAAATGATAGTGATAACTGAAAAATGAGCCATATATTACCATAGAGGAAAAAATATACTAAATAAAACTGACCAGTTTCTTAGGATACTTCAATTATGTAGGCTTATCTTAGTTTTGACAAGATTTTTTGCAGAAACTAAATTTCAGCTGGGGGGGGCACAATTAGGTCTGGTGGGACAAACTTGGGTCTGGAGGGAGCAGTTGGCCCCCTGACCATTAAAAAGTTACGCCCCTTTCTACGTCCTTCCTATAAATTCCACCATCAGCATGTTCCAAATGGCAGTCAAAAATACAGTTTTGGTGCCATGTCTCAAGCGGAAAAGCTGGGGCTAGTGGGCTACCGGAACTTTTTAGAGTGACGTTTAATGATTTGTTTGGAAGCTTTTGCTTGTATATACGTGATGTTTATCAATTCTATTATCTGTGAGTATGATATAGCACTAAAAACAACACTTTTGATATCACTTCTTAAGTAGAAAAGCTTGGAAGTATAATACGATAGCACCATTGTAATAATTATGGTCCAAAACCATTAACCGGAGGTTTGCAAGAGAACCTCCCGTATGTTCCTCCTCCAAGCCGCCTTAATAAGCTACGCAATTAAGGTAAAAGCACTAATATACCAAATTAGATTATTAGGGGCTTGGTTCTGTCGGTATAGCGTTTGACTTCGAATTAGAGTTGCTTGCGTTCGACTCGTGCTTGTTTTTTTTTTCAATTATGGTTTATTATTCAATCACTTTCAAAAGTTTATTGCGAAAAGAAATATATGTGGATTTAAAAAAAAGCTTTAAACACCTCAAAAATGGTATCAGATCAAAATGAAAAGTCTACCATTTGAATAAACATGATCGGAAACTTAGTTTTGGGAAATTACAACCCCCCTCCTTGAACAACATGGACAATTACTTTTTTCCATAGGTAGCACTGATCTGTCTCCTGTTTTTTTTTTAGCAGGGCTAGGGGGTGACCAGTACGTCACAGAGAGATGTATAATAGCTCATTCAAACGTAAATTAATTTTGCTAGTGCCTTTTTGGAGTGATCAATGGATTGGAGGGCAACTAGCCCCCCCCCCCGTAAAACCCCCTTCACATAAAGTAATCCAATCACAATTTTGAGATAGCCATATTATTCAACATAGTTCAAAGGTCAAATCTCTTTGGTTTTGGTGATGATATGACCCTCCATAGTCTCTGGGGAGTGGGCTTCACACTGTATCGGTATCGGACGTATTTATATCACACGCATCGGTATGAGCGTATTGTTATTGGGCGTGTTGGTATCTCAGGTATCTAGAAAGATTTTCAATATCTCATATAAAAGATATTGCTCAAATCTACGCCCAGTGGCGTAATGTCTTCGAATTTTTTTTTGGGGGGGAGGGGGCAAATTGGGAGCTCATTTTTCCAAATCAAGTGGAAATGATAGAGAAAACTGAAAAATGACCCATTTATTACCATAGAGGCAAAGATATACAAAAGAAAACTGACCTATTTCTTTGGACACTTGAATTATGCAGGCTTGTCTTAGTTTTGATAAGATTTTTTTAGTTTCACTAAAATCCTTAACACCTCCAATACCTCTTAATGAATCCTTTTTTTAAACTCCTTTGACACTCTTGTTTTCTTCTTTTTTTTTTTAATGACTTATTTTATTGTATGCCGTTATATGACAAAATGTATACCTTTAATGTAGGACCTGTTTGATATGACTTTATTCTAGTCACTTTAATATTTTTCCTAATTGTTTAATTTCTATTTGTTTATTTTATGTCTGTTTATATTTCTTAATGTTTTGTTGTCCCTGAACCTAATTTCATTGAAGTGCTTGTGATGGTTGTTTTTTACTTCATTTTTTTTTTAAACGAACTTATATTCGGAGATATATCACTTGTGAAAAGTTTTAAAAATAAAGCATTATTTTATATTCTATTCTACCTGTCTTTTTTACATTAACCGCCAACATTCTTAAGGAAGTAAACACACTTAAATAATTTAATACCATATTTACATTATTAATTAACTCATCCACAGAAACACCACGAAAAGAAATAGCAGCGTCATCTGCGAAAGAAGTAAGACACGAACCACGAAGGTAAAATCTCATAGTATCATTGAAACCAAAAATAATAAAAGCGGACCCAGCACAGAACCCTGCGGAACACCACAATTCACAAGATATTGACTAGAGGTTATACTATCAATTACAACCTTTATTGACCTCCCTTTTAAAAAAGAATCAAGCCAATTCAAACAAGCTCCTTTAACCCCTAAAAGCTTTAATCTATTTAATAAAATACTAAAATCAACCGTATCAAATGCCTTTTTAGTATCTTAAAAAACAGTGAGAGGTATTTGTCCACTATCAAGACACTGATTCACAAAATCACATAAGTGCAACACCGCATGTGTAGCTGGGTGACTTTTGTGGAAGCCAAACTGAGTATCACTAAGGATACCATGATATGTCAAATACTGGTGGAGTCGTCAATGAACAACTTTTTCAAGTACTTTTGAGAAAAGGGGAAGGATGGAGATTGGCCTCCAGTTCCCAATATCAGATCTTGAGCCACCTTTGTGAAGGGGAAAAACCTTGGCTGTTTTGAGGCCTTCAGGAAAGATTCCCGTTTTTACCGACAAATATATTACATGAACAATACGAGGCAGAAGGTAAATCAAAACAGACTTAATAGCTCGGAGGTTCATTCCATCTATTCCCGCTAAATTGGAGCTCATGTTTCAAACAATTTTAAGTAGTTCATCACAGGTACACCTCTCAAACTCAAAGTCTAATATGTCCCCTCTATCATCTTGAAACTCATACTCGCGGGAGGATTCAGGACTCTACAACTCACTTTGGTGCCATGGCTCAAGTGTGTAAAAGCTAGGGCTAGTGGGCTATCAGAACTTTTTAGAGTGACGTTTAATCGCTCATTTGAAAGCTTTGCTCATATCTACGTGATGTTTATCAATTCTATCATTCATAAGTGTGATATAGCACTAAAAACATCATTTTTGATGTAACTTCTTAAGCAGAAAAGCTTGTAAGTATAAAACGATGTCATCATTGTCCGTATGTCAGGTGTCTGAATGTCACACCCAGTAAGCCCCCCCCCCCCCTCCCTCCCTGCATACGGATTTGTACAGCGAATATATTACTGCTTAACATACATTTTAACGTTCATTTTTTCAATTAGAAATTCAATGAAACAAATGTTGAAGTTTCTAGAATATTAGATATTTTCAGGTTTTCTGTGTTTTCAGAAAAATGTGTTTTCAGTGACGTGTTTCTTGTGAGAAAAATTTCAGTTTTTTCTGCTTTTCTTCTTTAAAGTTCCTTTGAAATCAAAGATGATCCAGATTTTGGACAGATTTGACATCGGACAATCTATGAATTATGGTCCAAAACCCTTAAGAGGAGGTTTTCAAGAACACCTGCCGTATGCTCCTCTTCCAACCCCCTTTAATAAGCTACCCAAGTAAGGTAAAAGCACTAATAAATCAAGTTAGATTATTATAGGCGTGGTTCTGTTGGTACAGCGTTCGACTTTGAATTAGAGTGACTTGCGTTCGACTCTTGCTTTATTTTTGTTTTTTTTCAATCATGGTTTTTTCCCTTCTATACAATCATTTTCAAATTATTTCACTGTGTTTGTAAATGTTATGCACTTATTTTTAACACATGTCCCAGGAAAGTATTTGGTAAAGCATTTTGATTTAAAAAGGAATAGAGGTCATTCAGTCCATGTTTTGCAACGACATTCTGGGTAGATCACTTAATCCATATCCCAACGAGTGGCGTAATTTCGTCAAAATCCTGTGGGGGGGGGGGTCAAAGATGGAGCCAATTTTCCCAAATCAATTGAAAATGACAGAGAAAACTGAAAAACAACCCATACAGCAGTAAAAAAAAGGTAAAGATGTAGTAAAGAAAAATGACCTGTTTCAGTGGATGCATGAATTATGTATGCTTATCTTAGTTATATAACATTGTTGGAGAAGCTTAATTTCAGCTGGGAGGGGGTTAAACTGAGGTCTGGAGGAAAACTGAGGTCTGGGAGGGGAAGTTGCCCCCTCCGCTCATAGCAAATTACGTCCCTGACCCCAACCCCCTTCCACATAGTGGTTGGAGAAGTGCAGGCATGTGGTTCTCTCAAAGTGGAACCACTCAAAGTTGTATATTAAAAGAAGGATTACTTATTGTTATACTCATTTGTTCAAATTATTTACTTGACAATTTTACCGTACTGTTCTCTCCATACGTGTGATTTCGTGTCCAAAGAGGAAGAAAGACAAATGAAAATAGTCCTAAAGGAGAATTCAGGTAATTCTTCTCAAAATTGTTGAAATGAAAACAAACTTAGTTTATAATACCGTATATATATCGTCAGTCTTCTTTCGGAGTTCAGAGTGACCACATCTAATCTCGGATATTATTAAACCAATCTATTTTTCAAGTGAAGTAATTTATCATTTCGTAATAACAATTGGCTTAGTTACACTTACCTATAGTCCTGTTCTATGTTCATCAATTAATTCAGTGACCTTCAGTGATTATAGAATTTTCACAATTGGAGAAAAGCCATCAAACTAAGCAATACGAATATAAATTGGACATACGATACGAAATAAGCCAAAAATCAAAAATAGTTTTCGGAACAGTATAGGCATTTACGCTGCAGGAGAGAAGTAGGCAGAAGAGGGGTGAGAGAGTTGTCTGCAAGAGCCGTGGTACCCGCTGGGCTTGCCCCTTAAATTGCGGGGACAAGGTAGGCAGCCTCCAACGCGTCCCTAACTTCTCTAGTAAGTGAATTTCTGTCTATTCATTTGGATTGAATTATTTCATTTGGATAATTAGAAGGCGTTTATTCGAAAGGGGGGGGGGACTTAAAAAAGCCTCCTTGCGGGCAAGTCATTGTTTTGTGACTTTACTTTAAGATTTAATTACGCTTAGAACTACGATGGCTGAAAGTGAAAAAATTATTTTGAATCCGTTACTGAATTGTGTAACGAGAGCACTAACAGATGGAATAAAATTGGAGTGTATCGTAAAAGCGTGTGTTGCTTTCTATACACATGAAGATTTTATAAAGGCAAAGCGAATCCTTCATACTGAGTTGAATATTACGAATCGTCTTGTGACCTACTCTAAAGATGAAGACAATATCATTGAAATATGCAAAATTCTAGTTTCAGCTGCGAAAAATAATGTGAGCATGCCAAAATGTGTCATCTTCAACCCCTACTCGGTTCCGGTCATCGGAGATGCGGTGAATGCAACAGTTACTGCGAAAGTAAATGAACTCTCTCGGAAGCTTGATAATTTTTTGGCCACCCAGTCCGCTCCAGTCACCAGTATTTTCACAAGCAGTCGTAGTGCACCTGAAACGTCCAAGCCCAGAAACTCTACCTATTCTGTCGTCTTGAAAAATCCCCCCAAGGAGCTCAATGGCCCAAATGACCGGAAAGCTTTAATAGACAGTTTCTGTGACAATACAAATGACATTAGCGAACTTTACAAATCTGCAAACGAATGGAAGCTTGTGGTCAGGTCGAAAGCTGCAGCAGCGAAAATCGTTGATAAAGCGAAATCTTCCAAGCCGCATCTCAAAATTGCTGTTCGAGAACCCCTGCACATAGCTGTGCTTCGAAATTTGCCTGAGGATATAAACTGTGAAAGACTAAAAAATATAATCCCTAATAGTACGAAGACTGAACACTGCAGAAAATCCCGTACTTGCAAAGTGTATTTTAACACTCTCAGTGAGCTTCAACAATTTCTGAGTGTTTTGGTGATTATCGGCTACGAGCGTCTACCTGCTGATCCGTTTAAGTTCTTGCCATGACGATGCTACAACTGTCACAAAATCGGTCATCTCGCTTCCCAGTATACGGCTGAACCTTTATGCTCTAGATGTGCCTCAACTGAACATCGTTCTACGCGAGATGAACCATGCAGACAGCCGACATTCTGCGTTGAATGCAAAATCGGCAGTCACACGTGTTACAGTGTAAAATGTCCCTCAAATAGTAATCCACAAAAGAAATGACATCTGAAGCTTATGCAGTTAAATGTTTATCGTGGAACATTAATGGCTCGTTCACGAATAAAATTCCGATCTTAGATGTTGTTTTTGAGCAAAATGAAGTTGTCTGTTTACAAGAACATTTCGTCACAAGCCGCAGTAAAAGTATTCTTAGTTTTAATAGTTCAGTATCGGTCTATTCAGTTTCAGCGAAGCAGCTAAGTGGAAAAGGGCGACCCTCCGGTGGAATTGCCATTTTTGTTCGTTCGACTCTAAGATCTAGTGTATTTGAAGTCAATGATAATTTTCTGGTGATTCGTGTTGAGGGCTGTGTTTTTATTAATGTATATTTGCCTACAAATTACCATGATGAGCGTTCGGAGCGTGCTTTTACTTATTCTAGTGATAAACTCGGCCAGGGTATTAACCGTATTAGATCCTTAAGCCTTGAATGCATACTAGTTGATGACTTCAATTGCGACTTGAATGAACCGCTCTTATCTAGGTCTTTACGTTCTGCGTTGTTGCTTAGTATTTTTGGAGACCAGTTTGACCTCAAGTGCAAAGATTTAAATTTTACACATGAACACAACTCAATGTCCACATCAGATCTCGATCACGTCGTTGCGTCCGCAAATCTCAGGATTTCGCCTGTCAAGGTTGTGCTTGATTTTCAGCTTTCTGATCACTTACCAATACAGTTCTCAGCCGAGATTCTTTATCACAGCTCAGATACAAAAACGGAAACTACTTCGAAAATACTTCCTATGTTTCGCCGTGATAGATGTAAGATTAACCCCTTTTTATTTCAAGAAAAAGCCGCCAGAGTCCTTAGTAAGATCCGTGTCTCTTTCTATCTTCTCTCTGTATTAACTACTCTTTTAAGGTAGGAAACACAACTATCAGTTGAATTTTATTGCGCAGAAATTGGCCATACCCTTTGCTGTGCTGAAAAAGCTGCCGTCCCACTAAGTAGACCCCGTCATCATACACTTCCTGGCTGGTCTGAAAATCCAGAGTTAGTGGATACCCATTCCAAGTCTAAATTTTGGCTTCAACTTTGGGTTTCTTGTGGACGACCCCGTTCGGGGGTAGTCAATTCAATCCGCCTGCTCACAAAAAGAAAATTCACGAAGGAGCTAAAAGCTCACAGAAAAAAGATGATTGATATCAAATCTATAAGGGCCAAAATTAATCCTTCTCTCCTTTGGTGTTTTCTTTCCTCTAAAAGTGATGAGTCTTTATCCGCATCTGCGATCCCTGATTCTGAATGGTACGCATATTATGGGTCAGAATTTTCGCTTCCCGACCCATCCCTCAACGAAAGATACGAAACTAAGTTGAACAACTTCTTAGATAGTTGTCCTCGAAGTGATTATCTTGTAACGGAGGGAGCTGTATGCAAGGTCATTTCTCACTTAAAACCTAAACAATCTTTTGGGATTGATGGGATCAGTGCACTCCATTTAAAAAGTGGTGGGCCCGCTCTCATTAGTCATGTAACCCTCCTAATGCAGATTATCCTCATTCAGGGTATTGTCCCAACCACTTTCTCAATTGGAGATCTTACGCCAGTTCCTAAAAAAGGAAAAGTTACCATACAATGCTCCTCTTTCCGTCCAATCACGGTTGCTACCTCTCTCTGCAAGTTATTTGAACTTTTATTCGTAGATGAGTTTGAAAAACTGTGTTGCAGTCCACCAAGACAATTCGGTTTCCAACGCGGCATTGGTTGTGTGGAAGCACTCCATGTCGTTGTATATGCACTCCTGGATGCACACAAATCAGGAGAAAGTCTAGCGATCGAGGGTTTAGACCTGCAGAGAGCGTTTGATTCATTGATTCATGCGCTTATGTTGCTAAACTCAGCTAAAAGAGGAGTGAACTCAAATATCATCCGGGCTTTCCGTGATATTTATTCTCACCTTCGCGTGCGACTCAAGCTCCCTCCCGATAAAGACCTTCCGCCAGCCCCACGGTCAGCTTTGATACCAGTCCATAAAGGTGCCCGCCAGGGAGCAGTTTTATCCCCCAATTTCTTCAATAACTACATTATTGAACCTCAAGACAGCTGTCCTTCATCATGCATTCTCAGTTCCATTGACATCTCCCTAGTATGCTATGCCGATGACACGCTGAATCTCAGTCGGACGTTTAACCGCCTTTCAGAAATATTCTCATGTCTGCAGTCCAACTACGAGAAAGTCGGTCTGAGATTTAACTCCCAAAAGTCGGAAGTTTCGCTTTATAATTGGAAGAATGACCCTCCTACTAATATCACACTAGGTGATTGCTCAGTAGAACCAGTTGATAAAATAGTATATCTGGGGCTTCCAATAGGTTCCTCATTACAGTCTACCCGCTCCCTCCTGATCTCACATCTTGAACGGCGAATATCCAGCTCCTATGCTTTGATTGTTAAATCCACTCTGAGATTTAACCGTCCACTACTGGCAAGTATTCACAACGCTACCGCTCTGCCACATATATTATATGTGACCCCTTTCTGGAATTTATTGGCAAACCGTGAAAAGTCTAAAATCCGCTCTATATTTTTCCGTTTTGCAAAGTACCTACTAAAATTGCAACCTTGGACAAAATATAGTTTTCTGATTCGGCGCTATAACCTCGTGGACCCAAATCTAGCTGTTGAGACACTTATTAGCCGGCAAAAAACAAAACCAGCAATTCTAAAGCACGAGTGGGCAATTTTACTTGTTTAAGTTTCCCTTTTGTTTCCCTTTTTATTTTTTTTATTTTTTGAATTTTTTTATCCTTTAAAAAGTTTTTTTCTTTGTTGCTATTTTAGAAGAAGTTTTTTTTTATGTTTTAATCTTTGATTATGCTATATTTAAGTTTACACTTTTCGTACTTTTTTGTATACTATTTAAGAAGTTGTTGCTTTTGTTGTTATTATTATCGTTTTGTTTCCTCTTTTCGTATTTTTGTATACTCTGTCATTGTACATTTATTGTATACGACGGGTTTTCAATATATATTATTATATTATATCGTAGCTACATACACAAGAAACGATCATTTTTTGAAATTCCATTCGTTTCCTAGTCATGAGTGACTTTTTATTTAGGGACAGGTCGAATAAATCCCTAAGCATAAAAACACGTTTCTGTTGAGCTAGCAAAATTTTTGCAAGTATGTCGATACAAAAGCCTTTCCGCTCAGTTAATCTTTTATGCCGTAGTTACTCGCCTGGAGCTACTTTCTTAAGTGGTACTAAATTTAGTTTACTTCCATACGAGGGCACTTCGTATCGAAGGAGTTGTCGTAGAAACTTTGAAAAGGGCTCATTCGATTGGAAAGACTAGTGTTCTTTTTAATAGTCGAAAGTGATTGGAAGGCAGTTAATACCTCTTCCACGCCCATCATTTCCCCAAACACATCCAACCAAAATTTTGAGTTAACCATTTTGTTCAGCGTGGTTGATTTCCAGATAGAAATTATGTATTTGAGGAGGATACTCCCCCACAGCCCTCAGGGCAAGGGTTTTAACTTATGCCCTGGGGACATATAAGGTTTTATAGAAAGTGTTGTCGTAGAAACTTCAAAAAGGCTCATTCGATTGGAAATTCAAAGGGCTAGTGCCCTTTTTAATTGTCGAAAGTGATTGGAGGGCAACTCTCATGTCCACTATTTCCCCAAAGACATCTAATTGAAACTTTGGAATAGCCATTTGGTTCAACATAGTTGAAAGTTCTGGAAACTAGGAAACTAGGTCTTTGAGGATGACAACCCCCCAACAGCCCTCAGAACAAGGGTTATAAGTTATACCCTGGGGGCAAATAAGGTTTTTATAGAAAAAATTGTCGTAGAAACTTCAAAAGGGCTCATCTGATTGGAAATTGAAATGGCTAGGGCCCTTTTTAATAGTCTAAAGTGACTGGAAGGCAATTAACACCCCTTCCACGCCCACCATCTATCCAAACACACCCAATAAAAATTTTGAGATAGCCATTTTGTTCAAAACAGTTGAAAGGTCCAGAAATTATATCTAAGAGGATGATACTCTCCCACAGCCCTCAGGGTAAGGGTTGTAAGTTATATTCTGGGGGCATATAAAGTTTTTGAAAGCTTTGTCATAGAAACTTGAAAAAGGGCTCATTCTATTAGAAATTCAAAGGGCTAGTGCCCTTTTTAGTAGTGGAAAGTGATTGGAGGGCAACTAACCCCTCTCTCACGCCCACATTTTCCCCAAACACATCCAATCAAAATATTTAGAAAGCCATTTTTTTCAACGTAATGAAAGGTTTTAGAAATCAGGTCTTTGAGGATGATAACCCCCTCACAGCCCTCGGGGTGAGGGTTGTAAGTTATGCCCTGGGGGCATATAAGGTTTTTATAGGTAGTGATGTTGTAAAAACTTCAAAAAGGGCTCATTCAATTGGAAATTAGAAGAGCTTATGCCCTTTTGAATAGTCGAAAGTGATTGGAAAATAACTAACACTCCTCTCACACCCACCATTTCCCCAAACACATCCAATCAACATTTTGAAACAGCCATTTTGTTCAACGTAGTTGAAAGTTCTGGAAACTAGGTCTTTGAGGATGACAACCCCCCAACAGCTCTCAGGGCAAGGTTTATAAGTTATGCTCTGGGGGCAAATAAGGTTCTCATAGAAAGTATTGTTGTAGAAATTTCAAAAAGGGCTCATCTGATTGGAAATTGAAATGGCTAGTGCCCTTTTTAATAGTCAAAAGTGATTGGAAGGCAGCTAGCACCCCTTCCATACCCACCATTTATCCAAACACACCCAATCAAAATTTTGAGATAGCCATTTTGTTCAAAGTAGTTGAAAGGACCGGAAATTATATCTAATTGGATGAAACTCCCCACAGCCCTCAGGGTAAGGGTTGTAAGTTATGCCCTGGGAGCATATAAGGTTTTTTTTGAAAGCTTTGTCGTAGAAACTTGAATTAGGGCTCATTCGATTGGAAATTCCAAGCGTTAGTGCCCTTTTTAATAGCCGAAAGCGATTGGAGGGCAACTAACCCACCTCTCACGCCCACTTCTTCCCCAAACACATCCAATAAGAATTTTTAGATAACCATTTTTTCAACGTAGTTAACAGTTATAGAAATTAGGTTTTTGAGGATGATAACCCCCTCCGAGACCTTGGGGGAAGGGTTGTAAGTTATGCCATGAGGGCATATAAGGTTTTTATAGATAGTGATTTTGTAGAAACTTCAAAAAGGGCTCATTAGATTAGAAATTGGAAGGGCTTGTGCCCTTTTTAATAGTCGAAAGTGATTGGAGGATAACTAGCACCCCTCTCACACCCACGATTTCCCCAAACACATCCAATCAAAATTTAGCCATTTTGTTCGACGTAGTTAAAAATTCTGGAAATTATGTTTTTGAGGCTGACACTCCCTCCAAGCTCTCAGGGCAAGGGTTGCAAGTTATGCCGTGGGGGCATATAAGGTTTATTTTTATAGAAAGCGTTGTCGTAGAAACTTCAAAAATGAAACATTCGATCGGAAATTGAAACGGCTAGTGCTCTTTTTAATAGTCAAAAGTGATTGGATAGCAAGTAACCTCCCTCTTACGCCCACCATTTCCCCAAACACATCCAAACAAAATTTTGAGATAGCCATTTTGTTCAACGTAGTTCAAAGGTCTGGAAATTATGTCTTTGAGATGACGACCCCTCACAGCCCTCAGGTCAAGGGTTTTAAGTAATTCCCTGGGGCATACAAGCTTTTTATAGAAAGCGTTGTCGTAGAAACTTCAAAAAGGGCTCATTCGATTGGAAATTGAACGGGCTAGTGCCCAGTTTAATAGTCAGAAGTGAATGGAGGGCAACTAACCCCCCTCTCATGACCAACATTTCCCCAAACAAATCCAATCAAAATTTTTAGATAGCAATTTTCTCGAACGTAGTCGAAAGTTATGGAAATTAGGTCTTTGAGGATGACACCCCCCCCCCCCGCCGTCAGGGCAAGGGCTGTAAGTTATGCCCTGGAGACATATACGGTTTTTATAGAAGGAGTTGTCTTAGAAACTTCAAAAAAGGCTCGTTCGATTGGAAATTCAAAGGGTTAGTGCCCTTTTAATAGTCAAAAGTGATTGGAGGGCAACTCAGCCCCCTTTCACGCCCACCTTTTCCCTAAACACATCCAATCAAATTTTTGAGATAGCTATTTTGTTCAACGTAGTTGAAAGTTCTGGAAACTAAGTCTTTGAGGATGACAACCCCTCAACAGCCCTCAGGGCAAGGGTTATAAATTATGCCCTGGGGGCAAATAAGGTTTTCATGGAAAGCGTTGTCGTAGAAACTTCAAAAAGGGCTCATCTGATTGGAAATTGAAATGGCTAGTGCCCTTTTTAATATTCGAAAGTGACTGGAAGGCAACCAATACCCTTTCCACGCCCACCATTTATCCCAACACACCCAATCAAAATTTTGAAATAGCCATTTTGTTCAAAGTAGTTGAAAGGTCCGGAAACTGGTTCTAGGCGAATACCCCCCCCCCCCGGCGAATACCCGCCAGAAAATACCCCCCCCCCGGAACATACACCATCGCGGAAAATAACCCCTCCGGAAAATACCCCCCGGAAAATACCTCCCGCTGAAAATACCCCCCGCGGAAAATACCCTCCCCCCGTGGAAAATACCCCCCAGGAAAATACACCCCGGAAAATACCCCTCCCAGCGAAAAATACACCCCCCCTCCCGCAGAAAATACCCCCCCCCCCCCGGAAAATATCCCCCTGGAAAAAAACCCCGAAGTTCAGCCCCACATTCTTAGAAAATTTCAATTTTTCACAAATTTCCAAATTTTTGGGTCACTTGCCGGAGACTCTGGGTGGGTGGGAGCCCCCAAATATTGTCCCAAATTCCTCTCTCAATTTAGAACTTGTTCGTGGAAGCCCACCGTCTCCAGTCACTTTCCAAATAGTATATAGTCTGTGACTCAGCCCATTACATCTATCTGTTCAAATTTAAACTTTTTCAAGCTTCCGGTCAGTTGCATGAGACTCTGGGCAGGTGGGAGCCTCCAGAAATTTTCTTAAATTCCTCTCTCACCTTAGAACTTATTCATAGATGCCTAAATCCGTGAACGGTTAGACTGTTTCCCTGGCGGTAACCATGCATGCGCTACACACACCACAGTATATATAATAGCAGTATGATCTTTCCCTATCTCATCCATTATAAAAACCCGGACCGAGGTGAAAGTGCTCTAGATAACGTATAAACATAAGCGACGTTAGATCTTTTCACGGGTAGACAAGTCAGATTTCTGTTGAACGCGAAACTTGGCTTAAACGTTGGAATACTAATTTTGAAGAAACTAATTTTAAATTAATTTATTCCAATACATACATGAAAATCGGTAATTAGTAATGCAATGTTATTATTAGATGTCTTTAGGAATTAAAAATAGGTTTCGAAGTCTCAAGTCGGTTTCAAAGGCATTTTGAAAAAGTTTCTGTCAAAATACGTGTTCCAGGGTAATTGGACCGCTGATGGCAGATCAAATGAGAGGAGCTGTTTGTATGCGCCGATATATATATATATATATATATATATATATATATATATATATATATATATATATATATATATATATATATATATATATATATATATATATATATATATATATATATATATATATATATATATATATATATATATATATATACGGCGCCTACAAACAGCTCCTCTCATTTGATCTGCCATCAGCGGTCCAATTACCCTGGAACACGTATTTTGACAGAAACTTTCTCAAAATGCCTTTGAAACCGACTTGAGACTTCGAAACCTATTTTTAATTCCTAAAGACATCTAATAATAACATTGCATTACTAATTACCGATTTTCATGTATGTATTGGAATAAATTAATTTAAAATTAGTTTCTTCAAAATTAGTGTTCCAACATTGAAGCCAAGTTTCGCGTTCAAGAGAGATCTGACTTGTCTACCCGTGAAAAGATCTAATGTCGCTTATGTTTATACGTTCTCTGGAGCATATATATATATATATATACATATATATATATATATATATATATATATATATATATATATATATATATATATATATATATATATATATATATATATATATATATATATATATATATATATATATATATATATATATATATATATATATATATATATATATATATATATATATATATATATATATATATATATATATATATATATATATATATATATATATATATATATATATATGTACTACGAAAACTTTACGAAAAAAAAGTTTTTTTAAAGAAAAGTAAAGGCCATATTAAACTTAAGATCAGTAGAAATAGAAGCCTACAATAACTCAAACTCAAGAAGACCAGAAATTATTATTAAAGAATAAAAAAGGAAAGGAGAATAATTGGTATGGCTGTAACACTGCATATAAATTTATATAAATGTATATATAGTGTAATAATGCAAAAGGTAAATATAACATTGGTTTAAGAATGGAAAGAAAGACAAAGAATGAATTTACAACGATAATCAAGTTAAAAATAAGTTTTATTTGAACAATACCATAAAGCGATGACATTTGACTATGATATTTGGTGCTTCGCATTCAAATTTCAGTTATAAAAGTTTTATCACTTTTCTGAAAACTCCCTAAGAATTTTACGAAAAGCACTTCTTAACAGACGTTTGGTATTTTCTTGGATCTAAATTCACAAAGTGCAAAGATTTTCAAACAGAGGTGTTTATTGTTTAATAAAGTTCAGGAAAGGTCTGCCCATTTCATACGAAACATTGATTGAAAACGAAACTAGTCTTATCTCGGCTCTCTGGCAAAATAGGTAATTAGCCTTTTCAAGTTTTACAGGAACTACAATCTGAGAAAATAAATATCATGACGTGAAAAAAAAGATAAACCATCCAGTGGCGGATCCAGAGGGGGTGAGTGAGGGGTGCCTCCCAAAGTAGTCTAAAGTAGTGTAATTTACCTAATTAACGCAAGTTTGCATTAATTAAACTTACTCCTAACGTAAGTTTATCGAATCAGCATATTTTGCGCCCCCCTCCTAAAAAGCCTGGATCCGCCACTGAAACCATCACACCTATTCCACCAGTTATTAGAAGAAAAAATGTTTCCTTATTTTCACAAATTTCATCAACCCCCCGCCCCCTTATTTAAAAAATACTAAAAATTCAAAAAAGTTGAGTCCACAGTAAATAAATAATATAATAATTAAAAAAATTTATATAAATTAATTAATAACAGTGAGATGGGACAGTTGCAAACCACTTGGCCGGCTCACCAAGTTTTTTTTCTGCTTTCGCAATTACGAATAATGCAATTTCTAACCATTTCTCATTAATTGACGCATACACACTAACCCTCTAATGCATAAATAAGTGGGAGGAGCCTTTTGTTCGCACCGAGAATTAAGAGCCAGAAATCATCTGCGGTAAACTTACTGCCTAATTATATAAACTGTGACACAAACCAACAATATTTTTCTCATTTTCACATGGGGTCCCAATCTAGCCGATGTCCTTCGCTTAACATTCAGGCCTTAAAAAATAAAGCCCAGATAGTCAGACCCCAACGCTCCAATCTGAATACTGAACGCTAAAAATGTCAAAATTTTGTCCAATAATTAATTAAAAATTGGCATCCTGAACCCCTGATAATAATCCACAAACCTTATATGAGGGGGTCACTATGCATTGAAAATAGTGAAAATGAAATTTGCTTAGAATGCTTGACTGAGCTTATAGTCGTGAATGGTTAGACAAATGCTCAGGCGGTAATCATGCACTGCACACACATCAACAATATTTTTTCATTTTCACATGGGGTCCCAATCTAGCCCACATTTGCTGCTTCCATTATACAAGCCCAATTTTTTGCGTTCTATAATTGTACCCTTTTATTTTGCTTCTCTTTGCCTAGTCTCTCTCCAATCATCTTCCAAATAGTACCTATGCATTGCCTAAGCTTGGCCCCGCAATCTGAGCAAATTTCAATTAATCACAAATTTTTCAAGTTTTGGGTCACTTGCCCGAGACTCTGGGCAAGTGGGCGCTCCAAACAATTGTCCCAAATTCTTCTTCCACCTTAGCAGTGGTTAACAGAAGCTTTAGGTAGTGAATGGTTAGACTGTTGCTCAAGTGCTAACCATCTGCAACACACATGGTTACCGCTAGGGAAACAGTCTAACCATTCACTGCTTTAGGAATCCATGAATAAGTTCTAAGGTGAGAGGGGAATTTAGGACAATTTTTGGAGGCACCCAGCTGCCCAGAGTCTCAGGCAAGTGACCAAAAACTTGAAAAAGTTGAAACTTGCTCAGATTGCTGAACTGAGCTGGGCAATAAATACATACTATTGGGAAAGTGATTGGAGACGATGGGCATCCGTGAACAAGTGCTAAATTAAGAGAGGAATTTGAGACAATATTTGGGGGCTCCCAGCCGCCCAGAGTCTCCGGCAAGTGACCCAAAAATTTGAAAAAGTTGGGAAAAATTGAAATTTTCTCAGAATGTGGGGCTGAGCTTAGGGGGGTATTTTCAGCGGGGGGGGGGGGTATTTTCCGGGGAAGTTTTTTCCGCGGCGGGTATTTTCCGTTTGGAATTTTCCACGGGGGGTATTTTCAGCGGGGGTATTTTCCGTGGGGGGTAGTTTCCGGGGGAGGGTATTTTCCGCGGGGGATGTTTTCCGGGGGTATTTTCCCGCAAGGGGGTATTTTACGGGAGGGGGTATTTTCCGGGGGATATTTTCCGCGGGGGGTATTTTCCGGGGGTATTTTCCAGGGGGGTATTCGCCGGGGGGGGGGGGGTAAAAGCCAGCCACCCCGGAAATTATATCTAAGAGGATGACACTCCCCCACAGCCCTCAGGGTAAGGGTTGTAAGTTATATCCTGGGGGCATAAAGGTTATTATTGCAAGCTTTGTCGTAGAAACTTGAAAAAGGGCTCATCCAATTGGAAATTCAAAGGGCTAGTGCCCTTTTTAGTAGTGGAAAGTGATTGGAGGGCAACTAACCCCTCTCTCACGCCCACATTTTCCCCAAACACATCCAATCAAAATTTTTAGATAGCCATTTTTTTCAACGTAGTTAAAAGTTTTAGAAATCAGGTCTTTGAGGATGATAACCCACTCAGAGCCCCCGGGGCAAGGGTTGTAAGTTATGCCCTGGGAGCATATAAGGTTTTTATAGATAGTGATGATGTAGAAGCTTCAAAAAGGGCTCATTCAATTGGAAATCGGAAGGGCTTGTGCCCTTTGAATAGTCGAAATTGTTGGAGGATAACTAATACCCCTCTTACACCCACGATTTCCTCAAACACATCCATTCAAAATTTTGAGATAGCCATTTTGTTCAACTCTAGTTTCCATTCTGGAAATTAGTTCTTTGAGGATGACAACCACCCAACAGCACGCAGGGCAAGGGTTATAAATTATGCCCTGTTGGGCAAATAAGGTTTTCATAGAAAGCGTTGTCGTAAAAACTTCAAAAAGGGCTCATTTGATTGGAATTTGAAATTGCTAGTGCACTTTTTAATAGTCAAAAGTGATTGGAAGGCAATTAGCACCCCTTCCACGCCCACCATTTATCCAAACACACCCAATCAAAATTTTGAGATAGTCATTTGGTTCAAAGTAGTTGAAAGGTCCGGAAATTATATCTAAGAGGATGAAAGTCCCCCACAGCCCTTAGGGTAAGGGTTGTAAGTTATGCCCTGGGGCTTTTATTGAAAGCTAAAAAGGGCTCATTCAATTGGAAATTGAAAGGGCTAGTGCCTTTTTTAATAATCGGAAGTGATTGGAGGGCAACTAACCCCCCTCTCATGCCCACCATTTCCCCAAATACATCCAATCAAAATTTTGAGATAACAATTTTCTTGAACGTACTTGAAAGTTCTGGAAATTAGGTCATTGAGGATGCCAACCCCCCAGTCCTCAGGGCAAGGGTTGTAAGTTATGCTTTGGGGGTATATAAGGTTTTTATTGAAAGATCAGTCGTAGAACCCACAAAAGGGCTCATTTGAGCCCTTTTAATTGTTGAAAGTGATTGGAAAGCAACTAACGGCCCTCTCGCGCCCACCATTTCCCCAAACACATCCCATCAAAATTTTAAGATAGCCATATTGTTTAACGTAGTTGAAGGTTCTGGAAATTAGGTTTTTGAGTATGACAACTTCCTCACAGCCCTCAGGGCAAGGGTTGTAATTTATGCCCTGGGGGCATATAATGTTTTTATAGAAAGCGTTGTCGTAAAAACTCAAAAAGGGCTCATTCAATGGGAAATTGAAAGGGCTAGTTCCCTTTTTGATTGTCGAAAGTAATTGGAAGGCTTGACATTTTTATAGTAAAGACCTATGTGGGTACAATTTATTATTATTTTTTCTTTTGTTTGTTTATACCAGGGCACTTCGCTTCGAAGGAGTTGTCTTAGGAACTTCAAAAAGGACTCATTTGATTGGAAATAGAAAGGGTTAGTGCCCTTTTTAATAGTCGATAGTGATTGGAAGGCTTGACATTTTTATAGTAAAGACTTATGTGGGTACAATTTTTTTTTATTTTTTTTTTTTTACCAGGGCACTTTGTATCGAAGGATTTTTCGTAGGAACTTCGAAAAGGGTTCATTCGATTGAAAATTAAAAAGGCTGATGCCCTTTTTAATAGTCGAAAGTGATTGGAGGGTAACAAGTCCCCCTCTCACGCCCACCCTTCCATTTGCCCATTATGTTTAAAAAATAAATGTTTCTTTAAGATTAAATCAAAATGCACTGTGTTAATGCTAATTCCCAATAAGGCATCTCAGCAATATCCCGGGAACGACTGAGGTTATTATATTCTAACTTTCGGGGCTACTTCTGGTCTTAAAATTCAACCAAATCAAAATAGTGTAAGTGTATCCAAGCTATCAAAGAAAATAAACAGACATTTTTTGCGAATGGTATCAAGTTTTCTATTTCAGGTCAACTAGAGGAGGTATGAAACTAAGTTAAACACTACTATTTGTGTCCAGATTTTTAAAAGGGTGCATGTTGTTAAAAATTACTGAAAATGTTTCTACAGCGTACAAATAGCAGGCCAAAGTATAAAGTCTTAAAAAAAACGAAAAGATTTAAATTATTATTTTCTTTTTCCCTGAAAAGACTATGTCAATATAAAACGAACAGAAATTAATTAAAAAACTTTTTCCACAAAATAGGTTTTTCAAGGAAAAGTAAAGAGCCCAATTAAACCAAAAATGAGTAAAAGCAAAATCAAATAATCTACCAAGCGTGAAACTACCACAAATCAGCATCGATAAATAAATAAAAAACCCAAAACGAGCAGAAATTACAATAAATAACCGAATCAAACTCTAAACGAGCAGAAATTAACAGAAGTAGGGCTCAAAACCCCTATGCCTTCCCAAGGCCAGAACACAATTTGCACTTTACTGAAAAAAATACAAATGAATGAGCATTGTCAGTTTAATAAACATATACTGATATTTAAAATGTTAAATATTACTACTGATAATCAAAATGTTAAAATTACTTGATTTATTAAAGTTATAAAAGTAAAAACATTTATATTTATCGTCAGAATATCGTCAAGAATAAGTATAGAGGATTTGATGGGAATTCCGCACTGCATTTGTCGTTGTGTGGTGAACTGTTTATGGAACACTTAGTCCTCCTTTACCAAATGATATTTAATCTGGGAATTTCCCTGATTGTTTTTCAATTGGATGTTTGAGAAGAATAAACTTCTATCCCTGAGAAGAATAAACATCCTTCTGAGCGTTCGTCTTTTCGCCCAATAATAGTCGCGACTTTATTTTGTATAATTTTGAGAGTTTGATATAAACAGAAATAAAGAAAGATATACACAGAAAGATATTTTGAGAATTGTGATAAACAGAAATAAAGAAAATTTTAACTTCACTATCTCCATGGTGAGATTGCTGCATTTATTTGTAATTCATTTCGTATTAAGAGTTCAAGCCAGATGAGTCACCCTACAAGGGAGACATCTATTTAGTTTAGGGGCTGAGAGTGAAATTTCATAAATCAGGTAAATATGCAACCATAGAATAACTGAAGGACTACTTATAAGAAACTCAATAATTTTTGTGCTTATATAGTTTGTGACAATAATTTGTGACTTATATAAATTATTACAATACTGCGAATACATTGTGGCTGTTCTTATATTTAATCACAATAATTTGTGACTCAATAATTTTTGTTCTTATATAATTTGTGACAATAAATTATGACTTATACAAATTATTACAATAATGCGAATACATTGTGGCTGTTCTTATATTGAGTCACAATAATTTGTGACTCAATAATTTTTGTTCTTATATAATCTGTGACAATAATTTATGACTTATACAAATTATTACAATTATGCGAATACATTTTGGCTAGTCTTATATTGAGTCACAATAATTTGTGACTCAATAATTTTTGTTCTTATATAATTTGTGACAATAATTTGTAACTTATACTAATCATTACAATAATGCGAATACATTATGACTGTTCTTAGTCACAATAATTTGTGAGTCAATAATTTTTGTTCTTATATAATTTGTAACAATAATTTGTGACTTATACAAAATATTACAATAATACGAATACATTGTGACTGTTCTTATATTGAGTCACAATAATTTGTGCAACAATAATTGTTGTTCTTTTTGCTGGCTTAAAATTTCATATAGGAACAAAGAAGAACCAACCATGCTGCAAAAAGATAGGAATATCTGACTTCCCTTTTGTGACATTTGCTTTAGGAACAATGTAACTGGACTACGACAACCTGTCAAGACGCAAACCATTTAAATTAAAATACACTTCTTATCACAGCATTCTAAGAAGATAATCTTTCTTTTTATCTTTGATGCATCATTGATCGTCGAGAATTTGTTATTAATATTCGTATTTAGATACATGCGTGTTTAAAATTTCTTTTCTACAAAAATAACGCAATCGTTTGCTGTATAGTAGGCTACATTCGGGCATAGTAGAGCATAATTTGATATTTTTAGAGGCCACGAGGAGACTTTTTGAAAGCAAAAGCTTCTGATGCCCCAAAACTATATCTCAGGCTGAACTATTTTTAAAGGCTTTTAACTATTGAATAGTCAGGAAACATCTTTTATATCAATCCCAGAGCTATAATTGCAAATTGTAAGTGACATACAAGTCAAGTAGACCTTTCTAGGGTCAGGGATGTAACCGTCATATGAGCTGATATCTTATAGAAGTCGATTTTTTGTAGGTACTGTACGTCAACTCAACTGAATGGCTCTGGATAGGTCTGCCCAGGGATGCTCAGCTAATTAAAGGTAAACTTACAGCCCAGGTGAACGAGGTTGAGTCTTTATCTCCCTACCAGACAATTGGCAGCACAATTCGCACAAATGAAACGTGGGATAAGCTTGACAGTGATATTAACGAAAAACCTTTGATGAAGGGCTTACAAAGGATAAAAGGCTGGCCTAGGCTATGGTCCAGACAGAGTAATGGCGAGGTTGTTATCCCCTACAAAATTGATAAAACCTTTAATGATATTAGGCAAAAAATCCTCTTAAAAACATATTTAATGCTTTCAAACTCTGGGAAAAAGATACATGCATTCGCATGACTCCTTGGGATGGAAAGAAAGGTAATATTTCTAACTGGGGATGGCTTTCGATTGTACAATAGATGTGGGTCATTCGTTGGGAGGACATATAGCACAAGGCAGGAGGTAACCACTGGGGTTGGTTGTTGGACCCCTCATTTATTAGGACTTACGCTTGGCCTGAATGCTGGACACAGGCGGTTTGATAGAGACAAGTATTTGATGTTTAAGAAGGATGCTAACAAACCCGAGAATCAGAAAAACCTTCCTAAGCGTTTTATGGCTCCTTATAATTTTTTATCTGTAATGCAGTATCCAAATTGGGGAAATTCAATGTTACCAAGGGACCCAACAATGGAGTATCTCATTACTGATTATCATACGGTTAGCCATTATGACATTATCAGATAGTTCACGCATACGGCTGTACTAAAGTATGGGAACAAAAGTGCGATGTTCGAAACTATTGCAAAAACTATGGGTATTTGGGTCAAAATTGCGTGTGCATTTGTCCTCCACAGACTTCCGGAAATGCGTGTGAAAAGAAACAATCTCGTGCACTGCCCGCTAACCCATCAGAAGCATGTGGATGACATATTCATAAGCTGGGAACATACAGATCTGCAAAACCTCAGTTATGTACTTGGTGGATTCAACCTCCGAAATGTCAAATAGCTGTTGTTACAATAACGGAATTTAACCTAAAATATAGTGCAGAAAAATTCGGCGTAAGAAGTGCTAGCATTTATGAAACGGATGAGAAATATAAATGCGGGCGAAAAATAAAGCCTGGATCTAAATTTATCGGAAAGGCAGATCTAGCCGTTGATTTCCGGTCATCATATAAACCAAAAGATAGAAAAGGATACGTGGCTTTCAATGTGTCATTTGAATTAGACCCATCTTGTGCAAATCATACTTTTGGAGTTGGAGAATGTCCTCATTTAAAGTATACCGATGGCTCTATTGCTGTTCCCATACGCCAATCTGCTTCTTATTGTGCATCACTCTTTAAGTTTCCAGGAGCAAAGTCAGTTCGCGCTGCTACTAGGATCTCTTATCAGGAGCCCTCCAGGCTAGACAACAAACAGAGGGAACCTTTTTATCGAGGTTTTGTTGAAATCATGAATTCGAAGGAAACAAAAATTAAAAAGCCCGTTTTGGAATATTTCAGTCATGTTTTCGCTGGAAATGAAGTGACCGTTAGGTTTCAAACTCTACAGACAACTCCTGAATATAAAATTGTTCTTTATCCTATTATGGCGGATTAGCATTAAAAGCTGAATAACTACATAACGCATTAATAATAATTATGAGACACAAGCTTGGCGTTTTAATTAGCAAATCCACTAAATTGGTTATGTTTGTCTTTGGTTAGTTGCTTCTGAATAAAATAACTGCTTTTATAAATTTGTCTTTGTAGCCTATAAGAATGTGCTTTTCAAGGTTAGATGCAAAATCCATTGAGATCGAATACTTGGCTGGTTTGAATTTGGAGGAGAGGCTTCAAAGTACTTATTATGATTTCCAAATTTTTGGTAAAAATCCACCAAATTGGGTGAAAAAATCCTGCGGAACATAAAAAGGAATCACCTAAGTTAAATAAATTCCACTTTATTTCTGTTAGTTCAATTTGGGTAAGTCGCATGAGTTAATGAAACAGTATGTTTAAGACTGAGACGGTTGACTCACCTTTTAAGATGCACAAAAATTATGGTCCAATCCCATTTTCTAGGCTGTAATAGAACAAGAAGTATATGATGGCAAGGCCACAATATACAGATGATTGATTGCCAAAGATTATTCTTTTTTTGCCATCAATCTGGGATAAAGCGAAAAGCAGGTCGCCTCTAAACAGAGAGAGAAAAGCTAATAGAAATAAAAAGGATAGAAAAGGAGAAAAAAAGAATTTGAAGGAGGATGGAAACTCAAATCAGGGATTAAGAGTGAAATTTAAAATAGACTGTAGTGGGGTAGTAGATTGCAGGGTCCTCATGTACATGGGGAGGGGACGTAAAAGTAAGTGAAAAAAATTACTGACGGAGTTTTTTTTTTTTAATTATTAGGTAAATGGGCTGATGGAAACATATCACGCGAAATCAATAAAAGAAGATCCGTCTCTTTCGGTAAATAAGAACAAATGAAGTTTCAATAGCAATACTACCAGAATAAGTTGGTAAAAATGACCATCCAGTCGGTATCAGGCTATTAGAAAACCAAAAGAAATAACTCTAAACGATGATGCAGAACTTAAAATGAAAAAAAAGAAAGAATATGATTGGTCTGCTATCTCTTAGCCCCGGGACCCTAAAGTGGCAATATCAATCTATTGTTAGCAAAATATAAATTAAAGTATTTTTTTGTATTTCAACATGTAAAAAGTCAAGGAAGTTTCCAGTACCATATGACTTTTGTCCCTGACTCTCCAAAAACTTAGTGACACTGGTGGGGCCAAACGAGGGTGTATAAAAAAATGCTCTACTCAACCGTCATTACCTATATGATTATCAAATTCTCTAGAGTGTGAAAAGTAGCGAAACAATGGTGACTAACAGCGATAATCAAAAGAAGTAACGGCAATTTTCCCGTTACAAAACCTTGGATAGGTAGAAATCCGATACAGATTAATTGCTGATGGTCGAAACTGCAAAATTTGGCACCAAAGTTTTGGCCGAGATTAATAGGGCTGCCATAAAACTGCCCAAGCTTTGGTGCTAAAAATGCCCTAAAGATCCCCAGAAAGCCAAAAAATTAAAGTCACTGTTTTTTTAGATACAGAAACAGAACCAATTATTAAGTTGTTATTAAAACCCCGAAAAACAAAAATAATTACTAAAAAAAAATATTTATTTTTAAACTCATATAAAATATTATATTTATATTTGATACTTTGTTTTTAGAATTATAATATTATATATCATAACGGTATATATATAACATTATATGTTATAATTAAAAAGTTAGTGAAAACACAAAAGCACTCAACGGTTAGGAATGTAATTTTAGACTAAACTTTGAAGGAATGTAGTTTTCATTATATTTGAATCTTTGTGACGTACCAGGGACAGAAAAACAAAATAATTTTTCCTTCTTAGACCCATCCTGTCTTTTCACACTTGAATAATGGAATTTTCTAAGGCTTTTCTTATAATTAATTAAAAAACTTTTTCCACAAAATAAGTTTTTCACAGAAAAGTAAAGAACTCCGTTAAAAAAAAATGAGCAATAATAAAATCAAATAATCTACCAAGCATGAAACTACCACAAATCAGCATCGATAAATAAATGAAACCCAAAACAAATAGAAATTACAATAAATAACCAAGTGAAACTCAAAACGAGCAGAAATTAACATAAGTTGGGCACAAAAGTCCTATGCCTTCTCAAGGCCAGAACAAAATTTGCACTTTACTGAAAAGAATATAAATGCTTTTACTTTTATAACTTTAATAAATCAAATAACATTAAAACTTTGATTAATAAACATCGGTGTATGTATATTAAACTGAAAATGCACATTCATTTTTATTTTTTCAGTAAAGTTTAAATTTTGTTCTGGCCTTGGGAAGGCATAGGGGTTTTCAGCCCTTACTCTCTACTCACTTTCCACTATTAGAAAGGACAATTTCAATTTCCAATTAAATGAGCCCTTTTTGAAATTTCTTCAACAAATTTCTATATAAACCTTATATGCCCCCAGGGCATAACTAACAACCCTTGCACTGAGGGCTATGGGGGGGTTATCATCCTAAAAGCCCTAATTTCCACAACTTTCAACTAGCCTACGTTGAACAAAATGGATATCTCAAAATTTTGATTGCATATGTTTGGGAAAATGGAGGGCGTGATTAAATGAGCCCTTTTTGAAATTTCTTCAACAAATTTCTATAAAAGCCTTATATGCCCCAAGGGCATAACGTATAACCCTTGCTCTGAGGGCTTTGAGGGGGAGAGGTTATTATCCTTAAAGACATAATTTCAAAAGTTCTCAACAACGTTGAACAAAATGGCTATCTAAAAATTTTTATTTAATGCGTTTGGGGAGCAGGTGGGTGTGAGAGGTGGTCTAGTTGTCCTCCAATCACTTTTGATTATTAAAAGGGGCACTATTTACTTACTTACTTATTTAGGTCCCGGCCATCCTTGTGGGACGTTTTGGGGCCACTCCTCTTGCTAGCTCATGCGTAAGGGCTTGGTACGCTGCTCTATCTGGTACGATACATGACAACTGGGCTATCTTGTCATTTTCGAAGTGGAAGTCCTTCATCCAACGTTTTCATGGTCTGCCTCGTGGACGAGGGCCATGGAGGGATGCTTCAAGGACAATTTTCGGGAGGTGGCTGGGCTTCGTTGGCTTGACGTGGCCGAACCAGCGCAGTTGTTGCTCCTTGATTTTACTTAGAATGGTTTCAGTGGACTTGAGCCTTTGGCGTACTTCCACATTTGTGATTCGGTCAGTGTATTTGATTCTAGCAATGCGGCGGAGGAATCTCATCTCAAAAGCTAGAAATTTTCTTTCATCTTCGGTTTTCAGAGTCCATGTTTCGTATCCATAAATAACTATGGGGATTAGTAAACTGTTGAATAGGTGCATTTTGAGTTTGTTGGTTAGGTGGTTGCTTTTCCAGAGGTTGGCTAGTCTTCGGAAGCTAGAGCTAGCAAGGGCAAGTTGACGTTCACGTCAGAGCTATGGCAATTATCTGAGGAGAGTAGGCTACCAAGGTGCAAGAAGTGGTCAACCGTTTCAACCTGTCTCCCGCCTATGGTGATAATGGGCGGGTTTTCTAGTTTACATCTCGTAGTTACCATGACTTTGGTCTTGCTGTCATTGAGCTCCATCCCAAATGGATTTGTGGTATCGTAGAGTTTATCAGCTTGTGCCTGCAGTTTTTGTGTAGAGTTGGCTAGCTCAACAATATGATCAGCGTAGGCAAGATTGTCTATCAGCAGCCCTCCTATTGTTGCGCCGTATTCCGACTGCATCAGTGACAAAACGACATTGAGAAAGAGGTAGAAGAGATGTGGTGATAAGATGCAACCCTGGAGTAGTCGTGACGAAGTTGTGAACTCTTCTGACAGCCCATCAACGGTTATTACTTGGCCTCGGAACTGGTCGTACAGACTCTTGATTACTTGGACTATCTTAAAAGGGATTCCGTAGTGAAGAAGGATGTGCCAGAGTCCTTCGCGCCATATCAGGTCAAATGCCTGACGGAAATCAACGAATAGTTGGTAGAGCTATTGGTTGAATTCCATATATCGTTCCTCGAGTTGTCGAACGACGAACGTCAGATCGACTGTGGATCTTCCAGGGTGGGGTCCGGCCTGATATTCTCCAATGGAGAATGCAGTTGTTGCTTGTAAGGGTTGGAGTAGAAATTTTGTCCTACACGACACATGGCTGATGACTTATGAGGCTGGTCGGACAGTAGTATCCACACTCTTTCTTTAACCCCTTTTTGTGAATAGGTACAATGGCATCCCTGAACCACTGACGGGGTATGTGGCCGGTTTCCCACACCGCAGACACAATGGTGTGGTACAGATCAGTTACATCATCCGATCCGACGGTAATGAGTTCAGCGGTGACTCCGTCTGGGCCAGGGGCTTTTCTTTGTTTGAGCGACTTGACTGCTGACTCGGTTTCTGACTTGAATCGGGGTGGTGGTCTGAGTTCTTGGTCGGGTATGGGGAAGCGGGTTAGTATTTCAGAATCAGCAGCTACTGGTGGATTCAGTTTATCGTTAAAGAATTCTTTCCATCTTTCAAGTTTCATCTTTGAATCGCTAATCTCATTTCCGTCTTTGTCCAGGATCACTGATATTTGTGGCTCTTTTTTCCGGCTTAATTCACGTACCATTCTGAAAACTGCTCCGCTGTTCCCCTTCTTGAACTGTACTTCTCAGTCTTCGCATTTCTTACGCAGGTGATTACGTAGTGCCCTTCTGATCTCTCTATCTACTCTTCTCTTGAGGAGCTTGTAAGTATCCAGGCTGTGGCGGTCGGATTTATTACAAAAAAGTCGCTTATCCTCTTATAGCGCAGGGATCTCATTTGTGATCCATGGTTTTTCATTGGGAGTTTTTCGTCCGAGGATGTCGTTCGCTGTCTCGATGATTGCTGATGTGGCCTGCTTGGTCAGGGAGGCTATCGCATTAGCGGTGGCCAAGGGAGAATGATTTGCCAGGATCTCTCAAAATTTTTCAGATAGAGTGAAGTGTAGGTCTGCCTTTTTCGGGATCCTGCAGCAGATCCACCCGGAATCTTGGGATTTTTGTTGCTTTTCGCAATTTTCTCATTCTTAGCTTGAACCTTGACATCAGGAGAGTGTGGTCAGAGTCGAAGTCTGCTCCAGGTAATGCTACTGTGTCTAGTACGGAAGACTTGCAGCGCTTCAATATCAGCATATAATCAATCATGTTCTCGGTTTTACCGTCTGGGGATCTCCAGGTCACTTTGCGTCGATGGCGGTATTTGAACATGGTATTCGTTACGAATAACTCGTTTTTTCGGCAGAAGTCCAGCAATTGTTCGCCTCTTGCATTGAGTTTACCGTGACCAGAAGGCCCATTATATCGGACGGACCGGTATTATCCGTACCTACTATAGTGTTAAAGTCCCCCATGACAATCAGTACGTCTTTCTTATAGATTTGGCCGATGATGCTTTGTAGTGTGAAATAGAATTTATCAAATTCTTCCTCACTTCTGGTGGAGTCTGGGGCATAGACTTGGACGACAGAGATATTCTCGGTAGCTCCCTTCAGTCATGAGACGGTTATTCTTTCTAAAACTGGGGTGAGATTTTTTGGCAGTTGGTGATACGAAGAATCCTACACCTTGTCGATGAACTCCGTCCTTGTGGCCGGACAACAAGAGGGAGGCTCCAGAGAGGTTTTCCTCACTTTTTCGGGGGAGGTGCGTCTCAGAGAGGCCGATAACATCCCAATTATACCTCTGTAGTTCTCTAAGAGCAAGATCTAGTTTTCCCGGTCTGGCAAGTGTTTGGATGTTTAGCGTGCCAAAGTGTAGGTTGGTTTTTGTCGGAGCGGAACAACCGCGTGAATTTTGTCCCGAGTGGGGGTCGTCCTAGGCATAGGGTCGTCGGCTGCCCCGGACGCGGTAACATGTAAAATCACATTATCATCATTTGAAATTGGTTGTTCGTCGGTTACCTCGGACGCGGTAGCATGTAAAATCGAATTACCATTATTTAAAATTGGTTGTTCATCGGTTACCCCGGACGTGGTAGCAGAGTTTTGCATAATACTGAGAACTTTTTTCATGATATTCAAAAGAGGTGGTTTCTTGGCTAAATGGGTGTTGGCGGCAAGCCACTTCTCTCCACCACCTTTCAGAGGCCGTTGTCCGTAAATCTGGATCCTCCGCCTTTCCGCAGCTGTCCTCCTATAGAAAATCCTCCCACGGTGGTGTTCTGCTTCATCATGAAATTTAACCCATTGCTGGGAGAAGGTTTGTAATGTATTGCTAGTTGCTTAGATAGAGTTATGTGTAAAATCGTTGTATTGCTCCATTAATTTAGCGTAGTTATAAAAGGCGAATTTTCGAATAATATGATTATTATCATATTATTTATAAATGTATAAATAGTAGTAGTAGTATAGTCCCAACCACATAAAACATTTCCCATGATAATGTTTGATAATGTTGGAAATGTAGGAGTTATCAGTGTTAGATGTAGAAAAAAATGTGTAGTAGCTAGGCTGTAACCATAGATAGTCTTAGTCCGATAGAGGAACCTTAGAAAAAAAAAAATAAAATAAGAAAAGTAATACCAAGACAAAAACAAAAATTAGTCAGGAGTGCTTAAATATAAGTGTAAAGTAATATAATGTTAATAAAAGTTATATAGGAAAATTAATACATTAATGTCGAAATATTTCAAAAACCCAAGGGCAAGCAAGTCGTAATGACGGGACGTCAATAAATAATGGGAAGGGTAATACGTACCGTAACAGAAAATAAAATAACTTAAATCTTATTTTCTTCTAAAAATATTCCCGATATAAATTAAACTCCCCTTAATTGCGTTTAAATCCCTTTTCAGATTTTTGTCTAAACTTCTAACAGGGAAAGAAAAACCACATTCGTTCCCAGGCAGATATTTATTTAAAACACCAAGTAAAAAGATGATTGATATTCACAGACATACTTAGTTTTACTTTGTAAAACTTCATCCCCTTTGATCTACAGAACAAAGAGACTCGAATACAATGTAAGCGTGCACTATTGAAATTAGAAATGAGACAGATTTGAACTTTGCGTAACGAACAAAAGGAGTTTTAGCACGCTTGACAGGTTACATTCCATTGATGTAAAAAGATAAGAGGGATTGAAATGTTTGCGAAGAGTAGTTATCGGACATTGTCAAACACTGTTGTAAAATCAGAATAGTCTGTACTTTGAGGAATATGAAATTAGAATGATTAAAAGCAGCAATAAAATTATTGGACCCTCAGACAAAATAGTAAAGATACTTTGACGACATAATCAGGATATGGGGGTGCCCAGAGTGAATTAGTCCAATCGTGAAATAGTTCTTGGTGCACAGAAACAAGGCCCGTGTTATATAGTAGTGAAAATGTATTTTTCGGGGATTCTGATTATGACCATTCTGATTATCAGTACTATTTAATCGAAAGTATTTTGCTGTATGCTTAAAATGTAAGTCTCAATAAATCAATTACTTTTTTATTTGTGTTTGTGCTTCATATATATCTATATCTCGCATCTTAGTAGGTAACTAGTTCAATTGCACTCCATTAGAAGACGCTCTCTCAGAGAATTTGATCTCTACGCACTATTAGAGGTACTTGACAAGGAGGTGACCGTAGGAGGTGTGGTTAAGCTCCTGGACAGATAACCGGTGAATTTCTAGAATATTACCTTAACCTAATTCATTTCCTCCCATTACATTACTTAACACTAACAGATTTTCTCTTCGAAGCATCAACTTTTTTCCTTAATTCTAACATACTTTTACTTAACACTCTCAAATTTCTCTTAGAAATAACACTTTTCGTCAGTGGTAAAACATCTTCTTTTCGAACTAGAAAGTTTTCTGTAAGAGATACCAACTTTTTCCTAGAAATAACAATTTTTCGTTACGAAGATACTCTAACTGATAGAAGTACTAGGCTTTCTGTGAAACACACTCTATTTTTGTTAGTAGTAACAATTTTCTTTCGTTATGATAACAAGTTTTCTGAAAGAAGTAGCAAGTTTTCCTTAACACTATCAAATTTCCCCTCCGAAGTATCAATTTTTTTCCTTAAAACTAACACACTTTTAATTAACACATTAAAATTTCTCTTAGAAACAATATTTTTCGTCAGTGATAACACGTTTTCTGCAGAAAACTAGCAAGTTTTCTGCCAAAGATACTAATTTTTCTTAGATGTTACAATTTTTTTTATTGCGATAACAACTTTTCTGACAGAAGTAGCAACTTTTCCTGAACACTAACAAATTCTCTCATCGAGGTAACGACATTCTTCCTTAATACTAACACACTTTTACTTAACATTAAATTTCTTCTGCAAATAACAAGTATATTCTTAACAGTAACAAATTTTTTAATAGCTCCAACTTATCTGTCGAAGATAACAAATTTTTTCTTAAAAGTAACAATTTTTCGTCACTGATAACACGATTTCTGCTAGAACTAGCAAGTTGTCCAGCAAAGATAACACATTTTTCTTAGAAGTAACGATTTTTCGTTTGTGATAACATCTTTCCTCTCAGAAGTAGCAAGTTTTCCTTAACACTAACAAATTTTCTTATTCATGTAACAACATTTTCCCTTGATACTAAGAAACTTTTACTTAAATCTATCAAATTATCTTAGACGTAACAGGTTTCTTCTTAACAGTAACAAATTTCTCTAATAGCACCAACTTTTCCATCAAAGATAACAATTTTTTCTTAAAAGTAACACTTTTTCGTCACTGATAACATGACTTCTGCTAGAACTAGCAAGTTGTCCAGCAAAGATATCAAATTTTTCTTAGAAGTAACAATTTTTTCACTTGTGATAACATCTTTTCTGTCAGAAGTAGCAAGCTTTCCTTAACACTAACATATTTTCTCATCAAAGTAACAATATTCTTCCTTAATACTACCAAACTTTTACTTAACACTAACACATTTTCTCCTCGAAGCTTCCCCTTTTTTCCTTAATTAATTAAAAAAAAACTTTCCGAGAAATAAGTTTTTCAAAGAAAAGTAAAGGCCATTTTAAACTTAAGCTCAGGAGATACAAATACCTTTTAAAATTCAAACTCAAAACGAACAGAAACTACTATTAAAGAATAAATGAAACCCAAAACGAACAGAAATTATATAAACAATCACAGCAAAAAACACATAACAAGTAATAATATAAATGAATAAATAGATCTTAAAGCGAGTAATGCTTAGATTGAACATGAAAATCAAGCTTAAAACGAAAACAAATATTTTGCTATTAAAGTATAAATGAAACTTAAAACGAAAAGAAATTAAATAAACAATCAATGCGAACAAACATAAAATATATATTAATGTAAATGAATAAATAAATATTAAAACGAGTGAAACTTAAATTGACTATGCAAATCAAGTTTGAATCGAATAAAAATAACTACAAACAAGAGTTTGGGTATCGTCTCACTGCAGAAGCCTAAAACCTACTACGTCATTGGCACTTTACTGAAAACAATTCTTTGAAATATTTTCACTTTTGTAACTTTGAGAAATCAAAAATTAATTAAGATTTTAGGGAATAAATATCAGCATATGTATATTAAATTGACAATGTACATTTTTTTCAGTAAACTCATTTGAATTTTTTTTTCAGTAAAGTAAAAATTATATTCTGGTTTTTAGAAAGAATAGGGGTTTTGAACCCTACTCACGTCAATTTCTGATCGTTTTGAGTTTGACTCTAATATTCATTTTAATTTTTATTCGTTTTGGGTTTCATTTATTTATCGATACTGATTTGGGGTAGTTGTATGCTTGGTAGATTATATGATAGTCCGGACGCCAGGTGTTGAAAATGTGAACCATACCACGACGGAATGGGGCTGCTACTAGAATTAGAATACTCTCCACCCCCTAAATTGACCAAGCAGATTCAAAAATACCAATGGCACTTGCTTGCGAGAGGTGGAACACTCTGAAACTTGAAATTTTATTATATTTTGGTGTTTCATGCAAGAAAATGCATGTTCCGCAAAGTTTGAGGTGCAGTTTTTCGCTCAAATAGAAATACCTAGAAGCCAAAGAATGTTTTCATAATAAACTAACATGATTAGTTACAAAAAATGGCAGAGTTAAAAAAAAATGACAAAACTATACGAGTCTTGAACAGTCTTAGAAAGTATAAACAAAATCATATTGAATATTAGATATATAATGATATTAATTGTTGAAAGATCCACCAGTTCAAGATTTTTTTTCACTGTAATGTTTATTTTCATTTTTAATGCTGTAAGAACTGGAAAATAATAAATTTGTAATATACGAGTAATTCTTTTTCAGTGAAGCACCAATGACGCAGAAGGCTTTAGGTATTTACAGTTAAAGAAGGGGGCAGTATCCAAATTTTGCTTGTAGTGAAACTATATTTGTCTTGACCAATCTTGAAAAGAACCAATAAATTAAACTGAATAGTTGATGCATAATGATATTAATTGCTGAAAGCTCGTCAGTTCAAAATTTTACTGTAATTTTAATATTCATTTTCAATATTAAGTACAAAAGAAAATATTTGTTATATAATTCGTTTTCAGTAAAGCGCCAATGACACAGTAGGTTTTAGACTTATGCAGTGAGACGATACCCAAACTCTTGTTTGTAGTTATTTTTATTCGATTCAAACTTGATTTGCATATTCAATTTAAGTTTCACTTGTTTTAAGATTTATTTATTCTTTTACAATAATATATATTGTATGTTTGTTCGCATTGATTGTTTATTTAATTTCTGTTCGTTTTAAGTTTTATTTTTACTTTAATAGCAAAATATTTGTTTTCCTTTTAAGCTTGATTTTCATATTCAATCCAAGCATTACTCGCTTTAATATCTATTTATTCATTTATATTATTACTTGTTGTATGTTTTTTGCTATGGTTGTTTTTTTTTAATTTCTGTTCGTTTTCGGTTTCATTTAATCTTTAATAGTAATTTCTGGTCGTTTAAAGTTTGAGTTTTAACAGATATCTTCATCTACTTATCGTAAGTTTACAATGTTATTTAATTTTCTTTGAAAGATTTATTTTTCATAAAGTTTTTTTAATTAATTTTTGTTCGTTTTTGATTTAAAAAAATTTTAAGTTTTTATGGCATGGGGGGATGCTTACTGTCCAATTATTCTTGAATTTAAAAAACAGATCTAGAACTTTCAATTTAAATCGAATGAGGCTTTTTTTAAAGTCTATATGATTACCTCTTTGATAAAAACCTTATATATGAACAATAGACAGCTTGCATAACTTGTGAACAGCGATTGACAACAATGAATGGATTTAAAAAAATAGCTCCAACAAGGGGGTTTAGACCATTTCATTTGCTGACACAAAGGGATCACGACTGTTCGGAATTGACCTTTATAGGAATTTGTGTGCCCTCGGAATTTTCAATCGAATGAGCCTTTTTTGAAGTTTCTACGACACCGCCTTCTATAAAAACCTTATATGCCCCCAGGGCATAACTTAAAACCCTTGTCCTGAGGGTTGTGGGGAATTGCCCTCCTCAAAAACATATTTTCTATCTGGAAATAAATAACGCTGAACAAAAGGTCTATCTCAAAATTTTGATTGGCTGTGTTTGGGGGAATGCGGGGCGGGGGGGGGGGCTAGTTGCCCTCCAATCACTTTCGACTATTAAAAAGAGCACTAGCCCTTTGAATTTCCAATTGAATGTTCCTGTTTTGAAGTTTCTACGACAACACCTTCTATAAAAACCTTATATGCCCCCAGGACATAACTTAAAACTCTTCCCGTGAGGGTTGTGGGGGAGTGTCCTCCTCAAAAACATATCTTGAATCTGGAAATCAACTACACTAAACAAAATGGCTATCTCAAAAGTTTGATTGGATGTGTTTGGGGAAATGATGGGCGTGGGGTGGGCAGTTGCCCTCCAATCACTTTCGACTATTAAAAAGGGCACTAGCCCTTTAATTTCCAATCGAATGACCCTGTTTTGAAGTTTCTACGACAACGCTTTCTATAAAAACCTTGTATGCCCCCAGGGCATAACTTAAAACCCTTGCGCTGAGGGTTTTGGGGGAGTGTCCTCCTCAAAAATATATTTTCAATCTTGAAATCAACTACGTTGAACAAAAATGGCTATATCAAATTTTTATTGGATGTGTTTGGGGGAATGATGGGCGCAGGGGGGGGGGGCTAGTTGCCCTCCAATCACTTTTGACTGTCAAACCAGATACAAGTCGAGTTCTTGAAAAAATAAATGAGCCTTTTTTGAAGTTTCTATGACAACAGCGTCTATAAAAACCTTATAAACCCCCAGGGCATAACTTAAAAGCCCTGTCCCATCTGTTTTGGGGGATAATTATCCTCAAAAACATATTTTCTATCTGAAAATCAACTACAATGAACAAAATGTCTATCTCAAAATTTTGATTGGATGTGTTTGGGGGAATGATGGGCCTGGGGGGGCTAGTTGCCCTCCAATCACTGTCGACTATTAAAAAGGGCACTGCTCTCTTTGAATTTCAAATCGAATGAGCCTTTTTTGAAGTTTCTATGACAACGCCTACTATAAAAACCTTATATACCCCCAGGGCATATCTTAAAACCCTTGCCCTGAAGGTTCTGGGGGAGTGTCCTCCTCAAAAATATATTTTCTATCTGGAAATCAACTACGCTCAACAAAATGGCTATCTCAAAATATTGATTCGATGTGTTTGGGGAAATGATGGGTGGGGGGGGGGGGGGTGCTAGTTGCCCTCCAATCACTTTTGACTATTAATAAGAGCACTATCCCTTTAATTTCCAATCGAATGAGCCTGTTTTGAAGTTTCTACGACAATGCCTTCTATAAAAACCTCATATGCCCCCAGGGCATAACTTAAAATCCTTGCCCTGAGGGTTCTGGGGGAGTTTCCTCCTCAAAAATATATTTTCTATCTGGAAATCAACTACGCTCAACAAAATGGCTATATAAAAATATTGATGGGATGTGTTTGGGGAAATGATGGGCGTTGGGGGAAAGGGGGCTAGTTACTCTCCAATCACTTTCGACTATTAAAAATGGCACTAGCCCTTTAATTTCCAATTGAATGAGCATGTTTTGAAGTTTCTACGACAACGCCTCCTATAAAAAACCTTATATGCCCCCAGGGCATATCTTAGAACCCTTGCCCTGAGGGTTGTGGGGGAGTATCCTCCTCAAAAACTTATTTTCTATCTGTAAATCAACTATACTGAACAAAATGGCTATCTCAAAGTTTGGATTGGTTGTGTTTGGGGTAATGATGGGCGTGGGGGGGGGGGGCTAGTTGCCCTCCAATCACTTTCGACTATTAAAAAGGGCACTAGCCCTTTAATTTTCGATCGAATAAGCCTGTTTTGAAGTTTCTACGACATCGCCTTCTATAAAAACCTTATATGACCCCTGGGCATAACTTAAAACCCTTACCCTGATGGTTGTGGGGGAGTGTCCTCCTCAAAAATATATTTTCTATCTGGAAATCAACTACGCTGAACAAAATGGCTATCTGAAAATTTCTATGGGATTTGTTTGGGGAAATGATGGGCGTGGTGGTGGGGGGTAGGGGGGCTAGTTATACTCCAATCACTTTCGACTATTAAAAAGGGCACTAGCCCTTTAATTTCCAATCAAATGAGCCTGTTTTGAAGTTTCTACGACAACGACTTTTATAAAAACCTTATATACCCCCGGGCATAAATTAAAACCCTTACCCTGAGGGTTGTGGGGGAGTATTCTCCTCAAGAATATATTTTCTATCTGAAAATCAACTACGCTGAACAAAATGGCTATCTCAAGATTTTGATTGGATGTGTTTGGGGAAATGATGGACGTGGGAGGGGGGGGGGGGTGCTAGTTGCACTCCAATCACTTTTGACTATTAAAAAGAGCACTAGTCCTTTAATTTCCAATCGAATGAGCCTGTTTTGAAGTTTCTACGACAACGCCTTCTATAAAAACCTTATATGCCCCCATGGCATAACTTAAAACCCTTGCCCTGAGGATTCTGGTGGAGTGTCCTCCTCAAAAATATATTTTCTATTTGGAAATCAACTGCGCTTAACAAAATGGCTATTTGAAAATTTTGATTGGATGTGTTTGGGGAAATGATCGGCGTGGGGGGGAAGGGGGCTGGTTACACTCCAATCACTTTAGACTATTAAAAAGGGCACTAGCCCTTTAATTTCCAATCGAATGATCATGTTTTGAAGTTTCTACGAAAACGCCTCCTATAAAAACCTTATATGCCCCCAGGGCATAGCTTAGAACGCTTGCCCTGAGGGTTGTGGGGGAGTATCCTCCTCAAAAATATATTTTCTATCTGGAAATCAACGAAGCTGAACAAAATGGCTATCTCAAAATTTTGATTGGATGTGTTTGGGGTAGTGATGGGCGTGGGGGGCTAGTTGCCCTCCAATCACTTTCGACTATTAAAAAAGGCACTACCCTTTAATTTCCGATCGAATGAGCCTGTTTTGAAGTTTCTACGACAACGCCTTCTATAAAAACCTTATATGACCCCTGGGCATAACTTAAAACCCTTACCCTGAGGGTTGTGGGGGAGTGTCCTCCTCAAAAATAAATTTTTCTATCAGGAAATCAACTACGCTGAACAAAATGGATATCTGAAAATTTTGATTGGATGTGTTTGGGGAAATGATGGGCGTAGGGGGGGGGGAGGGGGGATAGTTACACTCCAATCACTTTCGACTATTAAAAAGGGCACTAGCTCTTTAATTTCCAATCGAATGGGCCTGTTTTGAAGTTTCTGCGACAACACCTTCTATAAAAACCTTATTTATCCCCGGGCATAAATTAAAACCCTTGCCCTGAGGGTTGTGGGGGAGTATTCTCCTCAAAAAAATATTTTCTATCGGGAAATCAACTACGCTGAACAAAATGGCTATCTCAAAATTTTGATTGGATGTGTTTGGAAAAATGATGGGCGTGGGGGGGGGGGGGGTGCTAGTTGCACTCCAATCACTTTTGACTATTAAAAAGAGCACTAGCCCTTTAATTTCCAATCGAATGAGCCTATTTTGAAGTTTCTACGACATTGCCTTCTATAAAAACCTTATATGCCCCCATGGCATAACTTAAAACCCTTGCCCTGAGGGTTCTGGGGGAGTTTCCTCTTCAAAAATATATTTTCTATTTGGAAATCAACTGCGCTCAACAAAATGGTTATCTGAAAATTTTGATTGGATGTGTTTGGGGAAATGATGGGCGTCGGGGGGAGGGGGGCTGGTTAAACTCTAATCACTTTAGACTATTAAAAAGGGCACTAGCCCTTTAATTTCCAATCGAATGAGCATGTTTTGAAGTTTCTACGACAACGCCTCCTATAAAAACCTTTTATGCCCCCAGGGCATAGCTTAGAACCCTTGCCATGAGGGTTTTGGGGGAGTAAACTCCTCAAAAATATACTTTCTATATAAAAATCAACTACGCTGAACAAAATGGCTATCTCAAAATTTTGATTGGATGTGTTTGGGGTAATGATGAGCGGGGGGGGGGGCTAGTTGCCCTCCAATCACTTTCGACTATTAAAAAGGGCACTAGCCCTTTAATTTTCGATCGAACGAGCCTGTTTTGAAGTTTCTACGACATCGCCTTCTATAAAAACCTTATATGACCCCTGGGCATAACTTAAAACCCTTACCCTGATGGTTGTGGGGGAGTGTCCTCCTCAAAAATATATTTTCTATCAGGAAATCAACTACGCTGAACAAAATGGATATCTGAAAATTTTGATTGGATTTGTTTGGGGAAATGATGGGCGTAAGGGGGGGGGGGGTAGGGGGATAGTTACCCTCCAATCACTTTCGATTATTAAAAAGGCCACTAGCTCTTTAATTTCCAATCGAATGAGCCTGTTTTGAAGTTTCTACGACAACGCCTTCTATAAAAACCTTATATACCCCCAGGGCATAACTTAAAACCCTTGCCCTGAGGGTTGTGGGGGAGTATTCTCCTCAAAAATATATTTTCTATTTGGAAATCAACTACGCTGAACAAAATGGCTAACTCAAAATTTTGATTGGATGTGTTTGGGGGAATGATGGGCGTGGGGGGGGGGCAAGGGGGGCTAGTTGCACTCCAATCACTTTTGACTATTAAAAAGAGCAGTAGCCCTTTAATTTCCAATCGAATGAGCCTGTTTTGAACTTTCTACGACAATGCCTTCTAATCAACTACGCTGAACAAAATGGATATCTGAAAATTTTGATTGGATGTGTTTGGGGAAATGATGGGCGTAGGGGGGGGAGGTGGGATAGTTACACTCCAATCACTTTCGACTATTAAAAAGGGCACTAGCCCTTTAATTTTCGATCGAACGAGCCTGTTTTGAAGTTTCTACGACATCGCCTTCTATAAAAACCTTATATGACCCCTGGGCATAACTTAAAACCCTTACCCTGATGGTTGTGGGGGAGTGTCCTCCTCAAAAATATATTTTCTATCAGGAAATCAACTACGCTGAACAAAATGGATATCTGAAAATTTTGATTGGATTTGTTTGGTTAAATGATGGGCGTAAGGGGGGGGGGGTAGGGGGATAGTTACACTCCAATCCTTTTCGACTATTAAAAAGGGCACTAGCTCTTTAATTTCCAATCGAATGAGCCTGTTTTGTATCTTCTACGACAACGCCTTCTATAAAAACCTTATATACCCCCGGGCATAAATTAAAACCCTTGCCCTGAGGGTTGTGGGGGAGTATTCTCGTCAAAAATATATTTTCTATCTGAAAATCAACTACGCTGAACAAAATGGCTATCTCAAGATTTTGATTGGATGTGTTTGGGGGAATGATGGGCGTGGGGGGGATGGGGTACTAGTTGCACTCCAATCACTTTTGACTATTAAAAAGAGCACTAGCCCTTTAATTTCCAATCGAATGAGCCTGTTTTGAAGTTTCTACGACAATGCCTTCTATAAAAACCTTATATGCCCCCATGGCATAACTTAAAACCCTTGCCCTGAGGGGTCTGGTGGAGTGTCCTCCTCAAAAATATATTTTCTATTTGGAAATCAACTACGCTCAACAAAATGGCTATATTAAAATTTTGATTGGATGTGTTTGGGGAAATGATGGGCGTGGGGGGAAAGGGGGCTAGTTATACCCCAATCACTTTCGACTATTAAAAATGGCACTAGCCCTTTAATTTCCAATCGAATGAGCATGTTTTGAAGTTTCTACGACAACACCTCCTATAAAAACCTTATATGCCCCCAGGGCATAGCTTAGAACCCTTGCCCTGAGGGTTGTGGGGGAGTATCCTCCTAAAAAATATTTTTAATTTCGGGAAAAAAACTACCCTGAAAAAATGGGAATACAAAAATTTTTTATTGTAGTTTTGGGGGTTATTGTGGGGGGTGGGGGGGGGGGCTAGGTACACTTTAATAATTTTTGACTATTAAAAAGGGCACTAGCCCTTTAATTTCCGATCGAATGAGCCTGTTTTGAAGTTTCTACGACAACGCCTTCTATAAAAACCTTATATGACCCCTGGGAATAACTTAAAACCCTTACCCTGGGGGTTGTGGGGGAGTGTCCTCCTCAAAAATAAATTTTTCTATCAGGAAATCAACTACGCTGAACAAAATGGATATCTGAAAATTTTGATTGGATGTGTTTGGGGAAATGATGGGCGTAGGGGGGGGGGTGGGATAGGTACACTCCAATCACTTTCGACTATTAAAAAGGGCACTACCTCTTTAATTTCCAATCGAATGAGCCTGTTTTTAAGTTTCTGCGACAACACCTTCTATAAAAACCTTATATACCCCCGGGCGTAACTTAAAACCCTTGCCCTTAGGGTTTTGGGGGAGTATTCTCCTCAAAAATATATTTTCTATCTGAAAATCAACTACGCTGAACAAAATGGCTATCTCAAAATTTTGATTGGATGTGTTTGGGGGAATGATGGGCGGGGGGGGGGGGGGGCTAGTTGCCCTCCAATCATTTTCGACTATTAAAAGGGCACTAGAACTCTCGATTTCCAATTGAATGAGCCCCCTTTGAAGCTTCTACGACGACCCCCTCCATATGAAGTGCCTCTGGGAAAAACATAAATAAATAATAAATAAAAAAAACCTTGGAGCCGTATGGCCTTTACTATAGGCAACGCTACATCGTTGCCTCTGATACTAACACTTTAACTTAACGCACTCAAATTTCTCTTAGAAATAACACCTTTCGTCAGTGATAACACGTTTTCTGCTTGAGCTAGCAAGTTTTTTTGTAAAGGATACCAAATTGTTTTCTTAGAAGTAACAATTTTTTCGTTATGATGCCAACTTATTCGCTAGAAGTAACAAGCTTTCCGTAAAACATATACAATTTCTCCTAGAACTAATAATTTTGTTTTCGTTATGATAGCAAGTTTTCTGCCAGAAGTAGCAAGTTTTCCTTAACACTAACAAATTTTCCCTTCGAACTATCAAATTTTTTCCTTAAAACTATCACACTCTTACGTAACACACACAAATTTCCTATAGAAATAATATTTTTCGTCAGTGATAACACGTTTTCTGGTCGAACTAGCAAGTTTTGTGCCAAAGATACAAAATTTTTTTTAGAAGTAAAATTTTTTTTTATTCTGATAACAACTTTTCTGACAGAAATAGCAAGTTTTCCTTAACACTAACAAATTGTCTCATCGAAGTAACAGCATTCTTCCTTAATACTAACAAAATTTTACTTAACGTTAAATTTCTCCTAGAAATAATAACTATTTTCTTAACATTAACTGTTTTTTTATAACTCAAAATTATCCGTCGAAAAAAACCAATTTTCTCTTAAAAGTAACAATTTTTCGTCACTGATAACACGATTTCTGCTAGAAGTAACATGTTGCCCAGCAAAGATGCTTCTGTTTTCTTAGAAGTAACAAATTTTTTTTAACAGCACAAGGTATTCGTCAAAGACAACAAATCTTCTCTTCGAAGTAACAACTTTTTTCCTTGATATTAACAAACTTTTACTTAACAATCCACCAAATTTCTCTAGGAAGTAACATTTTTCGTCAGTGATAACATGTTTTCTGCTTGAGCTAGCAAGTTTTCTTTCAAAGATACCAAATTTTTTCTTATAAGTAGCAATTCTTGTTATGATGACAAGTTATCTATTAGAAGTAACAATCTTTCAGTCAAATACACCAAATTTTTCTTGGAATTAACAATTTTTTCGAATTTGATAACAACTTTTTTGACAGAAGTAGCAAGTTTTCCTTAACACTAACAAATCTTCTCATCGAAGTAAAAGTTTTTTAATACTAACAAACTTTTACTTAACACTATCAAATTTCTCTTAGAAGTAACAGGTTTTTAACAGGTTTTTTGTCAAAGTTAGCTTTCTCTACGTTTAAGCCAGGTTTATCTAACTTAGGTTATAATGAGAGCTCATGATAACCTACGTTAGATGAACCTAACTTAAACATAGAGAAACCTAACTTTGAAAAAAAACTTGTTAAAAACCTGTTACTTTATAGTGTTAGTGATAGTGTTACTTGGTAGAGAGAAATTTGATAGTATTAAGTAAAATTTTGTTAGTATTAAAGAAAAATTTGTTACTTCGATGAGAAGATTTGTTAGTGTTAAGGAAAACTTGCCATTTCTGTCAGAAAAGTTTTTATTATAAACGAAAAATTTGTTAATTCCAAGTAAAATTTGGTATTTCGACTGAAAATTTGTTACTTCCAACAGATAACTTGTCAACATAACGAGAATTGCTACTTCTAAGAAAAAATTTGGTATCTTTGAGAGAAAACTTGCTAGTTTAAGCAGAAAACGTGTTATCACTGACGAAAAAATGTTACTTCCAAGAGAAATTTGGGTGTGTTAAGTAAGAGTTTGTTAGTATTAAGGTAGTATTTGTTAGTATTAAGAGTTTGTTAGTAAAAAAGTTATTACTACGAAGAGACGATTGGTTATCTTTGACGGAAAACTTGTGCTGTTAAAAGAAATTTGTTACTTCTAAGAAAAATTTGGTATCTTCGCTGGACAACATGTTACTTCTAGCAGAAATCGTGTTATCAGTGACGAAAAATTGTTACTTTTAAAATAAGATTTGTTATCTTGGACGGATAATAAAATAAAAGTTCAAAATAGGGATAAAATCCTTTTTAATAGACAGTGTATAATAAATTTCACAAACAATACCAGATATTTCGGGCACATATACAGTGACCTTCATCAGTTTTACTACTGATGACGGTCACTGTATATATGACCGAAATATCTGGTATTTTTTGTGAAATTTATTATACACTGTCTATTAAAAAGGATTTTATCCCTATTTTGAACTCTTATTTTATCGTCATGGAAAGGCAGTACTGTCCTAAAAGAATTGCACGTTATATTTATGGGGATGTTTTGATCAAAAATGTTTACAAACATATAAAAACTCAGAAAAAACATGCAAATATTGTCAACAAACAAGATTTTCTTCTACGGTGTAAGAAGATGAGGATTGTGACACCTTCACTAAAACTCAATTTATATTTGAGCACTTTCAAGGAAGAAAAGTTTTAACGAAGCTTACATTTCAAGACCTTAAATCACATTATTAAGGATAACAGTTGAAAAAGAGCTTTAATAGTGAGAGATAAACTTTCCCTGGAAAATGTTATATCAAAAATGGTTAGTGTAAGTGACTTTTGTTTTATTCAACAAACAGGATAAAATCACTTCAATAATGACTTTCGCCTTTCCAGAGAAAGATTGCTAAAAAAGTTTTCAAAATTATCAACAAATATTGCGGTAATACCTTCGTCAATTCTTGGACCAGGTGTGTTTAATTTTATTTAAGAGTTTTACTACTGATGACGGTCACTGTATATGTGACCGAAATATCTGGTATTTTTTGTGAATTTTATTATACACTGTCTATTAAAAAGGATTTTATAGTTTGAACTTTTATTTTACTGTCATGGAAAGGCAGTGTGGTCTCCGAAATTATCTACTTCGACGGTTAAGTTGGAGTTATTAAAAAAATTCGTTACTGTTAAGAAAATACTTGTTATTTCTAGGAGAAATTTAATGTTAAGTAAAAGTTTGTTAGTATTAAAGAAGAACGTTGTTACTTGAATGAGACAATTTTTTAGTAATAAGGAAAACTTGCTATTTCTGTCAGAAAAGTTGTTATTACAATCAAAAAGTGTTTACTTATAAGAAAAATTGGTATCTTTGACAAAAAACTTGCTAGTTTGAACAGAAAACGTGTCATCAATGACGAAAAATATTTTTTTTAAAAGACCTTTGAGTTTTTTTTACAGAAGCAGGTTAGTTTTAAGAAAAAAGTTGATGCTTCGAAGGAAAAAATTGTTATAGTCATGGATAACTTGGTACTTCTGGCAGAAAACTTGTTATCATAACAAAAAAAAATTTTTACTTCTAAGAAAAATTGAGTGTTTGACAGAAAGTTTGGTACTTCTAGCAGATAAGGTGTCATCATAACGAAAAAATTGTTACTTCTAAGAAAAAAATTTGGTATCTTTGACATAAAACTTGCTAGATCAAGTAGAAAATATGTTATCACTGACGAAAACTGTTATTTCTAAGAGAATTTTGAGTGCCTTAAGTAAAAATATGTTAGTATTAAGGAAAAAAGTTGATGCTTCGAGGAGAAAATCTGTTAGTGTTAAATAAATTTTTTGTAACATTAAGGAAGAATATTGTTAATTTGATTAGAAGACTTGTTAGTGTTGAGAAAAGAGTGCTACTTCTGGCAAAAAGTTCGTTATCACAAACGAAAAAATTGGCACTTCTAAGAACCATTTACTATCTATGTTGGACAGCTTCTTAGTTCTAGCAGAAATTGTGTTATTAATGACGAAAAATTATTACTTTAAAAAAATTGTTATCTTTGATGGAAAAGTTGGTGCTACTAGAAAAATTTGTTAGTGTTAAGAAAAAACATGTTACTTCCAAGATAATTTGATAGTTTTAAGTAAAAAAAGCTTGTTATCAGTGACGAAAAATTGTTACTTTTAAGAAAAAATTTGTTTTCTTCGACAGATAAATTGGAGCTATTAAAAAATTTGTTATTCTTAAGAAAATACTTGTTATTTCTAAGAGAAATTTAATTTTAAGTAAAAGTGTGTTAGGATTAAGGAAGAATGTTAATACTTCGATGAGACAATTTGTTAGTGTTAAGGAAAATTTGCTACTTCTGTCAGAAAAGTTGTTATTGCAATCAAAAAATTGTTACTTCTAAGAAAAATTTGGCATCTTTGGCAGAAAGCTTGCTAGTTTGACAAGAAAACTTGTTATCACTGACGAAAAATATTATTTCTAAGAGAAATTTGAATGTGGTAAATAAAAGTGTGTTAGTTTTAAGGAAAACAGTTAATACTTCGAAGGGGGAAATTTGTCAGTGTTAAGGAAAACTTGCTACTTCTGGCATAAGACTTGTTATCATATATCTTTGACAGAAAACTTGCTACTTCAAGCAGAAAACGTGTTATCACTGACGAAAACTGTTATTTCTAAAAGAAATTTTAGTGTGTTAAGTAAAAGTATGTTAGTATTAAGGAAAAAGTTGATGCTTCCAAGAAAAAATCTGTTAGTGTTAAGTAAAATTTTGGTAGTATTAAAGAAGAATGTTGTTACTTTGAAGAGAAGATTTGTTAGGGTTAAGGAAAACTTGCTACTTCAGACAGAAAAGTTGCTATCACAATCAAAAAATTGTTACTTCTAAGAAAAATTTTATATCTTCGGCAGATAACTTGCTAGTTCGATCAGAAAACGTATTATCACGGACGACAAATATTATCTCTCAGAGAAATTTGAGTCTGTTAAGCAAAATTATGTTAGTTTTAAGGAAACAATTTAATACCTCGAAGGGAAAATTTGTTATTGTTATGGAAAACTTACTACTTATGGCAGAAAAATTGCTATCATTTTGAAGTTTCTACGACGACACTTTCTATATAAACCTTATATGCCCCCAGGGCATAACTTACAACTCTTGCCCTAAGGGCTGGGGGGGGGGGCCTTTTCATCCTCAAAGACCTAATTTCCAGAACTTTCAACTACGTTGAACAAAATTGCTATCTCAAAATTTTTATTGGATGTTTTTGGGAAAAGGTGGGCTTGAGAGGCGGGTTAGTTGCCTTCCAATCACTTTCGACCTTAGAAAGGGCACTAGCCCTTTGAATTTCCAATCGAATGAGCCCTTTTAGAAGTTTATACGACAAAGTTTTCTATAAAAACCTTACATGCCACAGGGCATAACTTACAACCCCTTGCCCTGAAGGCTGTGAGGGAGTTTACTCCTCAAAAACACAATTTCTATCTGGAAATCAGCTACGCTGAACAAACTGGCTATCTAAAAATTTTGATTGGATGTGTTTGGGGAAATGGTGGGCTTGGAAGGGGTGTTAGTTGCCTTCTATTCACTTTTGACCATTAAAAAGGGTACTAGCCGTACCAATCTCCAATCGAATGAGCCTTTTCCCAAGTTTCTACGACAAATACTTCGATACAAAGTGCCCTGGTCTAAATATACAAAACATTGTTCCAACATCGTTCTTTGCTTAGGCAGCGCTATTGCGCTGTCTATGATACTAATTAAATTTTTTTAATTCATAGAGAATGATTTTTACACGTTGATTACATCTCTGCTTAAAATAACAAAAATTCTACAATGAACTGAGTTATGAAGTATACGAATAACTACACTCCAAAATAATCGAATATAAAGTAGATGATATTTCTACTTCCTATTTTTCAAAATCCCTAAAAGGCTGGTGAAAAAATCTAAACAACTTCAATTCCAACACAAAATTCCTTAACCAGGGGCGGATCCAGGACTTTTTTAGGGGGGGGGAATAGGTTGATCCAATAGACTTGTGTTAGGAGCAATTTTATTAACGCAGACTTGCGTTAATTAAGTAAATTACACTACTTCAGACTACGCGAGGGGTGGGGGCGCCCCCCTCGCTTCTGGATCTGTCACTGCCCTTAACCCTTCCCCGTTTTATGACGTCTTTCCAAATTGTTATTAAAGGCTTTTTATGTAGATTTTTAAGACAAATTATTCAAGACAACTTATTTTGAAACATAATATCAGTTACTTATACCAAGGTATCTTCAAATGACGTTTTATACATTTTTTTATTAACAAGTAGTTAATGTAGGCCTTGACTTATAAATTTCTGCGTCATACTCCAAAATCTGAACTATACGAAGGCGAGTTGCCTTCTATCAAAATTCGTACTGAAAATATGAGGGTTAAGAAAAAAAGTGGCTCAGTATAATAGTCAAATGAATGGACAGAAGTAATAAAAATAAACTGAATGTTTAATATAAATATCATTAATTCCTCGAAATCCCAGCAATTCTAGACTATATATGATAGGGTTTTTTTTCAATTTGAAAAGCATAACAAAATCTTTATAATGTACTTAATTTTTGACAAAGCGCAAATGACAACAATACTTGATAATATTTGCGATTAGAAGGGGGGGGTGGGGGTGAGACAGTGCTCAAACTTTTTTTTAGCAATTTTTGTTTTAGCAATTTATTTCAAAATTCTTGAATTACAATCGGATAGCAAGAATTTGAAAAGAAATCAAAATCTAAATAGAATGAATGAATGCGTTATTTTAGCTTCACTGAAAAAAGAACTAAGTAAAAATTATATGAATCAGATACAAAATGGATCCACTAAGGCAACACAAAAACAGGGGAGGAGGGAAAACTCTTAACCTTTGGTTCTTTTTTCAAGGAGGCACACTTGTGCCTCTATAAAGAGGCGACCCACCACAATGTTAAGCGATTTCCGGTCCTAGCGGTCGTAGAGAGACAGCGGTAATCGCTTTTGTAGCGCAAGCTCAAACTAAGAAACGTGCAAAATTTCACCCCCCTCCGACTTTATCTTCATGGGTAAAAGTGGGCCGGAAGTTTCGACCCTCCGACCACAGTCCCCCTTTAACGTTGTCCGATTGGCTTGACATTTAGAGGTTAAGCTTTCCTAGGGTTCGGGAGCTTATCCTCGAAATTTCAGCTCAATCTGATCACTCCTTCCCTGTTGTCCAAAAACCAAATATAGCCACTTAAAGTTCAAATTTTTTTTTATCCACGCCTACAGGCCTCAGTTGGCAACTGATCCAGGTGAATGAGGACTCATTCGAAGCAGAATTCCACCTGTTAGGGCCTTTTGATATTTTCAGACCGAAAAAATTATCCCCCGAATTTACATTTACAAAAAACCTCGTTTTCCTATAAGAGCCCATGTTAATTTTTCCCACCACAGCCCCCCTTTAACGTTGTCTGATCGGGCTGAAATTTAGAGGATAAGCTTTTCTGGGGTCTGGGAGCTTATTTTCGAAATTTCAGCTCAATCTGATCACTACTTCCCTGTTTTCCAAAAACCAAATATCAAATTTTGTGGGTATTTGCTTGCGTCAAAAATAGATTCCACTTACTAAAAAACAATTACAATTGTGTCTCTTTAGTACAGCATTCGATACTCCTGACTGTCACGCGGAAGACCCGGGTTCGATTCCCCGTCTGATGAAATTTTTTAGATACTGAATTTAAAGTTTAAAAAAGAAACTCAGTTTCTTTTTTAAATTATTTGAAAAAAATTACGTTTTCTAAAGAGTTAAAGAGGCTGAGTTACAAGCTCGACCCTTAAAATGTACAGGGATTAGGAGGCACAGTTGGGGGGCTGTTAAAGAGGCGGAGTCACAAGTTCGAACCTTAAAACGTACAGGGATTAGGAGGCACCCTGTACGACGTGATATGAGTATTCAGGAATTAAAAGCCTTAACACAAGAATGTTCAAGAGTGGGGGGTTTGGGGGGTGGCACCCCCCCAACTTTAACTCCTGGCATAATCAGCTAACAGTTAGTCAAGCAATAATAAGTAATAAACTGTACAAAAACGTGCAGAAATTATTTGAAAAAAACTACGTTTTCTAAAGAGTTAAAGAGGCTGAGTTACAAGGTCAAACCTTAAAACGTACAGGGATTAGGAGGCACAGTAAGGGGCTGCCGCCCCCAAACCCCCCACTTTCGCAGCCTTTAGATAAAAAAAAGTTTTTTAAACTGAAAGTAAGGAGCGACATTAAATCTTAAAAGGAACAGAAATTATTCCGTATATGAAAGGGGCTGTGCCCTCCTCAACGCCTCGCTCTTTACGCTAAAGTTTTTATTGTTTAAAAAAAAGACTTGTGAGAAAGTCAAACTTTAGCGTAAAGAGCGAGGCGTTGAGGAGGGCACAGCCCCTTTCATATACGGAATAATTTCTGTTCGTTTTAAGATTTAATGTCGCTTCTTACTTTCAGTTTAAAAAAACTTTTTTTTATTTAAAGGCTGCGAAAGCGGGGGGTTTGGGGGGAGGCAGCCCCCTAACTGTGCCTCCTAATCCCTGTACATTTTAAGGTTAGACCTTGTAACTCAGCCTCTTTAACTCTTTAGAAAACGTAGTTTTTTTCAAATAATTATATAATAAAACAAGAAAGGCTGATGTGTCAATAGATTCCACCTCCGCCAAATAAAAATTAGACTCATTGTCAATGCCTTCAAATGATATGTTCTTTATTTAATTGTCAAAATTACAGTATTAAACATTTCATCTTAACGAACTGTAAATAAAGAGTGACTCTTAAAACAGAATTCCCAAATGGTAGATATATGAAAAGAAATAGCTTTTAATTCTGTTTCCAAAATCAAACAGTTCGTGGTAACGAACTGTAAGTAAGGAGCGACCCGGCTCAATGGTAACCGAAACTGTAGAAAACGGAATTTTGATACCAATAGATACATCAAAAGAATCAGATTGTAATTCTGATTTCAAATATATAAGTTTCATCAAGTTTAGTCATACCTATCAAAAGTTACGCACCTGAGAATATTTGGCTCATTTTCAAAAAAAGAACCCCTAAAAGTTATAGAACCTTAATGAAAATCACACCATAATATTCAGCGTATCAGAGAACCCTATTGCAGAGGTGTCAAGCTCATATCTACAAAAAGGTGGAATTTTGCATTTTTTGCCAGAAGAAAGATCACGGATGTGTGTTTATTTGTTTGTTTGTTTGTTTTTTTTATGTTTTTTTCCAGGGGTGATCGTATCGACCCAGTGGTCCTAGAATATCGTTGGAGGGCTCATTCGAATGGAAATTAACAGTTCTAGTGCTCTTTTTAAGTGACGAAAAAAATAGAAGGCAACTAGGCCCCCTCCGACGCTCATTTTTTCCACAAAGTCACCCGATCAAAATTTTTAGATAGCCATTTTGTTCAGCATGGTCAAAAATATGATAACTATGTCTTTTAGGATTATTTAATCCCCCGATGTCCCCGGGGGGAGGGCTTAAAGTTATAAAATTTACCCAATGTTAACATGTAGTATTGGTTATTGGGAAGTATACAGACGTTTTCAGGGGGGATTTTTTCTGGTAGTGATGGGGGGAGTGGGTCGGGGGTTATGTGGGAGGATCTTTCCATGAAGGAAGTTTTCATGGGGGAAGGAACATTGCTATGAAGGGGGCGCCGGATCTCCGAGCATTATTTAAAAAAGACCAGAAATTATATATAAAAAAAGCAAGTTTTTCAATTGAAAGTAAGGAGCAACATCAAAACTTAAAACAACAGAAAACATTACGTATATGATTGAGTTCAGCCCCTAGTCAATACCTCGCTCTTCAAGCCAAAGATTATTTAGTACTTTCATAAGAGCTATTTATTCTAATTAACGGCATTTGTGATTCAGGGGTCATTTTTAAAGAATTGGAACAAAATTCGAACTTTAGCTTAAAGAGCAAGGTATTGACTAGGAGGTGAACCCTCTAATATACGTATTAAAAATATATGAATATTGAAGTTCGTTACGTAAGTTAATTCGTAAGTTACTTATATTTATTACTAATAAAAACGTTCGTAAATAAAATTAAACAGGTTTCGAGAAAGCCATTTAACCAAAAAAAGTAAAATTAATATGCAAATTTTGTTTTAATTGTTCATGTACGGTGAGCCAATATCAAAACCTGCATTAATTCAAAAACGTTCAAAAATTGAATAAAAAAAACTATTTTTTTTAACTGAAAGTAAGGAACGACGTTAAAACTCAAAACGAACAGAGATTATTCCGTATATGAAAGTGGTTGTCCCCTCCTCAACGCCTCGCTTTTTACGCTAAAGTTTGGCTTTCTCACAACTCTATTTGTTTTAACAATAAAACATTTTAGCGTAAAGAGCGAGGCGTTGAGGAGGGGACAGCTCCTTTCATATACGGAATAATTTCTGTTCGTTTTAAGTTTTAACGTGGTTCCTTACTTTCAGTTAAAAAAACTTTTTTTTTTATTCAGTTATACAATACATTAAATTTCAGTGTTTACCGAGAATTTTAAATTACCGAGAAATCTGGCTCCCCTCCATGGAAAACTCCTTCCTTCCATGGAAAATTACTCCAGGAGCCTTAGGAATGAGGTAGGCTCAAAAGCCTCTGAATTGTATTTGATTTGACTTTTTATATGTTGCGGAAGTTCAGTTTGCTCATTTACGGATAAGCTGAGAACAAAAGCAACTTCTTCTTTCTTCAGGAATAAAACATATTACGCTCCTATCATATGGTGCACTAAAACAAAAACATAAAACTGTTAAAAATCCAATTATGGCATGCACAATTACATTCAACAAGTATGGTTCAGACTTGCCTATATCATTACATCAAATTTCAATGCCCTTAGAAATACCATTGTCCTTAACTACTGGTGTCCATAGACTAGAAGCTCTTATATGAAATTGAATTTTTTCCTCATTTCCTCCTAATTACTATCATTTTACTTGCCTCTTGTGGTTTCTCGCTACGACCATCATGATCACAGCGGTAGCTGCATCTAGTAAAGACCTAACCACGCCCCAAGGTAACCACAAATTTAAAAAACGCGTTTTAAAAAATCAAAAAAACAAAAAAACTGGCTGGTGAGGAAAATTCCTATTTGTAGCTGATAAAGGAAGAATAACTATTGTCTCGATTGGCCTTACTTCATAAATATTATTTCATAAACAAATTTATGGGATTTTGAAGAATAGCCTACAACTGGCGTCACATAGAAACAAAAAGTGCATCGCTGGAACTACCATGCTGAAACCCTTGCACTAGACATTTACACTCCCCTGACTTGAACAGCAAGGGAAATCATTTTTTTTGCGTAGTTTCGCTAAAGGAACAGTTATTCTACCGACGACCTTCTTCTTCTACTTCTAATTCACAGCAGGCGGGCTATTCAGTTGATACTATTTAGCCCTCTTCTTTTTGCTTCACTCTGTGGGTTACAGAGCTACTGTCTTGGTTGTCTCTTATTTATTAGATATTCTCAGATATCTTTCAGTAGATCTTTTGACTCAAGGAGTTAAAATATAAGATGGTAGATATCGATTTCTGTGCTCAGTGTGCAGGTATAGTTGGCTAGGCTAGGCTCTTGGCTGATAATGAGATTTTGTGGTGTTTGAAGCATTTTAACAGTTTACAAAGCAAGGTATGTTGTGCAGACGTCAGCATATTACATTCAAATAGGCAATGGTCAATTCTTTCATTATTCATATTACAATGCCTGCAAAGAGGGGACAGGGAAATTGAACCACTTGAATTAGAAAACTTATATGAGAATGCAAGGAAATTTAGTCCATTTGTTCGAGAACGAATTCTATGATAAATTTTAGAAGATTATTGGGAAAGGGGGAAAGGATAGGAATAATCTTATTAAAATTAATATCTGATAGCCTCCATCGGTAAATATCTCTCATTGGGATTGGTCTCCCACTTGGCTGGTCAATATTTATAGCATTTTTTGCTATTTCATCAACCGGATGATTACCACTTATGCCAGAGTGGCTAGGAATGTACTGAAAATAAGTTTTTATGCCACTTGAAGCAAGATTATGAAGCTTGTGGGTTTCCTAAGACCAAACATGAGACGTATTACATCATTTTGTGTTGTTTCAATTTTTTGCATCTGGGTCTTTGCACATGCACCATAGACGATGAGCCCATAGTCAATATGGGGTCTTATATGTGGTTTATAAAACTGGAGTAAGGTTTTCTCCTTACAGCCCCAGGGTGTGGAAAGAAGTCTTTTTAGTATATTTGCTTTTCTATAGCATTTTTTTATTGTGTTTGAAATGTGGAGGTGGAAAATAAGTTTTTGGTCAAGCATGAGACCTAGGTAATTAATATTATTATCTTCTGGAATAGTTGTTTTATTTAGAGTTAGTTTTGCATTAACATGGTTTCGCTTCCAGTGAAATTGGATTATTTTTGACTTGGTGGGTGCAATGGGTAAATCTGAATGTTGAGAAAATTTTTCAAACTGGAAAAGTGACTTTTGCAGATTTGACTGTGCTATCGGGAAGGTGTTGCCGGATAACCATAACACTAGATCATCAGCATATTGTAGATTCGTGTGGGGTAGGTTCATGTCCCAGAGATATAGGGCAAATAGAAGGCAACTGAGGACTGCTCCCTGAGGTAGGCCTTTGGCTGTTGTCTTATGGGGCGAAGAGGCTGAACCAACACAAACGATGAAATTTCGAACTTCTGTGAACGATTTAATAAAAATACTAGCTTAGGTAATCCAAGGTTTGCAAGTCTGTTTAAAAGGATTTGGTGGTTCACATTGTCATATGCCCCTTCAAAATCTAGGAAAGCTGCTACTAGGACATTATTTTTGTGAGAAAGATTCATTTATTGCATTTGTTAGCAAAATGAATGCATCTGTTGAGGAGTGGTGTTTCCTTAATCCAGTTTGAGTGTGAGGGATCATATTATTTTTTCCAACAAACCAGAGGAGTCTGTGATAGATCGTTTTCTCCATTATTTTCCCCATCACAGGAGTAATCATTATGGGTCTATAAGACTCAGGGTTATCTTTTGGTTTATTTTTCTTTAGGATTGGTAGGAGGGACAAACATTTCCACATATTGGGGAAGCTAGAAGATGCCCAAGCATGATTATAACAATTTAGCAATTCTTGTTTGTATGAAGGTGTGAGATTCCTTATCCATGTAGGGTGTAAATTGTCACAGCTGCCACTAGTTATGGTTCTAATATGATGTATTGCATTATTCATTTCCTGGATTTAAAATGGATTAGTTATGCACTCAGATCCTGGGCGTGGTTGGTAGGAACTTGGATTCATAGGAATTGTGGACAGTTTGCTTTGATTATTTTATGTTAGCCTATTAATAAAAAGAGTTGCAAATAGGTTAGCTTTTCCATTATCATTGTTATAATGGGTATTATTATGTATAAGATCATACAGGAGTGGGTTGGGGGAAGTCTTTTTCCCACAGATATGGCTTATGACTTTATGTATAATTGACTCATGCGTTTCTCTGGAGAAATGATTTGCAAAATTATTCCAGTATTTATATTTAGCATCTATTATAGTCCTTTTTAGATTAGATTCTGCTTGTAATTTTTTTAAATATGTAGTAGGTGATGTTTTTCTTATGAATTAGGTCCTAGCTGCCTTTTTTATCCTCCATTTATTTAGGCACTAATTTGTCAACCATGCTTTAGGAATTTGTTTAGGGAATGTTTTCTTAGGTTTTGTCCTGGGGATAGCATGATTAGCTGTATTTATTATTAAAGATATCAAGGCTTCAGCATGTGTGTCAACTGTTGTGTTAGAAATGCATGAACTTTGGGTGAAACTTGTAATTTCATCATTTAGCTTATTTTGGAACATAGACCAATTTGCTTTAGTGTTGACATGCTTGGAGGTATGAGATAAAGTTTCAGAAGGTTCATTTAGGGAGCAACCAATAGCAAAGTGGTCAATACATAGACTATCAATTTTATTTATGTAAATTTTGTTCAAAAAATTTAATGACACAATTTGTAGGTCAATTGTGGAGAATCTGCCACTTTTGGGGTTGAAATATGTATTCAGATTTGGAGGGGTAGCAACAGCTAATTCATTATTATTAGAAGTCATATGCTCAATGAATTTACCAGCTTTATTTGCTGGTTTATTCCCCCACAAAAGGCTGTGGGCATTGAAATCACCACAAATAATGATATTTTTTAACATATTAAAATTATTTATATAATTAAAGAAATCCTTGGCATCTGTAGTTTGGCCATTAGGGTTATAAAAGCTTATTATGTAGGTTTTTAAATTATTCAGCAAAACACTGATACCAATTACATCAACATCATTTGCAAAATCTGGAAAATTGATGCCACAAAATTTTATATTATTATTAACTAATAAAGCTACCCTACCTCCTTTTCTCTCTGAAGATCTATCCTTTCCCTGGATAGTATATCCCAGAGACTTAATTTGTTGATTTTAGGTTAAATGAGTTTCCTGGAGGCAAGCAATATTAATCGAATTATTATTCATAAATGATATTAGTTCATTTAGATTATTTTCTGTGAGTGATCTTACATTCCATTGGAGTATTGATAAATGTTGTGTTGTTGATTTATTCTTTATATGACGGTGTATCAATGTTCAGCTTTGTTAAAAGTAAAGCAAGATCTTTTTTTGCTTGAATGAGCATATCATCTGGGATGTAGATTTTTGCCAATTCAGCAATAATTTTTGTTTTGTGTATATGTTTCAACTTCATGGCCTGCACAGCTGTGCAGTTTAAAATGAATAAGCATACGTCTGGGGTTTGTATTTTTGTTTGTGCATCCTGTTTTTCGCTTCAAGGGCTAATTCCTGGTAGTGTTTCCGGTTCTTTTCCTCTTTAGAGGGAGGCCAGACTGACCTCATCTCACTGGACAAGGAGGCTTGTTGGCTTGGTGATTCCTTCTGATAGGGATTTGAGCTAGGGGGCTTAGAAGATGGTGTTTTATATGGGGTGCTTGATGCATTGGGGGCATTTGACTTGGGGGTTTCGGTTGACGACGGGAGGTAAAACAACAGTTCGACTGTCTTTCTTCTGAAAAAGTCTTTAGAAAAACTCAGACGAGTAGATTTACAGATGGTGTACTATTTCGTATTTTGTGACATCTGTAAAAAAGTTGCTTGATGTAAAATTCAAAATAAAAGCACATTTTGAATTTGACATCTAAATGGAATTACCACCGTGTCCCAATTGGTTTGCCCCTGGTGGTTTTTGTGTTGATAAACAAGGAAGACTTGCATATGCTTCTAATGCTCGCGTAGTCATTATTACCCCAAAGTTACAAGAATGGCCTGATATTCACATCCTTCCAAAATGCCATGATCCCAAAGTAGTCTGTAAGTTATGTAGGCTAGCCATTACTATTTATAAATGAGTTAAAGCATGAAAAAATAGTTGAGTACATTTTGGTTTACTAGCAAAAGTGCACTGTAAAAACTTTCTTTAAATGGAATTAGGCTAATTTTGTGTGCTGAGCTTAGCCTATGCTAGGCCTAGGCTACTGCAATAGTATTATCAGGAATGGACTCAGACCCTAGCTAGGTTAATGTTCAGTCAAACTCTCAAGCTAATGTGCCCTATTGGCTAAACTTTTTGGTAAATATAGAGCAGTCATATATAGGCCTATGTAGCCTATATATATATGTATAGCCTATATATAGGCCTATATATGTATATACAAGTGATTTTTTACCAAATCATATTATTGACTTACAAATAAAGTGAATATACAACTTGATGCCTTTTTGTATGCTCTTTCCAAATATAATAATCATTTTTGTTGGAAATGAAGAATCACTCCACCCATATATACCAATTCAGGGTATATATTTGCACATTAGGGGGTGGCTAGAGTTTAAACTCACCTCCCATTTACATCAGAAATAGAAATAGATAACGCAATTCTTAAATTCAATTCTATTTTATTATTCTAGTTGTTAAACAGAACAGGAGAGAAAACTGCCCTGTTATCTTTTATATAATTGGAGTTGGAGCTGAATAACAGTAACTTAATCTAAGTGAAAATTGAATACAGGATTACTGGCCAATTTCATGTGGTAAAGCAGTTATTGGTACCTATATTTATCATTTCCAACTATTATCCATCCTTAAGTTTCTTTTCTCAAAGTGTGAATTCACTTACCTGGTCTTTGAAGTTACCTGGAAGATAAGAAGATATATATATATATATATATATATATATATATATATATATATATATATATTGAAAGAATTTGACCTTCACATCAAATATAACCCATTATACAAAATGTACAAAAAAGATGAGTCAAAACTTGGTTAAAAATTCAAGAATAAATAGATAACAATAAAATTAGGCCTAATGACTAGTTTCCCTGGCTATTATGCAACTCAACAAAACTCTTCCAATATCTTTCATCTTTAGTGGGGATGAGAGTTAGTTTGGGGACTTTTTGGGACTTTGTACAAGATGGTCTGTTGTGGGCAGGAAGGTAGGGTTTGGGGATGGTGGAATGTAATTGGGGAACAGACAAGGTCTTGATACCAAAACAAAGCCACAGGAGGTTCCTTCTCTCAGCAAACATGTGAGCTGGAACTTACCTAGTAGATAATGATATGGAACCTTCCCTTCACCATTTATGATTCTAAGTGCTCATTTTTGGACATTTTCAATCTTATAAATATGCTCTGAAGAAAGATAGGGGGGCCAGGAAACTTTGCATATATTTCACAATAACAAATGCTAGCTTATGTTTAAACAATGTGCAAATTTTATCACTTACAACCCTTTCCCCAGGGGTTTTGGGGAATTGTGTCATCCCCAGAGGCATAGCTAATGGAGTTTTCAAAAATGCTGAACCAATTGCACATCTCAAAATTTTGGTTGGATATCTTTGGGGGAAAAGGGAATAAGAAGGGGGCTATTTGCCCTTCAGTCTTTTTGATAGAACCCTCTCCCAATCCTCTAGGAGTATGGTTTGATTTTCCCCCTGAAAAAAAAATGAAGAAACATCCCAGATCTTTCTTCTGGCAGAAAATTCAACATTTTTGCAGATAGGAACTTGCCACCTCTACATAAAGATTCTCTGATGTGCGGAATCTGATGGTGTGATTTTCATTAAGATTGCTTCACATTTTGATGGTGTTTTCCCCCTTTTTTGAACATTAGGCAAATTTTCTCAGACTTGTAGCTTTTCATGGGTAACATTAAACTTAATGAATTTTATTTATTTAGAATCAGCATGAAAAACCAATTCTTTTGATGTGAATAATTATTATAAATATTCCTTTTTTCAGAATTTGACTTACTATTGGGCCAAGTCACTCCTTCCTTACAGTTTGTTACCACACACTTTTGATTATATTTTAGAGGTTTTCCTACTTGTTTTGGTTGGCAAAATATGCTTTTTATAGTATTTCTAGCAACATGAAAAAATTATTATAGCAAAACTAATTGGGATCAAACTATAAAAACAATCTCTGTCTTGTATTCTCCCTATAAGGAAACAATGAAGCATGTCCACTATCAATGCAATTTGTGTTGTAATGAATAGGTGTGATTCAATGCATTTTCACTATCAATGCATTTTCATTGGGGTGGACCTTTGATTGGCCCTGGCCAATCCACTAAATTAAGGCAGCTAAATGAGACAGTTGTCTCAATCCATATTTTCACACAGCCTACTGTTTGATATACAGGCAGTCAAAAAAGCAGCAAAAATTATTTTTGACAACTTATTTGGAAGTATTTAACAAATCTTCCTTGGTGTTTCAATAATTCTTGTTACAGAGCCACACTTGACCCCTCTAATGACTTTGAATTCCAATGCACTTCTTCTTCTTCTATTTAACAGAAGGCGGGCTTTTCAGTAAAACTATTTAGCCCTTTTCCTTTTGCTTCACTCTGTGGGCTACAGAGCTACTGGCTTGATTGCCACATATTTATTAGATATATTCAGATATCTTTCAGCAGATCTTTCGACTCTAGGAGTTCAAATATAAGATGATAGATGTTGATTTCTATGCTCTGTGTGCAGGTATAGTTGGCTAGGCTCTTGGCTGATAGTGGGATTTTGTGGTGTTTGAAGTATTTTAACAGTTTTCAAAGCAAGGTATGCTGTGCAGACGTCAGCATATTACATTCAAATAGGCAGTGGTCAATTGTTTCATTATTCATATTACAATACTTGCAAAGAGGGGACAGGGGAACTGAACCACTTGAATTAGAAAGCTTATATGAGAATGCAAGGAAATTTAGTCCATTTGTTCCAGAACAAATTCTATAATAAATTTTAGAAAGATACTTATTGGGAAAGGGGGAAAGGATAGGATTAATCTTATTAAAATTAATATCTGATAGCCTCCATCGGTAAATATCTCTAATCGGGATTGGTCTACCACTTGGCTGGTCAATATTTATAGCATTTTTTGCTGTTTCATGAACCTGATGATTACCATTTATGCCAGAGTGGCTAGGAATGTACTGAAAGTAAGTTTTTATGCCACTTGAAGCAAGATTATCAATATTACTGAGACAATGATAAGTGTCAATGTCCAACTTATATTGAGGAGCTGAGGCCAGCAACTCAAGGCTTGATAAAGAGTCGGAATAGATGATAATATTATTTGAATTTTCAATCAAAGGTTGGTTTTGCTTAAGGTGTTCTAATGCCATGATTATGACATTTAACTCAGCAGACATTATAGATAAATTATTAAATAATCTCTCGCCCATTGCAATTTTCAGGTGAGGAAGGAAAGCACCACTTGCAACCTTCTCATTCATTTTTGACCCATCAACAAATATTTGGAAGTGATTTTTATAGGTAATTGTATTAAGTTCTGCAAATTTTTTCTGGACAAAAGCAATGGGGGTTAAATCTTTATTCCATTTTGAAAATTCAGTATTTATTATGGGCACTGACCACTTCCATGGAGGGGATTGGGGGAAAGTAGGTGCAATAGACTTTGCTGGTACAGGGAACTTCTTTTGAATATTGGCATACTCATCTGCAATACCTCTATACATGGCTGGATTTCTTAACCAATTATGTAATGTGTGTGAGATATTTGATTCAATTTTTGTGAGATATTTTGTCAAGAGAAAGCTACGTCTCTCCCTTTATGTGGTTAGTCCACTCTTCATAAGCAGAAACTTGGTGCTTGTGGGTTTCCTAAGACCAAATATGAGACGTATTGTATAATTTTGTTTTGTTTCAATTTTTTGCATCTGGGTCTTTGCACATGCACCATAGACGATGAGCCCATAGTCAATATGGGGTCTTATATGTGATTTATAAAACTGGAGTAAGGTTTTCTCCTTACAACCCCAGGGTGTGGAAAGAAGTCTTTTTAGTATATTTGCTTTTCTATAACATTTTTTTATTGTGTTTGAAATGTGGAGGTGGAAATTAAGTTTTTGGTCAAGCATGAGACCTAGGTAATTAATATTATTATCTTCTGGAATAGTTGTTTTATTTAGAGTTAGTTTTGCATTAACATGGTTTCGCTTCCGGTGAAATTGGATTAATTTTGACTTGGTGGGTGCAATGGGTAAATCTGAATGTTGAGAGAATTTTTCAAACTGGAAAAGTGACTTTTGCAGATTTGACTGTGCTATCTGAAAGGTGTTGCCAGATGACCAAAGCACCAGATCATCAGCATATTGCAGATTCGTTTGGGGTAGGTTCATGTCCCAGAGATATAGGACAAAAAGGAGGCAACTGAGGACTGCTCCCTGAGGTAGGCCTTTGGATATTGTCTTTTGGGGTGAAGAGGCTGAACCAACACAAACAATGAAACTTCGCAATTCTATGAAGGATTTAATAAAGGATACTAGCTTAGGAGGTACTCCGAGGTTTGCAAGTTTATTTAAAAGGATTTGGTGGTTCACATTGTCATAAGCTCCTTCAAAATCTAGGAAAGCTGCCACTAGGATATTATTTTTTGAGAAAGATTCATTTATTGCATTTGTTAGCAAAATGAAAGCATCTGTTGAGGAGTGGTATTTCCTGAATCCAGTTTGAGTGTGTGGGATCATGTTATTTTTCTCAACAAACCAGAGGAGTCTGTGATAAATCATTTTCTCCATTATTTTCCCCATCGCAGGTGTAATCATTATGGGCCTATAAGACTCAGGGTTATCTTTTGGTTTATTTTTCTTTAGGATTGGTAGGAGGGACGAACATTTCCATATATTGGGGAACCTAGAGGATGCCCAAGCGTGATTATAACAATTTAGCAGTTCTTGTTTGTATGAAGGTGTGAGATTCTTTATCCATGTAGGGTGTATATTGTCATAGCTACTGCTAGTTTTGGACCTAATATGATGTATTGCATTATTCAATTCCTGGATTGAAAATGGATTAGTTGTGTACTCGGATCCTGGGCGTGGTTGGTAACTAGGGTTCATAGGAATTGTGGACAGTTTGCTTTGATTATTTGATGTTAGCTTATTAACAAAAAGAGTTGCAAATAGATTAGCCTTTTCAATATCATTGTCATAATGGGTATTATTATGCATAAGCTCATACAGGAGTGGGTTGGGGGAAGTCTTTTTCCCACATATGTGGCTTATGACTTTATGTATAATTGGCTCATTTGTTTCTCTGGAGAGATTATTTGCAAAATTATTCCAGTATTTATATTTAGCATCTATTATAGTCCTTTTTAGATTAGATTCTGCTTGTAATTTTTTTAAATATGTAGTAGGTGTTGGTTTTTTTATGAATTCTGTCCTAGCTGCCTTTTTTATCCTCCATTTATTTAGGCACTCATTTGTCCACCATGCTTTAGGAATTTGTTTAGGGAATGTTTTCTTAGGTGTTGTCCTGGGGATAGCATGATTAGCTGTATTTATTAGTAAAGATGTCAACGCTTCAGCATGTGTGTCAACTGTTGTGTTAGAAATGCATGAACTTTGGGTGAAACTTGTAATTTCATCATTTAGCTTATTTTGGAAAATAGACCAATTTGCTTTAGTGTTGATACATTTGGATGTATGAGATGAAGTTTCAGCAGGTTCATTTAGGGAGCAAACTATAGCAAAGTGGTCTGTACATAGACTATCAATTTTATTTATGTAAATTTTGTTCAAAAAATTTAAAGACACAATTTGTAGGTCAATTGTGGAGAAATTGCCACTTTTGGGGTTGAAATAAGTATTCAGGTTTGGAGGGGTAGCAACAACTAATTCATTATTATTTGAAGTCATATGCTCAATAAATTTACCAGCTTTATTTGCTGGTTTATTCCCCCACAAAAGGCTGTGGGCATTGAAATCACCACAAATAATGATATTTTTTAACATATTAGAATTATTTATATAATTAAAGAAATCCTTGGCATCTGTAGTTTGGCCATTAGGGTTATAAAAGCTTATTATGTAGGTTTTTAAATTATTCAGCCAAACACTTATACCAATTACATCAACGTCATTTTCAAAATCTGGAAAATTGATCCCACAAAATTTTATATTATTATTAACTAATAAAGCTACACCACCTCCTTTTCTCTCTGAAGATCTATCCTTTCTCAGGATAGTATATCCCAGAGACTTAATTTGTTGATTTTGGGTTAAATGAGTTTCCTGGAGGCAAGCAATATTAATTGAATTATTATTCATAAATGATATTAGTTCATTTAGCTTATTTTCTGTGAGTGATCTTACATTCCATTGGAGTATTGATAAATGTTGTGTTGTTGATTTATTCTTCATATAATTGTGTATCTATGTTCAGCTTTGTTAAGAGTAAAGCAAGATCTTTTTTTGCTTGAATGAGCATATCATCTGGGATGTAGATTTTTGCCAATTCTGCAATAATTTTTGTTTTCTGTAGTTGATGTATGTTCATGGCCTGAACTGCATTACAGTTTAGAATGAATAAGCATATATTTGGGGATTGCATTTTTGGTACTGATCATAGTTTTCAGACTTATATTCTTATTCTTCCAAAAATTTCAACTGTGATAATCTATATTTTGTAAAAGTAGTTCTTTAAAAACTGTCAAGGAATGTAATGCAGAAATTAGAAATCATGTACCACCTAAAATTCCACTTATACACCTTCACTTACTTTTGTCCTGCTACATGAGAAAAACATGTTCAGATCCTCCTATTTTTTATGAATCCAGATACTTAAAACTGAGAAGGTAGTATGGTATAAAGGATTTATGGAGCATTTTTATTAAGGAAATTAAGCCAATATATATATATATATATATATATATATATATATATATATATATATATATATATATATATATATATATATATATATATATATATATATATATATATATATATATATATATATATATTGAAAAAAATATTCTTGGTTTTCCTTAGTTTCCCAGTGACCTATTGGCAAACAAAGGCTCCATAAACCCTTCAAATCAAATTGGGAACAAAGAAATGGATCTTAAAAATTAGGACAACTGTAGACCAATCTTCATATAATTTCTAATTGGTTACAAATAGGAAAGAGCTGGAGTTACAACCTTGGATACCCTTTCTGAACCCTAATTTAGACTGTAGGTTGATCTGGGAAAGGGTTGTTCACTTAGCACATGTTTAATATTTTTCATTAGTTCTAAGTTATTCTTAGTGCAAAACAAACACATATATATTGTACTGGTAACCATGGTTGCCACCAGATATTGGCATGGAAATAGTGCGGCACTCCTTATTTCGAGGGGAAAGCCTTGCTAGCACCAAATATTGTAATGGAGTGCCTTGAAGTTACCACTACTGTACTGTAAATACAGAATATGTTATTACCCTTTTTACTGTATACCCTGCTCTAGGGTATGATAACATGATCAAATGGCCAAACTATAGGCCAAGGGTGCACCCAACCTGGGTCACCTCTAATATCTCTATCTATCTCTTTGGAGGGTAAACAGACCCCCCCCCCTGTCAATATAATAAATGATGGTATGTCTTGCAACTCTTTTCCTACCCTGTCTGGGTTCCTGGAAAAATATTCTACACAGCTGTAGAAAATAGCTTACTTGTATTCTTCCAAAAGGGCTCAAAACACATTTATCACCTGTGAAAAAAAAGGACTCCCTAAGCTGGGTCTCAAATGCAGACTAAAAACTAAATCACTATTTCAATACAACAAACTTGGTATAGGGGTGGACCTTTGATTGGCCCTGGCCAATCCACTAAATCAACATTCAAATCCCTGGCTTCTTTTGTGTATTATTATCTTTCAATGGCCTGGAGCAGGAAGACCAAAATATAATTCAGCTTGAAAGCTTATTTATTAGAAAAGAATCAAGCTTAGCAATGAGAATTTAACTTATCATTGAAAATTGTACTATAGGCAAATCTAAGCAAAGGTAACTATCAAAAAGAAAACAGGTCATTTATCTGAAAAGAAAAGAAACAGGGATGAAACCCCAACACCTCCCCTTGTAAGACAAATCACCACCTACGCACCACCCTTACATACATAAACAATGAACTTCAACTTTACAAAATCCATTTGCCTTCTTTCTTCCACCAGCGTCTGTGCTTCCACTGCTTGGTTCTGGATCTGTCGCCATCCACACGTCTCTACTGTTGAACCATCATGGTCTATATTGTATGGCATCCACATGTGGTTTTGAAAATTGAAGTCCACAAGATTAGCAGAAAATAATCGCACTTAGCATGATTAAAAATATCAATTTTCTTCATCTCACAAATTACATTAAGAGAAGCAGAGAATCAATTTCTGGCAAATTTGATGGTGCCAGTCATCATGAAAAATTGGCTGAACTAGTCTCTTAATTTCCATCAATGGAAAAAAGACCACACCTCAACTAAAACACAAATTGCCCCATGGCATAATTTGAAATCTTGTATGGCCAAAAGTTCAAAGGCCTTTGAAAACAATAGGGGTACAGGGAAATCAGCTAAAAGTGTGAGTAAATCAATAATCAATTCATTCTGGGTCTCCTCCCCTGGAATAATAAAATCAAGAATAGGCATTTATGCTAACCAAAGATAAAATTTTGTTTGCATGTCTCAAGGAATAAGGTTTGCAGGAAATAACTGTTGATTCCCACAAAGAGTAAAAACTGTGAATAGGGCTACTGGGCAAAGGTTTTGGTGAAATATGAAGTGACTGGGAGAGAGTATCCCCCAAGGACTCAAGATCAGAGAGGCAAAATCTTGGTAACAGGGCCACAACTGGCCAACCAGTTGTTCATTGAGCAAGTTGTTCATCATTCATGGCTCCCAAAAGGGGCTTTTCCCCCAAAAGAGATTAAATATCCCTTTGAATTAATAGGACTAATCTCAGATTCCTTTCAAAGCTTTTCCAATCCAACCCAACATTCAATATATCTCAACTTTTCTTCAACTCATTGTAGGTCTTTCAACTCTATTTTATGATCATCTTGTTTTATTCCCAAAGGGTCTTGGACCTCTTTGTCCCTCCTATTATTTATTTTATTTATGTTAGCTAGGCATAGCCCATCTAATTTTTATTTTTTGCCACTGCAGGCTGAACCTGCAAATTTTGTCTCTTGTTTGTGTTTATCTTTTTATTTCTACTTTTCTCAAATTTTTCAATCACGCAAATTAAATCATCATTTAATTTGAATTGGACTCCAGTGTCACCATCTTTGACTGCATTTCTTTATTGTAATTCTGTTTAATATATTTTTCTATTTTTTAGTTTTTTTTTGTTGTAATTATAAATAAATTTTCATTGAATGGGAATTGAATTCCGACATTTGGTTTGTCATTTTGTACTAAAATTTCGTCTCATTTTTCTCTGGTACAATCAGTGCTTGATTTCGGCATATACTTGTTGACATCTCATATTTGGTAAAAGTGTTCTGAAGTTTTCTATTTTTTGAAAATTTTCTCAAAAAATGATTTTTGCACGTCTTATTTTCAATATTATGTGGCTTAGCTACTTCTGCATCCTATTTTTCTGGACTATCAACAATTTGAACTGGAGTATCAAGCATTTTGTTTTTTCAACAGGGTGGCTTAGCTTCCCATTTTGTTTTATGGGCTGGTCCACCTCCCCGCATAGGCTAGGCCTAGTCAACAAAGTAGCATGTTTTTTTCTGTCTTAGTGTAGTTATGTAATTTTCTCACTGTTAAAGAAGTCGCTTTTAAGGATAGGAGATTTCCAATATCCCCAAAGTCTCCTCCTACCAAAACATCAACTGCAAGAGTAGGTACTAAGCCTACTTTTATCGTTTTTCTCTGGACTGTACTGTCTTTCCTTGCAATTTCTATTCTAACCCAAGCAGACATTGGTGCTCATCTCCATAATAACATAATGTTGTAATCTTATTTTTATGGTCTATCTCCGTTCTATTAATTAGTTCAGTTCGCACATAAGTTTGGTCACTGCAAGAATCGATTGCCATTTCAACTAATTCCCCGTTTAATTTTCTGTATATTTTATGCGACTTGGCAAACACTTAATTTTTTTCATTATTATGGGCCATGGCCCAGGCTGTCGTTTTATGCAGTTTTTGATAATCTTTACTGGGGTAGTTTCTTGCAAAATGCCCTGTAGTACCACAGTTATAGCAAGTTACTTCTCTTTGCTTGTGCTGAAATGCATTTTTTTGCTCTTTGTTATAGTGCCTATTTTTATTATACTTTTCATATTGAAATATCTGTGTCCTCGACTTCCTCTCTTATATCGGTCCACCTATTCGCGAGTTATGCCATTTCTTCGCTTTTTTTCGGTTTCTTTTCTTTTAAATATATTCTCAATTCTCTGTGGGGATTTTTAAAAAATTGTTCCATGACTAAATTTTTCTATCACTTTGGTCATCTTTTCTTTCATCTCTTCTGGGTCTTCTAACAATCTATATTTCTCTAGCTCCAGCCATTTTAAATACATATCTTTCAGTTTATACCAGTATTCTTTGTAAGTTTTGTTTTCTCGTTTTCTTTTGTGTCTAAACCTTCTTTGAAAGTGCTCGGGGGAGAGTTGAAACTCCTCAAAAATGGCTTGTTTTAGTTTTTCAAAATCTCCTGAGTGGTGCATTGGTAATGCCCTAAAAACAGTTTGTGCTTTGTAGTTAAGGAAGGGCTGTATTGCTGTCACCCAGTTTTCTCGTGGCCATTTGCTTAATTCCGCTGGGTTTTTTTTTTTCCAAAATTGTATATGTATAAATGTACATCTTCATTTTCTTTCATTGGTTGAAGGTTTATTGCCTGCATTAACCCCACTGTAGACGATCTCTGAGGCTCTTGGGAATTTCTCCCTGAGATCATTTCCATTACGTGTTTTCTTTCCCCTCTGTCTGCCTCCTCCTTTTTTTTCTTTGGCTACTCTCTCTTTCTTCTCTATCTTCCTCCTCCTTTTGTCCTCTTGCTATTCTAATATTCATCTCTTTCTACTCTCTAGCTATTCTCTCTTTCTCTCTTCCTTTTCTATCTTCCTCCTCTTTTCGCTCTCTGGCTATTCTTTCTTCCTTCATGAAATTTAATATATATTGTGTCATATCTACATAACTAGGCCTACTTTTTCGCGACCTCCCCCCCCCCTGCTGGGCATTGAGCTTCTGCTACTCCTGCTACTTGATCTACTCTGATTCCTTCTGTCACTATATCCTCTTAATTCGTTTTCTGAGTCTACTCTTTCTCTATTTGTATTTTCTCTTACCCTCAACTCCCCTTCATTTTGCTTAGCATCTGAGAGGTGAGTTGGTTTTGTTTTCCTCGTATTTTCATATAACAATTTTTCTTTGTGTATTACTGCCACTGTTTCTATTTTATATTCTCTCATATTATCGGTTGTGCTCCTTCCCGATTGTATTCTTTGTACTCCCATATCTATTGCCTTTATCTGGGAATAGTTCTTTTTGAATATGCCATGTGTTCTTTTCTCCCTCTACGGTTTGTACTAGAGATTGTTCTATTCTTGACTTTGTTTTGAAGTTCCCTCTTTCCTACGTGTCAGAAATGTCTATTTCTCCCCCTGAGTGATAGTCGGTTCTACCTGATGGTGAATTCCCTAGGGTACTTCTAGCAGGAGTCGCATATAAATGTGAATCTGAATACGATTTTTTCTGGTTCACAATGATAGCTTTTTTCGAATTCATATCTAATTCTTTTAACTATTGTCCTTTTGCTGATCTTGTGTGAATCTTCTGTCTATCCGCCATTATTTCAAAATTCCACAATCAACTATTAATTCAACTCAGATGAAAAATTCCTTCTCGACTTGTCAAGTTAACTTCCTGTTTTATCTCGTGATAAATTGGTATGTCTCAATTTGCTGATTATTTTCGCACGCTGATTACGTGCGCGATATATTTGCAAAATTCTATTTTACTCTGACTAGGCAACGCCCATTCAGATCTTCGTACTCTTTTTAATTGATTCCGTATTTTTCCGCAATATATTTGCATGTACTCACAATAGGCTACTGTGTTGGCTAAATTAAATCGTCTTTTCGGTAAACGCGGATTCTTTTACTATCAGTGTTACTGATAGGACCTGTAGTATCTGCCACCAAATATTGTGTTGGCACCAATGCTGGCACCAAATATTGTACTGGTAACCATGATTGCCCCCAGATATTGGTGTGGAAATGGTGCTGCACCCCTTATTTGGAGGGGAAAGCCTTGCTAGTGCCAAATAGTGTAATGGAGTGCCTCGCGGTTACCCCTACTGTACCGTAAATGTAGAGTAAGTTAGTACCCTTTTTACGGTATACCCTGCTCCAGGGTATGATAACATGATCGAACGGCCAAATTCTAGGCCAAGGGTGCGCCCAATCTGGGTCACCTCTAATATCTATAGCTATCTCCTTGGAAGGTAAACAGACCCCCCTGTCCATATAATAAATGGCGGTATGTCTCGCAACTCTTTTCCTACCCTGTATTGGTTCCTGGAAAAATTGTCTACATGGCTGTAGAAAATAGATTACTTGTATTTTTCCAAAAGGGCAAAAAAAAAAAACATATCAACTGTGAAAAAAAAAAAATACTTCCTAAGCGGGGTCTAAAATGCAGACTAAAAACCAAGTCAGTAGTTCTATACAACGAACTTGGCGTATGGATGGACCTTTGATCAGCCCTGGTCAATCCGTTAAAATCAACATTCAAATCCCTGGCTTCTTTTGCATAATATTTTCTTTCAATGGCCCAGAACAGGAAGACCAAAATAGAATTTAGCTTGAAAGCTTATTTATTGAAAAAGAATCTAGCTTAGCAACGAGAGTTCAACTTATCATTGAAAATTGTACTATAGGCAAATCTAAGCAAAGGTAATTACCGAAAAAAAACAGGTCATTTATCTGAAAAGAAAAGAAACAGAGGTGAAACCCCAACAGTTGAGTGCAACTCAACTTTTTCACACTAGTCCTGTCATATCTCTTCTAATTTTATTGCTGTTTTCTCCCAATTTTTCAGAAAAGAGCTTATTTAAGAGCTAGAACAATAGAAACCAGTCAGTTGTATGAAAAAAATTAACTAAAAAAAAAATAAAGAAGACCTTGGTGATATATATTTTGATAGAAACCTGTGAATTGTCAAAATATAACTATAAAAAGAAAGAAAAACTATGATAATATATATGAAAATAAGCTATGACAATAAAAACCAGTCAGTTGTCAAAAATGTAACTAAAAGAAAGAAAGAAAAACTATGACAATAGAAACTAGTCAGTTGTCAAAAATATAATTAAAAAAGAGGAAAGTTGTGACAATAAACTATGACGATAGAAACCAGTCAGTTGTCAAAAATATAATTAAAAAAAAGAAAGAAAAACTATGACAATGTACATGATAATAGAAACCTGTCAGTTGTCAAAAATATAACTAAAAAAAGAAAGAAAACTTTGACAATGTATATGACAATAGAAACTAGCCAATTGTCAAAAATATAACTAAAAAAAAGAAAAATTGTGACAATACATATGCCAATAAACTATGACACTAGAAACCAGTCATTTGTCGAAAGTATAACTAAAAAATGAAAGAAAAACTATGGCAATGTATATGACGATAGAAACTAGTCAGTTGTTAAAAACATAATTAAAAAAAGAAAGGAAAATTTTGATGATATTCGTGACAATAAACTATGACAATAGAAACCAGTTAGTTGTTAAAAACGTAACTAAAAGAAGAATATAACTAAAAAGATAACAAAAAAAGAATATAAAAAAAAGAAAGAAAAACAACACATAATCGTCATTTGTCATTGATTGCATGTATTTTAAACAATGTAATATCATAATTGGTAAATATTTTTGATGTTGTTTCTTAACGTATTTAGTAATTTTTCTCCTTATTTCAGCCATGTTGTCTTCCAGTCAATCCTCTCTTTTTTTAAAACGAAAGAAGGGATCAAAACTTGGCTGCAATTGCTTTTGTAGGCTAGTATATTAGTCCTAATTGGTTACACAATCTTTAAACAGAGCCTGAATTAAGGTTCCTTCACATTGAAAACGTAAGACTTTACGTTACGTTTAGTCCTAAGGTTGTTACGTTTCATGTTACGGGTCTTACGTTTATGTTCCTTCACACCGAAAGTCTTTCCTTCACACTGCAACGTCAATTTTCAGCGCTACCCATGCAAAAAAGTGGTTTTCCTTGTTGTGCAAGGAAGCGGGCTGTAATTTCCTTGTTCTAGGATTTTGACCATACGGACTCCAGCGGTATACTTTTCATTTTGATCTGATGCCATTTTAGAGGGGCTTCAGGCTTTTTTTTTTTAACCTCTTGAAGTGAACACTGGCAAAGGGAAAGGACACTGCATGGCAGTTTACAAATTTCTCTAAATCTGTTTATTTTTTTCTTTAGTTTAAGTTTCATGGCAGGCATGTCTTCTTACACATTTTTAATAGCTTTATGTTAAAAAGCGTCTCTTTAAATTGTTTTTCACCATATCCCATAGAATTTTGACACCTAATTATAGCTATTAGATTTTTTTTTTTTAAAAGAAATCTATAACCAGTTACTACATTTCAAAACAAAACCATAGAAATGTCAAAAGTATTTTCTTATATCATGTTTTTACTCTGGTACTAGTGTTATTATTATTAATTATTCATATTGCTGGAATATTTATTTTTTGTAGACCTACTAGACATTTTTTTCATATAATTTAATGCTTACCTTAAAGAGAGAAAAAAAAGCTTTATTAGGTTCATCTATAAAAATAAAAATACACTGAATGATTAAAGTATTTTTTAACTGCCTTCATGATCTCCATTTGCAACTCTAATTTTGAGTCATCTGGTTCTTTATTCAGATGAGATAACAGTGATTGTAGACCACTCCAGATCATGCTGGTCATTGCTGTTTTTTTTGTCAATTGCTTGCTGTTCCTTCAGGTCTGTTTGATCTCTAGACCCTGTCTTTGTTCTATTATGAGTTTTATTTTGGCTTGTTGATCCATATATTTGTTGCCTACTAGAAGCTTGGGAACTTTGGATATCCGTTTGATTGTTAATGAGAGTTTTTTCACTAAGGGTAATAAAATCAGCATCATTCACTTCAGCATAGTTATATTGTTGGCACCCCCTGCACACTCTGAATAAATTTCCACTGATATATTCTCATCTTGAACAGTGTTCCCTTTTGTCTTATGGTTCCTTTCAATTATATGTTCCGAAAGTAAGTTCATTCTTTGTACAAGCTTTTCGTCTTCTGGCTTTAAGCTTATACTAGCACCAGATCCAATTTTAGATCTCCCTTTTTTCTTTAGGTAGACTTAGTGGCCTCTCAGGTTCTCAAGCTCCCCCATCTTTTCATAAGCTCATTAACTAGAAAAAAACACAATGATTACTAAATTTTTCAATTTTTAAACTTTAAACATACTCATTTTATATCCCAATTTTTATTGCAGCTTATTCATAAAATATATTGTGGAGATTTAGTTAATTTTTCTCCTCAATAGCACAAACTTCATAGCTAATTAATTCTATGGAGCAACAAAAAAAGAATTTTTGGACCACAGAAAGTCAAGGATCACTTAGAAAAGAAGTAAAATTTACTGTGCCTTAAATCAAATTTATGTAGTACTTTGCTTTGTAGTACAAGTACTTTGCCTACACCCAATTATACAACATTTGTTAGGGTACTAACTGAATTAATATCATTTCTTTACTAATATAATAGCTCAATGCATAAATACTCAATAGACTCTACTGTATTTCCATTTGCTTATCAAAGTTGAGTGTCACTTAAAACATGTTGGTGATGGGCCAAAAAACCATGCATATTCAGTGTCCTGATTTGAAGCTTTAAAATACAATACAATTTGTTGTGTTTGTATCAAATTTTAAGGTTTCTTTGGGTCCAACTAAAGTTAGTCAAAATCAACTTTTACTTGAAAACAATATCCACACACAGGTGTTTGGGAAATGAGGACATTGTATTTACTATTCTCTTTTTTTCCTTTTTTCAAAGTTTATATTTTTCTATGACATTTTTCCTTCCTTTCTGACAAAGTTCTTAAAGATCACACATTACATAGATATAATGACCAAAAATTATTTCCAACTATGTTATTCAAATCTTTTTACTAAATGGTTTTATCCTTCATTTAAATTCTTAGTAATGTTTGGTAGTTGATATATCTATCTGTGTCAATAAATCCATACAAATATATTTCAACACCACAGGAAATATTGCTGTAGCCTACTGTGAATACGCTGTCTATTGTGAATTCCATAAATATAATTTTCACATGTTGGAAATGTAAATAAAGTGTTGGTGTAAAAAAATAAATTTAAGATATATAGCCTATTGCCTATGTTATAAACAAAAGTTTACAGATCATTGATGCTTGTAATATTTTTGTACTTATTTCCAATCAAAACTTAGGTAATATTGTACAGTTTTATCATTTTGAGAAAAAACAAATAGCCTTAAATAGCCCATAGTGAACCCAATCATGGGGAATGGCAATACAATGCAAGGTAGCATTACAGATCAGCAGCTTTGTAGAAGAAAATGGCTTAATAAACTTAAAAGTATACCATTAGATTCCTTGTTTTATGCTTTTTTCCTGTATCACATGTGTTTCTGACAGTGCACCTTATCTTCCCTAATGGTCCTGGATATATCCCTTAGATAGCCTATATAAAACTTCTATATTGCCCAAGAAATTAACTTAAAGTCTTTATTTTTTCTCAATGATCCTAAATCTTTTTCATTATAGAGGATGCTGAGATACTAGATAAAACTATCTAATTAATTGTACCAAAGTAGGTTAGATCCTAATATAAATTTCTTCTTGCTTCAACCTCATAAAGAACATTTTAAATCCTGAGCTAAGTTAAAAAACTAATCTCCTAAATATCATTTTTAATGATTAACTGTACCACAAAAGGTTTTATTTTAACCTCAACCCCAAAAAGAATTAAAAAAAATTAGCAACATTTATCAAAGTATAGCCTATCCTAGCCTAGGCCCACAAATCAAGACAGTCTATACTTACTACTTTCTTTCCTGCTGATGAAAAACTTGGCTCAGACTTTCCAAAGAATTTAGTTTAAATTGATTGTCCTTGAAAACAGGGTCCTTTGAGCTATATAACCTTTTCTAGCTTCTGCAAACTCAAATATTTTTTCATCTAAGTTCCATTTTGCTCAAACGTAAACGTAAGAAGTTGAAATATTTTGAACTGCTTCCGTCAGACCTCTAGCATTGCGATTTGACTTACGGATACGTTAACGTAAGGTCTTACGGAGGGTTATGAGTCTTACGGAAGGCTTACGGAGTTCAGTGTGAAGGGGAGAACGGAAAGCCGAAATTCAATGTGAAGGAACCTTATGCTTGCTAGAGATTATTTTCATATTTTGTGAAATTTAAAAGCAATTATAAAATGTCAATTAAAAGGGTTTGAAAGAATAAATAGGGATATTTAAAGGTTCTTTTATAGTTTTTTTATTTCTTTTTAGTTTTTTTTAGTTCTTATTAGTTCTATTTAGTTCTATTTCTTTTTAGTTCCTTTTAGCTTTTTAGTTCTTTTATATTTGGCTAAATATAACGGCTAAAAATAGAGACAACTATTATATAAACATTATAGGTATGTGAACCTCAAAATTGGAATTTTTAGAAAGTCACACAAAAGAAACTGTGCAGAATATATACTTTCAAGGCCATGTTTTGTTTTAAAATCCCACTTTTCTGAATGATTGATCATATATTCCACTAGATATTCAAAATAAGAATATTAAAGACAAAAAATGCTAAAGCTGCATAGACTGCATAAACTAATAGCATGATTGCAATATTGTTGGAAATTTGTCTCTAAGATACAATCTGGTGCCAAATAGGGAATGTTGGATGACCGAATAGAATGAATTCTAAGCCAAACAGGAAAAGACAAAAAAGGGTAATGAACTCAGTGGCTAATTTACAAAAGAAGAAATATATATTCAAGTATGTGGAAAGTCTCCATTAATTTTTAGAATTTTACCCAAATCATTTGATGTGGGTGTAGGGGCGAATCTCCCGTATTTTTGTTGGGGGGGGCAAGAGGGGTTCATATCTGGATAGTCAAGGGGCATGAAATATATAAAAAAAATTATCTCCATTATGGGGGGGGGTGGCAACTGCCCCCTTCTTAAACGACGCCCCTGTGTGGGTTTGAAATCATTCATACACTTGCAAAAAAAATCGTTTGACACACTGGGGGGATGGACTCCTTAGGTTTTGTTTAACCCCCCTTACTGATGGTAGAATAATCTGATTTCTCCCCCGCCCCAAAGTGTTTTGTACTGTATATCCATAACATCAATGCTTGCAAATGGGTAGAAGCGTCTTGATGATGGGATATGGTCTGCTATATTTACTTTTACACGGATTGCTTTAAAGGAGCTACCAGTGTACCTTTTGTCATTACTTTGGCTTTTAGTGCCTAAACTTAGGTCTAAGAATTATCTTCTTATTGCTCCAAATGTTTTTTTTTAGCTATTAAAAAACTAATAAGCAACTTGTGTCTTGGCTATTCTACTTTTTACTTCTTCACTATTTCCATCCTCTTTACTTGTTTCGCCACCTAGCAATGTTATGCCATTCACTTGGTCAAGTTCTCTATTGTCTTTTATCTTCTCTTCATCTCAACTTATTTAAATAATTTAGTCTTCTTCAGATAAATTTTGTTGCAAAGCAACACAAGGGCTTTTGTAGATATTTTCTTATGATCAATGGTCTGCATTTTGCATATGGTTTGAAACTAGAACCTGTAACTTTTTTCAATATTAAGAGAGAGGAATGGAGAAGGAAAGATCATCTAACTCTGCCAAATATCCATTAATTCTACAAAGAGAAAAAGTCTAACCTGTTGGATAGGGAAAGAAAGAAAGAAACCAAAATTGTCTGAGCTTCGAGCATAAACTTTATGAATTCTGTAGTTTTGGGCTCTTGTTGAACCTACAATTATCAGAGACCTGAGTTCAAATTATATATTTCTAGGAGATTGTCTTGGGATAATCTATCTTGAAATGTCAAGTTCTGATTTTAAAAAAAAGTAGAAAAAAAAAATTACTCTAACCAAAATTTATGAGATTGTGTATACACTTAAAGCTTGGGTCTAGAATTAGACCTAAATAAGCCCAGCGGCAATCTCGCTTATTGGCAAGAGAATAGAGAAGGTTTTTTCCAGAATATATTTATTTGCACATCTACCAAAAGTTAAGTGTCCACTAAACTCAATTGGAAGTGAGAGTTAGTGTTTTAATTGTGCCTTTTGTGTTTCTGGACGCAGTCTTACACCTGGGGAGATGCAGTCCCGAATAATTGTCTTGAGATAATCTACCACAAGGGCTTATCCGATCTTGACCTAGTTTGTGGGCAAATAAGGTGAACTATCCCAATTTTGCCTTTTTGGGACCAGGAATGAACGCGATTTTTCGGAGGAGGGGTCCCTCTGTTCTTCTTATTAAGACATCAGATAGAAAAAATCACCAAATCTCAAATATACTTGGTAGAACCTAAGATTGAGTGTCTTTACTTTGTTTTTTTTTGGGAGTCCCTTATGTAATATAACCTTTTTGTTCTTTAAGTTCTTGTCGTCAGGACGTGTACCAGAAAGGATTGTTGGATCTTAAATTTGTATTGATGGGGAGCAACACTGACTATTGAAGTTGAAGTGTTTAGGTTGATACCTGACCCTGTTGGAGGAGGAGCCCCCTAAATGTGTATCAGCTAAATATCGCCCAGAATAGTTTGTCAAGAATAATTCAGCCAAGTTTGATTGGAAGTAAGAGCCAGTATCTTACTTGTGTCTTTTCAGGGCCCATACAGTACTGCCTTTGTAAGGAATGGGTGAATGGGCCTATTTTTTTCTAACATCTGCCAGAACAGGCTATTGGATTCTCTACACATCCCTATAGTTGGCTAATTAGCAAGTATTTTTCTCTACAATATTGTTCCATGCAGCTGACAGAATATCTTTTTTTCTATTTTACAAAGCATTATTCTTAGGGTCTTTCTCTGTTGAAATTTGAATTTTATTTCATGTTTCTTTATCCTTTTAATTAGCATGTAATGACATTTTGTAGGTTGCCTATGGACTAGCTGTGAGAAGGGTGACCTTGTTACTGCTGGTGATGACGGCAAGGTGAAGCTATGGAAGAGTTCGGAAAATTTGGTTGTTTCTGAGCATAAGGCACACGGAGTAAGTATCAGCATAAGCCATCATAAATCAGCATAAACTAGTATAAATCAGCATAAACTAGTAAAAAAATCCGCATAAACCATCATAAACCAGCATAAACTAGTATAAATTAGAAGAAACCATCATAAATCAGCATAAACTAGTATAAATCAGCATAAACTAGTAAAAAATCCGCATAAACCAGCATAAACTAGTATAAATCAGAAGAAACCATCATAAATCAGCATAAACTAGTATAAATCAGCATATACTAGTAAAAAAAATCCGCATAAACCATCATAAATCAGCATAAACTAGTATAAATCAGCATATACTAGTAAAAAAAACCCGCATAAACCATCATAAACCAGCATAAACTAGTATAAATCAGAAGAAACCATCATAAATCAGCATAAACTAGTATAAATCAGCATAAACTAGTAAAAAATCCGCATAAACCATCATAAACCAGCATAAACTAGTATAAATCAGAAGAAACCATCATAAATCTGCATAAACTAGTATTTTGTCGAATGTCCAACATACTTAGAGTCACAGATGTCACTAAGTTTCTCTTTATAAATGAGCAAAAATCAAAATTTTCACTGAATCGGTGCCTGAATTTTTTCCCATTTTTACAAAAAAAAAGGACTGGATGTAAATAAACTGTGTTGTACATAAGCACTTTTAATTTCTTTTACCATAACGAAAGAATTTTCAAATCTTCTGCTTTTGCTCTACAAGGTTATTCAAGATATGTTATTATATTATATATTATATATAGAATATTATAGATTGTAATATTCTTTTCATCATTTGTGATGGAGCCGTGAAGCCTGTAATAAAAAAAAAAAAAAAAAAAAGTGAATCTATAATTGCTCCGATGTATGATATAGATATATGCTGCGCTCAGAAAGTTGACAATTACTCTCATATGAGACAAAATTACAATGGGAAACATACCACTTCGCGAAGCCTTGATGTCACAATATTTTGCAATATTGATAGGCTGGATGTGGTCAAGGTATATAACCTAAAGTATTTAATCTGGTATAGACTTTTGGAACCCCTTAGCAATATTAGATTCTCCACCAAGAGGTGGGGTTGAGGTAAAAAACATCTTGGGTTGTAATTCGAGATTGGATTATGGGTTCTAAATCGGAAGTTCCGTTCACCTAGTTCAACACCTTTTCAAACTAGCCCTAAATTAGAGTAGTTTTACCATCACTTTTTTTTACAGAGTTTATTTTGTTAAACTTAGAGAATGAAACTTTCAGCAATGGGTCTAGAATGGAAACTAGGGCCCATGGAGGTATTTTCATATGCCAGTATCCATTCTTTCCTCCCTCCTTAGTACTAAGCTTTCAAGAGTTGAACAGATATTGTGCTAGCTTAAGTGAATAAAACCTTTCAGAAATGGATCTACAGCCAAAATATGTGTTTTTAAAAGCACTTTCAGTCACAAACCTTTGCCCTTCCACTGTCTGTAAGTTTTGAGAGACTCTATGACAACGCATCCTTAATCTTAATTCAAATTTGGCTTAATTTCTGGGATCTGTCTTGCCGAGACTAGTCTAAGAAAACTGAGCTCTAAGCGAAACTTCTTTTCCCGAGGTTTTTTTTTGTCTGTCATGATCATATCTTTAATCCCTTACATGCAGGGAAAGGGCAGGGTTGAATCAGGAAAATGCCATCTTGTGTAGTAATTTGGAATTGAGTTTTGGATCTTAAATGTAGAAGTCTCATTCTGCTAGTTCAACATCTTTCCAAGTTAGCGAATAGTCCTTAAATTAGGGTCTTACTGTCATGATCATTGCAAATAAATCTGCTGCTAAAATTAGGGCATGAGGAGGTGTTTTCTAGTATTTACTTTCACCCCTTCTTCTGTTGTAAGGCTTGAAAGATTGCTTGAAGGTGTAAATCTTGATCGTAAGCATATAAATATAAAAACTCATTAATTTATGACTGGAATTCACAATCAGTTCGTAAGAAAGATTCCGTAAAGAGGAGTCCGTAAGGGACAAATTCATATCAAGTTTTGTTACGAGCTTAGAAACTCGCAACAAAATATCCCTTCAAATATCCCTCGTATAGTTGATCAGACTGATTATGTATTCCATTTACTCTTATTTTTGCAACTTATTATGGAGACTATCGTGCCTTCGGAAAGAAGGGCAGGTACTATTCTACCTTGAAAAGCCCTAGAAAAGTAGAAAATTTGTTGTTTTTTGGTTTCACACCCCACCTCCACTCCAGGAAAAATATTCTGATATAGATCCCCCATCCCTTTCAACCCTGTAAGAATCTAATTTATGGATGCCTATGTAGACTGCATTATATAGTTTCCAGCAAAAATAAGCCAGTTAAATAGTTGTGCATTTTGTTCTATGATTACTATTATAGGATCTCATAGGAACTTGGTACGAAATGATATGTTCGAATACTAACATTTCCTTTATTATTTTTAGACAAATAAGGTCGTCGCCATTGACTCATTCCCAATATGTCCGAAGTATGTCATTACTGGGGATTCTCTTGCGACTCTCATTATATGGAATACAGAAAATTTAGTTGCTAGAAAGTCAATAATTTTGAAAATAAAGCTCCCACCCCTGTCTTGTTTGGCCTGCTCCCCTTTTGATGATTACACAGTGGTCTTAGGCTTTCAACAAGGTACCATAATCGTTGTTGATACCAGAGAAAGGGGGAGTATTCTCTGGAAAGTTGTAAAAGCACATGATGATTTAGTGACCAACATTTCATGGTGCCCATTTGAAGAAAACATTTTAGGGACTGGACAGATGTTTGTATCTAGCAGTAAGATGAAATTCAACGTGTGTAGCTTAAGTGATAAACAAGAAATGATATCCTTTCGACCATTGTTTAAGAGAGTTAAACCAGGTGGAAGTGTTGCCTATGCTACAGCTCATTGGTTTGATAAGAATTTGATTTTGGCCAGTGACCATCTATCACAACTCTTTATATACGAATTATCTAAAGAGATTCGACACAGTTTTAAAGTAGTGCACAAGCTGCACTCCCGTGAGATTTATAATATAACTTCACACACTGAACCTGACGGATCAAAAATCGTCTGGAGTACGTCTCAAGATCGTCGTGTTATCCAGTTTCGTCTTGATATGTTAAAGATAAACACAACAGACCCGATGTTACAGGAGAGTTCTGTAAATGTACCATTAGGTGATTGTCTTCTTGATCTACAGACACTTGGTGGGTTTGTTAATGCTATCAGAACTTGCCCAACTGATGCAACAGTTGTGGGTGTGGCCTTAGGTGATGGACAAGTTAGATCTTTGAGTACAATGGACTCAACTGGCCACGGATCACCTTTTTGGGTAAAGTTTAAACCTTTTACTCTGGCCTGGCATCCAGAAAAAGAAGGAATTTTGGCCTATGGATCTGAGAATGGTAAAGTGGGCTATTTGAACACGTTGAAGAGGAGTGCAACTTTTATCTTCTCATTGAATCTTAAAGGCAATGTATACTGTATGCAATGGGTGAAGTGGAAGCCTGCTGGAGGTAAGTTTCAACCATTAGGTAGTGTTCTAGTACCTAAAAATAGGGTTTTGACTCTACCAGTGGTAATCTGACGTGTTTTCTCTTGGAGAAATATTTGGATTAGTATGTGTCTTTGCTAAACATAAAGAACAGGTTCCTAATCTTGGACGTGATGTAGATAATTTGAGGTAGATGGGATTGGCTGAGCTGGGGCCAGGCCTGGTTGGGATTAGCTGACTACAATCTTGGAAAACTTTTTTCAGTATTTAAACTTAGACAAAAGTTGCCCTTGAAGCCTAGCCTATTTTAATGCAATTACTCTGCTTCGCAACACTTGTCTGACATTAAATCTCTCCGAGATGGGGTAGCATTTTACACGATTAGACTCTACTATTCACTGTCAATGACCATAAAATAGTAACATTGTGCATGTCTAAACTATTGATGCTAATTTCATGCTTATTATGACAATTTAAAGAAATCATATTGTGAAACAATCTAATTTCTAGGTGATAAAGTGGCGTCGATTGGGGGAGGGGGGTATTTTCCCCATCAATATATTTTGCCATTGCCTCCTACACATTTGGAAAAATGCCCTTTTATGATATTTTATTAAAAAAAAATTACCCCCCTAGTTTTTAAAAAACCTGCTTGTGTTTTTTTTTTCACTATTTCAACAGTGAAATAATTTATAGGTCTGTTTACCGGGTTGTTTTTTATGTTTTGTTTTTTAGTTAGGCATCTTTTCTAAAATTAACTCGGCACTAAAAATGTTGGCATTCATATTTTTTTTTCTTGCTCAATTTTTTTTTCACTGGAAAACGTGTTCAGTGAAAACACAATAAAATTCAGAATGTTCAAAGTTTTTTTTTGTTGAGATAGCACTCATAATTTTAGATAATTGCTTTAGAAAACTCAGTGGGTTATGCTTGCAAGGATATACCCAAGCGCGAAAAACTATATTTTAGGTCAACTTTTTTCGTATTTTGATGGGAGGGGGTATCTCAGATCTCTCTGTGATGGGATTCTGTGGGGACACTATGACGATCACGTCTAGGTAATATTTGAAAAATGATCATGTTGGAAATTGATGGAAGAAAGAAGGGGCACCGTCAAGGTCGTATCCAGGTGGGGGGATTGGGATTTTGAGTCCCCCCCCAGAAATGTTTTTCTGACTCGTAAAAATGTAACAAAAATGAATATAAACAATTTTTCGGTGTGTTTTTTCAAGTTTTTTGTAAGACCCCCCCCCCCCCTGTGAAAAAATCCTGGTTAAGGTCCTGGGAACCATATAAAAAGATTCTTAGGGAAACATCCTTTGTTTTCAAAGTATTCTTGCTTTACGCAAGTGTCCTAAGCGCTATAGATTAGCTTGGTAGGTTCCCGGTTTTTTTGTTTTTGATTTGGGGAATGTTTATTCACGAAAAGGAAGGAAAATCAATTTATAATCCCAATAACCTGGATTTTTACAATATTCCAGTACTAAGTAAATAAATGGTAACAGTAGTCTGATGCCATATGGTAATAGTACTAAATGGTATAAGAAAATGATAATATTCTTTTTTTCAGAAACCTAGACATATGGGTTTGTATAGTAGCCTTCTCCAAAACAAAGCAAATAAATTCTAATACTACTCCAATAATAAGTGATTTTAGCACTAAATGGTAAAGATTTGCAATATATTGGTAAGAAAAAGCAATATATATATATATATATATATATATATATATATATATATATATATATATATATATATATATATATATATATATTCAATTCAATTTATTTATAACCTCTCAAAACAAGTAAGGGTTAAGATCCCCTAAATGACAGAGTACAACATAAGGGGAAAAAAAGAGAAAAGAGAAGAAATTGATACACTGAATAAAAATAAGTAGTTGTACAATCATAATAACATAATCATAAGATCCATAATGTAACACAATCATAATAGAAAACATATAAGACATAAAAATCATAACCCAATCTTAAAATTATAAAAATAAAGAAGACCAATCATGATTAAGTTTACTGGCGGAAGATTTAAAATCTTTCACTCATTTATCAATAATTGTAGAACGAAAGATAAGTTTAAATTTTTGGGACAAAAAAGAGTTACTAGTCCAACGTGACATATACAGAAGGAATTTAGCAAATTTAAAATAAATCCGGTGAACAAGTTTTTTGTTTTTTGAAGCAGGAAATAGTTGCCAAATAGAAGACAGAGCAAGAAGATGAGGCACAGTTAGACTATTGTAAAGTTTAGAAAGATGGAAATGACTAAAGTGTGTAACATTAGAGGCAAGTGAGGCATAACCTATCCATGTCTTTTTTTCAAGATTTTGGATGGCAAGCTTCCTTAATTGAATTTCCAATGGGTATTTCCAGGTAAATAAGGCTTTTAGAGAGGGGGAGACAAGTTTCAGTTAATTGGAGGGATTTATCAGAGTATCCTTTGAGGTTGAAACCGACAGCTACAATTTAACCACATTAAAAATTATACCTTAAACTTATTATATATATATATATATATATATATATATATATATATATATATATATATATATATATATATATATATATATATATATATATATATATATATATATATATATATATATATATATATATATATATATATATATATATATATATATATATATATATATATATATATATATATATATATATATATATATTCTAGCCGAATGGTTAGCACACTAGATTTGGAATCCTGTGTTCGTTAGGACAGGGGCATGGGTCCATGTGTCACTATTTGGTTTGCACCGGATGTTGGTGGGGTGACTCAGTAAGATCAGCTAGAGTTAACCCAGCTCTATATGGGTACCTGGAGAAATTCGGGGAAGTTGAAGCAGAAAGGGTGTGCGAAAGCCCAGGATTTCTGGCCTGCAACCCCCATCATACATCCTGCCTGAAGGGCCATGAAACGGAGTTTAGCACTGCTGATAGGGACTGTTAAGTCCAATGTCGTATTCCTCATCTTTACCTAGAAGTTTGGGCAGTATTTATTTTTTAATGTTATGGTGGAAGAAGAAAAATTGTTCAAGACCTATTTTACTTTCAGTAAAACACAAATAAGAATAGAAAATAAGCAAGAAATGGGGAAAATAGAAAATAGGCAATTGCTCAAGCCATGCTCCCCACCTAATTTTATTACATCTTCGCTTGTTTCCATGTCATTTGTCGTATTTCCTCAATAGTTTGTCTAATCCTGGGTTTCCTTAAATCAATACTTGTTGATGCAGTTTAAATAAAAGTCTGGTAAAAGACAAGGGTGGCTGCTAATTATTTGGTAGGATTTCTGGTAATATTTCTATTTCTTTTTGATCTATCTTTCAGTTCAGACTTTAATTGCCTAACCGCTTCTCCTCATACTGTCTAACAATCTGTCTGAGTCAGCCAAAAAGTTTCATTTGCTTAGTGAATTCAGAAAAACTGCAAAGTAATTTTTGATTTCTGGATGCTTCTTTATTTACTTCTTTTATTGCCCCCGTGCGGTTGATATCTCTGCGTAAAGTTGGAATTGTGTGTTTTATTGCTTATTACATATGGCAAGTTTCTCTGGCTTGGTTATCGCTGGATAGTCAATTTCTTCTTTTTCTTGCTTTTTTGTTTTTACTTCGTTTTTCTCTCTTTCTCCCTGCATCCCCAACCACAAACCCTTACAGTGGTATATGATGATGTTTTTACTTTTATTTTTTACTATTGTTTGTTTATTTTTACGAACCTATATGTCTATATTCGTAGGTTTGTCGTTAGTAAAGGGCTTCTCTTTTTCTTAGAACCTGAGAAGCATTATTTATGGGCATGTGGTGGAAACGATATAGCTGTATATGATGACGACAACTTGGAGGACTACACGATATTGCAGCTACCTAAACAACTGGATGCTAATAATGGGCAGGCATCTGAGGCTAGAGGGGTATGTGAATTCTGCTGGACTGATGACTACAAAGTCCTGGCTACTGGCAATAATCAAGGGTAACGGGTTACTTTATTCTCCTCAAAATTTGTTTAAGTGGCATTCTCGTGCACTTCTTATAAAAAAAAATAAATACGAATGGTAACTATTCTTCTAGTAGTTAGAACTGTAAATTACAAACGGTGGTATTCTTAGCGTTTATTTTAAAAATCTTTCCTTTGCTCTGATTGGTTAAGATTTTAAATTAAATATTTTAGGTCATACAGCTAGGATTTTTGCTAGAATTGCATACGGACTCTGCTTTAACAGCATGTGTACTTTATGAAAAACCTTATAGCGTTTATTGTACCCAGAAGATAGGCTAGAAAACTGTCAAGAGGAATTTTCTAAGGAGAATCTCAGTTACTCCATTAAATGACAGTATATAAAACTACAAGCTCTACGAAAGATATATTTTGACCCCTCTTTCTAGGGCTATAATAAAAGAAGGGTTAAGACTCTTTGTCACGTTTACGGTTGAACGATGGTATATTACTACTACTACTAACAACTCACTGCATCACCAAGCCGCCAACGGCGAATATAACTACACAAGCTCCTCCCCATCCCAATCTATTTAAAGCCCTTTTCTTTACACCCTCCCAAGAAGTTCCAAATTCCCTTAAATCCTTCCTTACCTCCCCCCTCAATTTTGAGATCACAACTGTTTTTCGTTTGGCTTTAGATGGTTGACCGAAAAGAACGATATTTGGCAATCCGTCATCTTTCCATCTTGACTTTTGTCTCATTATAGCCCTAGAAAGTGGGATAGAACCACATTTTTCGTACAACTTACCGTTTGAAATGCGATCAGTCAGACGGATACCCAAAAGAATCGGTAGACAATGCCCCAGGAAAACATCTAATACATCCTTCTCCGTCTTACGGAGCACCCACGTTTTGGAACCATACTTGAACACTGTCATCACTGTAGCATATTCTAATACTAATATTCTAATCCTGGCTCGGAGACTTAACTTCAAACTTTTTCCAACTGTGAAAAAGCACCCTGCGACTTGGCTATTCCACTTTTAACGTCTTCACTGCACTCACCATTTTTACTATTAATGCTACCCAGATAAGTGAAGCTATCCACTTGATCGATCGTCTCATTACCGAACATCACCTCTTCACTTTCATTTATTCCCAGTCTAAGCAAGCCTATTCTTGCACCATGAGCTCGCAAAACTTCCAAAAAATATTCATTTTGCTATGCGATGAAATGCTTCCAATAATCATTCTTTTTGGCAATCTAGCAGGAGCGAAACGAAAAACGGGACGTCCTTGAATAGAGTGTGAAGCGGTCATAAAAAAGATTTGAAGGTCATCCTGTAGTGGCGCTGTGGGTCTGATCTCAGCTTGGTAATACGAGACCCAGAGTAAGAGCTCAGCTGCAATGTCTCCGCGCTAATCCAAACAAGGAGAAGAAGATTTAAAGGAAGTGGGATGTTAAGGAAGCTTTGAGCAGAGTGGGGAGGAGAAGGAGCGTCCTCAGCTTCGTGTGCCTAAGGTGGCGTGGGGCTTCGATTAGTTTTCAGCAGCAGCGGAAGTAGTATAGATCTATAAATAAAAAATTTCTTTTAACTAATCTCAAATATTCTTCTACATATCTTTCTTAAATTGTAAAATTCATGGTGGCATCGGTTGTTTTATGATAAATTAAAAAAAAATTCCACAATATAAGTTTTCAAAGAAAAGTAAAGAAGTCCATTAAACAAAAAAGGGGCAAAAATAAAATAATTTATGAAGCACAAAACTACCACAAATCAGCATCAACAAATAAATTAAAACCAAAATGAACGGAAATTACAATGGCCTGTACAAAACGAAAAGGCCTAGAACATATTTGCACTTTACTGAAAAAAAAAACAAATCTAAATGTTTTCACTTTATATCTTTTATAAATCGAAAATTAGGCTTTAAGGAGTAAATATCAGCATATGTATATTAAACTGACAATGCACATTCATTGGATTTTTTTTTCAGTTAAGTGCAAATTATGTTCTGGCCTGGAGAAGGCATAGGGGTTGTGAGCTCTACTCATGTTAATTTCTGCTCGTTTTGAGTTCGACTCGGTTATTTATTGTAATTTCCGTTCGTTTTGGGTTTCATCTATTTTTTGATGCTGATTTGTGGTAGTTTTACACTTGGGAGATTATTTGACTATTTTGATTTTGCAGAATGTTTTTAAATTAAATTCTGTTCGTTTTATATTGACATAGTCTTTTTCAGGGAAAAATAAAATAGCAGTCAAATCTTTTCGGTTTTTCTGTAAGAATTTATAGTTTGGCCTCCTATTTGTATGCTGGAGAAACTTTTTCAACAATTTTTAACAACATATACCAGTTTGAAAATCTTGTACCGATAGTATTCTATAATTTAGTTTTATGCCTCCTCTAGTTGACCTGAAACATGAAAATTAATACTATTCCCAAAAAATTATATCCATGCTTTTTGGCAGCCTGGATACAAATATACTCTTTTGATTTCGTTAAATTTTAAGAGCAGAAGTAATAATAGAAGTAGTCCCAAAATTTTCAACATAATACCCTCAGTTGTTCTTGGGATATTGCTGAGATGTCTTATTGGCAACCAGCATACACACAGTGCGTTTTGATTTAATTTTAAAGCAACATTTAGTTTCTAAGCATAATGGGAAAATTGCATAACTGTGGGGGGTTGACCAACCCAGTAGCCCCAGAGATATAGTTACTGGACTGTTCAGCTTTGCTGACAAAAAAAAATGGTTGTCTCAAAATTTTGATTTGAAGTGTTTAGAAAATTATGAGCTAAGGAGGAGAGCTGATTGCCGTCCAATCACTTTGAATCTTAAAAAGGGCACTAGAATTTTTAATTTCCAATCTAATCAGTTCCTTTAAAATTTCAATGATACTACTAGCTATGATAGAGCAGCGTTGTCTGCGATATTGCTCATATGCCCTTTTAATACCTGCATGCATATACATTTTTTTATTGTTTAATTGAGTCTCCCTAAACGTTCACTAAAAGTTTCAACTTCATGCCATTAGTGTCATTAGTTACAGTAACCGTATAAGTAGTATAAAATGTATACAAATAGTGTCTTCTGGCTCTTTCAAAATCCGCCACAACTTACCCTGAAACGTCTAAGTTAATAGTGTTCACAGTTATTGTGAGATTGCTTTGTCATCCTTTTGAAAATCTATACGATTTTAGCTCATGTTCATTTATTTTAGTATCCGACTTTATATTCCCTTAAAGCTTCACCTTAATACACTTAGCTTACGCGGTAGCATCAGTTGTAGTAGCGTTGATAGCATTATTAGCAGCATACACATAGCATCTTTTGTTTTCTTCAACATCCTCTTCAACACACGCTGAAAGTTTCAACTTAATACCATCAACCATTCCTGAAGCATTGCTGATACGTCCTCATAACAACCAATATGGATATAGTATATTTCGATTTAGTTCAATATAGTTCAATACTGCCCAAAATGTCGCCTTTATACCCTTAGCTTTAGTAGCAGTAGTAGCACCAGTAGCTATAGTAGTAGCAGTAGCAGTAGAATTAATATTAGTAGTCTTAGCTTTCTGATTCATTTTGCCTTCTTCTCTAAAAATTGCCTGAAAATTTTACCTTTATACTCTTATGAATAGTTGCAATAGTAGTCACAGTTGTAATGTTAGTACGCAACTAAATATAATCGACCATTGCTATCCCATTGTCGATATGTCCTTTTGATCTCCTGTATACTCATATACTGCTTGAAATTTTCATCTTAATTCTCTTAGCCTTAAAAGTAATGACAATAGAAGTAGTAGTTGGAACTACTAAATAGTAATAGCAGTAGTAGAACTCGCTACAGAAGTAGTAGTTTTAGTGACAGTAGTGGTATTAGTAGTAGTAGTAGTAGTAGTAGCTGTAGTAGCAGCAGAAGCAGTGGGTGTTGTAGTAGTAGTAGCGTGCAAACACTGCATTTTTGGTTAATTGATCATCTCCCTTATCATTTCCTAAAAATTCCAGAATATTGTACTCAGTCATTCCTGAGTTATGCCCTTTTGACAACTCTTATACATATAGCGAGTTTTGATTTAGTTCAACAATTCCCTCAAGATTCCCCGAAAGACCCACCTGAATTTCCACCTGAACTACTAAATAGTAATAGCAGTAGTAGAACTCGCTACAGAAGTAGTAGTTTTAGTGACAGTAGTGGTATTAGTAGTAGTAGTAGTAGCTGTAGTAGCAGTAGAAGCAGTGGGTGTTGTAGTAGTAGTAGCGTGCAAATACTGCATTTTTGGTTAATTGATCATCTCGCTTATCATTTCCTAAAAATTCCAGAATATTGTACTCAGTCATTCCTGAGTTATTCCTGAGTCCGTCGAATTAAATGATATTTATTAAATGTATTTGCCACTCTTTCCACTTGGGTTCTATTTTGACGAACAGCAAAGTCCGTCGAATTAAATGATATTTATTAAATGTATTTGCCACACTTTCCACTTGGGTTCTATTTTGAAGAACAGCAAAGTCCGTCGAATAAAATTATATTTATTAAATATCCTTGCCAATCTTTCCACTTGGCTTCTATTTAGAAGAACAGCAAAATCCGTCGAATTAAATTATATTTATTAAATATATTTGCCACTCGGGTTCTATTTAGAAGAACAGCAAAGTCCGTCAAATTAAATGATATTTATTAAATATATTTGCCACTTGGGTTTTATTTTGAAAAACAGCAAAGTCCGTCGAATTAAATGATATTTATTTAATATATTTGCAACTCGTGCCACTTGGGTTCTATTTTGAAGAACAGCAAAGTCCGTATAATTAAATTATATTTATTAAATATATTTGCCACTCTTGCCACTTGGGTTCCATTTTGAAGAACAGCAAAGTGCGTCGAATTAAATGATATTTATCAAATATATTTGCCACTCTTTGCACTTGGGTTCTATTTTGAAGAACAGCATAGGCCGTCGAATTAAATGATATTTATTATATATATATATATATTTGCCACTCTTTCCACTTGGCTTCTATTTTGAAGAACAGCTAAGTCCGTCGAATTAAATGATATTTATTAAATATATTTGCCACTCTTGCCACTTTGGTTCTATTTTGAAGAACAGCAAAATCCGTCGAATTAAATTATATTTATTAAATATCCTTGCCACTCTTTCCACTTGGCTTCTATTTCGAAGAACAGCAAAATCCGTCGAATTAAATGATATTTATTAAATATATTTGCCACTCGGGTTCTATTTTGAAGAACAGCAAAGTCCGTCAAATTAAATGATATTTATTAAATATATTTGCCACTTGGCTTTTATTTTGAAAAACAGCAAAGTCCGTCGAATTTAATGATATTTATTGAATATATTTGCAACTCGTGCCACTAGGGCTCTATTTTGAAGAACAGAAAAGTCCGTATAATTAAATTATATTTATTAATTATATTTGCCACTCTTGCCACTTGGGTTCCATTTTGAAGAACAGCAAAGTCTGTCGAATTAAATGATATTTATCAAATATATTTGCCACTCTTTCCACATGGGTTCTATTTTGAAGAACAGCATAGGCCGTCGAATTAAATGATATTTATTATTATTATATATATATATATATATGTATGTATATATATATATATGTATATATGTATATATATATATATATATATATAAGTGATCCGTTTATCTGGCCTCCCCCAGGCCATTCAGCATGTCCCCAGGTGGCGATAGGGGAACGCTCTACAGATATGTAGGGTACCTCCATAGGAGGCATGGACCAAGGGGGGACCTTGTCCCTGGGGGTCCATAATAGACTCTGGGGTACCCTTGCCTGGGGTCATAAATACAGGCGGAGGAGGAAGAAGGTCCCTCAAATGTACACTCAAAAGGGCCCACTTGTTTATCCACAAGTTCCATGAGTCGCAAACCTTCTCCCAGCAATGGGTTAAATTGCATGGTGATGCAGAACACCATCGCGGGAGGATCCTCTATAGGAGGACAACTGCGACAGGGCGGAAAATCCAGATCTATGGACAACAGCCTCTGTAAAGGGCTGACTCAACCTGTTTAGGGTACCAGCAAGACTGGGTACCTTGCAGTAAACTCTATTCTCACTTGAGGGGTGGCTCCCCTCGAAGAAACTAGAGCCTAGTAGACGAAAAAGCATTCGCACGGGAGTCTGACTAATGGACAATTCTTCTGGGCGTGGTATGTTTTGATGGGCGTCTTTGGGCTGAAAAGCCTCTTCCTAGCTGATTTATCTATTACGGGTTGCCTCCCCGTTGTAGCATAATATTTGTAGGCATGAATATATAATGAGTCGGAGGAAATAGGCTTGAGATTGTCTGTGCAGGATTTCGACTCGTGTTGATAGAAGAGCATCGCCACGCGCTGAAAACCATGTTGTGACCAAGATGGGCCCAGGATTGCACAAAGCCTCCATTCATGGAGGTCCCAGGGACTTCTTGCTGTCCGGTTCTAAGCCAGCTTAAGCACTTCGTTGTAGACTTGAGAAGATATGTGATCCCCGTCCTGCACTGGTATCCGGGATCACTGCTTTTCCTGATGTTAAAATAATTTCAATGATTTAAAGAACATGAAAATGAGAACTTTGAATGTTGCGACATTACAAAATGACTATCATATCGACATTTTGACTGACAAATTCAGACGAGTCAAACTGGATCTTTGAGGAGTTTTAGAAACTCATATCCAAGGGGTCCAACACATGAAAATAAGTGATATAGAATTTGTTTACTCAGGCAGGAAGGATGGGTTACATAGACAGGGAGTAGGGCTCATGATGAATAAGGAAGCTGCTAAGTCTTGTTTAGACTGGGAAGGTATTAATAATAGAATACTAATTGCTCATTTTATGACTAGTAAGTTCAAGGTATCAGTTATAGTAGTATACGCCCCTGTAGAAACGACTGATGGAGATACTAGTGACTCAGATGAATTCTACTTACAGTTACAGGAGCAAATAGACAAGGTCCCACGTAGAAATATGATGTTATTGCTGGGAGATTTTAACGCCCAGGTTGGTAGAAATATGGATAGATGGTATCCCAGCTTAGGTAAATTTGGTGTAGGAAAAGAAAACAGTATTGGATACAGACTTTTGCAATTTTGTAGGTATAACAATCTAGTTATAACCAATACGGTGTTTGGTCATAAAATGGCTCATAAGCTAACATGGTATTCACGTGATGGTAAGACAGCAAACCTTATTGATTATGTTATAGTAAATCGAAGACTGGTTGGATCAATACAAGATACTAGGGTATACAGGAGTGCTGTTATTGATGTTAAAAGTAAAGATCACCATCTAGTAGTGTCAAGGGTTAATTTAAAGCTGAAATATTGGAAGGGTAATTACCTCCCGGGAAGTTATGATGTTAGTAGACTCCAGGATGAGAATTTGAGAGAAACTTTCCAGGAACAGTTGAATACTAAACTTGAGAGTTTAAAATTTGATAATGTGGAAGATGGTTGGAATAATTTTAGAAAAATAATTTGTGAAGTTGCTGAAGGTGTATTAGGGAAGAAAGCTAGAACTGCAGCTAAGAATATTAGTGAAAAAGCTTTAAGTTTAATAGAAAGGAGAAAGGACTTGTACAAGAATTATCTGAGTGATAGATCACATGAAAACAAAAGAAATGTAAAGAAAGTGGAGAAAGCATTGAAATATGAACTAAGAAGGTGTGAAGTGGAGGCCATGGATAAAATTGCCGAGGATTTAGAAGATGCAGCTAGACGGCATAATAGTAAAATATTGTACTGGCACGTTAACAAATTGAGAGGTAGTAGTCAATCCGGACTTGTCCCAGTTAAAGATAGGAATGGGGTGGCAATTAGCGATAAGACAAAAGCTAAAGCGAGATGGGCCGAACATTTTGAGAATTTGCTTAACCGAGATAGAGTTGCAGGAAAAAATATAGAGGAAAATGAAAAAGTTTGTGATACCGTGGATGTGAAGGAAGATTTGTTTTGTGAGGAGGAATTAGAAACAGTACTAAAAGGATTAAAGAATAATAAGGCTCCAGGTGCTGATAGGGTAGTAAATGAGTTTCTTAAATATGGTGGCTCTGAGGTTAGAAATAAGTTATTGGAGATTATGAATATGATTTTTGAAAAAGGGGAAGTACCTAATGATTTTATGAAAACCTTAATTAAGCCACTTTATAAGAAAGGTGATAAAAGTGAGTGTGGTAATTATCGAGGCATTAGTCTGGTCTCTGTAGGTAGCAAATTGCTTAGTAATATGATACTTTTTAGACTGAGAGATGCCGTAGACAAAGTTTTAAGAGAAGAGCAGTGCGGTTTTAGAAAAGGTAGAGGATGTGTTGACCAAATTTTCACTCGTAGGTTAATAATTGAGAAGTGCCTAAGTTTTCAAACACCTTTGGTCCTCAGTTTTATAGATTATGAGCAAGCGTTCGATTCTGTTGATACAGGAGCTTTAGTAAAGGTTTTATCCTTGTATGGTATACCAGACAAATACATTAAAGTGATTAGTGCTATGTACGAGAATAACAATGCTGCGGTTAAGGTAGGAAATGAGGTTAGCAGCTAGTTTTATGTTAAATCAGGATTTAAGCATGGTTGTATTCTATCCCGCTTTATATGGATCATTTTGATGGACTTTGTCTTAAGGAGCACAAGAAAGGCAATGGGAGACCATGGAATCAAATGGGGAGGAAAAAGTCTCCTGGACTTGGATTATGCTGATGATTTAAGCATCCTAGATGAAAGTGTGAGCAAAATGAATGAAGTTTTAGAGGTTTTGCGAGTTCAGGGTGCTAGTATTGGTTTGAAAATTAATGTTAGGAAGACCAAGTCACTAAGGCTAGGAATAAGTGAAGATGAAAACGTGACGTTGGGTAATGAAAAGATTGATCAGGTGGGCAGTTTCACTTACCTTGGTAGTATTATTAGTAAAGATGGTGGGAGCAGTGAAGATGTTAAAAATAGAATAGCCAAGGCTCGGGGTGTTTTTTCACAGTTAAAAAAAGTCTGAAAGAATAGGAAGATAATTCTGCCGACAAAGATTAGAATCATAGAAAGTACAGTTATGACAGTGGTTAAATATGGCTCTGAAGCATGGGTGTCCAGAAAAGAGGATGAAGATTTGATAGATGTTTTCAAGAGAAATTGCTTAAGGATTGTTCTGGGTACCCGGCTGACTGACCATATTTCAAACAACAGGCTATACGAAAAATATGGTTCAATATCGCTTTCTAGGTCTATAATGAAAGAAAGGTTGAGGTGGTTAGGGCATGTTGTTCGGATGAAGGATGACAGATTGCCGAAGATTGTTCTTTTCGGCCAGCCATCTGGGGCTAAACGGAAGGCAGGTCGTCCCCGTCTGGGTTGGGAGGACGTCATAAAGAAAGATTTAAAGGAAACGGGAACTTCGTCGGCGGGTGTAAAAAGGGAGGCTTTGAATAGATTGGGGTGGAGGAGGAGCGTGCGTAGCCGTGTTGGCCTCAGGCGGCTTGGTGCTGCGATGAGTTGTTAGTAGTAGTAGTAGTAGTTATGCATATAGAGAGTTTTGATTTAGTTCAACAATTCCCTCAAGATTCCCCGAAAGACCCACCTGAATTTCAACCTGAACTACTAAATAGTAATAACAGTAGTAGAACTCGCTACAGAAGTAGTAGTTTTAGTGACAGTAGTGGTATTAGTAGTAGTAGTAGTAGCTGTAGTAGCAGTAGAAGCAGTGGGTGTTGTAGTAGTAGTAGCGTGCAAATACTGCATTTTTGGTTAATTGATCATCTCCCTTATCATTTCCTAAAAATTCCAGAATATTGTACTCAGTCATTCCTGAGTTATGCCCTTTTGACAACCCTTATGCATATAGCGAGTTTTGATTTAGTTCAACAATTCCCTCAAGATTCCCTGAAAGACCCACCTGAATTTCCTTTGTATTTTGGGAAAGTAGAAGTCAAACATGCATACCTTTCTCAATAATATGTACTATATGTAAGCAATGAACGAATTGCCTAACTTACAGCCCTTGCCCTGATGCTTGCCCTCACCCTATAACTTCCAATTTCAAAACCAATGAGCCTTTAAAGTTTCTAAACATCTAAAGTTTATATGGCCACCTATTCCATAAAAACCTTATATGCCCTCAGGGTATAAATTACAACCCTTGCCCCAGGGCTCTGGGAAGTTTTGTCAACCCCTGTTATATGTTCTTTGGACTATTTTGAGCAAAATGGTTATTTCCCAATTTCAGTCAGATGCATTTGGTGAAAAGAGGGGTAGTCGGGAGGGGGAGTTACTAGTTGCCCTTCGTCCCTTTTGACTTTTAAAAGGGAACTAGAACTTCCGATTTTCAACCAAATGAGCCTCATCTAAAGTTTATGCAACCATCTCTTCCATGAAAATCTTAAATGTTCGGGGCATGACTTACAACTCTTGCCCCCAGGCCCTGGGGGTTAGTTGCAATCCTAAAATCTTTTTTCTATGATATTTGGACTATTTGGATAAAATGCATATCTTGAAATATTTATTGGATGCATTTTGAGAAAATACGACGTGTGGGAGGGGGAGGGGTAGCTGTCTTTTAAAACAATTGAATCTTAAAAAGGGCTCTCTAACTTCTGATTACCAAGCCAACGAGCCTCCTTCGAATTTTATACGACCACCCTTTCTATGAAAATCTTATATGCCCCCATGGCATAACTTACAACTCTTGCCTTAGAGGCTGTGGGGTGGGTGGGGGGTCACCCTTAAAAGCATAATTTTTGGACCCTTTTACTACGCTTAACAAAATGTTTATCCCAAAATTTTGATTGGATGTGTTGGTGGAAATGATGGGGTGCAAGGGGGGCGGGGGAGGGTCTGTTTACCATCCAGTGCCCTGGTCTAACTAAACAAATAATACATTGTGCTAACGTCGTTCTTTACTTATAGTACAGTCAATCTAAATTAATTTTAGGGGTTACCTCAAACAAATTGTAATAGTTTTGATTTTGGTATGATTCGAACCGTAAGACATTCTCTACAACATATAAAAGATCGGCCAAAATTGGTCGAGGCGAAATTTACGTTTTTTCGTCTTTTCTTCTAAAATAATGACTTTAAAAAAGAATTAATTTGCGCTTCTAAAAAGTCGGTCATAAGAAAATCTGGTACATAGATCACGAATATAGATTCAGTTCTGTGTTTTGGCCATCCTTGATTCGTTTGCCCCCCCCCCCCCCATAAAAACACACGCGCGAGAAAAAGTGTGCATTAATGCACGTTGGATATTACACGGAGTCGGATCAACGCAAAAAAATTTACACTTCCTATGCTAAATGCTGGGAAAAAGTCGTGTCGTAGTATCTTTCATATCACCCCCCCCCCTCTCCATGCACACTCAGTCAAATAAATGGTTTTGCACAGTCCTCAGAATTACACCGAATCTGCGATGTTCTTCAACGCTCTTGGTGAGAAATTATTCAATAGACGTGATGATGCGCAAGAACAAGCTGACCGATTTTGCCGACATTTGAGTTTGAAAGAACATATAAGTAGTACGCTTACTGATCAATTTTGGCCTCTAGTTAACTTTTTGGTTACATTCCAGATCCAAGGTAGGTTTTGCCAGGCTAAAATCCAAACATAGCTAAATAGTGAAAGGACGTGATGGGTATGTTTTACTATGAGCCATCAAAAGTAAGGATAAATTTTATTGTCAATAAGTACTATTTCTCTACTAGAATGATCGAAGTATACGGGGATAACCGCAACTTTATTGTTATACGTAAGGTATGACAAGAATGTCCTGTGAAGCTTTTAAAAGCATCTGAAGAAATTGATGTTAGTCATACTCTAAAGCAATCAGATTCTAATGCACATGGAACCCAGTTTCACATAGTGGAGGTCGAGGTTGAACCGGACATGGGTTTAACCGGACATTCTCAATTACTCAGACACTGTTTGGTAAAAAAAAAATCTACAAAAATAAGTAAGAATGCTATCTAGCCCTGATGTCTCAAGGAAGAATTCCTTGTTTGGTTGATCGATCCTTTCAAAGGTTAAACTTCAATGACGGTTTTAGGTAGGTCAATTTTTTCTGGCACCTTGGACATTGGTGTTCGTAAACTTCATTTGCAAGCTGTTTCCAACATGCTTCCTTACCTCGGAGCGGTTGTTCAACAACAACTACACGAAGTTGGCGAGGCTGTACCTACAGCCGATGAACAGACCTGAACATACTAGCCCTACACTTTTCCAGTCTTTAAAAAAAGGTTTGCTCGTTGTGAGAAGATTGGACAGATTTTGGGTCGGTTTATCTACAGATTTGATCATAGAACAAGAACTGATGAGAAGTATGAAAACGGCAACTGGATTGACTAGAGTTATAGGAGTGACGGAAATACAAAGACTTTAGTGGGTAATGTGACGTTCAGCCTGTGCTCACGTTAATTTTCTGATGCAACAACTGACGGATGTTTCTCATCACAGAAGCGACTAATACAAAGAGTCTAGTATTTCAAGGCAGCAGAGAGACTGCAAAGAAACACAAATAGGTATTGACTTTGTCGAGCAGTCGTCTTCTTTCGAAGGTTATTCGCTATCACTTTGAAGACTTGCTACTGGCATGACTGCTGCAGAAAACGTGAACGCCGACAAAGCAGTGGAAGTCGAGAAGAAGATTCTTGACGGAACAGTAGGGAAATCTCTGAGGAAGCTCTCCTTAGACCCTTCATTGCTCTCTCAGGGTCTTCGAGTTATATAAAAAAGACTGAATATGGGCGAATAATCTTCATTTGAATGAACTTTGCTCCTATCCTGCGTCGCTTTTTGATGATTTGGGAACGTTCCGAAAACCAAATAAACTAGTCTGAATTGCACCTACGTTTTAGACGTGGGTGCTTTGCTTCACGGGACTCCCTGGGCTAAGAAAGAAACTTATTCGGAGATCTTCGACTGATATTAGAACTTTGTTTCGGCCAAATATCCAAACGGCATTATTGTCTTTGATGTCTACGACATCGCTGCTTCGACAATAGATATGACTCATCTTAAGCGAAAACGTGTTACTGGATAGGAAGTACTGTCTATCCCGGAAATGAGACTGACCATCAAAAAAGAGGATTTTTTTTCGTGCCAAAAGAATAAAGCCCGTTTCGTAAGTGTACTCTGATTATTTAAGAGGCGATTGTTTGAGAACCATCCAAGCTAAAGCTGGTGCTGACTTGCTTATTGTGCTTACAGTGGTTGAGTGTTCGAAGACTTGGGACAATTTAGTTATCGTTGACGATACAACCGACGTGTTGGTCTTTACTTTATCGTTGTATTCTTGAGCACCGCAAGGTCTAACAGCCCAGTGAGCCAACCACTTCAGGTCCAGCTTTGGGTATCGAAGCAATTGTTAAGAAGATTGGGACTGAAACCTTCAAACTGCTTCTTTTTGCCCTCACTAGTTCTAGGCTGTGACACTACTTCCAGTCTGAATGGACTTGGCAAAGGAATTGTGCTAAAGCGGCTGAGAGACAACGAACAGTTTAGGGAAAATGCTTCAACGTTTTCTTAAATTGATGCTTCGAAAGAAGAGATTAAAGCAGCGGGAGGGTCTGCACTTTCTATATTGTAAGGTGGAAAATCTACTGACAATCTTGGCAGTTACCGACACCGAGTCTTTCAGCAGAAAATAGCAACGACTGCAACTTTTGTCCATCCCAAAGTTCTACCTCCTACTTTATAAGTAGCAAAATTTCACTATTTCCGAGCCTATCTTCAAGTACAAGATTGGATTGGACTTCAGAGCTCTGCCCCTCCAGAACAGCATGTTGTACCCTATCCTGATGGATTTTCCAGCGACACCAAAGAAAGTTCTCACTGTCGTGAACTGTGAGAGCAAGGGATCCTGTGGTAGTGACCGGAGTAGTTGTCATCGAAATAGCATTGATTACGACATTGCTTGTAAATTGTGCAAGTGGACTAGCTGCTCTGAAGCTCAGGTCTAAATCAAAGATAATGAAGAAATTTGATTAATTGAATAAATTTGATGAATCTTTAATCTTTTTGCAATTTCAGATTACCCGTGATTTTTTGTTTAAGTTCAAATCAATGATTTATCTAGTTGTGAGAGGTTGCTTACTGGATTCTAAGAATTCGGGGTGATCACGTTTAGGGTGGAGGGTGGGGAGCGGGGAGTGGTTGTGGTGGTAAATTAATATGGACACGACTTCTTTTCCGCATTAGCAGTCCAATTTTTTCCTAGTGTTGCTCTTAAACCTATATCAACGCTTGATTTATTGGTTTGAGACGGAGGGGGGGGGACTGAACTTGAGCGTTCGAAACAAAAAAAAGTGTATATTCGTGATCTACGGAACAGAATTATCTATTACCGACTTTCTATGAGTGAAAATTAATATGTTTTTAAAAAGTCGTATTTTAGAAGAAAAGTCGATAAACGATGGATTTTGACCGTTTTTCTTTATGTTGTAGAGAATTCTTTTCCAGTTTAAATGGTACCAAAATCAAAACTGTTGCAATTTGTTTGGGGTTAAACCTTAGATTGACTCTACTATTAGGCAGTGCTGTTGCGCTGCCTATGATATAAGGACTCAATCAATTTTGTTGTGAAAAATTCCTACTTTGCAAAGAGATGATAGTTTGAGTATTCATTTTAGACCTGTGAATGTGAGGTCTGGGTCAAATGCCTAGGGGACCTTCCTGTTCGGCTGGTGGATTATTATAATACAGTGGTTATTGTGTGGTAGTCTTAATAGTCACTCTGGAATGGTTTAAACCTTCCTGTCGCATGGACTTTCGAGGAAAGGTGAAACTTGAGCCAAAAATATAGCCAAGAAACTGGCATGACTCTACTGTTAGATAAGATAATATTTATTTTCCAAAAGCTATCACAAGCTCTAATAGAGCCAAATTCGCTTCATATGTCAAAAACAAATAGAAAAATCAAAATAAATAAATAAATAATATAAAAAGAAAATAAAAACTAATAAATAATAAAAATTGTCGATAATAAGATCAAACCTGGATGTGATATACAGATAAGAATAGACGAAGACATGGGAGGAGAGCAAATATAGCAACAGTAAGTAATAACAACGTTAATGACATTTTACTAAAGATCCAACAAATTAAATTAAATAAACAAACGCCTGAAATCAAGCCAAATTAGCTTACAAAAAAAATATTTAAAGCTGAATAACGGAATAAGAATAAAGGAAAAAACTATTAAAATTAAAGGTCAGAATAGAAATTCAAGATAAATTATTATCAACAAAAGGGAAAATAAAAGTGACAGAGATGAAGAGAGAAAAAATGACGCATGATTATTGTAAACACACACAACAACTAAAATAAGGGACGGATGAGTTAATTTTGGTAGAGAGCATAGTTCAGGGATTATTTAGGTATGGCAAAATAAAGGGGATAAAACTTTTCCGGAACCATTCAGTAACGGTATGGATAGGTGAATATGTTGGAATTGCCAAGGAAGCTAAGCGGTAGAGACGGGTTCTAATGGGGTCATGTAAATCAGGAAAGGTGTCCTCAGTACTAGGATTAGATATTGCGGATTTAGCAAAACGCCAAAAAATTATACTCTCCTTTCTTTTAACGTGGTAATACCTGCGGATTTAAGGAGGAAAGAGTATGAAATTTTGCTCTCTTTGTAGATGATCCTGAGCGAACGCTTTTGGACCGACTCAATTTTGTCAATAAGTTCACTTGAAAGATGCGAATGCCGAACCGGGCATGCATATTCTATTAGCGGCCTGATAAATGATAAATAAACACGGAGGGACTGCATCTTGGGGCAATTGCATTTGTTTAAAATTTTTAACATAGATAATGAAACGTTTGCTTGTTTAACATTATTAGAAACATGCATGTCCCATTTAAGATTATTTGAAATTGTGACACCAAGGAGTTTAACATGTTTCACAAGCATTTCGGGTGGGATAGGATCAAGGAAAGCGGGAGTGGATTTCAAAAAATTTATCGTCATTATATTTTATTTGGTGGAATTTACTTTCACATTTAGGTTCTTAGCTTCATCTGAAATGTGGGTTAGGATTCCGAGGGGGTCACCTTTAGTAGTCCTGTGACATACTTCAAGGATCGACTAGAAATCCACCTATTTGCACCTTTGGGGACAAACTCTACCAATATCGTTAATCATGACCAGAAATAAAAGTGGTCCCAATAAGGTTCCTTGTAGAATTCCACAATATATAGGGAGGGAGTTAGAGAAAATATTTTTGTATTTAACAACTTGAGATATATTCGAAAGAAACGATATAACAATATTTACTAACAGAGGATCAAGTTTAAAGTTAACCGGTAGTGAACGAATTAAGATGGTGTGGTCAACCAGGTCAAAAGCTTTTTTGGAAATCAACTAAGACAAGGTTCAGCCAAACGTTTGGTTTATAAAGGTTACTTACGATGGTATGCATTAAGTGCACAAGCTAATGGGTGGTGGAAGTTTTCCTTAAGTTACCAAACTGCTGGGTGTCCATACATGGACAAACTATATTCCTAAGCCAGTCACAGACGAAACTTTCATAAATTTTGGAAAAAAACTGAAGTGAGTCTAATGGGGCGAATATTGGCGAAAGTCAGACTGGTGAATTTTTTTGGGACAGGTGTTATAAAACCTTGTTTCCAGCAACTTGAGAATTTGCCAAATTTCGTAATGTGGTTGAAAATATTTGATAAGGGGTCAGCAATTTTGTCTGAAAAGGCTTTAATTAAGTCAACTGGGATGTCCAAGGGACAAATACTTGATTTTCTAAGCTTTAAAATTTTATTTATAAATTATCCAGAGGGAAAAATAAAGGGGAAGGAAGTATTGGGAGGAATAGTTGGACTTGAGCCAGTGAAAGGGGGTAGACTTTGCACGATGGAAGCAAGGTACAAGTTTAAATCATGGCAGTCTTATTAGGTTGTTGGCCTCTGGTGGCTAGCTGCTGCCATAAGGCTTACTATTAGTACTAGGAGGCTTAGTTAACGCAATGCCACTGATTTAGTAAAGAATGGCGTGTCTCATTTTTTTTATCTCGTCATAAATCAAGTATGGCTGTCAGATCTAGTATCTAAATAGAAAGATTATTTGGTGCGTCGAATTTTGTCCAATTTTTTCCTAGTGTTGCTCTTAAACCTATATCAACGCTTGATTCATTGGTGTGAGACGGAGGGGGGGGGGGCTCAACTTGAGCGTTCAAAACAAAACAAAAAAGTGTATATTCGTGATCTACGTAACAGAATTATCTATTACCGACTTTCTATGAGTGAAAATTAATATGTTTTTAAAAATTCGTCATTTTAGAAGAAAAGACGAAAAACGATGGATTTTGCCTCTTCTGATTTTGACCGATTTTCTTTATATTGTAGAGAATTCTTTTCCGGTTTAAATGGTACCAAAATCAAAACTGTTGCAATTTTTTGGGGGTTTAACCTTAGATTGACTCTACTATTAGGCAGTGCTGTTGCGCTGCCCATGATATAAGGACTCAATCAATTTTGTTGTGAAAAATTCTACTTGGCAAAGAGATGATAGTTTGAGTATTCATTTTAGACCTGTGAATGTGAGGTTTGGGTCAAATGCCTAGGGGACCTTCCTGTTCGGCTGGTGGATTATTATAATACAGTGGTTATTGTGTGGTAGTTTTAATAGTCACTCTGGAATGGTTTGAACCTTCCTGTCGCATGGACTTTCGAGGAAAGGTGAAACTTGAGCCAAAAATATAGCCAAGAAACTGACATGACTGTACTATTGTGTTGGCCTCTGGTGGCTGGCTGCTGCCATGAGTCTTTACTATTAGTACTAGGAGGTATAGTTAACGCAATGCCACTGATTTAGTAAAGAGTGGCGTGTCTCTCCTTTTTTTTTATCTCGTCATAAATCAAGTATGGCTGTTAGATCTAGTGTCTAAATAGAAAGATTATTTGGTGCGTCGAATTTTGTGAATGTATATGTATATATAATATATATGTATGCATATATATATATATATATATATATATATATATATATATATATATATATATATATATATATATATATATATATATATATATATATATATATATATATATATATATATATATATATATCAGTTTTGACTTAGTTTTAGCCGGAATTTGTCTGATTCTTTTTGTTCTAGAATTAGTTTTTGAAATTCTTTGGTTTTTACTCAAGTACTTTTTACTTAGTTGTAACCATATATATTCCTATTCTTCCAAAAATAATTTCTGAAATTCTGTTATTTATTTCCTTCATAATTATTTATTTTTCGATTTTGTTGGCTAAGTTTCAATAGCTGAATTTTAAATCAATTCTCTTGTGTGTTTCATGTGTAGAAACGTTACTAACATATCCTAATATTTTACTAAATTCATATATTTCTTGTTTTTGTATTTCAGTTTTGTGTCTATTTATACAATATCAGAAGACACACTTTGCAATCGAGGAAGCATTGTCGCCTTTAGGCAACATATCAATTCAATCGCATGGCTTCAAGACGGAGGATCAAATGAAGAAGGGCTTTGGCTAGCCATTGGTTCTGACAACAAAGTTGTAAAGGTTTTCTGTATTCCGAGCTCGATTTTGTCTGGTAAGCATGCGCAGGTACCAACGGTTGAAAAATTAATAGACAATTAATTTACTTTCAAAACAATGGTATTGCTTCATGATAGGGAAATTCTCCATTAATCACTTCGTTGTAGCAGTCAAACTTACAAATATTTTACTATAAACAAATTTTTGGAAAAAATTGTAATAAGGCAGTTTATATCATTTATGCCGTTTTGGAGCTATGCTGTGATTCTTGAATGCTGTTATCTGCGTTAGCAGATTACTACTACTACTACGAAAAAATCACCGCAGCACCAAGCCACCTGGGACCAACACAGCTACGCGCGGTTTTCCTGCATCCCAATCTATTCAATGTCTCCCTCTTTAAACCCTCACTGGAAATTCCCATTTCCCTTAAATCTTTCTTTACGACATCCTCCCACCCCAACCGTGGATAGCCTACTTCTTATTTAACCGTAAACGATTGGCTGAAAAGGACAATCTTCTGCAATCTGTCACCCTTCGTCTGTAGAATGTGCCCTAGTCATCTCAACCTTTCTCTCATTATATCCCTAGAAAGCAGGATTGAACCACACTTTTCGTACAGCCTACTGTTTAAAATACGGTCAGTCAGCCGGGTGCCCAAAACTAATCCTTGGGCAATTTCTCTGGAAATCGTCTAGCAAACCTTTATCCGCTTCTCGGAATACACATGCTAACAGATACAATTTTTATACGATTGTATGGTTTTAGGATAGTTTATATTTTGTTTGTTCCAACTTTAGATTATTTTCGGTAAATAACGAAACTTAATGACCCATTGATGGCATTTTGTATATATAGATGGTGATAAACTCTCTTGGGTAAATAGATAGTGCAAATTGCCTGGAAAACATAGACTGGACTGGAAAATATAGCAGCGGCCCTGATTTGAATTGTTTTATTACAAACGACCGCTGCAACCTAGTAAAGAAAGAGCCAGAATTTAAAGTTAACGAATTCTTTGAAAAAAAGTGCTTAGTGAGAAAATACGACACTTCATGCTGGATCAGGAACAGGGTTGCCACAAGGACCAAATAAAAACGACAAACTTTTCATTAAAAAAAAAATCACCAGCATTTTACCGAAATCACCAAAAATTGGTGGTCAGTAATGATAGGCTTTACAGCAAAAAGACGTGTTGAGCACCCTGAGGTAAGACATGTTTTTCGAAGGCCGTCAACTACTTCAAGAAGGAAGGAAATTTACACAAAAAGAAAAAACGGAATTCCAACCAAAATCTGAACTTTTGATCTAGAGTTCTGTTTCTGGACATAAAAAGAGCCTTTGTATTTATTTTACTGCTATTTTATCTTCCTTTGTCTTTACTTTCTAAAACCTTATGTTTTTGCTTTTATCTCGGTTTCCATTGAAACGAATAGCCACAATACTCCTCATTCGTCCTCCAATCAAATTTCATTTGCTTATGAGCGTTTTTAATCCCTGTGCCACAGTATGCATCCTTCATGGTAAACTTCAGCTTTAAAAAGACCACTCAATTGGTGTCAATTTCTTGTATATTTGTTTTACTTCTGTAAAATTGTCATGGGTCAAGCCTAAGGTGAGATATCAGACAAACTGTGATAGATCTTCTTCCTCTGGTTCCTTTGACAAGACCCCTGCTCTGGTCAATCGTCTAAATACTGTGATTTGGAGGCATAAGAAAAGAAACATCTTGGCAAGATACGCAAGGGTCAGAGAGCACGTACTTCTACATGCCAGCATATACAGATTTCATCATTAAATTATTAACGGCAGTAATTTTTCAAACCCACAACTTCACAAAATATACCTGGCAGGGTTGCCCCCCCTCCCCTTGTGCTAAATTTGTCGCTGCTAGCTCCGTTAATCAATGCATCATCTCGGGACCTCGAAATGAATTCCCAAGACCTACTTTGAATCTTCAAGAATTTTAAAAATCACCAGATCTGGTGATGAATCACCAGCAGTGGCAACCCTGATCAGGAATGGTATCTATTATTTCGAATAGTCTTAATAGTATAAATTTGTTGAGAAAACAAATTTTGTATGTCCTCACATCCTCTACATAGCTTCTTTGGGAAAACTCTCGACCAATCTGATCAACTTAAAGTCAGATTTATTTTCTTTCTTTTTACAAATATTTACTCGGACACCCATCGTGTACAAGAAATTGAAACTAATCAATAGTTGACACATACCTGACCCTGTAATGGCTGTTGCTTACTCTATGCAAAAACTTAATAAAAATATAATTAGCCACCCTTGACGTACAGTTCTTCTGCAACAAGTATTGTGTCGGGCTCGTATCGGTTGTCTTTTTTTATCGTTTTCATGTTCATTGTGTATGTTTGTATATGTTAAAGCCTCATGGCTCTTTACTAGAGGCAACGCTATAGCTTTGCCTCTGATTTTATTCACAGTTGAGGAAGCGTTATTTAACAAAAGCAGTTGAATAATAATGTTTTATTTGACAGGATCCATTTATGAAGGGAATAAACTTGTGAATAACTCGTCAAAAACTTTAAAGACTTAAAAAGCATTTACCGTTTGTTTCAGCTTTTCGCTTTCACAGAAAATGTAGCATGTTTTAGGAAACTTATTTTAAATTTCTAAAATATGGACAGTCAACAAAGACAATTCACTTGGCCAAGCAGAATACAAAGTGAGCTAGATTTATCTAAAGAAAACAGAATAACAAAATTAGTTTGAAATATTCGAACATAATGCAGAAACCCCTCCAACTTTAAAGTCAGTCTAAGTAAATGGTCAAAATGAGCTCTAACCAAGAGGGGAATCCTGTCGTTCAGAAGCTAGTACAAGATACACAATATTGAATAAATCTGTGAGTTTTTAGCTTGAAAATAAGATGTACAAGCCTTTAGATGTAGATGCAGTTCTTCACCTATTGCAATAATTTTGTCAGAGCCACACCACAGCCCCTTCTGTCGATAAAAAAGCCGCAATTTGTATTGATTTTTACACTACACTTGTATTTCACAAGTTGAAAATTAAAATTGCCAGAAATTGGTTTAAGGTGCTTGTACCAGCATTAATATGTCCCCAATTATTTTCTACTAATATTATGTCCGAAAAACGGAAGAAGATTTGCTAAATGTTTTCTAGAGAAATTGCCTACGGATTATTTTGGATACCCGACTGACTAACAATATTTGAAACAGTAGGCTGTACGAAAAGTGTGGTTCAATCCCGCTTTCTAGGGCTATAATGAGAGAATGGTTGAGATGGCTAGGGCACTTTCTGCCGATGAAAAATGACAGATTGCCAAAGATTGTTCTTTTTGGCCAACCGTCTAGGGCTAAATGGAGACCAGGTCGTCGTGGTTGGGTTGGGAAGATGTAAAGAAATATTTAAGGGAAATGGGAACTTCCTGGGAGGGCGTATAGAGGGATGCTTTGAATGGATTGGGATGGAGGAGGAGCGTGCGTAGCTGTGTTGGCCTCAGGCGGCTTGGATGCTGCGGTGAGGTTTTAGTAGTAGTAGTAGTATAATAAGTTTCAATTTGTATAATGAGCAAGACTAAGAATCTGTAACAACATGTTAATTTATATTTCAATTCCCTCTAACACTTCTCGAGAACTAAGAAAATCATATCTGAGAAATCAATTTCAGTTTTGCCTACACTAATTACTTTTTCATCGTCGCATAAGCACAACTCTCCATCTAGGGTTCTTCGGTAAGCATAATAATGACCACTATTAAAATTACATCTACTATGAATGACGACGGAACATGCACGGTAGAGTTCTTGTGGTATTGGTAGATCATGGTATTGACAATAACTCAAATTACGCTCAAGTGTCTTCATCAGGTAAACTTCGTCCGGACAAAAATCTACAATTCTTCTATTTATTTTTCTCCATAATGCTCTTCTCTCCAGATTTACAGCACGAAGTATGGGTGAATATGGTATAAAGTCTACACTTGTGGCCATTCGGACGTCTTTTGAAATCATCTTTCCCTCGTTAAAATGGGTATAGAACTTCGTAAAAAGGTATGTCCGTCGTTTCAATGACCTTCTCGTCGGCAAGGGCATAAGGGTTTAGGACTCCAGGAACAGGAAAATAACATAGTTCTACATCATGTAGATTGGAGTTATAGGAGTAATTAATTTGACTCCAAGTACCACAGAGAACAAGCTAAGTCCTTCTTGACTATGTGACGGAATAGATCATGGACAGGACTTTGGTTTCATTTCTAGAATTTTAATTGTTTATGGTTGTTAAAGGTATTTCCCAGAACTCACAAAGTGACTGCTGCTGACGTTCTGTGAGATTCTACGGGTAGTAATGATCTCAAGACTGATGCGCTTTCGATGTGCCTTGGCGACAAAAAAAAATAGCATAGCTTGAAACACTGTCGTCATTCTTTAATCCGTTCAAACCAGAGTCAATATCACATTGGTAATGACGATTTTTCGCTGGAAGCCGATTTTTCATCACATTTCCTCTGACAGGGATGAGGTTTCTATGTCATTCTTTAATCCTTTCATAAGAGCGTCAATATCAGTTTGGTAATGAGGATTTTTCGCTGGAAGCCAATTTTTCATAATATTTTCCTCTGACAGGGATGAGGTTTCTATGTCATTCTTTAATCCTTTCATAAGAGCGTCAATATCAGTTTGGTAATGAGGATTTTTCGCTGGAAGCCAATTTTTCATCATATTTTCCTCTGACAGGGATGAGGTTTCTATGTCATTCTTTAATCCTTTCATAAGAGCGTCAATATCAGTTTGGTAATGAGGATTTTTCGCTGGAAGCCAATTTTTCATCATATTTTCCTCTGACAAGGTTGAGATTTCTGCGTCGTTCTTTAAACCTTTCAAACCAGCGTCAATATCACTTTGGTAATAAGGATTTTTCCCTAGAAGCTAATTTTTCACCATATTTTCCTCTAACAGTATTGAGGCTGCTAATGCAATATGAAGTTTTGTATATGAAAGACTCTTATGGAGACTGCAGTGATCGGGGTTGACGGCTCTTTGATTTGCCTCCTCAACTTCATTCAAATTTGGATCCATTGTTCTCCTAAAAGGAGATAAAAGGAGATTGTCGTTGTATCTAATCCTGAGGCTGTGATCAATATAATCATCTATATTGAATCTTCGTTCATCAAAATTGTCACAATACCGCTTATAATTGTCACAATACCATTGGTAATTTTTAGTAGCCTCTAGTGTCAGGTAACTTCTAGTGTCATTAGGGAAACCTGTTGTCATTTTGCTGAATCTTGATTTCGGAAAATTTAAACCGCTTTTAGTCGACCTTTTTGTTTCTGGTGCATCTACTGCTGTTGAAAGTTGCTGTACTGGAAACAATGCGGCTCTGTCGTACATCGCTATGTTCTGTTGTGATACCATCTTGGTCTAAGCTAAGTTTTCAAACTGACTTTCGTGCTCGGTGAATTCGACCCCTAATATATTGCTGATGACGTCATCTTTCCTATGCTGTTATGATTTCATTTCAAGTGTTCCATAAAGTGACGTGATACATTCAGTATGATTCAACTTGCGACTTTTTTTTTGCTGATAACTAATAAGGGACTAATATTGAGCATGATGTCATATATGCAAAAGATACCAAAAAATGTAGTTAAAAAAATTATTTGGAGATGGGGAGTCGAGGCCTACTGTTGAATTCTAGATAATAAAAATTGACTATTTTAGAATTTCCTCACTCGGCATTTCGACCCTGTTTAGTGTAATTCCTTAAACGAAATGAACTTTTTGCATCTTACTTAAAGCCAGCTGTTTTATTTTTAGTAAAGGCACTAGAAATTTCGATTTCCCAACAAATGAGTCATTTCCAAGTTTCTGCGGCCAAGCCTTATAAACGAAGTGGCTGGGGGAAAGGGGAGAGATACACTTAGAGGCCGTAGGAGGGAAATTGCCGTAGAAGCACGTTGTTCTCTAAGTAGGCCCAAGTAGGTGGGCTATACTGATATCCATAGCTGTATAACTGCAAATCTACTCTTGCGACGCACTGTTGTGAGATTTCATGAATAAATTTTCGCCTGAATTTCTACTCGAATGAAAAAAAACAACGTAGTGATTGTACGGACTCAGAAACTTAAAAGAAGTAGAAACTGAGGCAGAAGTTTAAAACAAGCAGAGACTAATCTATATGGAGTAGTTATTGTATGGCTCGCTATTCCTCTGTGTACAAAATATGTGGCGTTCGAACCACAGAGAAACAGAGAGACTACTTGTAAAAAATTTTGTGACTCAAAAACTTTTCATTCTCTTTAGTAGTTCAAAATTTTACGCAGAAGAATTAAATCAGGGAAACTACTATTTTATTACTGGCTTGATTACAGACAAGAGAACCAATCAGGTTAAAAAAGGTGGGTTTACTTCTCTCTCCAGATATAAGGAATGGCATGATTGGCTTTCAAAAACACGTCACAGATGTAGGAAACTAGTCTTTTTTTCTCTACAGTTAAAGTTTTTTTGTTTTTTTCTTAGGCAGACAGGAAGAGGCATGGAATCTCTATCACGTATTCCCATTGGGGGACTGCATAAACAGCAATGTTGCTTCCATGTCTTTTTTCCCTTACTGCTTCGCATAGGAGGGGAGATCGTAGAAACCACGTAGTTTTGATAACTTTTAACCTCAACACTATAAAAAACTGTTTCAATATGTTAAAATAATAGCTAAAAAGGGATATATTTTTATCCTTTATAAAAACTACTTCGTTGCGTAAAATCCAATTGAGGACGCAAAATTCAGTATGTTTCAACACTTTTCTGACCAGCCTCTAGTATAAAAAATCGCTTAAGGCGACAACAGCAGGTGATACTGCAAAGAGAAACTAATTACGAAGAGCCGCCATAAATTACTAATAGTGGCAAAAATTGCCAGAGGCATTGGATAGAATTATAGTGCCAGTGGCAATATAGTTGCAAAACATATCACAGCGTAAAATCTTACTGCTGACACAAGTTTTATCCTTGTTAACACCTTGCATACTAGCTCTAGCATCAAAAATTCCTTAAAATGAAAATAACAGCAAAATCACTGCAACAAAAAATCAATAATTAAATTTAACAATAAATGATTAGAAGTGGCAATAATTTGTACATGCGTTGGACAGAATTATAATATTGAAGTGAAAATGTGGTGATAACTCTGGGGCTGGCAACAATGACAATGTGCTAGCAAATACTTGCGGCAGCACTGACACTTTTTCGCCACCCGATTGCGGAGAAGTCAATACAAGAAAATCAGTTACAAACTGTGATGAGCTATTAGTAGTAATCACAGATAAAGAGAACATTGGAGAGTTTAGCATCTCCCATGTAAAATATTATATGTAGAATAAAGAATTAATGTTGCCTGTAATAGCCCTACATTACCAACCTTGCTATGCCAACTAAATGACAGAGAGGCTAGATCGCAGAGTAATTTCTTGAAACTAAAGTATGTCTCTCTCTTGTCATGTTATTTGTGCGTGATAGTAATAGTTGTTATTTAAAACTGTTCTATTTTTAGATAACGTTTCGTCGTTGCCACCGTCTCTTCAGCCACATACTGTATTACAAGGTCATTCAGAGAAAGTTTGTTGTGTAGCCTGGAGTCCTCACGAAAGAGGGATACTTGCCACAGCCTCTGTTGACTCGACTCTTCGAGTGAGTTTCATTTTCCTCTATTTTATTTTAAATATATTTTATTGTTATCCCCCAAGTTCAATTCAGTTTTGATTATTCAATTTTTTTTTCTGGTCAAAGAAAACTAAACAAACATCCTTTAGTATACACGGCGGGAATTTGTCACAAGATTTATGAAATGTTAAAAAGGGTGAAATGAAATAAAAATATTTAGAAACTTTTTAAGTGCTTTATGTAAATTTTTTTCCTGATGCTTGAAAAAATAAAGTTTTTCTAGACTATAAACAGAAGTTTTGGGCGTGACATAAAAAGTCGGCCTTAAATTGCTGTAAAATATGTATGGCAGCACCGTTACCTCTGTATTTAATCTAATGAAGTTTTAGTTGTTCCAGGTTGCATGCCAAAAAAATACTTTCCAATGCCACCATCAATTAAGTTTTTTATATTTTTATTTTGCTCATGGTAGGTCGTTAAACCAATTATTCCCTTCTTCTTTCATACTAATGTTTCATGTTTCCTACTAAAATAAGAATCTCTTATTACTTTATCCCGAGACCACGTCTACTTCTCCTTCGAATATCCAATAGAAATAGCATTGCCTTGACAGCTAATTTATTTTCTTGAACATTTGATCATAGAAGCCAACCTAAAGCCATATTTATGGGCTGTCGCCCTTCAACCTGTATATAAGCGATATTGTCAACGGAATCCAATCAACAAGCCTCCTTTATGCCGATTATACCAAGCTTTATCGCGAAGTCACGTCATCAAAAGACGCTGAAATATTCCCCAGGGACATTGGCCGTATCCGGGAGTGGACGGATACGTCCACTCCCGGTTGAGGGAGATTAATATTGAAAAAGTCACCATCTGAACCTTAGTGAAAAGTAACTGAATTTTTGCACGTTACTGTAGCTGAGGGGGGGGGTCCCTAGTGTCTATGCCACTATTTTGAGATCTCTAATGTGACCAGAGTAGCCTGGGGGTATCTCAGGGCTCAGGGGTAACCCTACCGCGCTATGGATTTCTACATGTCCCGGTTTTGTCGGTTTCCAACGTCCGGCAGGGTTCTGACAAGTGCACTTCCCCCGCGGTGCGAAAGTGTCACTAATTGGCCCAACACACCCTGCCGGCCACAAGCATTAGGCTCCCACAATTACCTTTCTTTCCCCCCGGAAAGATTTTTCATATCACAAGGCTCTCTCTGTAAATCCAACTCTCTTTGTAGACGGATAACCTATATTACTCTAGGCTAATTGAAATAAGTCAAAAGTATAAAATGAATCTTACTTCCTTTCAAATCAAGATCTATACAAGAACTAAAACAAAACTCTTCTCGTCTTTAGACAAACTAAAATCACTTGGGTGAAGCGTGCAGAGTCCAGCCAATCCAAACCCTCACCGGGTGTGACGTCAAGCTAGAATGGACTGATTCTTCCTTTCCCTCACAATCACTTTCAACTAAGATTGCTGTCCAAAATACATTTTTTTAACAAGGGTATGTCACCCTTGTAACTACGTAGTTACAATCCAGCGAAATTTAGCTGTCTACAGAATGAAAGGGAAGAAAACGCCCTTAATACTATGGGGAGAAAACTATGGATTGCAAGCAAAAGGAAAAAGGACAATTCAAAGAAACAAAGAAGGAAGTTTCCATGAAGTAAGTTTTAATGGGGGAAGGGACATTGCTATGAAGGGGGCGTCGGATTTCCCAGCATTATTAAAGAAAAAGATCAGAAATTAAATAAAAACAAACAAATTTTTCATCTGAAAGTAAGGAGCAACATCAAAACTTAAAACGAACAGAAAATATTATGTATATGATTGGCTTCATCCCCTAGTCAATACCTCGCTCTTTAAGCCAAAGATTTTTTAGTACTTTCATAAGAGCTATTTATGTGGCGTTTTTAGGCCTCGGGCCCAGTTTTTTTACATCCAACATTAAATTCTTTTTATTTTATATTTTCATAATCCCCGTGGTATACCCCCCCCCCCCGCAGATGGGTATCTCGAAATTTTGATCAGATGCCTTTGGGGAAAAAGGTTCTAGGGATGGGGGCTGGTTCCCCTCTAATCACTTTTGACTCTTAAAAACGGCACTGGAACTTTCAGTTTCCAGTCGAATGACCCCTTCCGAAGTTTCTACGACAACTTCTTCCATACGAAGTGTCTTGGTGAGAAAAAAGTACATTTTGCCTACTTTACACTTTACTTGGGCAGCGCAATAGCCCTGCCTATAATATATTTTTATCAGTACCCCTAAACGAGTATTTGATATTCTTAGATCTAAACAGACATAGCTAAATAAAAGCATAGGAAAATAATGATATTTGGCGTAGCTTTTTTTGCCTTGCGATTAGTGGGACAGTTCCTAGAATCAAGAAATTTTCAAAATGAATATGAGTATATCCCCGGTCCAATTTTGTGAATTAAAATTCAATCGGTTCTTAGACCAAGTTAATGTCGTTTTTGATTTGTAACTTTCAGTTGGAACTCTTTTAATTTCAACTACACAAGTCAGCTCATACTATAATCAATATGTCTATGACTATATATATTATTTCTATATGTGACTATATGTATTGTTTCTCTTTCTTTTGTATATTTTTTCTCTATTTCTCTAATACTATTTTGCTTTGTTTTAACTTAAAAAATATTATTAATACTTTCTAAATTATAGAAATGTTATGTATAAATTTATTAATTTTATTATAGAAAGTATATGTATTATCGCGCAATTAATCTAGATGTACAGGTAATGTCTAAGTGCATTGAACATCATAGGAAGATAAATTTTTATTTAGCGAGAAACAGAGACTTGAGGAATAGAAGGGCAGAGAAATAAATAGCAAGTTAGCAAGTGAGCTAGCGTCTCAAAGAGATATAGAGAGGTGAGAAAAGCAAGAGAGACAAAGAGATAATCTATAACTATTTTTGTATAAACTTGTCGCTTTACAAAACTATTTAAGCCGAAGTCCCTCCCAGCTCACATCAAAGTGACTTAGTTTGTTTTGAAACAGGAATTTAAAGTGTATTTGTATATGGTTTTTATACGCGCACTGGGGCTGACCAATAAAGGGGAGGGCATCACAGAATCTAGTTTTATCAGGGAGTGGATCAGACAGGGGAAAAAAGTATATTTTACAGCCAACATTATTATAACCTTTTTGTATTGGGCTTTTTCAGAATTGGATCTTATGTGAAGATTTAAAATGCATTCGTTGACGGAATTGGGCTGAAAATTAAAATTCGCCCTTATCTAACGAAAAAGCAAGACAGAATTGTAGTTAGACCAAACAAAAAATATTTTGAGGATAAATTTCCGTTCCCTGGGTTTCAAGCGCATTTTCAGAGTAAACATGTTTTTACCACTATGCAGAAAAATGGTTTTTGTAGCTGCTTAAAATCCTTGGAACACCCCCTCAAGGTGTTAAAGTAGAGACTAGAAACGTCTCTACATAAGTACTTATGTCTATTTATAACAATCCCCTGATTGATGTATATTTTTAATGTCTAGGATCTTTCAAACCTTGTAACAGCCAAACCTAATTATTTTTTTTTCAGTGATCTAACACTCTATTATGTTGCGGTATAATTTATTGGCATAATTTTATGAACCATATCCCAAACTGAAGCTACAATATTTAGTTACACAGACTTAATTTTCATAATTTTTTTCTTATTATATAAAGAAACTATAATAATAAACTATAAGTTGCGCTTCACTGAAAGTTATAGCCTAAATATATGGTAGCCTAAATGATAGACTAAATCAAAATCTGATCTACCTCATTTATTGTTAAATTTTTGAGAGGAATTGACTTGAAATGTTATATCCAGGCGACACTTCAAGACGAGATTGCTGAATTTGAGCAACAATTTGTATATTATTATCAAAAAAATTACGTCCTGGAAATCAATAATTGAGTTATACTTATCGTTAGGTTTGGAACGGTTTCGATGGGAAAGAGCTTGCTGTATATTCAGACCCCTTGTTCAGTCGCTACTTCTGCCTTGAGTGGTCTCACTGGGAGGAAGACCTAATATTCGCTGGTGGAGACAAAAATTATTTAGCATCAGTTAGACCCTCTCAACATCCACCAAGCACTTACGTAAAACCCAACGGCAAATCCGCTAGTGACAAAGCAAAAGGTGAAAAAGAAAATGGTGAAGTTAAGAGACAAACAGAAACTGCAAAGGAATCTATAAAGCAAAAGAATACAACGGTACTATATCCAGCACTGGTATCTCTAGAAAATCGAAAGAAAGAGTTCCAATATGAAGACTGTTTTGCTTTGCTTAGAGCTGCTACTATTGGTGAGAAAAGTGACGAGGCTTCAGTTATGTTCTATTTATTTGGTGAAGGTTTTAAAGAAGCTATACGCCGAGAAGCAGAGTGCTGTTTAAAAGCCGGTTATACAGAGAATTACCTTCTTTTGAGTGTCTGGTCAAATAAGCCCTGGGATGAAATGGCTAGAGTACTTATAGCTGCTAACCAAACTGATGAGTTTTTGTTTGCTATTCAGAAAGGCGTAAGTACATTGACGTTTTTATCTTCGTGAAGCTTTGTGGATAAGAGCAATCTAATAATTTAAATATTTTAATAATTTAGATTTAGTAATTTTAGATTTAGTAATTTAGATATAGTAATTTAATATTTTAGATTGATAATTTAGATAATAATTTAGACATTTTTTAAGACATCTCTTCATGATGTTAGGCCGCTGAGAACTTATGGTCTCTTTGCATCTGAAGGAAGACCAGTAGCTTGCTAATTTCAATGCCGAAGGTATTTAAATTTATCTTAAATCAGGAGGTGCTGATTACTAATCTGCTCAGAAGGTTGATAAAGTTATGATAGTGCCATTGATTTGTTACCTGAACAGATACCAGAAAGTATAGAAAAAGCATTGCGATCTGCGAAGAGCTAATCGGCCACCAGGCTTCAAACAAGTAAGGTGGCAATAGAGACACAGACTTAATTAGCTAGTTAGGATACAAATTGCCACGGTGACTCTAGTAAGGCCAGTAGTGGCATTCTGTGGGTTACTTTTGACTGTGGCAACCAAAAAAGCATTACTTCTGACAATACAAATTTCACAGGGGGGGGGGGGGATACCGAGAAATACATTTCAGATTTTTATTTTCCCCTATTTATAACCATAGTTTTAATATCTGAATGGACAGCACATTACATAGAAGACGTGTTACACCACACGAGTAGGTAAAATAGGAATCGTATCTAACGATTCCTAGTATCTAACGATCTAACGATCCTAACATATCTAACGATCCGGTCTCCAGGTATCTAACAAGAAGGGTGGCGATAGAGACGGAGACTTAAACAGCCAGTTAACATACAAGCTGTCACAAGTCTAATAAGGCCAGATGTGGCATTTTCTGGGCTCATTTTGAATGTGGCAACGCAAAAGGCAGTAAGTGAGACAATACAAATTTCACAAGGGACAGAAAGACAAAACGCAATTAGGATTATTTTTTTTCCTTGTTTAGAACTTACCATGGGTTTATTACCTGAATGCTGCCCCCCCCCCCAGAAAATTTCCTGGTGATACTTACACTGGGTAATAGATCTTTTTGTGAAACTATTTTCAAGGGGTTTTAAATTATTTCAAATTCCGTCCCAATAATTTGCCAATGTTTTTTTTTTTCGAGCATTTCGCAATTCTTCTTCAAGATTAAAACTTTTTTAGAAGAAAAAATATTTGTTAGTGTCTTTTTAGCGTACAAATTGCCATAATGAATCTAATAATACCATAACATGCAATCCAAAGGCCTGTTTTGACTATGATAACTCAAAAGACGCTATGTTGCACAACACAAATTTTAAAGGGGAGAGAAAATAAAATAAAAAATATGTTTGTTTTTTTTTTTTTTTTTTTTTTTTTTTTTTTTTTTTTTTTTTTTACTGTTAATGACCTTAGATTTGTTACCTGACTAGAAACCATATAATATAGAAAAAGCATTACAATGATTTCTTAGATCGGGATTTCAAAATAATTTAAGGTAAATACATTCTTAGACCACACTGGCTACACTGGCTATACATAATTCACAATGGAACTCGAAGATTCAGGTAAGCTGCCTTTCTTGGATGTTTCTATATATAGAAAGCCGACTCATAATGATCGATATCTACATTTCTCTTCCCATCACCCTTCTTCTGTGAAAAGAGGGGTAATAATCTCTTTAGTCGATAGAGTTTTAAAAATTTGTTTCCGTTATCATATAAATTCTGAATTAAACTATGTCAAGGATATTCTTTTCTGCTATGGTTACCCAATCAAACGTATTGAAAATATCATAGATAGACGAATAAAAAAGATAAAACAACAAAATAGCGAGCTTTACCCAAATCACTTTACCATGCATCCCGAAACTTGGATAAACTTGGATTAAAAAAAAACAACATAATCTCTCTTTTTATTTAAAAACCGAAAAAAAAGTTTAAAATTTTTTCAACTCAGTAAAGGATAAAAACTGACCCTGTACTGGGTAGTGGTGTCTACAGAATCCCGTGTTCATGTTGGAAATTTTACATTGGTAGGACCCATCAACAACTAGGTGAACGTTTGCATGAACACAAAATTTCAATAGATAAGTCCCTGATGTTGTAAAATAAAAATGACAACTTTGATTCGGCATTGGCTTCGCATATTTTCGTATATCCGACCCATCTGGTTCTTTTTGACGAGGCAACCTTAATATCTACTGTAAATTGCCTACCACAAACTTTTAAAGAGGTAATTGAGATAAAAAAAATACATAAACCAAAGTTAAGCAATAAATAGAGATACTGGAGATATTTTATTAAGCCCAATTTATAACAGGTTAATTTTGAAGGACTCAATCAATATTTTCACCCGGTACAACTTGAAAGAACCTATTTGCACATCAAATGATGAACGAATTTGTAGGCCAGCCAAAGCAACAGCAAAACAAAGGATTATTGGCCAATCATCTTGGTAGTTTCTTTTTTATTGATTCCAATCTGGTTCTTATTTAGTTTCTGTTCTGTCGCTGATAAATAAACTTCGAAAGGTTTGATTTTCGTTAGTTTTTTTTTTTATTTTTTGTTTAGCACTGAGGACGACTCGGCGGAGGTCCTTGTTGAAATATTTGCTTATTTCTTCTTCTTCATGGTTCGCCACTGGCTGACAAAAATCCTCGTTTTTCACCTTTTTTTATTTTATTTTTCATTTTGTTATTTTCTTTCCTCTCTGAGTTTCATTTGTAATATTTTAAGGGGAAGGGGTAGGTTGTTGTTGTTGTGACTTTTGCTAATCAACAGGTGTTGGGACATAAAACAAATTTTTACAAGAGATGAAACAATGAAAATGCATTTTGGAATTGTTCACTTTTAAGGACCATAGAGTTATTACCTGAATAGATAGAATTTGATACAGAAAAAAATAGCAGTACACGAGGATGTAAAACAAGAGCCGGATCTTCAGGTCTTTAGGTATCTGACAAGAATATGTCAGAGCGTATCCAAATAACTGGTTTGGCCTCCTTCAAATGCCTTAGCATATATGGAAGAAAAATTTCAAGGAACTTACCAAAGCGCATGCTATTTGTAGTCTATTATAAAGCGATGTATTCAGTGCACTAGCGGGATTATTACTTGCTAGGACGGTTTCACAAGGAAAATAGAAGTCAATAATATAGATACGAATACGTACTACCGCAAATTTCTGCTGACGCACTACCGAAAAGGACAAGATAAATAAAATTGCAAAAATTAAATAGCTGTTCTTTTCTAGCAAGTAATTAAGGTTTCTTTACCTTACAAAAATAGAGATACCCTTTGCGCCCTCTATTTTATATGTCCGTGTTCCTACAGTACTGAAAATAGTAAACTGCTACCCCGATTTTAGATCCCAAGGAGTACCGGCCTGGGTACTGAAGACACAATTTAAGTTTGAATCTGAACTATTAATTTAATATTTTTTGAAAGGAATAGAATTTTGAAAAGCATTCATATTTCCGGTCAATTGCTGTATCCTTAAAATTTGTCAAAATGTTTATATCAAAGAAATGATTAACCCGCAACTAATCCTTCACTAACTAAAATTTACCGAGTTACAAAGCAGAGACAGCTTTAGGGAGGATGAGGGGGGCCTTTCCACGGCGCAGAAATTGAAGGAGCGCAAAGTTTCGAATACACAATCTAGTGGTTATAGTCGTTTGATAATTTTATGTTTATTAAAATGAAGTAGAGGGCACGGTTGCCAGAAGGAAATTGAATCGGAAATTTTCATATTCCCATATTGTTATCACTATTTCTTGAAAATAAAAGTAAGTATACGGAATTTAATTAATTTTAATGGTTTTTTTTTTATTTTTGTAAACAAAGCTCTTCGTATTTTACAGGATGTCAAGATGGTTAATAATTTTGCAGAGGTAAAAGTAAGAAAGGTCAGGTTTAAGTAAATGGAAAAATTCCTTAAAATATGGCTTGAAAAGTTTTGGGAGACAGGGGGGGGGCCAAGATTTTGCCCCAGGCGCTCTAGGCATGTTTTACACATGAAGGATGACATTGCCAAAGATCGTGTTTTTTGGCCACCCATCTGGGATCGTATGAAAAGTAGTTCCTCTCCGAATGCGTCGGTAGAGTTCCTAAAGGGAATACGGACTTCATAGGAGGGGATAAAAAGTGAAGCTTTGAATGGAGCAGAATAGGAGTGCAGAACTTGGTGCTCCTGTGAGTCTTTAGTAGTAGTAGTAGAAGGTTTAGAAATTAAAAGTCTTCTAAGTTATGATTTTTAGAGTAAATGATGGCTAATTTTTTTCTATTAGACAAAATATATTCGGGATATGGTTTAACTCATTAGGAATGTTATTTGCACCTTTAGCCATAGAGTCACTGTTTTGTAGAGTTTTGTATTCATGAGCTTAATTTTTTCATACTTTTTTTAAGGGGTTGTGGCTCGTCGTTATTATTTTAGGCTCTATCATACTAAGATTTGACCACTATGATCTCTTCCAGCCCATTTGATGTGGACATGCGTTTCATTTGGCTCCATGCAGATGACCATAAATCACAATCTTTGCCAATATCACCCTTTTGCGTAAAACGTAGCCTAGCGATCTTAAACTTTCTTTGACTGTAGGTCTAACCAATAGCAAAAAGAAAAGATCCAAGAACTCATGTGTTGAGAGCATTTTGAGGTGCCTTTTAAAGAGCGTTTTGAGGTGGATTTAGCACCAAAACATCCGTCCTTGAATTTGGTGCTAATGGTTGTCTTCCCATCTCCGCGATCGTTTCTTTTCAAGGATAAAGATATGATCTAAAACTTCTTGCATCAAAAGGCTAAAATAAAAATAAGTTGATTTGCGCGCCTCTCCCTGTTCGTGGGCCTAATAAAAATGGCAGAGATAATGTTTAAGTATTATTTTAAAGTTTTTTTGTGCTAGTTATACTAAATGAGCTGTACTGACTGAATTTATACAACAAGGATAATTCAAATAGTCTATCAGTTCTGTGAGCCATTTGAAGGCAATTAGAGACCAAAAAAATTATTAAAAAATTTATAACCGACCATGTCCACAGGACTTGCAGGCATGTAGGCGACTAAGTTTGTTCATGAGCTTTGCCTACTGGGGAACTCCGCTGGAATGGTAATGGGAGTGACCAAGATTTTTGGGTAGACTCGTGACAGAAATTGTCCGCTGAACTTGTAGGAATTTCGTTTATTATCTTTAAAAAACAAATTTTTATTGATTTTCTTATTATCTTTTCAGAAAAAAAATCACAGTTTCTTGAAGTAAATATATTATTGACAATCAATTTACATTTATGGTTTTAAGTGACACTTATGTGACATTGTCACTACGACTCTTAAGGGATACTTATTTATTTTGCTGTTTTTTTCCTTTCAGTTCTGTTTCAGCAAAAAGTATAGAACATTAGTTGCTAAATAAAACTCAAACATCAGTTTCTATTTTAAATTTAATGTGTTTATTTTCCATCTCACTGAAGATTTTTGATTTCTACCGAAGTTGATATTGAAGGGTTTCTGAGCTTGTTGACTGCGAATCTAACACCAATATTGCAAAAAAGATGTCCAAAGTAAAAACACATTAAGTAGATATTTCACATACAAATTAATATTTACAAATTAAAGAAAAAAATATTATATTTAACTAGCCCACTAATTTTTGTGTGCTGATTATACTTAATGTGCTGTACTGACTGAATATTGTCAGATTTGCTGTACAAACTTAGGGCTATATGCAGGGGCGTCCTTAGGCTCATTTTATTGGGAGGGGGGCGATCTTCGTAAATTTTACCGAATCGCTACCTGATTTATGCCGAATTTTTTGCAGAAATCAAGAATTTTCTTAAATTTCGGCCGATTCTGCTAAATTTCGGCCGAAATTTTCACCTTCGGCGAAAATTTTACCGAATGCCAAAAAAGTTAGGTGGGGGCGTGCCCGTCCCCCCCCCCCCGTCGGGACTCCCCTGGCTATATGTCCGGGAGTTAACATTGACAAGTTGTAGTATAACCTATTAATGTTAACTCTCTGACATTTTTTTTATGTCAAAATGATATTTTTAAAGGTTTCTAATTTTAGTTTTAGATGCATTTAAGCTTTGACCTCTAATCACTACTAATTTAACTGAGATTTTAAGAAAAGTACTGTAATAAACTTCTAAGGAAACCAAACGGAAGTTTGTTTCAAAGCCTAAAAAATAGCTGAATGCCTTAATAATATGTATTTTTTATATAAACGACTGTGCTAGATGGTGTTCTGTGATGGCATTTTGGCCGTGGGGTTTCTTTTAGATTTTGCTATGTTTCTTTACCTCAAATCATTCTAGTTAGAGTATTTATTGGAAAGGGAGCTGAGGAATTCCTTTTCAGTTATTGATGTATGACTTGACACTTTATTCATCTTGAGCCTTTAGGGGTATTCTCCCTTTGTGAAAGGAAATTGGTGGAAGTTCAAAAGGGGATGAGGGGAATTTTTTGAGGGATGAGGGAGTGGTTGGTAATAGAGTGATATCAGATAGTGCTAAAAAAGTAGAGATGTCATACTAAAAGCCTATAATTGACCATTATAATAATTCCAGAGCAAAATTGTTCTTGTTTATTTTATCAAATCAAGCCATTTATTGTAAACAAGTTGCACTCACACAGGCATATCCCAATCATGGCATCTTTTAATTAATCAATTAATTAATAAAAAGTACTATAACAATTAAGATACGGCCACCACAAGAAAAATTTGATAACGAACACAAAAGTTACGAGCATATTTGTCAAAACGTACATGTAACAGATTGTTGAAAGCAAGAACAAATCTCAATACAAAGCTTCAGGAATATCGCTTTGACCCTGTGTAAACCAGTGTCAGTTTTGAAACTTTCGTGGTCGCTTCTCTAGGGAGTTGGTATCTAAGGGACCGAAGAGGAGAGCAAGTTCTTGTAGATGGAGCGAGAAGGAGAGTTGAGCTAAATTTCGGGCACAGTTTCTCAATTTCGGTCCGTTGATTTTGAATTGAAGTTATCAAGTATTTTGCAGTAGGTTGCTTCAAGACATGGCTAATTGTAGATAGAAAGAGAAAAGCCAAGTCAGATAGTCCAAGTAATTGAGAGTCAAATATTTAAATGGCGGGAGTAAGTATGACTCTTATTGGACAAATACGTGTTTGTTAGTTTTTGAAATGGCACGCCTACCTAGCCTAGAGTCTCGGGCAGGTTGAACAAGAGTTTAAAGTTGACAGATCTGACACAAACTTGGTCAGACGCTTTTAGATAAAAATACTAAGACAACAGAGAACCTCTGTAGATGATTTGCAGTTATCTCGTCTGAGCCCATCCAATTTTATCGCTTAAATTTATGTTTTTCTTCATGTGTGTTTAAAGTGTTGCGTTTAGTTAACGCAGCATCTTAGATGGCGCTGTTGCCGATGCTTTTTGACCATGTTCACTCTTCTTGTAATTTATTTGTGCTTCTCCGTCTTAAAATATTGTAATTATAGGAAACGCCTCTATGGAAGAATGTAGTTGAAAAACATGTAGCTTGGCTGCTTCAAAATGATTCATTTCGCAAGGCGACCATTTTCTGGCATCTACTTGGAGAAAAAGAAAGTGTACTAGAAACTTTACTTGCTGCAGACTTGTCGCGTGATGCTTTTGTATACGCCAAATTGAATTTTCCTGAGAATGATGAAAGAGTCAAAAATACGGCTAAAGTGTATGCTAATACATGGATGTCCAATAATCGCCCAGAACTTGCGACTAAGGTTTATCTATCCATCAAAGATTTTGATTCAGCACTGGATATGATACGCCGTAAACATGACCCACTGAGCAGCCTCTTAGCCTCCGAAATCGCAAAGTCCTCTTCCAGCAAGAATATGTCGGACGTCTATGTTGTTCAATGCATCCATGATGCACTTTCATGTAACGATAAGAAGACAGCTGATAGAGCTATTGATTTAAACCCCAAGTTTTACTGGTGCAAACCTGTCGTGGATATTTATTTTTTCCTCTGCGTAGAGCCAAAGGAAGTGAGTGAAAAGGAGACTGGTGCTGTGGATAGCCAGTGTGCTCCAATGTTGCCGGAGCAACTGTTTAATGAGTATATGAGCCTTTTTAATGGTATTAAGAAGGATTTTATGCTTAAATGGCATTTAGAAGACTGCTCTGAAGTAACTGCAGAAATTCGAAAGACTTTTTGTGCTTCTGTTGTTCCAAAACAGCAAAAAAAGGTAAGAAGACATAACGCTGTGTTTATATTTGTGAGTATAGATATGTGTTTGCCAGGCTTAGTAGAATTGCCATAATTAGTCGTATATAACTATTTATATGTTTGTTCCTGATAATGTTTTCCTATTTTTATATGATTGTTTCAAGGGAAAAAAAAGAAAAAGAAACTGCAACGTATTTTAGTTAGATAGGATAGTGACTGTCAAAAAATAATGTTTGTTGAAAACACCGTTTTGATAAGTGTGTTAGTAACAATGAACGATTCGATAAAACCGAAAAAATAGTTTTAAAAAACTAGGGATGAAATAAAATGAAAAGATAAAATTTGGCAATTCTTGGTAAATATAAATTATTGCAAAGTTCGCACTGCGTTTTGTCGTGAAAGAACTAAAGCTTTATGTCAAAAACGTGCGGTCTGCCGTTTGATTTTTTCAAGGATTGTGTCAGGGGATTTCAGTCGTCTTCGCGTCTCTTCGTTGGTCACGTGGTCGGTGTGCTTGAATAGATTTACTTCATATTCTGAAAATTTGTGTCAAAGTTTTGACCTTGGTTGTTTGAAGTAATGCTGCTCCTAAAGCTTTGTTCTGCTCAGCTTGATCAGCCATCACTCTAAATATGCTTTGCTACAAGACCTGTTGCTGAATTTGGCTGCCTGTTTAATGCTCGGTGTTCCAAGGTTCACGTGGCATGACTCCAGAGGATGCAGAATATTGCTAATAAGGTAGGCTGCAACAGCATTAAAGACCAACTGTTCCCTTAAAGGGGCAAGATTTGATGCCTTTAATGATTTCTTTCACGGACATCTACTCGCCTCTTTATGATGTTTTTTCTCCTTGTGCCACTGTTTGTCAAGGCAACAACACAAAATAGACCATGGCTTACTCTTATCACATGAAAAGCGAAAGACACTGCTACCTAAATCAATCGATTACTACATCGATATCGATCTATATCGATTAATCGACCTGAATATTTATCTGGTTTGTTTTAAATTTTCTTCAAAAAAGAATAGAAAAATTGTGCAGAATTTTAATGCTCCAGATATAACAGCAAAACTGGGTCTGGTACATGAAGAGTTGACCGAGTCAGCCATTTGAAAGTTTCAGCCATTCCATGGTCTTATCCCATGTTTTTGTTCTAGTTGACTATTTTTGTTTTATTTTGGTATCTTTTTTTCTTGTAATTTGTTACCTCACTTTTGTCTTGTTGTTTATAGTGGGCTAAAAATAAATTGTTATTGATATTGGTAAAAGTACTTTTAGCTCATATTTGTCTGGAGCTGCCTGTTTGTTCCTCTGTGTGTGTTATTCCATCAAAACCAATCCTACAAATGAAGGATTTATGACTGTTTAAAATCTTTTGGTAACTAGTGGTATTTCAGGCACATGACACTGCAAAGTGTATTACTAAAAGAATACAGTAATGGAGAAATAAATAAAAATCGTGAGATTCTGGAGAGCAAAAACGAAAACTCCGTGCGTGAGCATATTTGGATATTGTTGCCTGTCTGGATTTATTTCGGTGAGGTCATAATTTATTCCAAGTTAATTGTTGACCTGAGTTAACTTTAAAAGGATTATAAATTGGTATCTAGTTTGCTTTTAGTTTGACCTATATTTCGATATTCATTAATTCAGTGTTTTTTCTTGAACTAATACAGTAACTTTTTAATTTGTGTGACGATTGCGATAGCCATGAAAAGCACTGACGAAACGACTGAACTTGTATATTCTCCGGTGCTGAATTTTATTCAAAGCAATTTGCTAAGCGCAAATGAGCAGGATATTATCAAAAGACATGGTATGTAGTTTTTTGTCGTGAACATAGTCAAAGAAGCTAAAAGTTTACTGTGGCAAATAAGTGCACCTGAATGGGATTGCCCAGTACGTAAGGGGAACAATGCACTTTCTAGTAATATTAGTGACATTATTACCCTGTTAAGATCTATTGACAGTAGCGACACTTTTGTACCAATGTTTGTGATAAGGCAACCTACTGAGGAGCCATGTCTCCCTGCCACTGCTTATGCTTCTTTACTCTCTAAGTTTAAAGAGCTACAGAAAGTGGTTGTTGAAATGTCTGGAAAAATTGACAATTATCAGTTCAATTTTCATCAACTATCCAAACCTACCCCAGCTATTGGCACTCATACAACGGTTATTGTCTCTAAAGTGCCTTCAGATCTGTCTGATCCGATTAAACGCAAATCTGTTCTCGATCAAATAGCTGGGCATGAATTAGTTTGTAGCGTGAAACCTGTTATCAATATTGATAATTCTGCAACTGAAGATTTTTGTACATCAGTTCAGAACTTTATTACCGGAGCAACAGTTAAAGTACGATCCAAGCGCTTTTTGGGATTCTCAGAGGTTTCCCAATTGATGTCGACCTTTCGGTTATTAATAGACTGCAAGGTATAAAAAGTGCAAATCGAATAGGCCAGACTATGTCAGTCAAGCTTGAATTTGAAGACTCCTTCACTCAGTCCGCTTATTTCAAAGAAGAAATTAAAGTTGGATATTAATTTTTTTCGAATTCACAAATTTAAGGAAATACCTAAATGCTGCTTCAAATGCCGGTCATACGATCACTTTTAAAGTGCTTGCACCAGCAATGTCCCGAAATGTGCCAGATGTGCTGGGCCACATCTTTCTACTAAGGATAGTCCATGTCGCGCTGTCCTCAAGTGTGCTAACGGTGGTAAAAATCATGCTCCTTATAGTCTGTCTTGCCCAGTATCTAAGGAACTAATGTTGTGCACCCCCATTTTGCAATGGCTTTGGAGTTTTCAATAATATCGTTTAATATTAATGGTACAAAGGATAAGGACTTGTTATTGATGAGCTCTACAATGATTTTGATTTGGTCTGTCTACAGGAGCATCTTCTTACAGACTTTAGCATTAACATCATGATATGTTTTTTGCTACTCCCACAGCCACAAGAGGCCGCCCATCCGGTGGGCTAGCTTGTGTTTTTAAACGCAATCCGAATTTGGTTTCGCGGGGGATTTTTTACTCGGATGAGTGTTTTTGGCTGTCCATATGGGCACTACAGTTTTCATAAATTCTTATCTTCCTTATGATGATCGTTCTGCCAGATCGACGACTAGATATGCCAAAGCATGCAACACATTCAAGTTTTTAGTGGAAAAAATTATTTCTACTTCTCTAGAGTATATTATCATTGGTGACCTCAATACGGATATAAATCATTCGTCAGTGAGAAGTGATTCGTTGTAAGATTGCCTTCCATCTTACCATATTATACCAAAAACTCATCCCTTTTCTTACATTCACCATTCAGGCAGTAAGAGCAATATTGATTACATTATTTGCTCATCTAGTATTACTACATCAATAGTGTTTGTACATGCTGAAGAACAAGACTTAGACCGTCTCCCTATTTCACTTACTCTTACGCTTAACATAAACCTTGCAAGTTTTTGTGAAGTACCCCGGTCTTCAAAATGGTCTGAAAATAGTAATTGGAAGAAAGCTGATGTCCCTCTCTATGCGTTTACACTAACAAACATGCTGTCTGTTATACGAGTTCCCTATCATCTGATCCAGTGCTCTATACCAGTGAATTGTAAAAAGGACCTGGATTGCTATTATAATCACATAATTAAATGTCTAAAAGATGCCGAGGCCGTTGCAGTGCTCCTGCAACGTGTTAGACGTGGTACGCAAAAACCTATTTGGTCTTTAGATCCTAATTTAAAAACTTTGAAAAATAAAGCAAAGTTTTGGTTAAAAATTTGGAATGAATGTGATCGACCACCTTGTGGAACTGTATCTGACCTTAAGCGTAAGACGCGCAGTGAATACAAAAAATATCTCAAGTCGTTATCGTGGTATGGATTTTCCAGTGTCAAAGAGAGAATGGCGAAAAGTTATTAATTCTGAGTCGATTAGAAATGATGTGCCAAGTAGTGATTGTCTTCCTGCATGTGCTTGGCATGGCCATTACTTGTCTATTTTTTCTAATGTTAATTACCATGTCCATTCTTTGTATACTCATTCTCTTTCTGTTATTTTTAGTACCCCCCCCCCCCCTACCTCAGCGTCTTTGTATTCCCATTTCTCTTTCATCCGTAGTTGAAGCAATTAAGAAACGTAAATCAGGTAATGTTGATAATGATGGTATATCTAGATTTCACCTTTTATTAGATTGCTCCCCCCTTATTGACCATATACACCCTACCTCTCCAGATGTGTATTTGCACTTCTAGTGTACTGGAGAGTTTTTTGTGTGGTACTGTTTCTTCAATTTTAAAGAGGGGAAATTCTCCTTTAATTTGCTCTTCTTACCGACCTATTACTTTTACTTTTAGTAAAGTTCTTGAGCATGTATTACTACCTTATGTGACTAATAATATGCTTGAGAGATATAACAAGTTTGGATTTAAGCCCGGAGTAGGTTGTCAGTATGCACATCGTGTATTATCTTCTTTGCTCGTTGAGAATTCTTCTAAGGGAAAGAGTATATATCTTTGTGCTTTAGATCTATCAAAAGCTTTCGATACTGTATGTCATAGTCAGATTTTTTCTGCTCTTCATGGTTACGGTGTCAATCTGTCGGTTATAATGCTTCTTCGTTACTGGTACGCTAATAACTTGTGATACTACCTAGCCTACTATTGCTATTTCATCGTGTATAAAAATAATGGTATGCTGCTGATAAAAGTCCAAACAACTATTGGAAGTATTTAAATTAATTGATAGCTCAATTAAATTGATAATTCAATTAGTTGATAGTTCAGTTAAATTGATAGTTCCATATTAATGATTCTCCATTTCGGTTCTGGATTCTCTCTTAGCCATAGCTATTTGAAGTTTGAAATTTCTAGTATTGCCATTAGTCAACGGCCGAAAGTGGTACAAGTTCTGCATACAGGAGTCTTAATTCACAAATTTAGTTGTAATAAAGCCACGGTAAGCCAAGGATTGGCATAATACCAAAATATTCAAAGTTTCTTCTTTTGTTTTAAGTCCAAATTGCCTTTGTTTTAGCTTCTTCTAGTTAGGTCGAATCTTATAATCATTATATCACCCAGTTTCCTTAATTGACCTGAAGTTTGTATACGTTTTGACCTTGATGACAATACATTAATTATTTATTATTAATAAACATCATTTAGTTAATTAATTAGCTTCAGTAAATATTATATTTATGTAGATTTTTATGCGCTACTGTGTTTTTGTTATTTAATCTAATATCATTTTGGACAAGAAGGTTGATAATATAAATTTTTAAAATGTTTTGATGATGAATGTAAGAAGGATGCATATAGGCATTTTGCCCATAGTGCACTCGGTTAGTAAAAAAAAAAAAATCGCAAAATTTATAGGAAAATATTTTTACTTCAAACGTGCTCAAGAGTCGAAAAAAATTGTTTCTTTTCAGCTCAAAAGAATTGAAAATTTCTGAGACTGAAATTGAAAACCCGAGGCGCTTATGAAATGAAACTCGCTAGCGCTTCCTGATTATCAGGGTTCATGAGATTATGGATCATATTGGGTCGTAAATATCCTTGGTGGGTTATAATATCATGAGTGCCACGTGCTTTCATTTCAGTCTTGAATAAAATATTCCTGAGTTCATTTGAGTCTTCAATAAAACATGTCATGAGCACCCCCCCCCCCCCCCCGTTTTCGTTTTAATTTTGAACAGAATATTACTGAGTTAATTTTATATATCAATAAAATATTTCATGAGTACCTTATGCTTTCATTTCAGTATTGAATTAAATATATCATGAGCCCCCCCCCCCTCATTTTCGTTTCAGTTTTTAACACGTGAAAATTTTCTGGGTAGCATTAATATTGTCGTGTGTTAATTTATTTTCAAAATAATCAGTTTGATGTATTTTTTTAGATGCTGATCCATTTAAGTGGCCGTCTTGCTGCTTCATTGCTCAGTTCTGAATCAGTTGAAGATATGCTTACTCATATCAAAGCTGTGTATGTGGAGTATGGGCTTGCTGCTGGGGACTCTTTGCCTGTTATTTTTAGTAAACTTACTATGCTCAGTCAGTAAAGTTGAACAGCCGAGAAGAGATTTTAGAAGTGACTTAAAATGATTGAAGTTGCCTCTGTGATTAAAGTCTGATTACTTATGCCTTCATAGCCGTGCTAAAATTAGAATATGCCTTTAAGTGTTAACACTTAATTCCGTTAATAAAATGATTGTATTTATAAATTGAGTTTCAACCTGAAATTTAGCAAAATTTAGCTTTTAAGAGAGGCATTTGCCCTTCAAAAAGAAGTTGATTCCGAGGAAATAGATTGGTGTAAACGTCCACTGATGAAATGGATCACATGATATTAAGAATTTTATAATTGTTTCTATCAAAGAGTATGGGTAACTGATAAGAGTGAAACTCAGGCTCGTACAAAAAAAAAAATCACCAAATCCGTCTAGCGTCTGGTGAGATTATAAGGCCTTCTATGTCTTATATATGTTTTTAAAAGCCTTGCATATGTCTTTTAAACAGAAGATTAGCCTACCCTATACTTGCCTTTTTAGGCAATTTGAAATGCGGGTAAAGAGACCAAAATTATTTAACTAGTAGTTCTACCAGTTTAAACCTAGGCCTACTTTGTGCAACCTGGATAGACCTATTGAGCTAAATTTGTTCTAGAACCAAAAATATCATGGGTTATTCATTACTTACACAGAGACAGTACTTTTAAGTGCTAAAAATAGACAGATCAGGCTAGGCCTATATCTTATCATATCAATTATCCAGTTCTCTTTGAACGGTTCTGCTTATTTAGAGACCCTTTTAATACTTTCGCCGGCCATTACGCTGTGTTTGGCGTTAATAATTTTCTAATTTAGCAGTAGCAATTCTAGTAGCATGTGGCGTTAGTAGCAATTCTAATCTTTTCATGTTAAATCGCGAAAGATCAGACTCCTGTCAGTTACCTATATTATTTGGTTTCTATTGCAATAGTTACTCAGTCATTCTGGATCTACAGGCTAAACTTCTCAGGCTAAAGAACGCCGCCAAGAAATTCTTGGAGTGGGGATGCTGCCAGAAGATTTGTTTTTATCAAAATTGAAATAGAAATACCTTCCTTTTCATTATTTACATTTTGACGTATTTTTGTTGCCCATGTAGGAGTGACCTCTGGCCCCTATCGTCATCTATGTAAAACATCATAGGTATCGCATAGCGGTTCTAGGTGTTTACCCCCCCCCGCAATTCCCCCTCCCCCTGAAAATACCCCCCCCCCTCTGAAATAAGGCTTTCCAAATTTGAGAATTTTGTTTGAGTTTTATTTTTTTTATTTCCGCAGGGGGGGGGAGGAATTTTGATACTTGCGTATTATACGCCACTCTCAAGTTTACGATGTGTAAAGTTTAAGAACACACCAGTTTTTACTTCAGTTTCTTCTTTACTTTAGAAATAAATTTGGGCTTTAGGTTTTCATATTAGGGGGGGGGGGGGTAAATTATAACGGGCCCGCGTGAAAAATGTGTTTAGTACAATTATTCTGAATATTAGATCGATAGATAGAGAAGTGAATTTTAAAGCCAAATATACGGTCATTAACATAGTAAAATAACATAAATGAAAGGCACAAATAACATAAACTTTGATCAGCGATCATCATATAACACTTAAATGAAACAATACGTTAACCTAATAATTTAACTTAATACTTGTAAAAACGGTCATTGAAAAAAAAAACACCTAACACTTGGAAAAAAACACTTAAATGAAACATTACATTCACTTTATACTCGGATTTTTTTTTTTTATAAATTTTTTTAGTTAACAACATTTCCAGATACCTCGCTATTGTTCTGTAATTTTTTAGTGGCCATACCTAGAAAGAATTTTTTTCTGACTTCAAACTGTCCAAATACTTTACTACCTCCCCCCCCCCCCGTATGTGCAAATATATAGCCCAAATTATATATTTCCCATATATTCTGTCACTTCTCTTTGTCTCACGCTAAGCTGAAAAAAAAACTAACGAAAAAACCCGTTTGTTCTCGAGTTTTATACAGCGTAAACTTGAGTGAGTGGTGCATAATACACAAGTACCTAAATTCCTTCCCCCTACGGAAATAAAAAAATAAGATTCTCAAATTTGGAAAGCCTTATTTTCCACCGGGGGGGAGGGGTATTTTCCGCGGGGGGTAAACGCCAGCCACCGCTTATAGCACCCCCTTAGTAATAAGCGAAATGAGCTTGATGGATTTTTTTTTCACCAAGCCACTTCGTATGGATGGAGTTAACATACCAATTTCGTAGGGGGTTCATTTGATTGGTAATTGAGAGCTCTTGTGTCATTTTTAAGTTCTTCTGGTCTTTAGTGTCAAAAGTGACTGGAGAGCAACCTACCCCCCCCCCTGCAATGCCCTTTTTTGCTGCCCTCCCCTCAAATAAATCCGATCAAAATTTTAAGACAAATATTTTGTTCAGTATAGTTGAAAGGTCCAATGATAGTGCCTCTGGGGATGACTAGACCTCTAAAGTCCTTGAAATAAGGGCTGTAAGCAATGGAGTTTTCTAGGATTTGTTAATGGGATAGGGGGAAATGTTTGATCCTGGGTCTTCAAAAAGGCTATGGGTATTAAGGTGAACCTCTCAGGAAATGTTGAGGGGAAATTAAACTAAATTGAATACTATGTGCTTAGAATTTTCTGTTGTTTTCGATCTGTAACAATTTCTGGAGAGCTTTGATATTGGGATATGGCAAGTCCCATTCCTCTACACTCAGAGCTCGGAAAAGAAGGCTCATCTGGAAGTTTCTGAAGCTTAATTGTTTAAAGAAATACAGTGATATTACACTTAAAGTTGCTACCGAGGTTACGTTCGTACCAATTTGGTGACGTTCTAAGTAAGAGTCCACTTTTATGTTACTGTCCTATAAATCCTACATTTATGTCCTTTTTTTGAATATTTGCTTCAGTTATCATACGCTTTTGAATAAATTAAATATTTTCTGAGTAACCCATTTGTGGGGGACGAAAATTTCGTTGTTCCTGCTTTAAGTGAACTGAATGAGTATTGACATTCTTGATATTTCCTTTTGCCATCGAGAAATGCAGTGATTAGTTTAAAAAAGTGAAAAGTACTATTTTAGTCGATGAAAGTGCTTACAGGACTGGATCTAAGTTCTTGGCGATTATTTGTCGTTATTTTTGCTTTAATTCAGGTGAATTGAAGGAAGAGTGTCTTGCTTTTCAAGATGCCGTTGCAAATGGTTTGAAGACCCTTTTCGCTTTGGACAATGCCAGTGTAATGCTAGGCAAACGGAATGGCCTGGCCACTTGAAATTAAAAATGATTTACCCTGGCTTGCCATAATTTGTTGTGTTTGTCATTCTTTTCCCCTCTGTTCTTTTGCCAACTACGAAAAACTTCCATGAAACATTGTGCAATTAAGTCAAGACGTTTATAATTCCACTTGAAAAAAAGTGCAAAGTGACAAGCAGAGCTGAATGAATTTCAGCATTTTTACAGGTTGTTGAGCATCAACTGCTCTATCCATGCGCAAAAAGCTGGTTGATGTTTGAATCAGTTATCGACCGCTTGATTGAACAATTGGTGACACTCATTAAGTGTTTAACACGCCATTTTTAGAAGAAAAGGACGTGAATGCTGTCAATCGTTATTGGGCTTTGGTCAATCCAAAAGTATATTTATTTTACTTGCTTTTGAAATACGTTTTACCCATGATTAACCGACTATTCGTTGAATTTCAAAGTGTGGAAGTAAAAATCGATAAATTAAAGTCTTGTCTTCCGTCTTCTTCTTCAAAAACTAGGATCTAATTTCATTAGCGAAAGTCAGGTGAGGCCTAGAAAGACCTATCCATCTACAATTGATTTTTCAGACTCTTGGAACTTTAGGAGCATACAAGATATGCATCTTATCGCAGAATCTAATCTCTACGAGCTTGAAAGCTTAGAAAAGGGTGCGGTCTAGGAGCACCAAGTACAAAAGGTAATAAAAAGCTTTTTACCATTTCATGTCAAGCTCCAGGCCGAGGCTGATTTCTGAATCAACCCATAAAAGCTTTTGTTGGACCTAGTTAAAAGTCTTGTTCCAAGCGTCGTAAAGTCAGGGCAACTAAAGTAATTTCTTCCTCTGTTTAAGATGTTTAAACAATACTCTCCTTATGTTGACCTTGAGTCTTCCAACGCAGAGTGAGGATGTCTTCTTTTCATAATAAAGTGAGGCAGATTTAGAGGTTAATCAGTTTGTAGTTAATTTTTAGAAATAAATTGTAGTTAATCCTTACTATTTTTACCGAATTTTGTGCTGACAATAACTTGTCTACCCCATACCAGTACTGGAGCAGAGTGTCAGTGTTCTGAGTTAAGATAATTAACTCCCCGCTCCGCAATAGAACTGAAATAATAGAACTGAATGAATCAGAAAACTGTTTCTGATCAAAAGAGCGATTCCTGACCCAAGTTCTTGTGAAATCCAGAATACCCTTATAAGGACTGCAAGAAAGAGGGAAGACTAAGTTAATCATGTTCCCGTATTGATTATGTTTGCTTCGCTGTATAAGTATCTAATATGTAGTGTCTTAAATCTGGATTAAGTCCAGATTATGTAGCGTCTAGATTAAGTCCAAAACGAATATCTTTTTGAGTTGTTTATCTTGATTATGCTAAATGAAACTACAATTTTACTCATCTTTTTCTTTAAACTATCCTAAATTACATCAAAATCTATGACAAATTGAAAACAAACTAAGGCACAATTTGGCAAAACTTGAGCAAATAGGATACATGGTGCATAATATACACTCTATGCATAACATGTACCTCATTTCTTTAATTTCTCCACATTCTTGGGGATTTTTTTTTAAAGGTGAATGTATTTTAATTGATGGTTTATTTTCATTTTACTTGTGCGAGCACAAAGTGTCGTTCACAATTGATAAGAAAAAAAAGGCTAAATTAGACCCAAAACGACACAACTTTTGCCAATGCATGGCAGTTTATGCTACAAAAGCGAAAACGGGTTGCTATTGATTAAAATTTCGAAACGAGGAAGGGTTTTTCAATTTTTAGTTAAGATACAAAAAAAGTACCTCTCAAAATTTGAAGAAGAAGTTTTCAATAAGATTACATAAAAAGATGTCCTACAAAATATTCAGGCAACAACTGCCTCCACTTTTTAAGTATCGCTCTTAGCTGCGAAATGAAGGCACCCTGCCTAAAAAAGGGACTTTTCTATCAAATGTTACAAAGAAATTACGTTTTAAAAGTTTTGACCTTACAGAATTTTCTGGTCCGGTGGAAACCCTGTCCAAACCTGAAAATAAAAATTTGATGTTGTCGCTAACCAATAATACAAATTTTGTAAAAGAGAAAAAGAAAACTTAAGGTTAAAGAAAACTTGTACTTTTGTAACAAAACAATTTTTAAAGAGCTCTGATATTGAGATGTGTTAAGCTCACCAAAGTTGGAGCTCTGAAATTTTATCATTCCTTTATCAATGCAATTAGGAAATATATGTAGTGTAACCATTGAGGAAATTGAATAGCGTCTTAATCAGATCTTTTTAAATAGGGCTACTGCATGCCAACAGGCCGTTACTTCAGGACGTTTTACTACAGGCCGAAAAAATGTCGTTGTCCATTCACCATTTATTACCGTTTTAGCACCGCCCTGAAATTTGTCCCGAATGATGATTTTAATACAAATCAGGGGTTAAAATTGATTTTTAACTTTGTATTCTTAAAAGCTTTGAGTTATCCGAGGTTCCAACTACACCTTACAACAAAAACTATACTTAAGAAACGACCAAATATATAACATTAAACATCCCTATCTAGATAAGATAATATTTATTTTCCGAAGGCTATCACAAGCTCTAATAGAGCCAAATTCGCTTCATATGTCGAAAAGAAACAGAAAAAGCCAAACAAAGAAACAAATAATGCAGCAAGAAAAGAACAGTCCAAGAACTAAAATGAACTTTGTGCGAATAATGGCAAAATTAGAAACAGAAAAATAGAAGAAGAAATGGGGGGGGGGGATAAAATAAAATCACAGGCAAGAATGAAAACATTGCCGAATTCGTATTCAAAGTAAAATACATAAAAGTAAAAAAAAAAAACTTAAAATCAAGCCAAATTAACTGTCGAAAAGAAATATTTACAATTAAAGAAAGGAATTCAAAAAAAATATTCAAGTCCAAGAACTAAAATGAACTTTGTGTGAATAATGGCAAAAATAGAAACAGAAAAATAGAAGAAGAAATGGTGGGGGATAAACTAAAATCACAGGCAAGAAGGAAAACATTGCCGAATTCGTATTCAAAGTCAAATACCTAAAAATAAAAAAAAACACTTAAAATCAAGCCAAATTAACTGTCGAAAAGAAATATTTACAATTAAAGAAAGGAATTCAATTAAAGGTCAAAGGATTTAAAATTAAAGGTCAAAAATAAAATTTTCCATAAATAAATATCACAAAAGGGCAAAATAAAAGTGACCAAAGATAAAGAGAAAAAAATGACGCATGATTATTGTGAGCATACACCAACAACTAAAATAAGGGACGGAAGAGTTAATTTAGGTGCAAGGCATAGTTCAGGGATTATTTAGGCGCTTCAGAATAGAGAGACCTATAACTAGAAACCTATAGTTTCTAAGAATTCCTGTAAGAACCTAGATCTAAAAAATCGATAATGCTTGGAATGTGTTACGGTAAATCGCAGGTTAAGGTTTCCTTTAGGGTGAGCAATAAATTATTTCTTCCAGAATTTATCCCATTTATTAAGGTTTTCTGGGAATTTCAAATACACCAGTGCGTGGTTGCCGATGCACAAAGGAACCTTCAGAAATTACTTGACATTTTAGGTGTTACGTTTAAGGCAAAAGCAAATTTATTTAGTAGGCATATAGAAAGTAGGATAGAAAAAGGTAAGGCATGTTGTAATATGACATTAAGAAGTCAGCTTAGGGATATTAAAAAGATCAAAGTAGTTACAGAGGTTTTCAGAGCTAAAATCTTAGGTGTAATAAAGGTTTAGAATTGATTACCAACTAAAGGTATATCTGGGTGAATTTCTACTCCCGTAGTGGTTGAGGTAGTAAAGAGACTACAGGGTGAGACTTAGCATAATGAGATGAAACCTGGCTATCTGTCTATGGAGGATATTAAATCGGTTTCTTGCCGTTATTATTCTGTGGTGGTCTCTACTTAACCGGTTCAAACAATCATATTTTATTTTCCCTGTCCTTGATACATTGAATCATTCTGGGTAGGAATAATTTCAAGGTAGACTAATGAGTTGTTGAATGGGCTTTTAGGTATTCATGGAAAAGTACCATCGTATGATTGGTTACTTTTAAAGTACCGAGGACAGTGAAAATAAAATCTGTTGTTTGAATGGGTTAATGGGATGTTTGAATTTAATGCGCTAATGGGCTATTAGCTATCCAAGGAAAAGAAATATTGCCTTTTAGGTTACTGCTAAAGCACCGAGAACAATGAAAATAAAATCTGTTGTTTCAATAGGCTAATGTGTTGTTTGAATTGAATGTGCTAATTGGTTGTTGAATGGGCTTTTAGGTATCCATGGAAAAGTACCATCGCCTTATTGGTTCGTGTTAAAGTTCTGAGGATAGTGAAAATAAAATCTGATGTTTGAATTTAATGTGCTAATGGGTTGTTGGATGGGCTAATTAGGTATCCATAGAAAAGTACCATCGCCTTATTGGTTACTGTTAAAGCATCGAGGACAGAAAAAATAAAACCTGTTGTTTGAATTGATTAATGGTCTGTTTGAACTGAATGTGCTAATGTTCTGTTGAATGTGCTTTTAGGTATCCATGGAAAAGTAAATTTGCTTATAGGTTACTGTTAAAATAACGAGGACAGTGAAAATAAAATCTGTTATTCGAATGGGTTAATGACCTATTTGAATTGAATGTGCTAATGGGTTGTTGAATGGGCTTTTTAGGTATCCATAGAAAAGTTCCATCGCCTTATTGGTTACGGTTAAAGTACCGAGGATAGTGAAAAAAATCTGTTGTTTGAACAGGTTGATGGGCTGTTTGAGGTGCTAATCGGTTGTTGAATGGACTTTTAGGTATCCAACAAAAAGTACCATTGCCATATTGGTTACTTTTAAAGTATGAATGGTAAATAAATTAAAATCTGCTGTTTAAGTGGATTAATGGGCTGTTTGAATTTAAGATGGTAATGGGTCATTTAATGGGCTTTAAGACGTTCATGTAAAACAAACAATGCCCTATAGGTTACTTGTAAAGCATCAAAGACAATGAGCGTAAAATCTGCTGTCTGGGTGGGTTAATTGATTATTTAAATTTAATATACTAATGGGTTATTGAATGAGCTTTTAGTTATTCCTGAAAAAGTAACATCGCATTTTAGCTTACTGTTAAAGTACCAAGGATTTTGAAAATAAATTCTGTTGTTTGAATGGGTTGTTTGAATTTAATGTGCTAATTTGTTGTTGAATGGGCTTTTAAGTATTCATGGAAAAGTAACATCACATTATTGGGTCACTGTTAAAGCACCGAGGAGAGTGAAAATAAAATCTGTTATTGAAATGGGTTAATGTGTCGTTTGAATTGAATGTGCTACTGGGTTGTTAAATGGGCTTTTTAGGTATCCATGAAAAAGTACCATCGCCTTATTGGTTACTGTTAAAATATTAAGTTTAGTCAAAATGAAATCTGATGTTTGAGTGGTTCGATAATTTTAATGTTTTAATGGACGTTTGAATGGGCTTTAACGTGTCCGAGGAAAAGCACTATGAACTTTTTGGTTACTGTTAAAGCATCAAGGATAATGAAAATAAAATCTGTTGTTCGAACGGGTTAATGGGCGGTTTAAATTGAATGTGCTAATGGGTTATTGGATGGGCTCTTAGGTATTCATGGAAGAGTAAAAATGTCTGTTAGATTTCTATAAAGCACCGAGGACGGTGAAAGTAAAATCTGCTGTTTGGATTGGTTAATGTGCTGTTTAAATTGAATATGCTAATGGGTTGTTGAATGGACTTTTAGGTATCCATCGAAAAGTACAATTGCCTTATTGGTTTCTATTAAAGTACCCAGGATAGTGACAATAAAATCTGTTGTTTGAATGGGTAGTTTGAATTTAATGTGCTAATGGGTTGTTGAATGGGCTTTTAGATATCAATGAAAAAGTACCATTGCATTATTGGTTACTTTTAAAGTACCAAGGAGAGTGAAAATAAAATCTGTTGTTCAAATGGGGATGTTTACAATATTTCATGTGATTCTGTAGCTTTAAATCGCTACGAAATCTGGACAAACACATTGGACAATAGTAACATACCCCACGCCCTTATTGGCTACTTTTAAAGCACCGAGGACAGTGAAAAAAAAAATCTGTTGTTCAAATGGGTTAATGTATTGTTTGAATTGAATGTGCTAATGTGTTGATGAATGGGATTTTTAGGTATCCATGGAAAAGTACCATCTCCTTATTGGTTACTGTTGAAGTATCGAGTTTAGTGAAAATAAAATCTGTTGTTTGAATGGGTTAATGAATTTAATGTGCTAATGGGATGTTTAAAGGGCTTTAACGTATCCGTGAAAGTACTGTAGCCTTATTGATCACTGTTTTAATACTAAGGATAATTAAAATAAAATCTGTTGTTCGAATGGTTTAATGGGCTGTTTAAATTGAATGTGCTAATTAGCTATTGGATGGGCTCTTAAGTGTTCAAGGAGAACTACAATTGCCTTTTAGGCTACTGTTAAAGCACAAAGGATATTGAAAATAAAATCATTTGTTCGGATGGATTATTTTGCTATTTAAATTGAATAGGCTATTGGACTGTTGAATAGCCTTTTAGGTATCCATCGAAAAGTACCATTGCCTTATTGTGTGCTATTAAAGTACCCAGGATAGCGACAATAAAATCTGTTGTTTGAATGGATTGTTTGAATTTAATGTGCTAATGGGTTGTTGAATGGGCTCTTAGGTATCCATGAAAAAGTACCATCGCATTATTGCTTACTGTTAAAGCACCGAGGACAGTGAAAATAAATCTGTTGTTCAAATGGGGACGTTTATAATGTTTCATGTGATCCTGCAGCTTTAAATAGCTACGAAATCTGGACAAACACATTGGACAATAGTAGCATACCCCACGCCCTTATTGGTTACCGTTAAAGCACCGAGGACAGTGAAAATAAAATCTGCTGTTTGAATGGGTTAATGGGTTGTTTGAATTGAATATGCTAATGGGTTTTTGAAAGGGCTTTTAGATATCCATGGAAAAATTACCATTGCCTTTTAGTCACCGTTAAAGGACCGAGAACAATGAAAATTAAATCTGCTGTTTGAATGGGTTAATGGCTTGTCTGAATTGACTAAGCTAATTGGTTGTTCAATAGGCTTTTAGGTATCAATGGAAAAGTAACATTGCCTTTTAGGTTACTTTTAAGACATCGAAGACAGTGAAAATAAAATTTTTTGTTTGAATGGGTTAATGTGTTGTTTGAATTGAATGTGCTATTGGGTTGTTGAATAGGCTTCTGGGTATCCATTGAGAAGTACCATTGCATTATTGGTTACTGTTAAAGTACCGAGGACAGTGAAAATAAAATCTTTTGTTTGAATGAGTTAATGGGCCGTTTGAATTGAAGGTGCTAATGGGTTGTTGAATGGGCTTTTAGGTATCCATGGAAAATTACCAATATATTTTTATTTTGGAGGGATGTCTTGAGAATAAAATCTAAGTATCAGAGTGAATAAATAATTTATCGACATCCTTTGTCAGATACGTCGGATTAAGTATTGACAAAATCTAAGTATCAGAGTGAATAAATCATTTATCAACATCCTTTGTCAGATACATCGGATAAAATTGACAAAATCTAAGTATTAGAGTGAATAAATTCATTAGCAACATCTTTTATTGGATACATCGGATAACATCATCAAAATCTAAGCAACAGAGTGAATAAATTCTTTAACAGCATCATCTGTCGGCTACATAAGATAATATTGACGAAATCTAAGTGTCTTAGTGATTAAATTCTTTATCAACATCTTTTGTAGGCTACAAATAATAAGATGAAGTCTTAGAAATTGATTGATACACAAATAGAAATAGGTTTTTATTTATTTATTTATATTTATTTATGCGGCTGTATCAATGGTACTCTATGCTTGCTTATAGACACTACGCGGCTGTCCCAGTGGTACTCTATGGCGTGTTGTCGACGCTACCTAGTTTATTGTATGCATTAAATCAGTAATTTTCACACATTAAAACGATAAATACCTGCATCATATTTAGAAAAAAAAGTGAAAATGAATTATTCAGAGAAAGTGTGTACACACGATAAAATCATCGTTGCGTTGAATGCTGGTGAGGATCGATATTTGAATTATGAAACAAGCATTAATGGAGATCTTATTTGAAATGTATGTGTGCGTTGTCATGACAGCAAAAAGCTAAATTTCTTTGGACTACCGAAACCATTCTTTATTGCTCATGGTGGATATACAAGAGTGAGACCTCCAGAGATGATAGTCCTAAAAGAGAATGCCAACGTGAAAATAATAGTTGATGAAGGTGGGCATCTTCTTACTAATGGTTCGGGTAACACGTTACCTTTTGATAGATCCTATTGCCATTTTTCTGGTATTACTATTCAAATAAAAACAAAGTGGAAAAGAAAAGCCAACTGCTGCACTAATGTGATAAATAATATCTTGTCTACGTGCCAGAACTGTTACCTTTGTAAACACAATGTGAGAATAGACAGTGAAATCACAAGCAAAATGAAAAAGGCTTTGGCAGAAAATATTACTAATGAACGTAACGAAAAATTGATGAAAAACAAAGTGGAAGTGAATATTATTACTACTATTGATCATATACCCAGTGAACCTAATAATACCAAAGATGAAACGCATATTGAACCTGTAGGTTACATCCCAGTAAAAATTTTGTATGACTCAAAATGAATTAATGATTTTCTACTGGTTACGAAGTAAGAGATAAGAGTAGCTACAGTATCAAGAAAGAACATGACGAATTATTTTATGGAACAGATTCAAAATGTCCGAAGTTGTTCAATTATATTAATAATGTATAATAATGTATGTAACATATTTTTATGTTAATATTCTACATGTTGTTATTTCAATAAAAATATTTTATGCAATACTTTGTTATATTACCATTATTTTGAGGGTACACTAGCATGTCAAATGTTTAGAATGTTTATTAAAAAGTCAGAGATGTAAGAAAAGGAATTTTCAGAGACATAGATGCTACTAGCAGACTTATAACACCATTAATTGTTGACAGAGTGTCAAAAATTAATAAAAAAAAGAACTTTTGCATAGAACAAATTCAACTACATAGGTATTACTTAGCATCAAAAGAATCTTACAACATTTTACAGAATCGAGAGACTACTTTTGCAATCTTCACACTTATAGCTATAGATGGTAACACAGTCACTCAGACACACGGCTATAGTGTGAGAGACTTGCAAAAACAGAATTGAGAGACTACTGTAGCCATCTTCACATCTATAGCTATAGATGGCAGGACAGTCACTCAGACACATGGATATATTGTGTGAGACATGCAAAAAACTAAGTGACAAAAGATCGATATTTGAACTATGAAACAAGCATTAATGGAGATCTTATTGGAAATGTATGTGTGCGTTGTCATGACAGCAAAAAGCTAAATTTCTTTGGACTACCGAAACCATTCAACATTGCTCATGGTGGATATGCAAGAGTGAGAGCTCCAGAGATGATAGTCCTAAAAGAGAATGCCAACGTGAAAACAATAGTTGATGAAGGTGGGCGTCTTCTTGCTAATGGTTCGGGTAACACGTTACCTGTTGATAGATCCTATTGCCATTGTTCTGGTATTACTATTCAAATGAAAGCAAAGAGGAAAAGAAAAGCCAACTGCTGCACTAATGTAATAAATCATATCATGTCTACGTGTCAGAACTGTTACCTGTGTAAACACAATGTGAGAATAGACAGTGAAATCGCTAGCAAAATAACAAGGACATTTGCAGACAATATCACTAATGAATATAAAGATAAATTGATGGAAAATAAGGCGCAAGTGAAAATTATTACTACTATTGATCATATACCCAATGAACCTAATAATAGAAAAGGTGAAACGCATATTGAATCTGTAGGTGACATCCCACTAAAAATTGTGTATAACTCAAAATGGAATAATGATTATTCTACTGGGGACAGTGAAAATAAAATCTCTTGTTTAAATGGGTTAATTTGTTGTTTGAATTAAATGTGTTAATGGGATGCTTAAAGGGCTTTTAGGTATCCATGGAAAAGTACCATTGCCTTATTGGTTACTGTTAAAGTACCGAGGACAATGAGAATAAATTCTGTTGTTTGAATGGGTTAATGTGTTGTTTGAATTGAATGTGCTAATTGGTTGTTGAATGGGCTTTTTAGGTATCCATGGAAAAGTACCATCGCCTTATTGGCTACTGTTAAAGTACCGAGGATAGTGAAAATAAAATATGTTGTTTGAATGGGTTAAGGGGCTGTTTGAGGTGCTAATCGGTTGTTGAAGGGGGTCTTAGGCATCCATGGAAAAGTACCATTGTCATATTGGCTACTTTTAAAGTACCGAGGACATTGAAAATAAAATATGTTGTTTGAATGGGTTAATTGGCTGTTTGAATTTAATGTGCTAATGGGTTGATGAATGGGCTTTTAGTTATCCATGGAAAAGTAACAATGCCTTTTAGGTTACTGTTAAAGCACCAAGGACATTGAAAATAAAATCTGTTGTTTGAATGGGTTAATGTGTTGTTTGAATTGAATGTGCTAATGGATTTTTGAATGGGCTTTTAGGAATCCAAGGAAAACTACCATCGCCTTATTGGTTACTGTTAGCGAGTACCGAGGATATTGAGTACCGAGTACCGAGGATATTGAAATAAAATATAAGTACCGAGGATATTGAAAATAAAATATATAGTTTGAATGGGCTAATGGGCTGTTTGAGGTGCTAATTGGTTGTTGAATGGGCTATTAGGTATCCATGGAAAAGTAAAAATGCCTTTTAGGTTACTCTTAAAGCACCAAGGACATTGAAAATAAAATCTGTTGTTTGAATGGGTTAATGTGTTGTTTGAATTGACTGTGCCAATGGATTGTTGAATGGGCTTTTAGGAATCCATGGAAAAGTACCATCGCCTTATTGGTTACTGTTAGAGTACCAAGGATTGTCTGTTGTTTGAATGGGTTGTTTGAATTTAATGTGCTAATGAGATATTGAATGGGCTTTTAGGTATTCATAGAAAAGTACCATCGCATTATTGGTTACTGCTAAAGCACCGAGGACAGTGAAAAAAATCTGTTATTCAAATGGGTTAATGTGTTGTTTGAATTGACTGAGCTAATGGGTTGATGAATGGGATTTTTAGGTATCCATGGAAAAGTACCATCTCCTTATTGGTTACTATTAAAGTACTGAGGATAATGAAAATAAAATCTGTTGTTTGAAAGGTTTAATGAATTTAATGTTCTAATGGGTTGAGTAAGCTTTTAGGTATCCATGGAAAAGTACCATCGCAGTATTGATTACTTTTAAAGGATCGAGGACAGTGAAAATAAAATATGTTGTTCGAATGGGTGAATGGGCTGTTTAAATTGAATGTGCTAATGGGTTGTTGAATGGGCTTTTAGGTATCCATGGAAAATTAACATTGCCTTTTAGGTTACTGTTAAAGCACCGTTGAAATAAAATGAAAATAAAATCTGTTTGAATTGGTTAATGTGTTGTTTTAATTGAATGTGCTAATGGGTTGTTGAATGGGCTTTTAGGTATCCATGGAAAAGAACCATCGCCTTATTGGATACTGTTAAAGTACTAAGGATAGCGAAAATAAAATCTGTTGTTTGAATGGACTGTTTGAATTTAATATGCTAATGGGTTGTTGAATGGGCATTTAGATATCCATGGAAAAGTAACACTGCCTTTTAGGTTACTGTTAAAGCATAGAGGACAGTGAAAATAAAATCTGCTGTTTGAATGGGTTAATGGGTTTTTTGAATTGAATGTGCTAATTGGTTGTTCAAAGGGCTTTTAAGTATCCATGGAGAAGTAACATTGCCTTTTAGGTTACCGTTAAAGGACCGAGGACAGTGAAAATAAAATTAATTGTTTGAATTGGTTAATGTGTTGTTTGAATTGAATGTGATAATTGGTTGTTGAATGGGCGTTTTAGGTATCCATGGAAAAGTACCATTGCCTTATTGGTAACTGTTAAAGTACCTAGGATAGTGAAAATAAAATCAATTGTTTGAATGGGTTAATGGCCTGTTTGAATTCAATTTGCTAATTATTTGTTCGATAAGCTTTTTAGGTATCCATGGAAAAGTAACATTGCCTTTTAGGTTACTTTTAAGGCACCGAGGACAGTGAAAATAAATCTGTTGCTTAAATGGGTTAATGTGTTGTTTGAATTGAATGTGCTAATGGATTTTTGAATGGGCTCTTTAGGTATCCATGGAAAAGTACCATCGCCTTATTGGCTACTGTTAAAGTACCAAGGATTGTCTGTTGTTTGAATGGGTTGTTTGAATTTAATGTGCTAATGAGTTGTTGAATGGGCTTTTAGGTATCCATGGAAAAGCACCATCGCATGATTGGTTACTGTTAAAGCACCGAGGACAGTGAAAATAAAATCTGTTGTTCAAATGGGTTAATGTGTTGTTTGAATTGAATGTGCTAATGTGTTGTTGAATGAGCTTTTTAGGTATCCATGGAAAAGTACCATCTCCTTATTGGTTACTGTTAAAGTACTGAGGATAATGAAAATAAAATCTGTTGTTTGAATGGGTTAATGAATTTAATATTCTAATGGGTTGTTGAATAAGCATTTAGGTATCCATGGAAAAGTACCATCGCCGTATTGGTTACTGTTAAAACACCAAGGATAGTGAGAATAAAATCTGTTGTGCGAACGGGTTAATGGGCTGTTTGAACTGAATTTGCTAATTATTTGTTCGATGGGCTTTTTAGGTGTCCATGGAAAACTACCATTGCCTTTTAGGTTACTGTTAAAGCACCGTTGAAATAAAGTGAAAATAAAATCTGTTTGAATGGACTATTGAACTGCTTGAACTGACTGTTTTAATGGACTGTGGTATGGGCTTTTATGTGTTCTTAGGAAAGTACCATTGCATTATAGGTTCCTGCAAAGGCACTGATAATAGTCATATTGAATTATGTTGTTCGAGTGGACAGTTTGAATTTAATGTGCTAATGTGCTGTTGAATGGGCAGTTAGATATCCATAAAAAAGTAACATCGCATTTTTGCTCACTGCTAAAGCACCAAGGACAGTGAAAATAAAATCTGTTGTTCAAACAGGGACGTTTACAATGTTTCATGTGATTCTGTAGCTTTAAATCGCTACGAAATCTGGACAAACACATTGGACAATAGTAACATACTACATGGCCTTATTGGTTGCTGTTATAGCACCGAGGACATTGAGAATGAAGTCTGTTGTTTGAATGGGTTAATGGGCTGTTTGAATTGAATATGCTAATAGGTTGTTGAATGGGCTTTTAGGTATCCAGGAAAAATTAACATTGCCTTTTAGGTAACTGTTAAAGGACCGAGAACAGTGAAAATAAAATTTGATGTTATAATGGGTTAATGTGTTGTTTGAATTGAATGTGCTAATGGGTTGTTGAATGGGCTTTTAGGTATCCATTGAAAAGTAACATTGCCTTATTGGTTACTGTTAACGTAACGAGGACAGTGAAAATAAGATCTATTGTTTGAATTGAATGGGTTGTTTGAATTGAATGTGCTAATGGGTTGTTGAATTGACTTTTAGGTATCCATGGAAAAGTGCCAATATATTTTTATTTTGGTTGGATGTCTTGAGAATAAAATCTAAGTATCAGAGTGAATAAATCTTTATCGACATCCTTTGTCAGATACGTCGGATAAAGTTGACAAAATCTAAGTATCAGAGTGAATAAATCATTTTTCAACATCTTTTGTCAGATACGTCAGATAAAATTGACAAAATTTAAGTATTAGAGTGAATAAATTCATTATCAACATCTTTTACTGGATACATCGGATAACATCATCAAAATCTAAGTAACAGAGTGAATAAATTCTTTAACAACATCATTTGTCAGCTACATAGGATAGCATTGACAAAATCTAAGTATCAGAGTGATTAAATTCTTTATCAACATCTTTTGTAGGCTACAAATAATAGAATGGAGTCTGAGAAATTGATCGATACACAAATAGAAATATGTTTTTATTTATTTATTTATATTTATTTATGCGGCTGTATCAATGATACTTTATGGTTGCTCTAAGGCACTATGCGGCTGTCCCAGTGGTACTCTATGGCAGGTTGTCGACACTACCTAGTTTAATGTATCTATTAAATCAGTAATTTTCATACATTGGCAGGATAAACACCTGCATCATATTTGGAAAAAAAGTGAAAATGAATTATTCAAAGAAACTGTGTACACACGATAAAATCATCGTTGCGTTGAATGCTGACAAAGATCAATATTTGAACTATGAAACAAGCATTAATGGAGATCTTATTGGAAATGTATGTGTGTGTTGTCATGAAATCGAAAAGCTAAATTTATTTGGACTACCGAAACCATTCAACATTGCTGTTTGTTCATTTGCGAGAAGGAAAGCTCCAGAAATGATAATGCTCAAAGAGAATGCCAGCATAAAATTTAAAAGTTGACGATGAAGGATATCTTCCGGCTAATGGTTTGGGTAACACGTTACCTGTTGATAGATCCTATTGCCATCGTTCTGGGATTACAATTCAAATGAAAGCAAAGGGGAAAAGAAAACCCAACTGCTGCACTAATGTAATAAATCATATCATGTCTACGTGCCAGAACTGTTACCTGTGTAAACACAATTTGAGAATAGACAGTGAAATCGCTAGCAAAATAAAAAGAACATTGGCAGACAGTATCACTAACGAATATAAACATAAATTGATGGAAAATAAGGCGCAAGTGAATATTATTACTACTATTGATCATACAATCAATGAACCTAATAATACAGAAGATGAAACGCATATTAAACCTGTAGGCGACATCCCAGTAAAAATTGTGTATGGCTCAAAATGGAATAATGATTATTCTACTGGTTACGAAGTAAGAGAAGAGAGTAGCTACAGTATCAAGAGAGGACATGATAAATTATTTTATGGAATAGATTTAAAATTTCCAAATTTGTTCAATGATATTAATAATGAATAATAATTTATGTAACATGTTTTTATGTAAATATTCTACATCTTGTTATTTCAAGAAAAATATTTTATGCCTTACTTTGTTATATTACAATTATTTTTAGGGTAAGCTAGCAAGTCAAACGTGAAGAAGGTTTATTAAAAAGTCAGAGATGTAAGAAAAGGAATTTTCAGAGACATATATACTACTAGCAAACTCATAACACCATTAATTGCTGTGATTAATTTTGTCAATATTATCCTATGTAGCCGACAAATGATTTTGTTAAGGAATTCATTCACTCTGTTACTTAGATTTTGATGGTGTTACCCGATGTATCCAATAAAAGATATTGCTAATGAATTTATTCACTCTGATAGTTAAATTTTGGCAATTTTATCTGACGTATTTGACCAAGGATGTTGATAAATGATTTATTCACTTTGATACTAAGATTTTTTTCAATTTTATCCGATGTATCTGACAAAGGATGTCGATAAAGGATTTATTCACTCTAATACTTAATTTTATTCACAAGACATCCCTCTAAAATAAAAATATATTGGTACCTTTCCATGGATACCTAAAAGCCCAATCCACAACCCATTAGCACATACAATTCAAGCAGCCCATTAACCGATTCAAACAATAGATTTTATTTTCACTGTCCTCGTTACGTTAACAGTAACCAATAAGGCAATGGTACTTTTCAATGGATACCTGAAAGCCTATTCAACAACCCAATAGCACATTCAATTCAAACAACACATTAACCCATTAAAACAACAAAGATTATTTTCACTGTTCTCGGTGTTTTAACAGTTACCTAAAAGGCATTTATACTTTTCCATGGATACCTAAAAGCCCATTCAACAACCCATTAGCACAATCAATTTAAACAGCCCATTAATCCATTCAAACAACAGATTTCTTTTTCATTGTCCTCTGTGCTTTTAACAGTAACCTAAAAGGCAATGTTACTTTCCCATGGATACCTAAAAGCCCATTCAAAAACCCATTAGCCCATTCATTTAAAACAGCCCATTAACCCATTCGAACAACAGATTTCATTTTCACTGTGTTCGTTGCTTTAACAGTAGCCAATAAGGGCGTGGGGTATGTTACTATTGTCCAATGTGTTTGTCCAGATTTCGTAGCGATTTAAAGCTACAGAATCACATGAAATATTGTAAACATCCCCATTTGAACAACATATTTTATTTTCACTGTCCTTGGTGCTTTAACAGTAAGCAATAATGCGATGGTACTTTTCCATTGATATCTAAAAGCTCATTCAACAACCAATTAGCACATTCAGTTTAAACAACACATTAATCTATCCAAACAGCAGATTTTACTTTCACCGTCCTCGGTGTTTTAACAGAAACCTAGCAGGCAATGTTACTTTTCCATGGATACCTAAAATCCCATTCGACAATCCCATCAGCAAATTCAACTCAAACTGCTCATTAACCCGTTCACACAAAAAATTTTATTCTAATTATCCTTGGTGTTATAACAGTAACCAAAACGTTCATGGTGCTTTTCGATGGATACCTAAATGCCCATTCAACAACCCATTAACACATTAAATTCATTAACCCATTCAAACAGCAAACTTTATTTTAACTATCCTCGGTAATTTAACAGTAACAAATAAGGCGATGTTACTGTTCTATGGATAGCTAAAAGCCCATTCAACAACCCATTAGCACATTATAGTTCAAACAGCCCGTTAACCCATTCAAACAACAGATTTTATTTTCACTGTCCTCGGTGCTTTAACAGTAACAGAAAAGACAATGTTACTGTTCCATGGATAGCTAAAAGGCCATTCAACAACCGATTAGCACATTATAGTTCAAACAGCCAATTAACCCATTCAAACAACAGATTTTATTTTCACTGTCCTCGGTACTTTAAAAGTAACCTAAAAGACAATGACACTTTTCCATGAATATCTTAAATTCTATTCAACGACCCACTAGCATATTAAGTTCAAACAGCCAACTAACCCATTCAAACAACAGATTTTATTTTCACTGTCCTCGGTACTTTAACAGTAACCAATAAGGCGATGGTACTTTCCCTTGGATACCTAAAAGCCCATTCAACAACCCATTAGCATCTCAAACAGCCCATTCATCAATTCAAATATCAGGTTACATTATGACTGTTTTTAGACCTTCTGAAGTAACCAATAATGAGATGGTACTTTCAAATGAACACCTAAAAAGCTCATTCAAAAGTCCTCTAGCAAAGTCAATTCGATAAGCACAATAATCCCTTTAAGCAGCATAATTTATTCTCACTGTCCTCGATATCTTAACGGTAACCTAAAAGGCAATGTTACTTTTCCATGGATACCTAAAAGCCCATTCAATTACCCATTAGCTTATTAAATTCAAACGGCTCATTAATCCATTCAAAAAACATATTTTATTCTCAATATCGTTGGTACTTTAACAATAGCCAGTAAGTTGATGGTACTTTTCCATGGATACCTAAAAGCCCATTCAACAGCCCATTAGCACATTCAATTCAAACTGCCCATTAAACCCATTGGAACAACAGATTTTATTCTCACTGTCCTCGATGCTTTAACAATACCCAATAAGGCGATTGTACTTTTTCATGGATACCTAAAAAGGCCATTCAACAAACCATTAGCACATTAAATTCAAACAACCCATTCAAACAACAAATTTTATTTTCACTATCGTCAGTATTTTAACAGTATTTTAACGGCGATGGTACTTTTCAATGAATATCTAAAAGCCCATTCAACAACCAATTAGTACATTTATTCTAAACAACCAATTAGCCCAATTAGAATACTTAATTGATGTTCACTGTCCACAGTGTTTTAAAGGCAGCCGACAAGCGATGTTAGTTTTCCTTGGATACCTAAAAGCCCATTCAAAAGCCCCTTAGCACATTAAATTCAAAAGCCCATTAACCCATTCAAACAACAGATTAATTTTCACTGTCCTCGGTGCTTTAACAGTAACCAATAAGGTGATGGTACTTTTCCATGGATACCTAAATACCCATTCAATAACCAATAAGTCTACCTTCAAATTATTTTACGCAGAATGATTAAATGTACCAAGGACAGGGAAATTAAAATATGATTGTTTGAACCGGTTAAGTAGAAACCACCACAAAATAATAACGGAAAGAAACCGATTTAATACTCTCCATAGATAGATAGCCAAGTTTCATCTCATTACGCTAAGCCTCACCCTATAGCCTCCTTATTACCTCAACCATTATGGGAGTAGACATTCACGCAAATATACCTTTAGTAAGCAATTCTAAAACGTTATTACACCTAAGATTTTAGCTCTGAAAACCTCTTTAACTACTTTGATCTTTTTAATATCCCTAACCTGACTTCTTAATATCATATTACAACATGCCTTACCTTTTTTTTGTTCCCACTTTCAATATGGCTACTAAATAAATTTCGTTTCGCCTTAAACCTTCACCTGAAATGTCAAGTAATTTCTGAAGGTTCCTTTGTGTATCGGCAACCATGCACTGATGTATTTAAAATTCCCAGGGAATACTATTAAATGTGATAAATTCTAGAAGAAACAATTTATTGCTCACCCTATAGGAAACCTTAATATGCGATTTATCGTAACACGTTCCAAGCACTATCGATTTTTTAGATCTTGGTTCTTACATGAATTCTTAAAAACTATAGGTCTGACGTCACTCCCCTCTGTATTTAATACACTTACTTGTGTAGATCAAGCCTAGAATTTCTTAGAAAGTGGTCTGACGTCATTCCTGTTCGGATTCAATACACTTAGAAACATCTCTGATTGGCCCAGATATGGGTGTTGCCTTGATCGCTTAGAAACTTTACCCTTATCCCTACTAACGATATGGATCGGTGAATACTTTGGAAATGCCAAGGAAGCTAGGCGGGGGAGTCGGGAATATATGAGTCGGAAGCCAGGGTGGCACCCGGAGTTGCAAATTTTCTGTACCCTCTTCCAGTATTTTGCAATTTGGGGTGTGTCACCACGCTTCTTATGGGTTAACAGTCCTTGATGACGAGTCGTTTAGCACCCAGAAGAGTATTAAGAGTAGTAAAGCCGGGTTTATTTCTCAATTTTGTTTTGTTTAAATTGACAACTGAAAAGTCCCTCTCAACACAAGTGGAAGAACGTGGTAGGATAAGAATTTTTATCAAAACTTCACCCAAGAATGAAAAACTTTTGACTTAAGGACTATCACATCATTCTAGTAATTTAAACAAGAAATGACTCGGTTCAGAATCTGCATATTTCTTTAGACCAGTGCAAAATGGCATCCTTTTCCATTCTTTGGCATTGTTTTCCACATCAGCCTCCTTTGCCAAATTTGAAAACTGGACAAATAGTGGACCAATGCTCAAGTTTGAGTGCTCGAGAGACATAGTTATCTATACCCTTGTAAGGAAAGCGTGAAAACGGGAAGACTAAATTTTCAAGTTATTCATGTTTCCATATTGATTATGTTTGTTTTGCTGTATACGTATCTAATATGTTGCGTCTTAAATCTGGATAAAAAGAAAGGTTTAGCTTAAGTCTAAAACAAATATCTCTTTATTTTGTTTATCTTGATTATGCTAAATGAAACTACAATTTTATTTGTCGTTTTCTTTATAGTATCCTGAATTACATCAAAATCTATGACAAATTGAAAACAATCTAAGGCGCGATTTGGCAAAACTTCAGCAAATAGGGTTTTGTTTAATAGGGATTTTGCTTAATTTCTCCACGTTCTTGGGGAGTTTTGTTTGAAAGGTTGAATGAAGTTCAGTTTTATGGTTTATTTTCATTTTACTTGCACGAGCAGAAAGTGCCATTAAAAACCGATCGAGTAAAAAAAAGGCCAGTGGGTATACTATTGGAGCAACTACAAAAAGTCACATAAATATTAGGTGATGATACAACAGCCCTTAGTCATCAATGACTCAACCTCCAAAGGCCTAATACCCCTCACCCCAACTTTTTAACCCACCCCACCCAACTTTTAGCCCCCATTCCCCCCTCCACCAACAAACTTTTTACCCCCACCAAGTTTTATCACCCCTCAATCCCTCCCCCCAATTTTTATCCCTTCCCCAGCTTTTTACCCCCCCCCTCATTTATTTGCTATTTTGAACTTTTTTTTTATTATTTAAAATGGACGTTTTCTTATCTTTTTTTACATGTCTTAAAATGAAATGGAATATACTTAAATAAAAAAAATCACATTTAGTATTTTCGAAATACAAAATGAGAACGATATAGATATGTTAGTCGTGATATTTACTATTAGAAAAATAATGTTTGTAGTAACACTTTTCTTCTTTTACTTAGAATTTTTTTTTTTACTTGGAAAATTTTTCAACTTTTTTTATTTATGCGGTTGTATCAATGGTACTCTATGACTGGTCATCGACAGTGCCGAAAATAGAATTTTAATGTCATTGAAATAAAAGAAATAAAAAACTAAGCAAAAAAAGGAAAAAAATAATAATAAAAATGCCATTACAAATATTGCAACAATATCATTACATTTTAGGCGATGATACGACAACCCGTAGTCATCAATGACTCAACCTCCAAAGGCCACAATGCCCCTACCCCTCCCGATTTTTTACTCCCCCCCAACCCCCTCTATTTTTTATACTTTTTGTAAGTAAATTGTTTTTTACTTTTATTTTTTATTTTTTTATATTTATTTGACATAGAAGTTTTTTGACGATGCCCGTAGTGGGTACACTAATGGAGCTACTAGAAAAAATCGTATATGTTGTAGGCGGTGATACGACAGCCCGTAGCCATCAATGACTCAACCTCCAAAGTTCCTAATACCCCTCCCCATTAAAACGTTTTACCCCCCCCCCACATTTTTCACTTTTTTAAGTCTAATGTATTTTGAGCCTTCATTTTTATTTTTTATACTTGATTAACATAGAAGTTTTTTGACGATGCCAATAGTGGGTATACTAATCAAGCTACTACAAAAAGTCATATGCATTTAAGGCGATGATACGACAGCCCTTAGCTATTAAGGAGTCAACCTCCAAAGGCCCCAAACCCCTCCCCCAAACTTTTTACCCCCTTCCCATCTTTTAACCCCCCCCCCCATTTCACCCTGACTTTTACCCCACCCCCACCCCCAAATTTTTACCCTCAAACATTTTATAATAATAAAAATGTCATTACGAATATTGTTCTTCTAGAATGAAAAATCACGAGTATCATGTGTATACCATTTTGTATTTTAAGTATGTCACAAGTGAATTTCTATGGCACTTAGAATTTTTGGATGGGTGAACATAGTTTTTGGATATTCTTTTATTCTTTTATCTATTCGATTAGTCCTTTTTCGTATATTGGAAGGATAAACACTTGCATCATATTTTTTAAAAAGTGAAGATGAAATAGTCGAAGAAATTGTGTGCACATTATAAGTTTGTCGTTGCATTGAACGTTGACAAAGAAAAATCTTTGAACTATGAAACAATTAGTAGTGGTAACACTATTGGAAATGTGTGCGTGCGTTGTCATTACAGTGTGAGATTAGGTTTCTTTGGACTACCGAAACAATTCATCATCGCTGATTGTGGATTTTCAAGAGTAAAATATCCAGAGATGATACCGCTCAAAGAGAATGCCAACATAACAATGATAGTTGATGAAGAGCGGCAACTTCTTGCTTATTGTTCTGGTAATACGTTACCTGTTGATAAATCATATGATCCTCTTTTGGGTATAAGTATTCAACGGAAGGTAAAAAGAAGACAGGCATACTCTTCTAGCAACATAAAAAACCATATCTTGTCTACGTGTCAGAACTGTTACCTGTATAAAAATAATGTGATAATAAACATTGAAATCGCCGGTAAAATAAAAAGGGCAACTGCATACAATATAACAGGAGTATAAAGATTAATTGATGGAAAATAAAGTGTACGTGAACATTAATACTACCATTGATCCTGTACCAACAGATAGAGTCAATGAGCCAAATAATACCAAAGATGAAACACATATTGAACCTGTAGCTGACATGACAGTAAAAATTGTAAATGACTCAAAATGGATTAACGACTATTCTACTGGCTACGAATTAAGAGAAGAGAGACACACGGGTAAAGTGAGAGAGACATGCAAAAATTAGGTTTATTTAAGCTCACTTAGTGGGGCGCTAAGTAAGCTTAAATAAACCTAATGTTTTTGCATGTCTCCCTCACTATACCCGTGTGTCTGAGCGAGTATGCTGCCATCTATGACTATAGGTATAAAGATGGCAGCAGTTGAGGTAGTGAAAAGGTTTCGCCATCTATATAAAAATAAGTTTTTTCATCTCTTGGATGTGTCTTATGTTCAATCATACCTAAAAACAAGACTTAGAATATTTTTGTAGTGTTGTGTCGTGTTTACCTTGTAATTGTTATATTAATTATCATTCTTAAATGCTGTTGATGTTTCAAAGTTCATTTTGGAATTTTTTGTTTAGATGTAAGACTTGGAATATTTTTTTAGCGTTGTGTTGTGGTTTACCCTGTCACTGTTAAGTTCTGTTGATGTTTCAAAGTTCATTTTACAATTTTTTTCGTTGAGATTGAAGACTTGGAATATTTTTGTCGCGTCGTGTCGTGGTTTACCCTGTCACTGGTAAATTCTGTTGATGTTTCAAAGTTCATTGTGGAATTTTTGTCGTTGAAAGGTAAGTGTGGTAAAGTGAGTTTAAGGTTGTAGAGTGAGGTAGTAGTTGATACCTTCTTAACTCCCTCTATAGGGGAGATAAAAAAAGGTCCTAAGGTAAATAAACTTTGGTAGCGTGCCTTACGCTATGACCTGACTAATGGGGCGTACCAGCTGGGAGTATTCGAGGGACTAAAACAAGATTGTGGAGAGGTGGGCTATAACAGAACACTTTTATTCATCCAACACACAACGATGCAGGGTCTGATAATATAAGCCGCTGTGACTGGTAGTCCCAGGGAATCAAAAATTATACAAATACTATGGTAAGATATAATATAACAAGACACTTGAACACCTACGATATTTGACATGTAATCTAAGGTGTTTCTAAGATAAACGGACCAGAGGTCAGTCCGACATAAAATTTGTATCTGGCCCGTTCCCATCAAATGTATCTTTTTTACTTTGCATCAACCACATCTTATCGAGCCCATTGACGCACATAGCAAGGAAGTGGTGATTTCTCAATTTCTTATTCATAATGCACATATCAGGATGTGTTCCTTGTCTTAATAAAAAGTGGTATTTCGAAACTTTGTATTTGTGTCTTATTGTTTTTACTAAATCCCAATTTTGACTTAATTAGACAGTGTCACCACAATGCTTCCCCCTTGATAAGAGTTGTCCCAACTCTAAATATTTTACTTTTAAAACAACAAATTTTAGGTATTTTGTACACGCTACTTATACTGCCATTTTTGGGTCATTCTGTACATATGGCTTCAGTGGCTTTCTGTAGGGTCATGTTTATGGCCAAGTATTATGTCATGTCCTTTCTTCCAAGGATATCAATTTTAGGACTTTATCCTTGTCATTCTCTGTTCTCTCTTTTTTTTGTCTTTAAGACTATAAAATTCTCTTTTCACCTTCATTCTAATATGCATCTTCTCTTTTAGTTTGACCCACAGTGGCTTATGCATTAAATTAGTGTTTTTGCTTAAATTAAATTTAAAGTTATATTTGAATCTATTTGATTAGTTTGAGTTTAAATTTAATTCCCATTAATCATTTAATTTATCTGGGTAATGTGGTTTATTTAACATTTATCTTCCGGGACTAGAAATGGCTTGGGTAAATTATACGTAACAGTTTTGTTTTTTAAACTTTCAGATATTTTTCCAACACAAAGCATTTTTAAATATTCTTCCAATGATATAAAGCCATTTAGGCTACGTAGCACTTTCTTAGATATTTTATAGGCCTAATTTAAGTTTTTGATTTTATCTCACTCGATGATGAATCAGTAGCAAAGTTCTTTAATACAGCATGCAGTTCCCAAAATATTCGTTGACCAGTTATGGTTCGTTTTCTGATGGTGTGAGCTGTTGGTATCAGGGTACAATTGAACTGGCTTTGAAATTTTCTACTTTCCAAAAATGCGTCAAATAATTGATTCAAAAATGTATCCGAAATGATGTTACGAAAACTTTGATTTCCAAAAAAAACAAAGCCTGTATCTAAAATAAATATTCACATTAGAATACAAATAAAGCATAAAGTGCTACATATATAGTAAACAAACAAAAAACTCCATTTTGTATATATAACTGCATTCTTTTTTATTAAGTGAGAGGTTAATTACTTTTAATTACTATTGTCTCTTTTTACTTTAAACATAATATGCCGCTTAAACAGAAACATTATGTTTTTTGCCACCAATTTGTTGCATCATCCTTTTTCAAACCTAATTTAGACATATTTTTCCAACACAAAGCTTTGTTGAATATTCTTTCAATGATATAAAGCCATTTAGGCTACGTAGCACTTTCTTAGATATTTTATAGGCCTAATTTAAGTTCTGATTTTATCTCGGTCGATGATGAATTGATAGAAAAGTTCTTTAATACTGCATACAGGTCCCAAAATATTAGTTGACCAGTTATGGTTCGGTTTCTGATGGGGTGAGCTATTGGTATCAGGGTACAATTGAACTAGCTTTGACATTTTCTACTTCCTAAAAATGCGTCAAAAAATTTATTGAAAAATGGATCCGAAAAGATGTTACGAAAAATTTTGTTTCCAAAAAAAACTAAGGCTGTATCTAAAATAAATATTCACATTAAAATACAAAAAAGCATAAAGTGCTACATATATAGTAAACAAACAAAAAACTCAATTTTGTATATATAACTGCATTCTTTTTTATTAAGTGAGAGGTTAATTACTTTTAATTACTATTGTCTCTTTTTACTTTAAACATAATATGCCGCTTAAACAGAAACATTATGTTTGTTTGCTACCAATTTGCTGCATCATTCTTTTCAAACTTAATTTAGACTTATTTATTACTTAACGAATTATTATACAGTAAGAAAAATAATTATACGTTTACTAGAAGTCACAAAGCTTAGGAATAACATTAAACCACTAGTTAAAACTTAAAGTTACTTCTAAAAATAAAAACGCGCTATATACACGAGCATTGTGTAATAAACTTACACAAGCATTGTGAAGTCACAAAACTTACAGATAGTACATTATAGATAGAACATAATAGATAGAACATTATATCACAAAACTTATAGATAGAACAAGATAGAAAATTCACCCAAAAAAACAAAAAAATGGTTAAATTTTCTAAAAGTTACTTTAAAACACGATATGGTAATAAAAAACACAAGAAGCCATAATTTTTTTCATGTAGGTTCCTCACAAAGCAGAACTTTTTTCATAACTTTTTTTTTCAAAAACAAAACACTCAAAATACCAATATATTTATATTTTATACTGACATAAGTTATGTTGATACATAACTTATTTGTTTACAAAAAAACAATAATTATGTAACCTTACAATTTATTTATTCACCGCAACATTTATTCTTGGTACCAATTTTAAATAAATCCAATCAGACGTATAATCTGATAATTCTCTAAGTGGAACTCCCACATCAAAATCTATTGTTTCTTCTTTCTCTTATACACCTAAACACAAGACTTTTTCCGGAGAGCAGTTTAATTACAGCTTTTAGGGGCTATTCACTCTTTTTGTAACATGATTTTACAAAGGTAAATATTGTATCCGCTATTTATATATGAAGGAAAATTGACCCTAACAAAAAGTTTTATACCTTATCACAGAAAACTGTGATTTTCTTTACCACAGCTGGTGGCAGTTGGAAAAACTGGGTCGAGAGGACTGAATAGAAATTATATATTGGAACAAAAATGGCTTCACCAGATGAAAAATGGCTTCCCTATCAGCGGTGCTTGAAATTGCCAAAATTATACCAGAATACGCGGGAATTTTTTATGTCGATGAGTTTATCGAAAAATTGTAAATTTTCGACAAATTAACGGAGTCGTTTGACGATATGATTAAAGAGCAATTTATTGCAGCAAGATTAAGGGGAAGCGCCCTTAGACACTGACACTTAAGGAAAAAGAGCCCAAGTACATTAAACTCTAATTGAATCTTTTTAAAACAAGGTTTATACAAACGAGTGTTTCCGAGAGGCTAAGAACAGAGGTAGTGACATCCAGTGCCTCAAATAGTATTAGGAAATATAAAGACAAAATTTTTCAGTGTGTATGCTTACAGTTAGGGAAAGGCGGAAGTGACGAGACGATACAGAAAGTACGATTGCATACTTTCACGCAAGGGTTACTAAAAGAGCTATTAAGACTAATATTATCAAAGAAACCAGAAAATCTAGAGCAGGCCATAATCTTTGTAGAAACAGAGGTAAAAATTGATGAGGCCATGAAAAAGTTTGATCAGATGTCACTAAATAGCACAGGAAACCAAGAAAACGTACAATATGGAAGGGCGGAAATGTGGGTGAGCTTTGAGGAGCCAAATCGTGAACAAAAAAGGCGCGACGGAGGCCAAGGTTTGCCGTCTAGGGAATTAATCGACAGATCCTACAACCTTGAGTCGTTAGTAGCTAGTAACTATAGAAAATATGGGCACCCACCGCCATCAAAGACAGATAGTTGGAGAAACAGCAATAATATATCAAGAATATATAGAAGTAATTATACACCACGTGGAAACCAGGAAACCAACGAACAATTTAAGAGATGGTTTAATTTCTATTATTTTGGCAAGCCTAATCACTATGCTGCAGAGTGCTGGCATAGAATACACAAAGTAGGTCCGACGTACAAGACAAGACAACAGTTCAGGACAAAGGAGGGGGCAGAAATTTAAGAAGGCAGGGAACAAATAAGACTTGGCAAACACCAAATAATATTCCTGAATTTAGGCCTAGAAGTCAAATGTAAAACAACGCTCAAGGTCAAAATAGCAACGCTGAAGTAAACTGGGAAACCCCCGAAACCTTTTGGTCAAACAGTGGGCATTTAAACGGAAAAACCAGCCTGTAAGATTCGACAGAGTTGAACCATAACAAAAATCCCTTTATAATTTAGAATGTTGTGATACAGAAACAAGTAATATTAATCTACCGATTTTGCGTTGTTTTAAAATTGAGTGTTTCCAAAATTTAATGTGTTAACTGGATAGGGGTGCGTCAAAATCCTTAATTCGAGAGGGAGTTTTTAAGGGGTTTCCTCCTATTGTAAAAAATCCAGTCAGCAGATTCTAGAATACCCTAACATCAGTAAAAGGTCACAAGGTCACAATTTTGGAGGTATGTCCATTAAAATTTCGCAGAGGATATAAAGAAAAAACAGTAACGGTGATAATATGCAAAACAGTTACCATTCCCTTCTATTCTAGAAGTAGATGCTATAAGAAAATCTGGGATCGTTTGGGAACCCCTAACTGATAAAATAACCATAATCCAGCCAAACGAAACTAATAGGCAAGTTTGCGTAACAACACGCCCATTTATTTCCCAAAGTTATCTGATCAAAATTTTTAGATATCAATTTTGTTCAGTATTGTTGAAAGATCAAATAACTGTGTTTTTAGGAGTAAAATGACCACCCACAGTCTGTGTGGAGATGTCTGTAAGTTATGAAATTTGTCTAATGTTTACGTGTAGTATTTGTTATTAGGAAATATACAAATATTTTTCGGGAGGATTTTGTGATTGGGGGGATTTTGATTGGGAGAGTTTTCCATGGGGAGGGAAACTTCCGGAGGTGGTGGTGAAAAGTCCAAGGAATATTTTTCACTTGGGTGGGGGTGACAAAATTTCAATATACAAAATTCTTGTTAATTGTCTTACATTATCTTTGCCAGCTCAATTTTGCATGTTTGCATGTTTTACAGATGTTCCTGGCGAATTGTCTGGAGCTATTTTCCGCGTGTTTTGATTTCCATAAGAAATTTCTATGAAAGGGGGCACTTCCGGAGTGATCAAGAAACCAATTACAGATTAAAGTCTTTGTCAAATGAAAGTATGCTAAGGATGGTTTTTCAGGCTGAATTGTCCGCAAGGAATTTTCCGGGGGGATTTTCAGCGAGGACGGAACTGTCTGGAGAGAGATTGACATGGGGGGGGTGTACTTTACGTTGTATGAAATTTTCACGGAGGAGTTTCTCGTGCCGGGGTGGGTACATTTCATGGAGGCTGAATCAGATTTATCTGCATTATTTGAAAAACAAGCAGAAATTAATATTAAAAAACAAGTTTTTTTTAACTTCAAGTAAAAATCAACATTAAAACTCAAAACGAACAGAGATTAATCCGTATATGAAGGGTTCCTCCCTCCTCAATACCCTGCTCTCTACGCTAAAGTTTGACTATTTGTTCCGATTTTTAAGAACGGCTCCTGAAACAAAGGGATGTTTAATTAGAATAGGAAGCTTTTTTAAAACTGCTAACAGCTTTATAGTAAAGAGCAAGGTATTGAGGAGGAAACAACCCTTCATATACGGAATAATTTCTGTTTGTTTTGAGTTTTAATGCTGCTACGTTATTTCAGTTAAAAAAAATTGTTTTCTTTTTATTTAATCATACATGGAATGCCAGGCACTTTTTGTGGAAAATCACCAGATTTAAAGACAATCACTAAGAATTTAAGAAATCACCAACGGTGGCAACCAAAGCAGTATTCCTATTTAAAAAAAGATCTGATTGACGCTATTCCATTTCCTCAGTGATTACACTACATATATATATGCCATATGCAGTGAATGAGATACCGCATCAAAAGATACAACATAAACCTCTGGAAATGTGAAGTGCGTGTACTGCGGGGGAAGCACCCGTCATTTAGCTTAAAGTGTAGAGTCATCCGAGATGCGGCAAAAGCTAAAGCTCAATGGGTGTTATATCCATTTATTCAATAAATATATACGGACATGCTTCCCATAAGTTACAGTTTCTCTATGACAAAATTCATAAGCATGACGTGTTATGCTTTCAGGAACATTTGCTTACTAAAGAGGATATGAGTATTTTTAAACGTAGTCCAGGCAAATAATATTTTTTCATCCTGCTATTCCAAAGAGCTCAGCTGGTCGACCTTCAGGCGGCCTTGGCAGTTAAAGCAGTTAAAGCTGAAGCAGCTCCGATAACCAACATCGTGGCTGTTTACTTACCCACGAAATATTGAAACCTTACTTCAGAAATGAAGTTCAACGACGCCTGCTCTCACCTTGGCCAACTACAAACTCGGCTGTCCAATGAAAGAGTGGTAGTCTGCGGTGACTTTAATCGCTCACCAGACGACAATACGCGGTTCACTACATTACTTACCTGTTTGTCTACAGGAATGTGATTTGTACCGAAAGATAATAGTTTTAACTTCATCCATAATACCTTTGGTGCAACTTCTGATATAGACAACTTTTTCTGCAGCTTTACGGCCAGTGATAGAACTAGTAAAGTTGATAGTGAATGCGTTTATAGTGACTATCTTGGCCTTAGTCTCTAAATAAGTAAGGCTTCCCCCAAACAGGCTAGACAGTCGCAATGATACACTCGTGATGATTGGGGTAAAGTTGATTTTGTGCTATATATAGAATGGTTCTAGATTCTGTGCTTTCAAAAATTAAGATCCCGTTTCAGCTACTTGTAAACGATTTTTGTGAAGACCTAACTGGGCTTAATACTTTTACTGAGGAAATAATTTATAGCATGAAAGTAGAACAGAATTACGCTGTACCTGTTTCGAGAGTTCGTCTTGGTACGCGAAAAGGTCAAACTGACAAGTAAGAGCAGCAAAAAATCGTGCCAAACAGTGCTATCGGGAATGGAATTCGCAAGGTCGACCTAGATCCAGGACCCTGTTCTGGCGATTTCGTTAGTCTAAAAAGCAATATTATCAAAGAGTTAATGAGCTGCGAACTGTGCGAACTGTGGAAATGTTATTAAAAGCTCTGTCAGATTCACCCGAAAAGCTGTGGCGACTGTTAAAGTCACAGAAACGGAGTAGTGATGGTGATGTGAAAATATCAAGTGAGGAGTTGGAAAATCACTACCGGAGTGTGTAGGAATCTGTGAACCTAACCTTTAATACGGAATATGAAAAAAGACCTCAAGCCTCACTGCAGGTTTCCCCTAATAACCTTAGCTTAATCAATGTGAGTGCTGGTCAAATTATAGCTGTTGTTATGAAATTGAAAAAAAAGGAAAGCAATGGGACTTGATAAAATTAAAAGTGAGCACATTAAGTTAGGTTCAAAGCTTCTTCTTGAGTTGATTACATTGCTTTTTTGATGTGTCTGACCACTGATACGGTCCTGCAGAATTTTTGCTGTGGAAAAACAATTAATATGCAGAAAAAAAGGGGGTGACAAAAGTATATGTTAGTGGTGTGAGGAGTTTACATCCAGTGAGAGCACCAAATATGGAAGACAACTAGACTCGAAACAGAACAGCACCTCTATAATCCGAACATAGATCTAAAAATAGCTTATGACGACAAATGAAAAGAAACAGAAATTTGACCTACTTTACAGAGAGCGTTAGAATTCAAGTGAGGGATTACAGATTATTTCTTTAGAAATTTGACGTAAGATTCTTACATACACATAGAAATGGAAATAATTACTTAAAAACAGAAAGGGTTGAAATATTAATTGTTATCAACTAAGGGATGAATCAGTAGAAATGCATCAGAAGGTACAGGGCTAACAAGATCATTGACCTCCAATGAGTTGTAATACTAACAGGATGTGACATCAGACCAGATTTCTTTTGAATTTACGTAATTTCTGGTTGACACAATTCCGCCTTGAGACTTTGCTTATATTGTTCACGTTTCGAGGGTAAAGTAACAGTACGATTCACAGCATTATGGAGCAAGCATCAAATACAATGGATTTAGAAGTTTTTGCTACGCAAATTTATAACGTGAGTTCTGTTTATAAATAATTAATTGAAATATTTACTTGGTAAATTTTTATTACCAAAGCATATTATTCACTTAAGTGGATATAACACGCGATGCATTTTTTATACTCTTTCCAAATATAATCATTTTTTTGTCGGAAATGAATTTTACACCCCCCCCTCCCAATATATTCAAAATCAGGGTATATATATTTATATATTAGAGGGGGATGGGGTTGCATGAAGTGTATATTAAGTGTAAATCGGCTAGCATTTTTTTTATCGCATCGCATTTATTTCTATTAGGCTAGCTTTTGAAACTGTCATTTGATATAAACTTAGGCCTATAAGCTGGGTTAACGAGCTTTTTCTGAATAATTATTGTACAACTGTGCTTTCATGCCTGTATTTTTAAATATCCCCTCTGTTTCTACAGATTTTTTGTGACATTCTGTTCTATAGACATTTCTGAAGGAAACATGATACTCTGCATTGTATGACACACGAAAGAAGTCAAGTTTGGCTAATATGAAATAAAATAGGATGAAAATATAATAGTTAAGAAATAAATTTGGTCTATACATTTTCACATTGGGGAGGGGGTGGTATAAGAATTACCAACTTTTAGATAGTTTCAAAGATAAAACTCCCCCAAAAGTTGTAAAAATGATTTTTTGAAGGAAACTATAATTTAATTTCTTTTTAAGAATAAATTTTAGCCCCCCACCCCAATATATTCCAATTCACGGTGTATATTTGCACTTTAGAGGGATGGGTTTGCATGAAGTCTATGTTAAATGTAAGCCATCTAGCATTTTTTTTATCTGATAGCATTTATTTTCTACTAGGCTAGCTTTTGAAAATATCGGTATATAAACTATGTCTTAACGAGATTTTTCTGTCTAATTATAGTGGGAATGTGCTTTCATGCCTATATTTATTAACAGTTCGAGGGTTTTATAATAGAGGGGGTATAATAAATTAGCAACTTTTAGCTAGTTTCAAAGATAAAATTCCCTCAAAAGTTGTAAAAATGATTTTTTTTAAGAAAACTTTAATTATTTTTTTTAAGGATGATTTTTAGCCCCCACCCCTATAGATTCTAATTCAGGGTATATATTTGCATTTTAGAGGGATGGGGTTGCATGTAGTCTATGTTAAATGTAAACCAGCTAGCATTTTTTATCTGAGCGCATTTATTTTCTACTAGACTAGCTTTTGAAAATATCGGTATATAAACTATGTCTTAACGAGCTTTTTTCAGTCTAATTATAGTAGGAATGTGCTTCCATGCCTGTATTTATTAGCATTTCAAGGGTTTTATAATGGAAGGGGAGGGGGTATAAGAATTAGCAACTTTTAGCTAGTTTCAAGGATAAAATTCCCTCAAAAGTTGTAAAAATGATTTTTTTTAACGAAACTATAATTTAATTTCTTTTTAAGGATAATTTTGAAGAATGTATTGCTCCCGCTTTCAAAAGGGCCAGAATCGAAGATGAAAATCACTTACGTCCCTCTGTAATGATCTACCTTGGCTCTTCGAGGTTCAACATGCAAGAAAAGAAGACGAGGACCCATATGCAAAAAGCAAATATAAGTTTAAAACTTTATTGATATTTTCACTATTGAATTTTCTCCCAAGTCAACTTGAAGGACAGGGATTGTACACCTTTTATCATTTCTAACATTTACACATGTGGATGTCAAGTTGTGTTATAAAAGACTTCAAAATTATTCCAGAATAATGCTTGCTCTAATTTGCGTAATATTTGTTGTCAACTGTCAATTAGAGCTTGCATGGATTTTGCTTGTAAATAGACTCGCAGTCAACAACGGCAAATTCTCCCTTTTATGTCGCTATTGACAACTGAATAACATCAAACACAAAAGGGATATGTGTCACATGATTGGCATGGGATTACACTACCTTTCAATTATTAAGGGTACATGTTACTTATGATAAATATTTTCATATGGTAATTGCTTTTCATTTTGAGTACATTAAGATGAAACTATGGTGTGTGATTTTCATTATTTTAATATGGACAGCAGCACGTTATGCGCTGCTATATTTATTATTTTTCTTTCCACTAGATTATTTGCTAAGAAAACTAAGATACTATATTGAATATTACAAATTTAAGTGTATTTTAATTTAGTAAGGAGAGAATGCTATATTTATTATTTTTTTTTCTTTCTACTTGATTATTATTGAACAACAACTATGTGTAGGTGTATGTGTGTATGTGTGGGAGAGGGGGGGGGGTATTGCTAGTAATTGTGTTTTTTTTATTTTAATGCGTATGTTTAAAATGATTAGAAAATATAGTCGCTATTAATCCAATTTTCGACCTTCTTAAAAAATAGGGTGTTTTATACACGTTGAAATTAAGTGCTTGTTTTCTTTATAGGTTACAACGGTTCCATCATTACCCTGCCCCCCCCCCCCGGAAGAAAAAAGTCACGTATCATATGATCGCATTGATGAAATGATTCGAATTGAACCACCTGAACAATTTCGCGACATTGTTGAAACGCCATTACATAACGGTGAAGAATATGGTAATTTTTTACAGGGGTGTTATGAAGGTAGTGATAATTTAGATGGTACACCTGTTAACATTATTAATGACTCGGAATAGACCAATAATTTATTGGGACAATGTTTCAATGTTGTTAGTAATTCTTTAGATGTAGCCAATGGTAAAGTTGAACAAGGCGATGCAGTTAATTCAGAGGCTGATCTATCATGGTTGAGCCCGAATACCATGCAAATTTTAGACAATTTTACTCTTGAGTTAAATGAGAATCCTTCCCCCTCAGATTTAATGAATATAGCCCTGGTTCAATCTAATTTAATTGAACATGAAAATGAATTCACTTGAATTGATTGGCATCTACCCAACGCACTAGAGGCTATATTAGCTGAACTGGGGGATTTTACTCTACAGACCAACCTATTGTGGAATAAAGTAGGGGAAAGGGTTTAGATAATGATATATAAGGGGAGGGTTTAGGTAATGATATACAATTCTCTCCGCTACCGGAATTTCAGCAAACAAATTCAATTCTGAAAAAAATAGACGTGTTCACTGCAAAATTTTGCGATCCCTTTAATACACTTATGGCAGGAAACATTATAACCGACCCCATATATATTATTCATGAATATGCAGAGAAAATTTGTGCACTTTTAGAAAACCGAATTCAGCTGTGGGGGGTCGGGACCGCATCAAGGCCTAAATTGTTTTAAAAATATTTTATTTAAATGAAAGTCATGGGGAGGTCTATGACCACTATGTGCACACCAAAATTTTAGTGGTGTGCCCTCATTTGGAAAATTATGAGAGTGTCTTTATGCAATGGATCCACAATACTGTCTCACATCTCGATAATTATAATGAGAATGGTAGTGGTTCAGTAGTCTTATTTGCTAAAATGTAAGTGTAAATATATGTAAATTTTAAAAAGATTTTATTTTAAGAGGGAATGGGGTTGGGGAGAGGTCTATAGTCTTAAAATATAATCCTGATTTAGAAGGATGCAAGGGTGTTCAACGAATCTGTTTAGAAACAATCCAAAAATGTTTCATGTGCGCATTTCTCATATCGGCTTTCCAACCTCTGAAAGATGAAGTTAAAAAGAAAAATCTGGACTACTGGGCTGTGCATGGAAAAGTAGGGTTTGATTTTCCCCTAGTAGATTTCTCTTTCTTAAGAGAAACATTTCCTGTAACACTCAGGGGAATAGATATTTTTGGACGGGCCAACGCACATTTAAATAATGGTTTTACAATGCTGCAATATGACATTGAATTTGAAGAGGGTGTGCGTTCTAATAAAAAGGGGTTAATATTTCCAGTGAAAGCGCCATCGATTGAATCTTTAAAACACTGGGTTTGGCTGTTATACACACCGGCTAGCGACCCTAATTCAATCGGTCTTTTCAATCCCATTACGGATATTAGTAGAGTTCTGGGGGGGGGGAGAACAAGGGGGTACGATACTACTGCCCAATGTGTTTGTCTAGATTTTGGACCGAATTAAATCACATGAAACACTGCAAAAGACATGGCTATCAATCGGTGGAGACAGTTGCTGGTGACCTGTCAATTTTACGATTTAAAAAATTTCAGAATACACTTATGCAAAGTGATAAAATAAATTTGGATTGTGAGGCCAAGCTAACAAATGTGAATGGCCCAAAATTTCCAAATCGTATCAAAAAACATCAAGCTATTGCAGTTTCCTATGCCCACGCACAAAGAGACAGCACTAACGCTATGCGTCTCTTAGATATAGTTGAGACATTTTACGAGAATGATTGCATGATCAAAGCATTGACTAAATTTATTGTCACTTCGAATGGGGCAGATTTCCGTTTGAGAAACACACACTACCCAATGATACAATCAGCAGAGGATAGCCTGGCCATTAAAAATAGGAAAATATGCTGGGTATGTAAGGGGAATTTGAAGAGAGGACTAAGGAGAAAGGGACTAGGGAAAAAAAGACTAAGGGGGTGGAAGGAAGAGGAAACTCAGATATCATGATCACTTGTGGCGAAAAATATCCTCAGGGGGTAGTAAATTTCGTGGCGTAGCACACCAGTCGTGTAATATGAATGTAAGACAATAGTATTTTATACCAGTTTTCATTCACAATTCAAATTACGATTTGAAATTTATTTTACCGGCTTTGGCACGTATGCACAGTGAGGGAGAAGGTGCAGATAGCCCATGGGTAAATAACTCATTTACTTACAATATCATACCCAAATCTGCTGAGAAGTTGTGGCTTTTAGAATTCAAATGGCAGGCTGTGGATGATGGGCATATTTTTTGGAATAAAATCCATTTTGTAGATTCATTTAGTTTTTATCCCCAAGGCTCTCAGTCAACTAATTCAAGTGCAGAAAAGTGACAATTTCAATAGTTTCTCTCTGCTCAAATAGCGCTTTCCAGACAATGAAATATATGACTTATTGACTTGTAATGACATATACGCGTATGACTATTGCAGCTCTGGTGCAAGGTTAAGTTAGGAGAAACTCCACCCCCCCCCCCATTGAAGCATTCTATAATTCACTTACCGATAGTGAATGCACTGTCGAGGACTATGAATTTGCAAAAAGGGTATGGGCTAAGGGTGGCTGTAAAAATGGTTGGAATTTTTGTAGTATATACTTGGGAAGCGAGGTGTTGACTCTATCAGACATTGTCTTCAAGAACATAGACCAAATTTATTCAGAATTCAGACTAGACCTAAGTTACTATTTTTCAACACTGCACCTTGTCATGGAATTAGTTTTAAAAATCAGTAGGGATGAAATAAACTTGATCACCGTTGTAGATCAAAACTTATGTGTTGGAATATCTATGAAGGGGGATATGTTTTTCACGGGGATCGCATCCTAATAACGGATTCAAGTGGGTAGAACTCTGCTGATGGTGAAAGATCCAATGCTGTAGTTCTTGACATGAACCAACTTTACCCCTCGGCGATGTCTCACTATAGTTTACCATGTCGCAATTACAAATGTCTTGAAAATCCTTGTGCCCTAGATTCCCCAGACATTCACACTGTCGAGGAAAATGGTCCCCATGGATGGTTTTTTTTAAATTGACGGTTACATACCATTGGAACTGGAAAACACTGTAAAAGATTTTGTTTTTCCGTGTGTAAATAGACCGGTGACCAAGGAGTCTTTGATCCCATAAAATCGGTCTTTCGTCTATGATATGGGCATGCATTGGACCCCCTCTGAGCAAAAACTAAGTGCAGATTTGGACCCTAAACAGAATATTGTTGTTACCACGTCCTATTGCGATGGATGGTGATCAATGGTTTCAGGGTCACAGAGATCCACAGAGCCCTGCTTTTCCATCAGAAGCCCTAAATGAAATCGTTTTTTGACTCATTTGTCTGTAAATGTTCGAAGTCAAAAAGTATGGTTAAAAAACAAATTTATTGCCTAATTTTAATTACAGCTTTTCAAAGACGGTGTGAAAGCGTACAAAACCGATCGAGCTAAAACGGTATAGCGTTCCCCAGATAATGTCCCCGAATTTTCGCTGACCCTAGCTTTACAACATTCACGACCATAGACCAAAATATGGGTCTTCTATACAGAAAAAGAGAAATGTTGTTCTGAATAAGAATATCGCGGGGGGGGGGGGAGTTCAGTGCTTGAAATTTCCAAGAAACTCATATTGTTCTTCTTTTAAAATGTGTGTAAGGTACAATGGCCAAGGGAGGGGGAGGTTCAATTTTGCTATGGGACACAGATTCTCTATTGTTAAAAGTTAAAACCGAGAATTTATTTGGATGATTTGGAAAACGGTGTGCACATTGGCTCGCGGATGGATTACATGAATTGGAATGCGAGCATCTATCCCGAATTGGTGAAACGCCAGGCCCCCAATTAACTATTAATGTTAAAGTCGGAGACGGGCAGTGATTTAATATCAGATGGAGTGTTCCCCGGTCCAAAAGTACACTGTGTGGAAATACACGGCAAGGATGTAAAACAGGCGTGCAAAGGGGTGCCTACACACTTTGTAAAAAATAATTTCGACATGAGTGTCTACAGAAACTGTTTGGATAGTTGTCTATTGCCAAAAGCAAAAGTAATTGCAATTTGCTCTCTACAATACAAGAACTACACTATTAGAGTGGGAAAAAATGCCATGTCTTGCATATCCTACAAGGTCTATGTGCTCGAGAATGGTGTATGGGTACTCCCCTATGGCCATTATCGTATTTCAGATCGAGTTGAATGTATGGACTATCGAAACCAACTCGGTCTGGATAAATTAACTTAAATTAAAAAAAACAATAGTACTTGATGGGTGGGGGACCACAACGATTTCTCAATATAATCTTCATTCCATTGCCATCATCGTAATCATTAACTTTTACTGCAGCTGCTATTGTATACAAAGTTTGGTTTCCCGCCGCAGTGGACCGCCCCTTCCGGCCCCACCCGTGGCCGGTCTTCGGTCTTAGAGGGGGGGGGGGTGGTCCCTTCGGGGGGGGGGGGAAATTCTCATCTTTTAAATGTTGTAAATTGTTTTTTTTCTCTTAGTCTACAAATGTGTTCAACTGTGCTGCTATTGCTGTTCTTGCTGTATTTTAAGATGATTTTTAGTCAATAAATGAAAAATAATAAATTGTTCTTGTTGTTCTGTTATTGCTATTGTTGTTGTACAAAAATTTTTGTTAATAAAAGGAAAAAAATACTATTTTGATGTCCTTATTGAATACCGCACTAGGTATATCCATAGAAAAATTATTATTATTTATTGATTAGACAAGTATGGTTTGCCGTTAGCTGTCTTGCAACTGTTGTTAACAGCAGCAGCAGTATGTATCAATTTAAAAAAACCATTGAGATCATTTCTCTGTGAACCGTCAATGTCGGGGAAAACGACACTTTTAGCTAAAATAATTAAAAATTGTAATAGATTTTTTTGGAGAAAACGAAAGTAACTTACTATTGTTATAGCATATGGCAGTAGTCCTAAGTCCCAATAAAAATAATTGCCCTTTCTACATCAATGTCAATACGATTCATGTGGTAAATTGACGTTTTCAATAGTATTGAGCCAAACTCATGGTTGATTATTGATGATTTAGCTGAATCGATTGAACAGTTCTCACAGGAAATGCTACAACTGTTTACAGTTCGCTCTCATCATGAAAACATTTCCATAACCCTAGTTCTACATAATCTGTGTCATCAGAGCAAGTGTATGAGGACCCTTGCTTTGAGCTGCACCATCTATATTACCTACCATGTTGTTCGGGATTCAAGTTCTCTAATAGCTCTCAATAAACAAATATATCCAGGTCTCCCCAGATTTCTACTTTCAGCGTACAGTCAGGCGATAAGTAATCCCTACGGGTACATCTTGCTAGATCTTAATCAGAATACACCCGAGGATCTGCGTGTAGTCACATATATTTTTGACAAAGAAATTGCTGTATATCTTCTGGTGAACAGTAGAAAAGGTTATTAGTTGCCATCATGACACTGAAGAAACTAAACGAAAATAGACCCTTATTTTCCGTTCTAAGCACTACAAAACCCCCACTCACTAAGGCCATACTCAAACATGATGTTGACAAAGAATATATTAATCTAATATCTGAACTTTGTTTAAATTTAACTGAGGACAATATACACTTGCCAGAAGGTGTTAAATCACAGACAAAGCAAATCCACTGTACGTGCCTTGGCTTGCAAAAACAAAGGAAAAAATTTTAAAAAGAAACGTCTCCTTCAAGCGGGCGGTAGCTTTTTTAGACTTTTACTACCAATACTTACAGGTCTTGTAAACAGTTTTCTCTAGATGGCTTAACTCTACATATTAACTCAAATAGAACTTGCTCTCTCACCAAACGAAGATTTTAAAAAAGATCGAAACAACCTGATTAATGATGAAAGTATTGCCGATAATTAGAAGCTAGTTTTAACTTCCAAATTCATTGCGATGCGTAGACAAACATAAGCCCTATCGCGAGAGACCCGTCGTCGTCACAGATCCCCACCCCCCAAACAGGAAACATCTCCTCAAGATTTTGCAACAACAGCACAATCGAAGGAGAAGGAATTGAATTCAACAGGGACATCAATTGGAAACCTATTGCCATTGACATATTGGGAACAGAGTAAAAGAGTATTAACATATCTCATTTTGGAAAGAGGTGATGATTATCATCAAGTTCAAGTCGATAGCACTGGAAAACGGATTATAATTCAGGGAAATAGTTAAAATCTACTTGATTTAATTTGTGAAATGGTTACAAATCGTAAAGGACTTATCATTTGACAATAATCTATATAGCTTTTTAAATACATCAAACTTCCCCAATAGTCTTATTGGCAATAAGCGAATTCTAAAAAAATAAAGGGAATATAGTAGAGGTGCCAGCCCTCTAACAACCCCACCATTTCAAAAAGAATAGGAAGGAGATTTAAATCAATATTGGAAAATACTAGCACTCCTAGTAGCAGCAGAAACAGCAGCAGTGATTTCATAACACCGATGATGACGGCTAGACAAAAGCGAAGACTTATTGATAACAACTCACCGTCACAAGTACCACCCTCCAGTGTAAAAAATGGTACTGGAAATTACTCTCCGTGTTTGCGTTCAAAATGGATGAAGTTCTAAAACATGTCTATGAAAATATTGGTGAAGTGGGAAGTCTAAGTCCCCCACAACACTTTCTAAAGTTGCCTCTGACATAGGTGGCAGCACTTTAAAAAATGCAAAAGAGTATCTAGAAAATGAGTCGAGTTACACTCTACATCGAAATTGCAGGCTTCGTGGCAAACAATATCGACAAACTAAAGCCTTTTTCCCTCTGCGTATAATGCAAACAAATTTTTTAACTCTAGATGAGATTCAAAGACGTCTTAATACACCCTACAAATATATTCTTGTGGCAATCAGTGTCTTTAGTCGCTATGCATATGCCATTCCATTGCGATCAAATAGAGGTGTTGAAGTTGTTCAGGCTTTAGAAAATATTCTTGAACAAGATTGCTATAAAAAAATTCAAAAAGACCGCGGTAGCGAATTTGTTAATCCTCATGTGCAAAAGGCTCTATTGAAATATCATACAAAGCTATATCACAGTCATAGTCCGATAAAGGCTGCATTGGCTAAACGATTGATAAGAACGATTCGTTTATTAATTTCGAGATATTGCACGCTGAAAAATACTGCTGCTTTTATTTATGATTTAGGTAAAATCATTCAAATATATAACCAAAGACCTCATCGATCGCTGTCCAGTGTTAGCCCTCAGGAAGTTCATTGCAGTGAAAATACATTTGAAACTTTTCTTAAGCATAATTCAGTTAAAAAAAATGCGAAGAAAAAATTCATGTTGGTGATACTATTCGAATTAATAGAACCACCAATATTTTTGTAAAACGGGAATTATTTATGGAGCGCTGAACTTTTTAAAGTGTCCAAAATCCTAGACACCGAGCCCACAACATATCGGCTGCGAGACAACAAAGATGATGAGATCCTTGGTGGTTTTTATGAATATGAACTAAAAAAAATTTGAAACAGTAGTGAAATTTATCAAATTGGAAAGATATTAAAGAGCCGTAATTGCAGAGGCAAGAGACTGTTGCTTGTTCGTTGGTTAGGATACAACTCTGATTTTGTTTTTTGGGTTGCAGGTGAAGACGTTAACAATGCCCAATGATGTCTATGTGACATTCATGTCCAATGTATCTGACCCTCTCTACAATGATTTGAATAAAACAAGTGATTTTAGGACGAAACTTTCTCCCACTATGAAATTCGACGGCACGTATGAAATGGCTCTTGTCGACTATATTCTCAAAAATATCTATGATATCCTGAAAAAATAACGCAAATATGATATAAAAATTAGACCCTATGATTGGCCACCACCACCCAATAGCAAACATCATAATATTCAAATGATCAATTGGATGGATTATCCATATGCTGAATTACCATACGAAGAACTCATTTGTATGAATGATTTAGGTCGTTCTATCAATAAAAGAGTTTCCGCTCGTAAAAAAGGAGCCTTTCATTTCAACTATTGAAAAAAGAGGGTAAGATCTACATTAGTTCACCCATTCCCAGTGAAAAGGCTATTCTCAATGATAATCTAAAATATGTTCTTAGCTTTAAACTCAATATAATCAATGGTAAAAGTGCCGGAAACACTAATATTATTTTTGCTGAGTACCCACCTGCCTTCTCCACGGGCACTTGTATATTTCTCTATGCTTCATTTGTTGAAACATCCAGAATTGGTAATAGCAATGTCCCCCTCCTACGAGTTCTTAAACGAAAAACCAATCAAGATCATATTCATCATTACAATATAAAGTATCTTCAGTATATCCCCGTAAACACTCCCTATTTGGAACCCTGCCAGTTAACACTAAGAACTGAATTAGGTGATCCCCTAGCAATATCAAAAGGTTTGGCTGTGATTACATGCCATTTTCGACCCATTGCTGTTGGTGTTCAAAAACAAGATGTCTAATAGAAAAGTGGTATTCATTTGTCCTGATATTGACTGCTATGTCAACACTCTTGGCTCAAGACAACTGGGCAATGGAATGGACTATTAAAAAGATCGTTCATCAATGTCTGGCTATAGTATTGGCATTTGGTTTGCTAAGCTGTTTTGCTCTGCACTACCTCTGGATAGAAAATATATTGTACCGGCTGCGACAGATTTTCCATCCTCTACACTATACGATTAGAGCTCTGGCAAGGATTAAAAAAAAGTGCTTCGGACAACAAAAGTACGAAGAACAATAGGGAAATCTTTTTGCAAGACAGTGGAGGTAATTTGAATGAATATTTCAGCCCTATGTCCAAGGACCGTCCTCAGAAAGACAAAAATATATGAAAAAAAAAGACTCACAACAACATGCGACCAATAAAACCAAAAAGTAAAAATTTTTCAAAGCAGTCCTAGCATCCTTACTTCAGCCAAGTTCAACCAGTACTGATAAAAAAGTGAGGTAAAACAAGGCGATTCAATGAGATGAAAGAAACAAAATTTAAAAACCCGTTCTTATTGCTAATCTAGCCTTTTTGGCAGCTAGACTCAAAGGTCTTTTTGTGACCAGTTCTGTGTTAATGTCTAGTGGTTTTTAAAATATTTTGTAAGATCATTTTTAATTAAATTTGTGTATAGATCATTTAGTGCATATTTCCCCAAGTCCCTATTTAAGGAAATATTATTATTAATCTTAAGTCTGATTTCTTAAGTGCTTCGGAAAATCTTAGGTCCAGTGCATGAACCCTTGACGAGCGATTGAAATCTCAACAAAATGGAAAAGATTTAAAAAGGTCGAAAAACAGTGCATCACTCATCAGTCTCTACTCAGGTCAGAAACGAAAGACATCTCCCCTGTCAAAGAAAAGAAGGGAAAAGACGACACGTACAATAAACAGAAGAAGAAGGGCCAGAAAGAGAATTGTTTGATTACAACAAGATTTGTTTCATAGACTATACAATGTCATATCTACCACCTTTGGAGATTCAACCTTCAATCAATCCTTCATCCAATCTACTCCACAAGTAAATTGTCTACTTAAGCGTAAGATTTGGACATTGGGGACGGTCCCGCCCACAATAACCGCTCTCCGATAATATTCACTTTCAAATCTATTCCAATGAAGACTACTTTATGGACATGTCTTCGACATTTATAGATTTACATATGATAGTCGAGAAATCCGACAGTAGAATACCAATTCGTGATGATGGAATATCCTATGAAAAATGTATATTACATAATATATTTCGTCAAATCAGTGTCTACATAAATGGAATATTGGTGAGCACAAGCAACAATCTCTTAAATTATACAAGCTATATGCAGTTCATGTTGATGACACCCAAGTCATACAAGTAATTGAGAAGCAACTCCAATGGATATGAATATATTACTGATACTAATAGTACAGATGCACTTAAAACTGTTACAACTAGTGAATTACATCTAGTTGGAAAAATATATCATAAAATATTTAATATAATTCAATGGCTACCACAAAATATTAAAGTGGACATAAAATTGACCCTTGCTCTATCCAATTTCGTTTTACGAAAGAAACTTCCTACCAATTCTGATGTAACACTATCTCTCACCTCAGCAATGCTTCATGTACAAAAGCAGCAGGTTATGAGTTCTGTTGCTTTGGCAGTAGAAAAACTGAGAGCCGGTGGAAATAATACGAAACTACTTGTTCCTCATACACTCACCAATCAACGTCATATTGCCACAGGCTTGCGCACATTCACCGAATTATCCTTCATCAATGGTGAAATTCCATCAAAATTGGCATTGGCATTTGTAAAAAGCGCTAGTGCAATAAGATCGTGGATCTTACGTGGCTGCCCACATAAATTTGAGATGTTTGGGCTTTCATCTCTTGTCTGGAAAATAAATGGAGTCCCACTCTATAATCTATCTTTTGATAAATCCTACAGTACACTGTATGAGTTGACAATGCAAACTCTAGATCATGATTCACAATTATTTGAAAATGGTGTAACCGAAGAAATGTTCGCTAAAACACATGGTATCATTGTACTAGACCTTACGGCACTCAATATATGCGTATAGTACGAACGGGGAGTGTGCGTTTAGAGTGTACATTTGCCGACCAATTATCTGAGAGTATCGCACTAATCTCGTTAAATTAATTTGAATTCTATTGGGATATAACTCCCGAAGGCAGTGTTCTACTAGACCTTGCGCCATGAACACCAGTCAAATAATCAATGTATTTAATATGGACCCCTACATTGCCAAATACGGATCCTATTGTCTACCGTCGGACTTCCTTGGAAAAATTCAAAGTGCAAACAATACCCTAATCATTGTTAATGGCAGTCCTTCGACTGTGAACACTGGCCATTGGTTGTGCATTTTTCAAACAGTGAAGACGATTGAATTTTTTTATCTTTTCGGCCTACCCTATACATTCTACACTCCGCACATCAACAACTATATTGAAAGTAGTGGTAAAACTATTATTAAAAATTGGAAGAGAGTGCAGTCTCTGACGACTAAAAGTTGCGGTTTCCATGCGCTACTATATTTCGTTTTCAGATGTCTCGGCTATACTTACAAGCGGTTTCTCAACATTTACGTAGACAATTCACGTCTGACGGACTTTATGGTTGAAAAAATTCTCTCAGACCTGTATAATATTGATTTTAGTGCTCTACGAGTAAAGTATTTCTGTTGTTTCCCAAGGGGTTGCCAAGACCATGCCTGTTGTTTCCCATGGGATTGCCATAGCTGTAGTCCAAAATGCAAGGAAATAAGTAAATTGCACACACACATTCGCAATATTAGTGATTGCAGATATTCCCCATGTATGTTTATGGACAAGAAATTAAGGTTATTTCTGTTGTATCCCAAGGGGTTGTCCTAGCTTTAGTCCAAAATGCAAGGAAATAACTAAATTAGACACGCATTCGCAATATTAGTGATTACAGATATTCCCCATGTATGTTTTGTCGGAAAGAAATTAAGGTTATTTCTGTTGTTTCCCAAGGGGTTGCCTTAGTTTTAGTCCAAAATTCAAGGAAATAACTAAATTGCACACACACATTCGCAATATTAGTGATTACAGATATTCCCCATGTATGTTTTGTCGGCAAGAAATTAAAATTATTTCTGTTGTTTCTCAAGGGATTGCCTTAGCTTTAGTTCAAAATGCAAGGAAATAGCTTTAGAAACACATACGCAAAATTAGCGAGTACAGAAAGTCCCCATGAAAATTTTATTGGAATGAAATTAAATGTGTTTCTGTTGTTTCCCAAGAGATTGCCCTAGCTTTAGTCCAAAATGCAAGCAAATAACTAAATTGCAGACACACATTCGCAATATTAGTGATTACAGATATTCCCCATGTATATTTTGTCGGCAAGAGTAGTAAAAGGGGTAAAGGTCCAGGTGGGAGTGACGTCATATTATAGCCAGAACAACACCCTATAGTTTCTAACCTAGACCTACGCAATAGCCTAGGTTAAAAATCTACTTATGTAAGAACCTAGACTTAAAAATCGATAAAATAACGCGAACTAAGCCAAGGGAAAGGAATTTTGACCTACTTTAGAGAGGGCATTAGAATTCAAGTGAAAAATTGCATATTGTTTTTTGCAAGGAATTTCAACATAACATTTTCACGTGCGCATTGAAAAGAGTTGGAATATTATTTGTTTGAACATCTTTGAGATAAATCCCATGCATAAATCTCATAAATATCGTAGCTATAATTTTTTGTTGGTAAGATTTTTTCAATATCTCCTTCTCTCTCTCTCATGGAATGGTACGTCGATTAAGAGATACATACTATTTTTTATTTTGTTGGGATATTTTGATTTTAAATTTCCGAATATATTTAACGTGGGAATTTTAAATATATGAGTGTGGTCGGTATAATGCACAAGTACCAAACTAGGAGTATGGTCAATATTTATTTAAAGAGAGAGAAAGGTTTGAATTATTATTTGTATATCATCTAAACTATGTATTTGGAAAGAGTGGCTCCATTAAGAGATATAAATGTAAGAAAAAAGTTATCAAAAATGTCTTCAGATCCCCTCTTTTGAGAGTTGGGCGAACGAATTAAACGTTCAATTTTGACACTTTTTTACTTAACAATATCAAATATTGCAATTTAGAATGTTGTCATTTTAAAAGTTTCGAATGACCTTAACAGACAAATAAGTGTGGTCAGTATAGTTATCAAAGATGTCCTCAGACCCCATATTTTGAGAGTTGGATGGGTGAAGGAATTAAACATTAAATTTGACACTTTTTTAATTAACAATATCAAATATGGCAATTTAGTATGTTGTCATTTTAAAAGTTTCCAATGACCTAAACAGACAAATAAGTGTGGTCGGTATAATACACATGTACCAAACGAGGAGGATGGTCATGTATTCCAAGTCCCGTTATGTTTCATTTTTAAGAATAATTTCTTCTACATAATTCCAGCATAACACAGTGTTTTTTCTATTTTAAAATATCACCTAAAACTACGTTCAAGACACTCTACACATCGTCTAAGAGACGACAAAGACCTCTTGAAGACGTTCGTCAGACGTTGACATAGCTCTGGCTCAGGAAATATTGAAATTGATAGGAGAACATGAATAACCCTCACCCTTGCATACAAGAATGAACTGGACAATATAACTTTGTTTTTCTTTGGCATAAGATTCCTGTTTGTTTTAATTGGTTAAGCGAATACTTAATTAATAAATCACTAGAATACCAATGACAGTGAAACTGAAATCTAATTGTTTTAATTGACAGTGAAAATGAAATTGGAACAGAATAATACAAGATACGAAGAAAAATTCAATTTATGACTCCCACCTGAGCTACTTCAGCTTGTATTTGCTGAAGCCAGAATTTTAACCTGGGCTCTCCCGCCTGAACTACTTCAGCTTGTATATGTCACATACAAACATACACACACACACACACACAAACACCACACACACCACACACACAAACACACACAAACACACAAACACCGTCAAAGATTCAGACATAGATTCAGACATACAAACCAACAAAGCCAAACACTGGGACTTGCAAAGACCCACCCATACACACAGGCAATGAGAGTGATAAACACACACAAATACATAGATTTAGACATACAAACCGACAAAGACAGGCAGTGGGACACGCAAACACCCGCCCAGACACACAGGCAAAATGAGTGAGAGACAAAAATGCATACAAACACATAGATTCAGACATAGAAACCGACAAATACAAGCACTGGGACAAGCAATCACTCGTCCGGAGCTACACACAAAGAAAGTGAGAGAAACTAAAACATATTTAAAAATACAGATTCAGACATAAAACCAACAAAGACAGGCAGTGGGACAAGCAAACACATGACCAGAGCCACAGGCAAACAGAGTGAGAGAAACAAAAACATATATAAATATATAGATTCCGAAATATAAACATACAAAGACAGACACTGGCAAATCGAAACACCAACCCTGACACACAGATGAAGAGAGTGAGAGACAAAATACGCACACAAACACATGGATTCAGACATGCAAAAAGACAAAGACAGGCACTGTGACATAAAAACACACGCCCAGACACATATGCAAAGAGAGTGAGAGAAACAAAAACACATACAAATACATAGATTCAAACATACAAACCGACAAAGACAGGCAGTGGAACAAGCAAACACCCACCCAGACATACATGCAAAGGGAGTAAGAGAAACATATCACATACAAATATATAGATTCAGACATACAAACTGAGAAAGACAAGCACTGGGACAAACAAACACCGTCCAAGATATATAGGCAAAGAGAGTGAGAGAGACATAAAAACCGACAAAGACATGCAGTGGGACATGCAAACACCCGCCAAGACACACAGACAAAGAGATTGAGAGAGAGAGAGAGACAAAAATACATACAAATGTGTAGATTCAGACATATAAACCGACAAAGACAGGCACTGAGACAAGCAAACACCTGCCCTGACAGTCAAGTAGACAGAGTGAGAGAGACAAAAACAAATACAAAGACATAGATTCATGAATCCGAAATGACAATGACAGGCAGTGGGACACGCAAACAACACCTACCTAGACATTCAGTCAAACAGAGTGAAAGAGACAAAAACACATACAAATATATAGATTCAGACATACATATCGACAAACACAAACACTGGGACAAGCAAACACCTGCCCAGACAGACAGGCAAAGAGAGTGAGAGAGACAAAACACATAAAAATCATAGATTCAGACATACAAACATACAAAGACAGACACTGGGACATGCAAACACCACGACAAAACACTACAAAAATGTTTCAACTCTTAGATTTCAACGAAAAAAAAATCCAATCTGAACTTTGAAACATCAAGAATGTAACAGTGACAAGGTAAACCACGACACAAAATCATGGTCTCACTATAGGAAATCTTCACATTTCTTAAGAAATAACAGAGGAGATTTTTATTGTAGAAATTTGATATCCTGGAAGAACTCCTATTGATCAATTTATGTTTAATCTCATTACTGATGATACTTATAAGAGTGTATTGCTATTATATTTGCAATAAATATTGATTGCCCCAATTGTCCATTATATACTTTTTGAAGCGATCAATTCAACTACTTGGTAAATTCCAAGTACAAAATTCCAAGTCTTACATTTCAACGAAAAAATTCCAAAATGAACTTCTCAAACACAAGAGGCATAGTGAGAGGTGACACCTTTTCAGTACCTCAACTGCTGGCTTCTTTACACCTATAGTTATAGGTGACACTTTACACCTATAGTTATAGATGGCAGTACACTCGCTCAGACACACGGGTATAGTGAGAGAGACATGCAAAAATTCAGGTTTATTTAAGCTCACTTAGCGCGCTAAAAAATAAAAAAAACATATTATTTCTGTTTCTTTTAAAACTGAACAAAAATTTGAACATTTTTTTCCTCGGGAAAGGATAAAACTGACCCTATTCTGGGTAGTGGTGTCTACAGAGTCCCGTGTTCATACGGGAAGTTTTCCATTGGTAGGACCCATCAACAACTGGGGGAACGATTGCAAAAACACAATACTTCAATAGATAAGTCCCTGAGGTTTGAAAAAAATTACAACTGTTATTCTGCTTTGGCCCTCCATATTTTTGAGACCCCTGATCATTAACTTCATTTTGAAGAGGCAGCTTTAATATATAACGTAAATGGACTACCGCAATCTTTTAGAGAGGCAATTGAGATAAAAAAAAAAATATGCTAATAGAAATTTTGCTACAGATAGAGATACAGGAGGTATTTCCTTAAGCCTGATTTGTCATAGATTTATCTTAAAGGTTTCAATCAAAAATTTCCCAAAGTCTCATTTAAAACCATTGGTCCATATATCTAATAAAAATCGAAGTTACAGGCCAGCAAAATCCATTGCTAAGCAAAGAATATTTGTCTAATCCAAATGGTGAGTTTGTCTTTCATTTATTTCTGGCTATTTTTTTTATTCAGTGTTTTTTTCTCTCTTGTAGATTTCATTTCAAAAATTAGATTTTCTTATGAGCACTGAGGACACTTTGGTGGAGGTCTTTGTCGGAATATTTGCTTGTTTTCGTTTTCATAGTTTGCTATTATCTGACAAAATCCTCGTTTTTCTCACCTATTTGTTTTTATTTAATTTTATCCTTTTTTTTCTTTGTTTCATACCAGTATGGTCTTAGGATGTATTTTCGATCTAGTTCCAAACAGTTTTGAAATTTACCAAATTTGTCGCCTTAATACCATTAATTTTAGTTGTAGCAGCAATAGTAGTAGCAGTAGAATTAATTGTAGTAGCCTTATCTTTAGGGGCAGTACAAGCAAGCAAGGATACAGAGCCTTAATTGGGGAGGGGCGGCAGTGCCAAAAGGAGAAAGTGAAAAATCAACCCCCCCCCTACAATTTTGTTTACAATAGTTGAATTAAGGCTGGGTTTACTATCAACGTAATGTAACGCAACGGGAGATCAACTGGTTCACTTTGCTGATTGCATAAGGCATTGGGAAACTTTGTCGAGGTGGACGTTCTTTGCTATCACCTCTGGCCAATTTATCTCCTTTGCCTTCTCTGAACTCATCGCCAACTTTGTCTGTTTCATCATCTCCACTCCCTGTGCCAAGAATTTATACAAGAGCAGCTAAAGCTGGGAAAATGTCGATGCCTTTGTTTCCAGCACAAGCGTCAGTAGTGGAGGCTCCAGTTGAGCCTCGTGCTGTTTCATCGCAACAGCGAAAAAAAATAAGGAGGTGCGCAAATTTAAGTGGCTGATAAAAGAGCAGGAAGAGAGGGATATATATTGGAAAGGATCGTTACCCCAGTGTAAAGAGGAAGAGCTACCAATAGAAATTTTTCGAAAGTTCATTGCTGAAGGGATTCTTGTGAACTTTGTTGATCAAACAAACCTGAACGCCCCAAGAAAGAAAAGCGTAGCCCTGAAGCTCACCATCGAAGAACGCCATAGATTTCTTAGTGTACAATTGCTCATGAGTGTAGTCAAGCCACCAGCCCTAAGAATGTATTGGGAAACGGGCTTAAAGTGTTCTTCAATATCGGAAGTGATAAGCAGAGATAGATTCTTGGCAATCAGATCTTTTTTCACGTAAATAACGATGTGTTGATGATTCACAAAGGACAGCCGGGGCATGATAAGCTTTTCAAAATCAAACCATTATATGATGCCCTTATAGACAATCTTCCGAAGATCGAACCTGAAGACATGCATAGTGTGGACGAGCAAATGATCCCGTTCAAGGGAAGAATAGCTTTTGGCAAATACTTGAAAGACAAGCCACACTCGTGGGGAGTGAAAGTATTTACTAGAGCTGGTGTCAGTGAAATTGTATATAATATTGAGATTTACACCAGTAAAGGAGCAGTCAGAATTTCAGATCAAGGGCGAGGAGCAGATGTCGTTCTTCGTTTAGTCGAGGGTTTGCCAAGGTTCATGAAATTCAAAGTGTTTTTTAATAATTTATGCACTGGCATTGATCCTATCCAAAAATTACGCGATGAGTATAGTATTGAGTCCTGTGGGACCATACGCACTAACAGAATGAGAGGGGTAGTTTTAAAACTGACGCTAACATGAAAAAAGCGGGGATCAATTGACTATTTTTTGGACCGAAATACAAACGTATCAATCGTAAAGTGGTACGATAACAAGCCGGTGCATATCGCTTCATCGTACTGCTTGGTGAGACCAGTAGATTTCTGTGAACGTTGGGATGGTATTTCAAAGAAATACGTTTCAGTTAAGCGGCCTCGAATAGTGAGGGAATATAATAAGAGCATGGGAAGAGTAGACCTTGGCAATATGTTTCTGGAACTATATCGCACTGATATACGGTCGAAAAAATGGTATATGAAATGCTTAATCTTTGAAAATCGGGGCGACTTTGCATGAAATGCCAACACAAATCAAATTGTATTTCTATCTGTAAAAACGAAACTATATGAATCAAGGAATATACAAACCATTTTTAACAGCATTTATAAAAATCGCCAAATCCATAAAAATGGGGTGATTGTGCATGAAATACCCACACAAACCACTTTGTTTTTGCAGTTGTTAAAACAATTTTATACGCATCAAGGAATTTGCAAATCCTTTTTAAATGTTTGTAGAAAAAAGATCGAGTCCAAAAAAAAACGGGGCGAGTGTGCACTTTGTTTCTCTAGCAGTTAAAACAAAGTTATACGAATCAAAGAGTGTACAAACCGTCCTTAAAAAACCGGGTTTTGTGCATGGAATTCCCAAAAGACCACTTTTTCTAGCTGTTAAAACAATTTTATACGAATCAAGGAATGTATGAACCATTTTTGAATGAATGCAAGAAAAAGGCCAAATCCTTAAAAAACGGGGTGACTGTTCATGATATGCCCATAAAAAACGCTATTGTTTTTTTCTAGATGTTATAAGAATATTATACGACTCAAAGAATGTACGAACGAGTTTTGACAGCATGTAAGAGAAAAAATAGATTCCTAAAAAAACGGGGTGATTGTGCAGGAAATATCCATGGAAATCACTTTTTTTAGCTTTTAAAACCATTTTATTCGAATCAATGAACTTACAGAACCATTTTTGAATGCATGTAGAAATAAGGCTGAATCCTAAAAAAACGGGATGAGTATGCATGAAATGCCAAGACAAAGCTCTTTGTTTTTCTATCTGTTAAAACAATTTTATACAAATCAAAGAATGTACATTTGATTTTAAGACCTTGAAAAAAAACAGTTGAAAAAGTTTCAGTTAAAAAAATGGTTGGGGGACTGGGGCCCTTGAGAGGGGTGGGCATGGAGCCCTGGTGGGGGACTCGGAGCCATTGATTGGGGACATTGGACCCTTGTAGGGAACTCATGGCCCTCCAGTGAGGACATAGGGCCCTGGTTGGGGACTCAGGGCCCTGTATGGGAATATGGGAGCCCAAACTCATGCACAATCCCGGCAACGGGAAACTGATGTGCTCACTACCATTATATTAAAAAAATGATACCTTTCCGGTTGTAGTCACTACAAATTTGGAGATCGAAACATGTTTCATTAACCATCAAAAGAACATGTTTGTCTCGCATGCATCTCAAGTCACCGTGGTATGTATATTCTTGGGATGATTCCAAAAATTGTGCCCGGAAACAGGTCACTGATAACACGTATCAAAAATCCAATTGAAAAATCGATTGCGCAAATAACTTGTTACGATATTGTGATACTTAACATCAGTTGGCTAGCATGCCAGAAACAATATATGGATTGTCTAGAATAAAGTTCTAAGGACATAATATTTTCAATGACTTGTTGGCTCAGTCGAGTAACGTGTCGTTCTTTTACCATAGGAAATCATGTGTCTCACGTCTGATTCCTACATCAAAAATAAATTTCATAAAATCAATGGAAAAACTGCTTAGAACCTAAAAAAAATGTTTCGTTTGAAAAGAAAACATGTCACAATCTATAACTTATTTAACAAAATACCATCTGTGGCTTTGGTTATGTAGATTGCAGCATTGGTGGAATCGTCGTTAAACCTTTTTCATAATTTCAAACCACTAAGGAGGAAAAGAGTAGAGCGTAGGGCTGTATTGGGATTCAAAGGACCTATACTACTGACACTGACTGTACATGACATGAAACAAAGATAAGAAAGGATATAATAAATAAAAATAAAAACAAATAGATGAGAAAAAACGCAGATTTTGTCAGCCAGTAGCAAACTATGAAAAGGAAAACATACAAATATTTCGACAAGGACCTCCAGAAAGTCTTTCTCAGTGGTCTTTTGTTTTTTCTTACCTATTTGCTTTTATCTTCAATTTATCATATCATTTCTTTTCTTGCAAGAGGCAATATTTTAGAGAGGAAATTGAGATAAAATAAAATATTAACAGAAATTTTGCTATAAATAGAGATACAGGAGATATTTCCTTAAGCCCAATTTTTAATATCTTAGTATTAAAAGATTCAATCAGTATCTTCCCCCAGTCTCATTTAAGACAATCTGTCGACATATTTAATGAAAATCGAAGCTAAAGGCAGGAAATATTCATTGCTAAGCAATGAATATTTGTCCAATCCAATTAGTGAGTTTGTCTTTCATTTATTTCTTGCTGTATTATTCTCTATTCGGTGTCTTTCTTGGTAAAGCATACCTTTCTCAATAACATATACTATTTGTAGACAATGAACGAATTGCCTAATTTATAGCCCTGAACCTGAAGACTGTGGGGAGGTTGACATTCCCAAAGATATATTTACTGAATTTATCAACAATGCTGGACAAAATAATTCCCTTGGAATTTTCATTGGATGTGTTTAAGATAATAAAAGGCTTGTTTTGCTTTCATTTTATTTGAAAAACCTGCCAAAATTGACTAAAACATTCGTAAAGCGAAAGAAAAAACAACAACATTCTTTTGTGCCCTATATTTTGAAAGTGCGTCCCCCCTCCCCTCTCTCTCTTATTTTTGTTTACAACTTGAAAGTTATTTAACAGATGTCATGAAAATTTGCATGGAAATCAGATAAATTGTCAAGATTTTTATTCATTTGGTATACTCAATTTATAGTTTTGCTTTTAAAAAATTACTGCAACTATTTAGTACCTTCTTTAGAAAGCTTTAAAAATGTTATTGATAGTAATAAAGATTTCATGAATAAACAAAATATAAAATTTATCTTATTTTAGGATTTCGTAGGAAAATAGATTTTCAAGCACGATTTTTCTATTTAGCAAAATTTTTTCACAAAAAGAAATATATTCTCGAGAGTTGCATGAAACATCCGAAGAATTGTCCATAAATCCTAACAATTTTTGGAGAGCTTTGAAATTGAGGTTTGGTAGTCCGATTCCTCTATATTCGGAGCTCTGAAAAAGAGATTCATTTGGAAGTTACTGAAGCTTCATCATGGTTGCCACCGACAGTAGGATTTTACTATATCTAGCAGGGTTGCCACCCTGAGCTGGAAGAATTTACTAAATCGGACAGGAAAAATTTACTAGATCGCATCTGTTTTTACTAAATGCTCAAAAAAATTTTGCGCGTGCAGCGTAGCTGCACGCGCCCCATCAAGCATCGATTTTTACTATAGGAGGATAATCAATACGATTTTCACAATCGTTTTTCCTTTTTTCTTCTTTTTTTTCTCTTTTCCTCTTTTCTTTCGTTTTCATAGTATGATTGAAAATTCCGGAAACCTACAAGTTCAAAAATCATTTTTAGGATATATATATATACATATATATATATATATATATATATATATATATATATATATATATATATATATATATATATATATATATATATATATATATATATATATATATATATATATATAATGTTACATTTCTACTTACTTTCAATTTCTCTCAGCAGGCTCCTTTTTCCTCAATAAAAATTTTCAAACTGAGGAGATTCACCTTATCACCTTGGGTGGTTGGCTTTTGTTTTGATTCCAATAGATTCCCAATCATCACAAATCCAAGTGTCATTATAGCTTCATTTTAAGTTGGTTCATATTTGATGGTTCATAGCTTCATATTTGATACACAGAAAGCTGATTTTGTCAACCTTTAGACGCTGGAAGTGTCTGTTTATGAAAATAGGTGACTGCTTGTCTGTCTCTGAGACAGACAAGCATAATTGTAAAACAGACAAGCAAAAATTGTAAATTGTAATATGTTTACAATAATTTTTTCCCTGAATTCATGGAAAATAAAAAAAGTTTTGTTTACTATAAATCATGACTTTTTATTAGTTTTTACTAGATTTTGGAAAATTTACTAGATCCTCTAAATTTACTAGATCTAGTAAAATCCTACTGACGGTGGCAACCCTGATATCTAGTAAAAAAAAACAGAAAAAACTCAACTATTAAACTTGTCCAATTAGAGTTCAGTTATTTCAATGCTAGAGTTTACCTTTAAGCTAGTATGTCTAACTTACATTATTACTTTGCTTGGAAACCCTGAGTCACCATTTGCCAGGAACTAGTTCTGGAAGTGATGGATATTCGGTGATTGATTTTCGTTTCGGTTTTTCAGAATGTCTGGAAAGAGGAAATCTCCACTTGTCAGCCAGCAGCAAACATTAGACAGCTTCTTATCAACATTGAACAAGCAGAAAACGCGTGCCAATCAGCAAACTTCGTACCATGTAGCTTCTGCTAAAAAGACCGGCCCTGAAGACAGAATAGAGATTGCTAACGCTGAGACGGACAATGCTGCCCAAAAGATGGTGGGCTGGACTGTGTTCAAGAATCAATAGAAATTTTGGAAAGCAGCGTTTAGCATGAATCCAATGAAATTGCATCTACATATGCCACAATCGATCTGGCTGAGGACTCAGAGACTCATGTGAAGTCTGTTAGTCACATGTCTAAGAGGACACACTATGCACAGAAGTTTCAAGCGGAGAAGTTAACTGATACAGTGCTAAAACGTTTCCTCATTCAATCGCCAGACGGAAGCAAAAAGGCCTATTGCAGATCCTGTCAGTAAAAACTGACGGGAAGTTTGACTGTCATGAAGATTCAAGCAACTAATGAGCTTCATAGGAAGAATGTAAGAGCAGCATTGGGAGCAGTCGGAAATGAGCAAAGGCAGGAAGGAGAAAAGTGAAAGGATGGTGTCATCTGCTGAATTACGCCTTGCAGCATGGGTTACAGCTGAAGATATTCCTTTGGGAAAAACTGATATTTTCGTTCCCATTTTGAAAAAGTCTTTTAGGGATTCAGCTACAGCCAAGATGTTGAAATGAAGCGAACTAAATTGACATTGTTAAAAATGTTATAGGATCTCATGGCGAGAACACTTCAGCATCTGTTTCCAATAATCGCTGACGAAAGCACGGACAGATCAAATACAAAGTCCTTAATTGTTATTCTGAAGTATGTAGACAGTGAGAATACCGTGAGGGAAGAATTCCTGGCACTACTAGTGGTGGACGACGCAACTGCAAGTGAGCAAAAGAATCTTCGGACGAATTACTTTAAGAAATTTAACGTTCCAATAGAAAATATGATTGGGCTTGATCTTGATAATGCGTCGGTCAATATGGGGAGTAAAAATGGCCTCGCAGCCCAGCTGCTGCGTGAAAATCTCCAGCTGTTTGTCCTTGGTTGCACTTGCCATACTGCTGCATTGTGTGCTTCGGCTGCAGCGAAGCACTTACCTGCTGAAATCAAAACTTTCGTGAAGGAACTCATCAACTTCATAAGCGCAAACCCTAAGAAACAGTTGGAACGGAAGGTTTTCCAGGATTTTTGTGAAACTGCCAACAACAGCCTTCTGCATAAAAGCAGCACACACGGGTTGTCTCTTGAAGCCGGAATTAATAGATTACTTGAACAGTGACCAGCCTTGCATTTGTATCTGACAGACTTGTCCCTAACATCGTCGGACAGCTCTACAAGGGATAAAGTCAAAAAGCCGCTAAATGCGATGAATGTAGGCGTGAATAAGGTCTACTTGTACTTTCTCTCGTATATACTGGCAAAGATTAAAACGTTCAAACTTGAGTTCCAGTTACGTGGAACAAGGATTCATTGCCTTCTGAGACGTTCCCGTGAGCTTTACTTGTCTAGTCTGCTGTGTTTTCCTTCGTCCTGAGAAGCTCAAAGGTAACTTTACTTCCCTGAACGTGAGCAGTCCTAAAAACTTTTTGAAGCTAGAAAATGCCAACTTGGGATGAATACGGAGTTGCACCTTGAAAGCTTGTAAGTGGAAGACCGACGTCACTGGTTGCAAGCCATTCGAAAAGCCTGTCTTGATTATCTTATTGAACTTTCTAAGCGGATCCGTACTAGGATAAGACTGAATTACCCTGTTATTACATCTTTAGAACTCCTCGATCCACTGAAAGCTATGAGCAACGAAACTATGTCACTTTTCCCTCTTCTACAGAAGTTTAAACCTATTGCTGTTAGAAATTGCAGAACGGAAGGGGAGAGGATGAAGATGCTGGAGGACCTAAATATTGAGTATGAGGAAATTCAAATCCGAAGCGAATTTATTTCAGAAATAGTATCAGAATCAGATTTAGAGTGTCCTCCTACATTCAGGAAGAGGCTTACCAAACTGAAAGATGGTAGCGGGAAAGCCATTTTCCGAGTGCTCCCCTAGTTTATGTTGACCCTCTGGGCTTTGCCCCACGCTTCAACCGGTGCAGAGGGGTAGTTTTCCAGTTTAAATATTATCTAGAGGACTGGGCAAGACCGATCAAATATCGACACAGTTGGAGCTCTCATGCACTCCAAGCAACTCTTCCTCAGAGACACAAAATGCGTTTCGGAATGGGAGATTCTACCCGCTCTGATTGATAGATACAGAAAATGGAAGACGAAGGCGAACAAACCTGGTTCCTGGGACACAGAAGAGGGTGCAGGACCGGGGATAAGCTTAGAAAAAGTCAAATTTGGTCTTTCAAATCGGACTTTATTATTATTATTTTTTTACTTTGAACTCATTTTTCGTGGTCGTTTGTTTGGTTTTTATGTGTACCTGAAATTTTTGTGAAGCCTAGTCGTAAGTATATACTGAAACTATAAACTTTCGGAAAAGTCGGTTAAACTATAGAGTAAGGCCGAGTCTGTCAAAAATTAGGAGGCTGGAAGAAACTGTGTGGACCTAATGGATAACTGGGAACACATTTCTTACTTATTTGAAGGCAAATAAGCCGAATGACCAAAAGAAATCATATTAAGATGCTGCACAAGCAAGAAAAAAATGTGCTCTAGCTACTTTTTAGTTTTTTTTTCATTTTGAGGGAAAAAAGTATTTACTAGCTTTCTCATGCCAATGCGTGTGTCGCGGCTAAAGCCGCGACACGCACACTTTTTTGGCAACATCTAGTAAAACGGAAGCCAATCTAGTAAATTTTTTAGCCCAAAACTAGTAAATTCCAAATCGCCAGAGTGGCAACGCTGTTTAGAGGATCTAGTAAATTTCCCGAAATCTAGTAAAAAGTCATGATTTGTAGCAAACAAAACTTTTGTTATTTTCCATGAATTAAGTGAAAAAATAGGGTCCATTCATTACAAAATCTGATTTCGATTATGTTAGATATTATGGCTACTATTGCTCTCATTTTTGCGATTTCCCGTCAACCCTAGCGCTTAAAAATCTCTGCTTTTCCCTCGGCCTCTTCTTGATACTCGCTTTGAAAGACAAACTATTTAAAATCAGGACTGGTATGCCGGCTTAATTTGTTTTCAGAACTATTTCCCAGACTCTCATAACAACTGCTACGTTTGTTAGTTAGCCTTGTCATAGGCAGCGCGATAGCGCTGCACAATTAAAGAACGAAGTGGGCACAATGTATTATTTTTTTTTTTTTTTTTCTTCTTCTTCTGCATACCCGGTCACTTCGTATCAAAGGAGCTGTCGTAGAAACTTCGAAAAGGGCTCATTCGATTGGAAATCTGAGTGGCTAGTGCCCGTTTTAATAGTTGAAAGTGATTGGAGGGCAACTAGCCCCCCCCCCTCCCAAGCCCATCATTCCCCCAAACACATCCAATCAAAATTCTGGGATAGCAATTTTGTTCAGGGCAGTTGATTTCCAGATAGAAAATATGTTTTTTGAGGAGGACACTCCCTCACAACCCTCGGGGCAAGGGTTGTAAGTTATGCCCTGGGGGCATATAAGGTTTTTATAGAACGCATTGTCGTTAGAAACTTCAAAAAGACTCATTCGATTGGAAATTCAAAGGGCTAGTGCTTTTTTAATAATCGAAAGTGGTTAGAGGGCAACTAACCCGCCCTCCCACGCCCATCATTCCCCCAAACACATCCAATAAAAACTTTGAGATAGCCATTTTGTTTAGAATAGTTGATTTCCAGATAGAAGTATGTTTTTGAGGAGGACACACCCCCACAACCCTCAGGGCAAGGGTTTTGAGTTATGCCCTAGGGGCATATAGGAACGATGTTGGCACACTGCATCATTTATTATTTTCCTTTAGAGCAGGGTACTTCGTATCGAATAATTTGTCGTAGAAACTTCGAAAAGGACTCATTGAATTGTAAATTGGAGTGGCTTGTGTCCTTTTTAATAGTCGAAAGTGATTGTAAGGCAACAAACACCCCTTCCACGCCCACCATTTCCCGAAACACATCCAATCAAAATTTTGAGATAGCCATTTTCTTCAGCGTAGATGATTTCCAGATACAAATTATTTATTTGAGGAGAGAACTGTCCAACAGCCTTCAGGATAAGGGTTTTAAGTTGTGTCCTTGGGGTATATAAGGTTTTTATAGAAGATATTGTTGTGGAAATTTTAAGACAGGCCCATTTTATTGGAAATTCAAAGGGCTAGTGTCTTTTTTAATAGTCGAAAGTGATTGGAGGGCAACTAGCCCCCTCCCCCAACACGCCCATCATTCCCCAAAACACATCCAATCAAAATATTGAGATAGCCATTTTATTCAACGTAGTTTTAAGTTCTGTAAATTAGGTTGTTGAGGATGAAAAACCCCTCACAGCCCTCAGAGCAAGGGTTGTATGTTATGCCCTGGGGGCATATAATGTTTTCATAGAACGCGTTGTCGTAGAAACTTCAAAAAGGGCTCATTCAATTAGAAATTGAAATGGCTAGTGCCCTTTTTAATAGTCAAAAGTAATTGGAAGGCAACTAACACCCCTTCCACGCCCACCATTTCCCCAAACACATCTAATCAAAATTTTAAGGTGCCCATTTGTTCCACGCAGTTTTAAGTTCAGGAAAGTATACCTTTGAGCAGAACAATCCCCCTACAGTTTGCAGGGCAAGGGCTACAAGTTATACCCTGGGTGCATATAATTTTTTATTGAATTTTTTGTTGTAGAAACTTGAAAAAGGGCTCATTCGATTGGAAATTCAAAGGTTTAGTGCCCTTTTTAATAGTCGAAAGTGATTTAAGTGATCTAGCCCCCCTCTCGCCCACCTTTTCCCCAAAAACATCCAATCAAAATTATTAGGTATCCATTTTGTTCAGCGTTCTTGATTTCCAGATAGTATTTATATTTTTGAGGAGGACACTCCCCCTTAGCCTTCAGGGCAATGCCCTGGGGCAGATAAGCTTTTAATAGAAGGCTTTGTCGTAGAAACTTCAAAAAGGGCTCATTTGATTGGAAATTGAAATGTCTAGTGTCCTTTTTAATAGTCGAAAGTAATTGGAAGGCAACTAACACCCCGTCCACGCCCACCATTTCCCCAAACATATCCAATCAAACTTTTGAGATAACCATTTTGTTCCACGCAGTTTAAAGTTCATGAAATTATACCTTTGAGCAGGACACTCGACCCCACAGTCTTCAGGGCAAGGGTTATAAGTTACGCCCTGGGGGCATATAAGGTTTTTATTGAAATCTTTGTCGTAGAAACTTGAAAAAGGGCTCATTTGATTTGAAATTCAAAGGGCTAGTGCCCTTTTTAATAGTCGAAAGTGATTTGGTGGCAACTAACCCCCCTCTCACGCCCATTTTTCCCCAAACACATCCAATCAAAAATTTTAGATAGCCATTTTATTCAAAGTAGTTGAAAGTTTTGGAAATTAGGTCTTTAGGGATGACAACTCATCCCCCCCATAACCCTCTGGGCAAGGGTTGTAAGTTATACCCTGGGATTTTGTAAGGTTTTTATAGAAAGCGATGTTGTAAAAACATCAAAAAGGGCTCATTCAATTGAAAATTGAAAGGGCTAGTGCCCTTTTAATAGTCAAAAGTGATTGAAGGGCAACCAACCCCCCTCTGACGCCCGCCATTTCCCCAAACACATCCAATCAAAATTTTGAGACATCAATTTTGTTCAACGTAGACAAAAGTTCTGGAAATTAGGTCTTTTGGGATGATAACCCCCTCAGTAGTTGAAAGTTTTGGAAATTAGGTCTTTAAGGATGACGACTCATCCCCCCCCCCCCAACCCTCAGGGCAAGGGTAATAAGTTATGCCCCGGGAGTATTTAAGGTTTTTATGGAAAGCGATGTTGTAAAAACATCAAAATGGGCTCATTCAATTGAAAATTGAAAGGGCTAGTGCCCTTTTAATAGTCAAAAGTGATTGAAGGGCAACCATCCCCCTACGCACATAATTTCCCCAAACACTTACAATCAAAATTTTGAGATATCCATTTTGTTCAACGTAGACGAAGGTTCTGGAAATTAAGTCTTTTAGGATGATAACCCCTCAGTGTAAGGGTTGTAAGTTATGTCCTGGGGGCATATAAGGTTTATATAGAAAGTTGTTGTAAAAATTTCAAAAAGGGCTCATTTGTTTGGAAATTGAAATTGCCCTTTTTAATAGTCAAAAGTGAGTGGAGAGTAATTCACCCCCCCTCTCACGCCCACCATTTCCCCAAACACATCCAATCAAAATTTTTGGATAGCCATTTTGTTCAACATAGTTGAAAGTTTTGGAAATTAGGTCTTTAAGGATGACAACCCATCTCCCCCCCACAGCCCTCAGGGCAAGGGTTGTAAGTTATGCCCTGGGGGCATATAAGGTTTTTATTGAAAGAGTTGTTGAAGAAACTTCAAAAGGGCTCATTGAATTGGAACTTGAAAGGGCTAGTGCCCTTTTTAATAATCAGAAGTGGTTGGAGGGTAACTAACCCCCCTCTCATGCCCACCATTCCTCCAAACAAATCCAATCAAAATTTTTAGATAGGTATTTTTTTCGACGTAGTAGAAAGTTCTGGACATTAGGTGTTTGAGTATGACACCCCCCGCAGCCCTTAGGGCAAGGGTTGTAAATTATGCCCAGGGGGCATATAAGATTTTTATTGAAAGTGTTGTCGTAGAAACTTCAAAAGGGCTCGTTGGACTAGAAACTGAAAGAGTTTGTGCATTCTTTTATAGTTGAAAGTGACTAGAGAGCAGATAACGCCCTACTCGCGCCCACCGTTTTTTCAAATACATCCAACGAAAATTTTGAGATAACCATGTTCTTAAACGTAGTTGAAAGTTCTGGTAATTAGGTCTTAGAGGATGACAACCACCCTAACAGCCCTTAGGGTAAGGGTTGTAATTTATTACAACCTTAGGGTTGGGTGTCTGTTCGTATCTTGTACAGTAAACTCCAAAAGGTTAGTTTTTTGTTGTTTTTTTTTTCTTTTCTTTTTTTGTTTAGCACTGAGAACGACTTGGCGGAGGTCCTTGTCGAAATATTTACTTGGTTTTCGTCTTCATGTTTTTGCCACTGGCTGACAAAATACTCGTTTTCTCTCCCTTTTTGGTTTTATTTTTCATTTGTTATTTCCTTTCCTCTCTTAACTTCATATGTTGTAATTTATGCCCTGGGGGCATATAAGGTGTTTATAGAAAGTGTTGTCGTTTCAAAAAAGAGCTCATTTGATTGAAAATCAAAAGGCCTAGTGCCCTTTTCAATTGTCAAAAGTGATTGGAAGGCTTGACATTTTTATATTATTTTTTGTTGTTGTTGTTGTTTAGGCCATGGCACTTCGTATCGAGGGAGTTGTCGTGGGAACTTCGAAAAGGGCTCATTTGATTAAAAATAGAAAGGGCTGATGCCCTTTTTAATAGTCAAAATTGATTGGAGGGCAACTAATCCCCCTCCTATCCCCCACCTCCCAATTTCCCAATATTTTTAAAAGCTAAATGTTGCCTTAAGATTAAATCGAAATGCACTGTGTTACCCAATAAAGCATCTCAGCAGTATCCCAAGAACGACTGAGTGTATTATGTTCATACTTTCGGGGCTACTTCTGCTCTTAAAATTTAACCAAATCAAAATATTGTAAGTGTATTCAAGATATCAAAGAAAGTAAACAGATTTTTTTTTCTGAATGGTATTACGTTTTCCATTTCAGGTCAACTAGAGGAGGTATGAAACTAAATTAAACACTACTATTTGTGCCCATATTTTTAAAAGGGTGTATGCTATTAAAAATTGCTGAAAATTTTTCTCCAGCATACAAATAGCAGGCCAAACTATAAAGTCTTAAAAAAATAAAAGATTTAAAGCATTATTTTCTTTTTCCCTCAAAAGAGCATGTCAATATAAAACGAACAGGAATTAATAAAAAAAAAAAAAACTTTTTCCACAAAATAAGTTTTTCAAAGAAAAGTAAAGAACTCCATTAAACAAAAACTGAACAAGAATAAAATAAAATAATCTACCAAGCGTGAAACTACCACAAATCAGCATCAATAAATAAATGAAACCCAAAACGAACAGAAATTACAATAAAAAACCGAGTCAAACTCAAAACGAGCAGAAATTACCATAAGTTGGGCTCAAAACCCCTATGCCTTCCCAAGCCCAGAACAAAATTTGCACTTTACTGAAAAAATACAAATAAATGTGCATTGTCAGTTTAATATACTTATACCGATATTTAGTAATCAAAATGTTAATATTATTTGATTTATTAAAGTTATAAAAGTAAAAACATTTATATTTTTTTCAGTAAAATGCAAACTTTGTTCTGGACTTGGGAAGGTATAGGGGTTTTGAGCCCAACTTATGTTAATTTCTGCTGGTTTTTTTTTTTTTTTTTTTTAATTATTCCCTCATTAAAGACGCTGCTGGAAACGAGCTTTTTACATACTTGCCCAAGTTTTTTTCTGACTCTCTGCAGCTTGCCCCATTCAAGTGCTGGAGCAGAGAGACAGTTCTTGATTTTGTCGGTCATCAAAACTAAAAACCGGAATAGGCTAAATGTCTTGAGTGTTTCATCCCTGATGAAAACGAAGCAAATTGTTCTCGGGTCGTCAAGTGGAGTAAATAACTAGGTGATCCCCAGTGATTTGACTCGGGCTATCAAGAAATGGAAACAAGTAGCCTAGATCCCTTCAGTCAGGATTTGACACAAGTGGCTACTTTAAATTCGGATGAGGCCGAGGACGATTAAACCCTTTTAAGTGCGACCTTTTTTTTAATTGTGACTATATATTTTCTTCTTACTTTTCAATTTGTATGATTTGCCTGAACTGAAGAATATTGACACAATGTTATTTTTTTAAAACTAATTATTGTGTGTTATATAAGTATTCTTTTTCTTGGTAGCCCTAGTCCAATTTGAAGAGTACTTTTTAATTTACACATTTTTACAACTAAACCGGTAGCCGATTACGTCATTTTCGTTTTGAAGTGACATAGATTGTATTGGTTTTTGATTCCCTTGAATAAGAATGAGAGAGAATCCTAAAAAAAATCAGTTAAAAAAAATCCTAAATTAATTACTTTAAAATTTGCCAGAAATCTGTAAGCAGCTTATCCCTTATTTAAAGACCAGCCTAATTAGCGTTTTAAAAGTGGCAAATTTCCTCTTAAAAATGCAAAATTGAAGGGTTCAGATTTCGAACCTAAAAACGGAAACTGGGGGACAAATTTCAAAAGCCGTCGCTTTCAAACACACCTCAGATTCTAAGCACTCCATCGCCTGAATTGCTTCGTGAATATGAGTTGCAGTTGTTTTTCTTCGTTGGTTGTTTTTTAATTTTTCAATATATCTGAATTTTATGACCTGAAGACCATTGATAAATTTAAGGCCGGGGTTCAGCAGCAGGATTTCCAGAATCTAAGATTCCAGACTATTGTTTGACATCTTGGATACACCGCATCTGGAGCATGAAGCCTATCCAGTAGTACATCCAAATAATCAAAAATAAAGATTTTTGAACTTGTAGGTTTCCGGAATTTTCAATCATACTATGAAAACGAATGAAAAGAGGAAAAGAAAGAAAAAAAGAAGAAAAAAAGAAAAAAGATTGTGGAAATCCTACTGATTATTCTGCTATAATAAAAATCGATGCTTGATGGTGCGTGTGCGGCGGTAGCCGCACTCGCAAAAAAAAATTTGAGTATTTAGTAAAAACAGATGCAATTTAGTAAATTTTTCCTCTCAGATTTAGTAAATTCTTCCAGGCCAGGGTGCAACCCTGGGTAACACTGTTTAACAATTTTTGGAGAGCTTTGAAATTAAAGTGTGGTTTTTCTGACTTTTACATTCGGAGCTCTGAATTGATGGTATCCGAAAGCTTCCTTCTAGAAAGAAGCACAAAAATGCACAAAAATGAGTGAAGCACAAAAACGATCATTAAACAAGCACATTGTTTGACACGAAACCAATTACGTTTTCAAAGGTATTCCTTTTAAGTCAAATTCCTTCGCTATGAAATTTTTGAGAATTTGTGCAGAGGCATCAGTCACAACCGTTATGGGGAAAAAAAACATGATGATATCTTCATCACTCCTTGAGAAAAATCGTAACATTTTAATTAGAAATTTGTTTGTTGTTCGGTCAGTGGACTCGACCACAATGGTGGAAAACTTAGCTTTTTTCAGTATTTTCGAGAGATCATCCTCCCCAGTTTTTCCTACTTGTTTGATCAAAGCAGTGATTTTCGTTCTTCCACAGTTCAAACTATTAATACTTGAGGGTCTTTGACATGGAACTTGAGAATTTGTAGAAGTGTGTCCATCACTCAAATAGGAAGATTTTCTTTGGTAACCCACGCAGAAAAGGTCAATGACGAAGCATAGCCGTTTTGATATCTTTAATTATCTCGCAGCTCTACTTCAGTATGCTTTACTCCAATCTATTCTATACTCAAAACATTCCTATGGCCCGATGGCTTTTTTTGGAAATACATACAAACATACAAAGTCAAGGCAATTAAGCAAAACTACCATAATAAATAAAATCAACAAAATAAAACAGAACCCACTATTTCCAGAAAGCGGACCATTACTCACTGCACCACTAGTTCAACTAGATTAAAAGTAAATGGTTTTAGGTTTCATAAATATATAAAAAATGTTTTTTGACTGTGAGTAAGGAACAGCATTTTGACTTGAAACGAACAGGAGTTATTAGATGTATGAGGGGAGTTGTCCCCTTTCAAATCACTCGATCATTATGCTAAAGCTTTATAGCGTTAAAAAAAAATATTCATTTGTGTTTCAGCAGTCATTCTTAAGGGACTGGGACATAAAAGTTAGACTTTCAAACAGTTCGTGGTAACGAACTGTAAGTAAGGAGCGACCCGGCTCAATGGTAACCGAAACTCTAAAAAACGGATTGTTGATACCAATAGATACATCAAAAGAATCAGATTTTAATTTTGATTTCAAATAAATAAGTTTCATCAGGTTTAATTTTACCTATCAAAAGTTACGCGCCTGAGAAAATTTGGCTAATTTTCGAAAAAAGGGGGAAAGACCCCCTAAAAGCTATAGAACCTTAATGAAAATCACACCATTATATTCAGCGTATCAGAAAACCCTACTGTAGAGGTTTCAACCTCCTATCTACAAAAATGTGAAATTTTCCATTTTTTGCCAGAAGAAAGATCATGAATGCGTGTTTATTTGTTGTTTTTTTTTTCCCAGGGGTGATCGTAGCAACCCAGTGGTCCTAGAACATCGTAGGAGAGGCTCATTCGACCGGAAATTAAAAGTTCTAGTGCCCTTTTTAAGTGACCAAAAAAATGGAGGGCAACTAGGCCCCCTCTCACGCTCATTTTTTTCGCCAAAGTCACCCGATCAAAATTTTGAGATAGCCATTTTATTCAACAGGGTCGAAAATATTATAACTATGTCTTTTAGGATGACTTAATCCCTCAAAGCCCCCAGGGGGAGGGCTGAAAGTTATGAACTTTACCCAATGTTATCATATAGTATTGGTTATTGGGACCTGGCTCAATGGAAACCGAAACTCTAGAAAACGGTATTTTGATACAAATAGATACATCAAAAGAATCAGATTTTAATGCTGATTTCAAATATATAAGTTTTATCAAGTTTAATCCAACTAATCAGAAGTTACGTGCCTGAGAAAATTTGGCTGATTTTCGAAAAAAGGGGAAAAGACCCCTTAAAAAGTATAGAACCTTAATGAAAATCACACCATCATATTCTGCGTATCAGAGAACCCTACTGTAGAGGTTTCCAGCTCCTATCTACAAAAATGTGGAATTTTGCATTTTTTGACATAAGAAAGATCACGGGTGCGTGTTTATTTGTTTTTTTGTTTTTTTTCCCCAGGGGTGATCGTATCGACCCAGTGTTCCTAGAATATCGTGGGAGGTTTCATTGGAATGGAAATTCAAAGTTCTAGTGCCCTTTTTAAGTGACCAAAAAAAATGGAGGGCAACTAGGCCCCCTCCCACGCTCATTTTTTTCCCAAAGTCCCCTGATCAAAATTTTGAGATAACCATTTTGTTCAGTATGTTCGAAAATATTATAAGTATGTCTTTTAGGATGACTTAATCCCCCGAAGTTCCCGGGAGGAGGGCCGTAAGTTATGAACTTTACCCAATGTTAACATATAGTATTGGTTATTGGGAAGTATACAGTACAGACTTTTTCAGGGGAGATTTTTCCGGGTAGGGGGGGGGGGGGGGGGGGTTATGGGGGAGGATCTTTCCACGAAGAAAGCTTTCATGGGGGAAGGGACATTGCTATGAAGGGGACGCCCGACTTCCCAGCATTATTTAAAAAAAGATCAGAAATTAAATATAAAAAACATGTTTTTCAACTGCAACAGCAGCAACATCAAAACTTTAAACGAACAGAAAATATTACATATATGATTGGGTTCACCCCCTAGTCAATACCTCACTCTTTAAACCAAAGATATTTTAGTACTTTCATAAGATCCACTTATTCTAATTAACGGCCTTTGTGATTAAGCGGTCATTTTTAAAGAATTGGAACAAAATTCGAACTTTCGCTTAAAGAGCGAGGTATTGACTAGGGGGCGAACCTCCTAATATACGTATTAAAAATATATGAATATAGCAAATCGTTACGTAAGTTAATTCGTAAGTTACGTATATTTATTACTAATAAAAACGTTCGTAAATAAAATGAAACAAGTTTTGAGAAAGCCATTTAACCAAATAAAATTAAATTAATATGAAAATTTTGTTTTAATTATTCATGTACTGTGAGATAAGATCAAAACCTGCATTTATTCAAAAACGTTCAAAAATTAAATAAAAAAAACAAATTTTTTTAACTGAAAGTAAGGAGCGCCACTAAAACTTAAAACGAACAAAAATTATTCCGTATATGAAAGGGGCTGTCCCCTCCTCAACACCTTGCTCTTTACGCTAAAGTTTGACTTTCTCACAACTCTATTTTTCTAAACAATAAAAAACTTTAACGTAAAGAGCGAGGCGTTGAGGAGGGGACAGCCCCTTTCATATACGGAATAATTTCTTTTCGTTTTAAGTTTTAATGTCGCTCCTTACTTTCAGTTAAAAAAAACTTGTTTTTTTATTTAAGTAGCGTAAAGAGCAAGGGATTGAGCAAGAATTTAGCGAGAGAGGGCCACCCATCATTTATGGAATAATTTTTGTTTATTTTAATTTTTTTATGTTGCTCTTTACTTTCATTTTTTTAAATGTTGACTTTTCATTGCTGATGGTTTTTCAAATCAGGCAGGGATACCCCTTCTCTCTTCTGTGTAAATTTATATTTAAGAAAATGCCTTTTCCCAGAGGCTGTGGATGGTCATTTCAGCCCCAAGGTAGACCAATTGAACCTTCAGCTATAATGAATAAAAAGTCTTTCTCAAAATTGTGACCAAATGTCTTTCGGGAAGAAGGGGTATGGGAAAGGGACTAGTTGTCCTCTCATCATTTGGAATTACTTAAAAGGGCAATAATATTTTTAATTTAAACCTGGCCCTCTCTCATTCATTTAGGTTCATTGGTGCGATACGACCACTCCTGGGGAAAGCGTAAAAATGACAAATAAACACGCATTTTTCATCTTTCTTTGGGGAAAAAATACAAAATTTCACATTTTCATAGATAAGAGCTAGGAACCTCTACAATAACATTCTCTGATATGCTGATTTGAGGGTGTGAATTTCATTAATATTATTCTATTTTTTGGAGGTATTTACCCCCTATTTGAAAATAACGCAAATTCTTCGTCTCGTAGCTTTTGATGGTTTATATAAACTTGAATAATTTTCTTTAGTAGGAAACAGTATAAAAATCCGATTCCTTAGGTTCATTAGTTGTGACAACATTTTCATTTTTTAAAGTTTCGGTTGCTATTGGGCCGAGTCACTCCTTACTTTAATTTCGTTACAATGAACTTTAATATTAATCTTAAAACACAGATATCAGGTGTCAGAATTAAAAAAAATACAGCGCTCCCCCAATCTATGTTCTTTCTAAGTATAGTAGCAACTGCACCCTCAATTCTATACTACCCCATCTAACGCCTACATATAGCTATAGGCTGTAAGTAACACAAAATTTGCCTGTTTTTCTTTAAACTAGAATCATTTGGGATTTATTAACCAACAGCTCGTGAGAAATTACTAAGAAAATACTATAAAACTTCACAAAAAAATAACATGGGCCTATTAACAAAGTTCTTGTTTCAGATTATAAAATACACAACATTTTTATGAATCATATTTACGGGGTTGCTTTCATTTTAAGCCTTTATTCCGACTTCGTTTATAGTCTATGGCTAAATTTTGTCTTATTAGGAGAGGTAGCAGGTTCCATCTCAAGATTATCCTCTATAGAGGGCTAATAATTTTTCAACCAATAGAAGCAGTGAAGGTAGAATTAGGTATTCACAGAAGTTTCTAATGCCCTAATTTGAGCAGAATAGGTAATCCGTAAAATTTTCTAGCACGGGCTAATCAAGCACGGACGTCTACCAAAAGTGTTCCAAGGAGTCAGAAACTAGAATAGCAATGGTGTTGGGAGGGGTAGAGGAATACGTTTTAGCATAACCGCTGGTAAGAATCCTGAATCCATATCTAAGATTCATTTGCATTAGAAATGAACTTCATCCCCACCTCCCGGTAAAGGTATAAGGTAAGACAAATAAACTTCTCAAAGGAAGAAAAGTACTTAATTTTTACATACCAAATGAAACAAAACTCTAAGAAAATTTTGAGCGTCAACGATTCTTGGCAAAGAGATCATTTCCTTTAATCTATAATGCATACACTTATCGTGAAACCTTGTAATATCTAAATTATAAGTATTTAAACAAGTTTCCAATGCCCTAATTTTGTGCAGAATATTTATTCGGTAAAACTTTAGTCACCTCCATAACAGCTTTCCAAGACCAGGAAAAGAGTCTAAACTGCACTTTATTCACTCAATCAAGAACAGACGTCTATCAAAAGTATTCTAAGGGGTAAGACACGACAATAGCAATAGTAGTGTGAGGGTAGTCGAATGCATTTTAGGATAAAAGCTGGTAAGACAAATAAACTTCTCGAAGGAAGAAAAGTACTTAATTTTTACATACCAAATGAAACGGAATTCAAAACAATTTTGAGCGGAAAAGATTCTTGGCAAAGAGATGAATCCTTTAATCTGTAATGAATGTACCTATCATCTATTTAATCTTAAAATATTTCTCTAAAACCCAGAGTAAAAAAAAAATCTACCAAAATTACAGAATTTGTTCCCAACATAAACAGTTATAGAGATGTCTTAATGTACTTTCCAAAAGTCTTAGAATATTGCCATGGGCGCAGTATTTTTATTAGGGGGGAAGAGTGAAAATGAATCCACAGCTGGGAAATCAAGTGTCATCGGATATCCTTCAGGTGAAAGGAGCGTTGGAACATTTGTGAAATATGCAAGCCTAAATCTGCTTTTCAAGATGACAGAAAACTTATTTTGGGAAATCATTTTATAATTGACACTGAACAGCCAATGGAAAAAAAAGGCTAGTGCCAACCCTTGGATTATTAATTTGAAACTTTCAGGGTAACTTGTGGCAGATTCTTGAACTATTCAGAAGGTATTGTGCGTATACTATTAATACTACTACTGCAATTACTATAACTAATAATACTAAGGGCATTAAGGTGAAACTTTTTGGGAACGTTTAGGGGGAGTTCAATTAAACGAACAAACTATAGGCATACAGGTTTTTAAAAAACTCATATAAGCAATATAAAATGCAGCACAGTGCTATTATAGATAGCAATAACATAGAAACTTTACAGGAGCTAATCTAAGGTTAAATTAAAAGTTCTATTGCCCTTTTTAAGAGTTAAAAGTGATTTTGGGGCAATCAGCCCTTATCCCAAGCCACTTAATTTTCCAAACACATCCAATCAAAATTTTGAGATAACCATTTTGTTCTACACAGTTGAACGGTCCATTAACTATGTCTCTAGGGATATTGGGTATGTCAAATTCCCCATAGATATGCAATTAGGCCAGTATTCTTCATAAATAAATGTTGCTTTAAAGCTAAATCGTAAAGGCACCGTGTGCATGCCAGTTGCTATTAAGACAGCTCAGCAATATCTCAAGAACTACTGTGGGTATTAAGTTGAAACTTTCAGGGCTAGACCTATAACTGCTTCTGCTCTTACAATTTAACAATATCAAAAGAGCGATCCACGCTGTGAAAGAGCAGATACATTATCTTGGAATTGGCATTAAGTTTTACTTTTCAGGTCAACTTGAGAAAGTAAAAAACTAAATTAAACAATACTATTTGTTTCTAGATTTTCAAAAGGGTGTATATTGTTAAAATTGTTTAAACATTTTCTCCAATATACAAATAGCAGGTCAGACTATGGATTTTTATAGAAAAAAAAACAAAAGGATTTGAAAAATTGTTTTCTTTTTCCATGAAAATGACCATGTCGAAAAAACGGAAATAAATTAATTTAAAAACTTTTTCCACAAATAAGTTTTTCAAAGAAAATTAATGAGATTGATTAAACAAAAAACGACCAGAAACAAAGTCAAATAATCTTCCAAGCGTAAAACTACCACAATTCACCATCATTCAATAAAAAATCCAATACGAACAGAAATTACAATTAATAACTGAGTCAATCACAAAATAAGTAAAATCAACATAACTAGGACTGACACGCTTCCCTCATGCCCTCTTAAGACCTGAATATAATTGACACTTCACTAAAATAAAAAAAAATGAATGGGGATTGACAGTTTAATATACATATGCTCATACCTATTTCTAAAAGTCTTAATAATTTTTTATTTATTAAAGTTAAATCCTGAAAATATCTAGTATGTATTTTGTTTTCAGTAAATTTCAGATTAACTTCTTGTCTTCAGTAGGTATGGGGGACGTGAGTCCTACTTATGTTAATTTCTGCTCGTTTTAAATTTGACTTCGGCTATTTATTGTGATATCTGTTCGTTTTGGGTTTCATTTATTTATTGATAGAGATTTGTGGTAGTGTTACGCTTGGAAGATCATCTGAATTTATTTCTGCTCATTTTCATTTTAGTGGAGCTCTTTACTTTTCTCTGAAAGACATCTTGTGGAAAAATTCTTTGAATTAATTTTAGTAAAAATCAAGAATCAGTACTTAATCTTATTTTTGTTTTATACGTGTCTAGGTCTAGTGTCTAGATCTTGAAATTAACCAAGAAGTGTCTTTGCTAAATGGTAAATTTTCTCCTTTAATGCTTAAGGGAAAATGTGCTATTGAAGACTAAGGGTTAGCACTAGCTTTTTTTCCATTGGCTGTTCAGTGTTAATTATAAAATGATTTCCCAAAATAAGTTTACAGTCATCTTGAAAAGCAGATTTTGGCTTGCATATTTCACAAATGTTCCAACGCTCCTTTCACCTGAAGGATATCCGAAGCCACTTGATTTCCCAGATGTGGATTTACTTTCACCCTTCCCCCCTAATAAAAAAATACTACGCCCATGGCAATATTCCAAGACTTTTGGAAAGTACATAAAGACAAGTCTATAACTGTTTATGTTGGGAAAAAAATCTGTAATTTTGGTTTAAGTCTGATTTTTTTTTTTACTCTAGGTTTTAGACGTACATCTTAAGATTAAATAGATGATAGGTACATGCATTACAGATTAAAAGAACTGATCTCTTTGCCCAGAATCTTTCACGCTCAAAATTGTTTTGAATTTTCGTTTCATTTGGTATGTAAAGATTAAGTAATTTTCTTCCTTTGAGAGGTTTAATTGTCTTAACACCTTTTATCCTAAAGTGCATTCTACTACCCCTCAACACAACATAGCTATTCCGGTGTCTGACCCCTTGGAATACTTTTGGTAGATGTCTGTGCTTGATTGAGTGATTAAAGTGCAGTTTGGACTCTTTTCCTTGTCTTGGAAAGCTGTTACGGAGGTGATCAAAATTTTACCGAATAAATATTCTGCTCAAATTAGGGCATTGGAAACTTGTTTAAATACTTATAATTTAGGTATTACAAGGTTTAAATACCTTATTTAAATACTGATAAGTGCATGCATTATGGATTAAAGGAACTGGTCTCTTTGCAAAGAATCTTTGACACTCAAATTTTTTTTAGAATTTTGTTTCCTTTGGTATGTAAATATTAAGTACGTTTATTCCTTTGAGAAGTTTATTTGTCTTACCAGCATTTATCCTAAAACATACTCCTCTACCCCTCCCAACACCATTGCTATTCTAGTTTCTGACTCCTTGGAATACTTTTGGTAGACGTACGTGCTTGATTAACCCGTGCTAGAAAATTTTATGGATTACATATTCTGCTCAAATTATGGCATTAGAAACTTGTTTAAACACCTAATTCTACCTTCACTGCTAATATCTTGAAAAATTAGTAGCCCTCTATAGAGGCTAATCTTGAAATGGATCCTGCTATGTCTCCTAATAAGACAAAATTTAGCCATAGACTATAAACGAAGTCAGCGAATAAAGGCTTAAAATGAAAGCAACTCCGAAAATATGAATTATAAAAAGGTTGTGTATTTTATAGTCTAAAACAAGAATTTTGTTAATAGACCCATGTTATTTTCTTACGAAGTTTTATATGATTTTCTTAGTAATTTCTCACGAGCTGTTGGTTAATAAATCCCAAATGATGCTAATTTAAAGAAAAACAGGCACATTTTGTGTTACTTACAGCCTATAGCTATATGCAAGTATCAGATGAGCTGGTATAGAGTTGAGGGTGCAGTGATTACTATACTTAGAAAGAACATTGATTGGGGTAGCGCTAAATTTTTCATTCTGACACCTGATATCTGTGTTTTGAGATTAATATTACAGTTCCTAGTAACGAAATTAAAGTAGCCTAAGGAGTGACTTGGCCCAAAAGCAACCGAAACTCTAAAAAATGAAAATTTTGTAACAAATAATAAACCAAAGAAATCGGATGTTTATACTATTTCCTAACAAAGAAAATTCTTCAAGTTTAATATAATCCAACAAAAGCTACGAGACGAAGAATTTGTGTTACTTTTAAAAAGGGGGTAAATACCTCCAAAAAAAATAAATATCTTAATGAAGTTCAAACCCGCAAATCAGCATATCAGAGAATCTTATTTTAGAGGTCTCTTATCTATGAAAATGTGAAATTTTATATTTTTTTTTCCAAAGAAAGATGACAAATGCGTGTTTATTTGTCATTTTTACGCTTTCCCCAGGAGTGTTCGTATCGCACCAATGAACCTAGACGACTGAGAGAGGGCCAAGTCTAAAATAAAAGTATTGGCGCCTTTTTAAGTAATTCCATTTAAGAGAGGAAAACTAGTCTCTTTCCCATGCCCCTTCTTCCCTAAAGACATTGGGTCACAATTTGGAGAAAGACTTTTTATTCAATATAGATGTAGGTCCAATTGCTCTACCTTGGGGCTGACACGACCTTCCACAGGCTCTCGGAAAAGGCATTTTCTTAGACATAAATTTACACAGAAGAGAGAAGGGGTCTCCCTACCTGATTTGAAAAACGAACAGTAATGAAAAATTAACATAAAAAAAATATGAAAGTAAAGAGCAAAATGAAAAAATTAAAATAAACAAAAATTATTCCATAAATGGCGGGTGGCCCTCTCCCCAATCCCTTGCTCTTTACGCTGAAGTCCAACTTTTATGTTCCAATCCCTTAAGAATGACTGCTGAAACACAAGTTTATTTAAAATAACTTTTTTAACGCTATAAGACTTTAGCGTAATAATCGAGTGATTTAAAAGGGGACAACTCCCCTCATATATCTAATAACTCCTGTTCATTTCAAGTCTTAATGCTGTTCCTTACTTACAGTTGAAAAACATTTGTTACATATTTCAAAAATTTAAAAACCATTTACTTTTAATCTAGTTGAACTAGTGATGCAGTGAGTAATGGTCCGCTTTCTGAAAATTGTGGTTTCTGTTTCATTTTGTTGATTTTACTTATTATTGTAGTTTTGCCTAATTGCCTTGACTATGTATGTATGTATGTATTTTCAAAAAAGCCATCGGGCCAAAGGAATAGTTTGATTACCAATGAAGTATGTTTTGAGTACCAATGAAGTTTTACAACTCAAAGAATTTTTTTCTTTTCATATTACTTATTTTGTCCTTTGCAGTAGTACGTCAGTAAAAATTTGTCCACAGCATTCTCCTATCTGTGTTAATAAATAAATTTAAAAAAAAAATTGAAACTAAAGCCAACGGTTGTCAAACTTGAATATAATCCACAAAGAAAACTATATGGCTTCGAAGCTTTCATGTGAATACATTATAAGGACATTTGCCTCAAGAAAATCACAAAAAAACTAATCTTCAATCTAGAGAATAGAAATAGTTATATGTAATTAAAATTGTAAGTGTATTTCGTCATGGAATCTTTGAGTCTTTTTAACCTTATTGTATATTTTAAGACTTCCCTTAAAAGATATGCTAATAATAGTAAAACATTAAGTAAATAACACTTGATATTTAGCATACCCGGTGCTATTACTAGGCATAGCTTGCGTCTTAATTTCAGTTTAAATTTTAACAAATTACTGCAATTACTTAGTAATTTCTTATGAAAGCTCTCAAAACATTTTTGGGTTATAATAAAGATTTTATGAATATATAGAATTTATAATTAATAATTTTACTCAAATAGTATTTTTTTTTAATAACTGTTTCTTTGTTTAGCAAAAAAAATGACAAAAACAATATAAATTTGAAACTACGAGGGATAATTTGAAGAATCTAATGTATAGTTGGCAATGTTTGACAATTTCTGGAGAGCTTTGAAATTATGGTTTGATTTTTCCGACCTTTAAGTTCGGAGCTCTGAAATATCTGAATTGATGGCACCAGAAAGCTTCATTCTAGAAAGAAATAGAGTGAAGCATAAAATTTAACTACAAATAAGCACATTGTTTGACAAGAAACTTAATACGTTTTTCAAAGGAATCCCTTTTAAGTTAAATTTCTTCACTATGAGATTTATGAGAATTTGTGCAGAGGCATCAGTCACAACCGTTATGGAAAAAATACATGATGATATCTTCATTACTCCTTGAGAAAAATCGTAACATTATAATTAGAAATTTGTTTGTTGTTCGGTCAGTAGACTCGTCCACAATGATGGAAAACTTTGTTATTTTTAGTATTTTCGAAAGATCATCCTCCCCAAGTGTTCGATCAAAGCAGTGGTCTTCGTTCTTCCATAGATTAAATTATTAATACTTGAGAGTCTTTGACATAAAACTTGAGAATTTGTAGAAGTGTGTCCATCACTCAAATAGGAAGATTTTCTTTGGTAACCCACGCAGAAGAGGCCAACGACGAAGCATAGTTGCTTTGATGCCCTTAATTATCTCGCTGCTCTACTTGCGGTATGCTTTACTCCAATCTATTCTATCCGGCACTTGCCATTCCCTGAGTAGGGGGTCTTGCATCAATTTTTTAGGAAAACCTTGAAAGTAAAACTTCTTTGAGCTGTAAAACTTCATTGGTGCTCAAAACATACTTCATTGGTAATAAAACCATTCCTATGGTCCGATGGCTTTTTTGAAAATACATACATACATATATAGTTAAGGCAATTAAGCAAAACTACAGTAATAAATAAAATCAACAAAATGAAACAAAACCACTATTTTCAGAAAGTGGACCATTACTCACTGCATCACTAGTTCAACTAGATTAAAAGTAAATGGTTTTTAGATTTGTGAAATATATAAAAAAATGTTTTTCGACTGTAAGTAATGAACAGCAATAAGATTTGAAACGAACAGGAGTTATTAGATATATGAGGGGAGTTGTCCCCTTTTAAATCACTCGATCATTATGCTAAAGCTTTATAGCGTTAAAAAAATTATTTTAAATCAACTTGTGGTTCAGCAGTCATTCTTAAGGGATTGGAACATAAAAGTTAGACTTCAGCATAAAGAGCAAGAGATTAGGGAGAGGGCCACTCGCCATTTATGGAATAATTTTTGTTTATTTTAATTTTTTTCATTTTGCTCTTTACTTTCAATTTTTTTAATGTTAATTTTTCATTACTGTTCGTTTTTCAAATCAGGCAGGGATACCCCTTCTCTCTTCTGTGTAAATTTATGTCTAAGAAAATGCCTTTTCCCAGAGGAAGGTCGTGTCAGCCCCAAGATAGAGCAATTGGACCTACATCTATATTGAATAAAAAGTCTTTCTCAAAATTGTGACCAAATGTCTTTGGGGAAGAAGGGACATGGGAAAGAGATTAGTTGTCCTCTCATCATTTGGATTCACTTAAAAAGGGCGCGAATACTTTTAGTTTAGACTTGACCCTCTCTCAGTCATCTAGGTACATTGGTGCGATACGACCACTCCTGGGGAAAGCGTAAAAATGACAACTAAACACGCATTTGTCATCTTTCTTTGGGAAAAAATAAAAAATTTCACACTTTCATAAATAAGAGCTAGGAACCTCTAAAACAAGATTCTCTGATATGCTGATTTGAGGGTATGAATTTCATTAAGTTTGCTATTGGGCCGAGTTACTCTTTAGGCTACATTAATTTCGTTACTAGGAACTGTAATATTAATCTCAAAACACAGATATCAGGTGTCGGAATAAAAAAATAGAGCGCTACCCCAATCAATGTTCTTTCTAAGTATAGTAATCACAGCACCCTTAACTCTATACCAGCCCATCTAATGCTTGTGTATAGCTATAGGCTGTAAGTAACACAAAATTTGCCTGTTTTTCTTGAAACTAGTATCATTTGGGATTTATTAACCAACATTTCGTGAGCAAAGCACTTGAGGAGCAACAGATACGTCTGTCGCAAACTTTCCAAAAGCCTGTGAATCCGTCATCCCTCATCTTGAAACTCTTTGTTTAGTGCACTGATCTTTTGTAAGGCAAGTGAAAGAGAATACTTAATAACTTTCACAGATCACGCATAAAAGCAAGAATTTTATTAGCCTTTTCTTCGGCTCCTCTATCTCCAGCGCAGTCACCTTCTCCATGGTTGGTAAAGAATAAAAGCAGCGAGTCCCACTGCTTAAGGAGAAATTTCGGTAGATTAATAATTCATCCTGCCTTTTTGGGCTATTTGCCACATATGCAACGTTGTCACGAATAGAAATGTCAATTCCATCTGGCAACTTCTTAGCTGCATATGCAGAACAAAAAGCGAGGGAATTGCTAGTGCAGCCAAGCACAAACAAATCTGGCACATATTCTTTTAACAGTATACCAAGACCTTTTGGATGTCCAATGTTAACACTGGCATTGTCAAAGCCAATTGCCATCAAATTTTGCAAAGGTATTCCTAGGCTTTCCAAATATCCAAGTATTAGACGTTTTTGCCCTTCTGAACTGGTATCACTTACTGGCAAAAGCCGCAGAAAGTCTTCCCGCACTGTATCTTTGGATTCTTTTTACTTTGCTATAAGGACCAAGACCTTCTGCCAAGATTTATCGGTAGATTCGTCAACTATTAAAGAGATACGGCATTTCTTTAGTTCCTAAGAAAGCATATTTCTTTCTACAGGGACAATGACGTGTCAACTTATCCCACTTAACTTTTGTTCTGACCTAATTAAAGATTTTACAAAGTTCTGAGTCTCCAAAAGCATTTCCTAGGACTGGGATTAAAGTGTTCATTTTTGTAATGGGAATGTCTTCCAAGACGATCCACGACGTAAGCTTCAAGCAGGCTTCAATTTATAGACTCAGCATGTAATCTTTTGGGGAGGTCTTCATACTGCAGCATTTATGTCTGATTGTTCTGAACCCAGCTCTTGTAGAAGTTTGTACGAAGATGGCACCTCACGTTTGCCACACATCCGATTATGTCTTTATAACACACTTTACAGTAAGCTAAGTCCTTATTTTATGAATATATAGAATTTAAAACTTACTATAATTAATAATTTTACTCAACTAATATTTTTTTTTAATAATGGTTTCTTTGTTTAGAAAAAAAAATTAACAAAAAACAATATACGTTTGAAGTTACAAGAGATAATTTGAAGAATCAAATCTATGGTTGACAATTTTTGGAGACCTTTGAAATATAGGTGAGGTTTTTCCGACCTTTAGTTCAGAGCTCTGAATCAGGGTTGCCAACTTGCACACTTTTCGTGTTGAATAAACTCCTTTTTTCATTGCTCTCTTTCACACCACGGACGGGGTTTGCACTCTTTTTGCCCATTATTTGCTCTTTGCACTCATTTTTGCACACTTTTACGAAATGATGATAGAAAAAGTATTAAGCGAAGCAAAAAAATAAACTATTTATGTGCAAAACATAGAACAGCTAGCGGGTATGAGCTCCGTTATCTATGCCTGTGCCGTTCCCCAGGCGTCTTTCTCAATTTTTCAAGCATTTTCCAAGAAGTAGATCAAAGCATAGATAACCAGTGAAAACGTGGTGAATTCAAATCAAGTTTTATAGAAGGAAGTTGGAAGCTGTTGGTCACAACTCTTCTTCATGGAAATGGAAAAGTGAGTATGAAACATGAAGCAAGGCGATGTAGAAGCAACAACCAAAATAAACCTACTAAATTCTAATCTCAAACTGATAAAATTCTGCAAAGACTTCAGGCCTGTACACCATTTTAAAAAAGCGTGAATGACTCATATCTTCTTGTGATAGCCATTTTTCTGAAATAAACATCTTATCTTACCAACCAGGGGACCAAAAATTTGCTTTGCATGGGACCCATACTATCAAAATAATATAAAAGGGTAAATTAGGAAAATATGGGATAGCCTAAATTTGTAGTTTAGACTTTAGACACTTCTTGCTATTTTGGAAAGCAGTTGATGTTAGGTGAATAACTCTTTCAGAAATGAATTCAGGGCCAAAAATGTTCGAGCCAATTGAAAATGACAATGAAAAATGGGCAAATATTGAGCAGTTCATATTTTTGACCTATGAATAAAGTGAACATACCACTCGATGCCTTTTCTTATGCTCTGTCCGAATATAATAATCGTTTTAGGCGCAATTCACTTCACCCCACCCAAATATAGGCTTACCAATTCAGGGTATGTATTTGCACATAGGGGTAGGGGTGGGGATAAAGTTCAAACTTACCTCTACAGTCAGAATTGCATCCTGAATCCAAATTTAACATTCCTTTGTGTTGGATATGAACTTTACAAGCCCCCCCCCTGAAAGAGTATACCCTAGTGGTTGGGAGTAAAGTGAATTTACGTCAAAAGCAATTAGTATATTTCAAAAGAACATAAGAAAAGGCATCGAGTGGTATATTTACTATATTCATAGGTCAATAGTATGAACTGCTTAATATTTACCAAAAAATCAGCAATATAGTACCAAAAAGACAGGTATACAAAAAAAATCGTTTTCTGTGGATGCTTGAATTATGTGGGCCTATCTTAGGTTTGATAAGATTTTTGAAGACTCAAAATTTCTGTCGGGGAAGGGGGGCAAACTGGCCAGTTATTAAAATCATCCACATCCATTTCGCTTGCTGAATTTTGAATTTAATCATGTATTTTTCCATAACGGTTGTGACTGAGGCCTGCACAAATTCTCAAAAATCTCATATTGAAGAAATTTAACTTAAAAGGGATTCCTTTGAAAAACGTATTAAGTTTCTTGTCAAACAATGTGCTTATTTTTAGTTCAATTTTATGCTTCACTCTATTTCTTTCTAGAATGAAGCTTTCTGGTGCCATCAATTCAGATATTTCAGAGCTCCGGACTTAAAGGTCGGAAAAACCACACCATAATTTTAAAGCTCTCCAGAAATTGTCAAACATTGCCAACTAAACATTAGATTCTTCAAATTATCTCTCGTATTTTCAAATGCATATTGTTTTTTGTCAATTGTTTTTAGCTAAACAAAGAAACCGTTATTAAAATAAAATATTATTTTAGTAAAATTATTAATTATAGTAGGTTATAAATTCTATATATTCATAAAATTTTTATTATAAGCCAAAACATGTTTTGAGAGCTTTCATAAGAAATTACTAAGTAATTGCAGTAATTTGTTAAAATTTAAACTGAAATTAAGATTTTGTTTTTATGAGACAAGCTGCCTAGTAATAGTACCGGGTATGTCAAATATCAAGTGTTGTATATCATGTTGTAAATAAAAATAAAAGGGAGGCTTGAGGCAAAATCCACTTTCAATACGTAGAACGCAATCTTTTTCCTTCTTTTGCTTTACGAATCCTTTGGTCAATTTCAGTTTGTTTTTCCAATCAAAGAATCAAAACTAAAAAGTGTCTTGTTTCGTGCCGCTGATTGCCAAGAATAGTGACGGACCTAGACCTGTCAGCAACCGAAGGAGGAATGGGCTATTGGTGTCCCTGGTCAGGAAACCCATAATAGATATTAAATTGAGGTTATTTTACTTCTCAAAACAATATATTAATTTATTCTTTATTTATTTACTTAATCTGTTTTACTATTATTAGCATATTTTTTAAGGGAAGTCTTAAAATATACAATAAGGTTAAAAAGACTCAAAGATTCCATGACGCAATACACTTACAATTTTAATTACATATAACTATTACTATTCTGTAGATTGAAGATTAGTTTTTTGTGCTTTTCTTGAGGCAAATGTCCTTATAATGTATTCACATGAAAGCTTCGAAGCCATATGGTTTTCTATGTGGATTGACAACCGTTGGGTTTAGTTTCGTTTTTTTTTTTTTTTTTTTTTTTTTTTTTTTTTGTCACAGATAGGAGAATGCAGTGGACAAATTTTTGCTGACGTACTACTGCAAAGGACAAAATAAGTAATGTGAAAAGAAAAAAATTCTTTGAGTTGTAAAACTTCATTGGTACTCAAAACATACTTCATTGGTAATCAAACCATTTCCTTTGGCCCGATGGCTTTTTTGAAAATACATACATAGTCAAGGCAATTAGGCAAAACTACAATAATAAATAAAATCAACAAAATGAAACAGAAACCACTATGTTCAGAAAGCGGACCATTACTCACTGTATTACTAGTTCAACTAGATTAAAAGTAAATGGTTTTTAGATTTTTGAAATATGTAAAAAATGTTTTTCGACTGTAAGTAAGGAACAGCATTAAGACTTGAAACGAACAGGAGTTATTAGATATATGAGGGGAGTTGTCCTCTTTTGAATCACTCGATCATTATGCTAAGGCTTTATAGCGTTAAAAAAAAGTTATTTTAAATCATCTTGTGTTTCAGCAGTCATTCTTAAGGGATTGGAACATAAAAGTTAGACTTCAGCGTAAAGAGCAAGGGATTGGGGAGAGGGCCACCCGCCATTTATGGAATACTTTTTGTTTATTTTATTTTTTTCATTTTGGTCTTTACTTTCATTTTTTTTTAATGATAACTTTTCATTACTGTTCAATTTTCAAATCAGGCAAGGAGACCCCTTCTCTCTTCTGTGTAAATTTATGTCTAAGAAAATGCCTTTTCCCAGAGCCTGTGGAAGGGCATGTCAGCCCCAAGGTAGAGCAATTGGACCTACATCTATATTGAATAAAATATCATTCTCAAAATTGTGACCCAATGTCTTTAGGGAAGAAGGGGCATGGGAAAGAGACTAGTTTTCCTCTCTTAAGTGGAACTACCTAAAAGGGCACCAATACTTTTATTTTAGACTTGGCCCTCTCTCAGTCGTCTAGGTTCATTGGTGCGATACGACCCCTCCTGGTGAAAGCGTAAAAATGACAAATAAACATGTATTTGTCATCTTTCTTTGGAAAAAAAATATAAAATTTCGCATTTTCATAGATAAGAGACCTCTAAAATAAGATTCTCTGATATGCTGATTTGAGGGTATGAATTTCATTAAGATCATTATTTTTTTGGAGATATTTACCCCCTATTTAAAAATAACGCAAATTTTTCGTCTCGTAGCTTTTGTTGGATTATATTAAACTTGAAGAACTTTCTTTGTTAGGAAACAGTATAAAAATCCGATTTCGTTGGTTTATTATTTGTGAAAAAAATTTCATTTTTTAGAGTTTTGGTTGCTATTGGGCCGAGTCCCTCATTAGGCTACTTTATTTTCGTTACTAGGAACTGTAATATTAATCTCAAAACAAAGATATCAGGTGTCAGAAGGAAAAATATAGCGCTCCCCCAATCAATATTTTTTCTAAGTATAGTAATCACTGCACCCTCAACTCTATACCAGCCCATCTGATGTCTGCATTTAGCTATAGGCTGTAAGTAACGCAAAATGTGGCTGTTTTTCTTTAAACTAGCATCATTTGGGATTTATTAACCAACAGCTCGTGAGAAATTACTAAGAAAATCATATAAAACTTCGTAAGAAAATAACATGGGTCTATTAACAAAATTCTTGTTTTAGACTATAAAATACACAACCTTTTTATAATTCATATTTTCGGAGTTGCTTTCATTTTAAGCCTTTATTCGCTGACTTCGTTTATAGTCTATGGCTAAATTTTGTCTTATTAGGAGACTTAGCAGGATCCATTTCAAGATTAAATAAAAATAACAAGTTTTTTAAACTGAAAGTAAGGAGCGACATTAAAACTTAAAACGAACAGAAATTATTCCGTATATGAAAGGGGCTGTCCCCTCCTCAACGCCTCGCTCTTTACGCTAAAGTTTTTTATTGTTTTAAAAAATAAAGTTGTGAGACAGAGTCAAAATTTAGCGTAAAGAGCGAGGCGTTGAGGAGGGGACAGCCCCTTTCATATACGGAATAATTTCTGTTCGTTTTAAGTTTTAATGTCGCTCCTTACTTTCAGTTTAAAAAACTTGTTTTTTTATTTAATTTCTGATCGTTTTTTAGTTAATGCAGCTTTTATTTGTATAAAAATTTTACCTTTCTTTTGCTAAATGGATGTCTTTACAAATTAACTTACGTAACTAACGTCTATATTCGTATATTTTTCTTCTGACAAAACATACAAAGTTGCAGATTTTTGCAGATATGAGCTTGAAACCTATGTAATAGGGTTTTCTGATACGCTGAATCTGACGGTGTGATTTTCATTAAAATTCTTTCACTTACAGGGGATTTTTCCCCCCTCTTTAAAAAATCGAGTAAATTTTCTCAGGCTCGTAGCCTTTGATGAGTAATACTAAACTGAATAAAATTTATATATTTAGGATCAGCATTATAAACGCATTCTTTTGATGCATTTATTGACATCAAAATTTCGTTTTTAAAAGTTTCGATTACTATTGAGCCGTATCGCTTGTTTTTTTATTGTTTTTTTTATTACGTATATGTTATTACTTATATGACGGGGTTCTCCACTTAGTCAATACCACGCTCTTTACGTTAAAAGTTAAAAAAAATTTTTATTCACAAACCCCTGAATAACAAAGGCCGTTTAATTAGAATAGATAGCTCTTTTGAAAGCACTAAAAAAAAACTGTAGCGTAAAGAGCGAGGTACTGACTTGGGGGAGAACCCCCTCACATACGTTATAATTTCTGTTCATTTTAAGTTCTAATATTACTTCTTTCATTTCAGTTGAAAAAACTTGTTTTTTTTTATTTAATTTCTGATCGTTTCTTAAATAATGCTTGGAAATCCGGCACCCCCTTCATAGAAATGTCCCTTACCCCAAAGAAACATCCTCCACGGCAATATTCTCCAGAGTAACCCCCTCCTCTAGCCCCCCCTCCAGAAAAAATCCTTCCTGAAAATGGTTGTATACTTCCCAATAACCAATAAATAATGCTGGCAAGTCCGGTGCCCCCTTCATGGCAAATTCCCTTCCCCCATGAAATCTTCCTTCATGAACAGATCCTCCAACATAACCACCGACCCACCCATCCCACCCTCAACCAGAAAAAAAACCTCCTGAAAACTTCTGTATACTTCCCAATAACCAATACTATATGTTAACATTGGGTAAAGTTCATAACTTTTAGCCCTCCCTCTGGGAACTTCGGGGGATTAAGTCATCCTAAAAGATATATTTATCGTATTTTCGACCATGCTGAAAAAAATTGATATCTCAAAATTTTGATCGGGTGACTTTGGGAAAAAAATAAGCGTGGGAGGGGGCCTAGTTGCCCTCCATTTTTTTTGGTCACTTAAAAAGGGCCCTAGAACTTTTAATTTACGTTCCAATGAGCCCTCCCACGATATTCTAGGACCACTGGGTCGATACGATCACCCCTGGGGAAAAAAAAACAACAAACAAACAAACAAACAAACAAACAAATAAACACGCATCCGTGATCTTTCTTCTGGCAAAAAATGGAAAATTCCACATTTTTGTAGATAGGAGCTTGAAACCTCTACAGTAGAGTTCTCTGATACGCTGAATATGATGGTGTGATTTTCATTAAGGTCCTATAACTTTTAGGGGGTCTTTCCCCCTTTTTTTGAAAATCAGCCAAATTTTCTCAGGCGCTTAACTTTTGATGGGTAGCACTAAACTTGATGAAAGTTATATATTTGAAATCAGCATTGAAATCTGATTCTTTTGATATATCTATTGGTATCAGTAACCCGTTTTCTAGAGTTTCGGTTACCATTGAGCCGGGTCGCTCCTTACTTACAGTTCGTTACCACGAACTGTTTGATTAACCTCTATAGAGGGCTACTAATTTTTCAAGATATTAGCAGTGAAGGTAGAATTAGGTGTTTAAACAAGTTTCTAATGCCATAATTTGAGTAGAATATGTAATCCGTAAAATTTTCTATCACGGTTTAATCAAGCACGGACGTCTACCAAAAGCATACCAAGGAGTCAGAAACTAGAATAGGAATGGTGTTGGGAGGGGTAGAGGAATATGTTTTAGGATAAATGCTGGTAAGACAAATAAACTTCTCAAAGGAATAAACGTACTTAATTTTTACGTACCAAAGGAAACAAAATTCTAAAAAAAAATTTGAGCGTCAAAGATTCTTTGCAAAGAGACCAGTTCCTTTAATCCATAATGCATGCACTTATCAGTATTTAAATAAGGTATTTAAACCTAGTAATACCTAAATTATAATTATTTAAACAAGTTTCCAATGCTCTAATTTGAGCAGAATATTTATTTGGTAAAATTTTAGTCACCTCCGTAACAGCTTTCCAAGACAAGGAAGAGTCTAAACTGCACTTTAATGACTCAATCAAGCACAGACATCTACCAAAAATATTCCAAGGGGTCAGACACCAGAATAGCTATGGTGTGGCGAGGGGTAGTCGAATGCATTTTAGGATAAAACTGTTAAGACAATTAAACCTCTCAAAGGAAGAAAATTACTTAATTTATACATACCAAATGAAACGAAAATTCAAAACAATTTTGAGCGTGAAAGGTTCTGGGCAAAGAGATCAGTTCTTTCAATCTGTAATGCATGTACCTATCATCTATTCAATCTTAAAATGTTTCTGTAAGACCTAGAGTAAAAAAAAAATCAGACTTAAACCAAAATTACAGAATTTTTTCCCAACATAAACAGTTATAGACTTGTCTTTAAATACTTTCCAAAAGTCTTAGAATATTGCCATGGGCGTAGTATTTTTATTAGGGGGGAAGAGTGAAAGTTAATCCATATCTGGGAATTCAAGTGGCATCGGATTTCTTTCAGGTGAAAGGAGCGTTGGAACATTTGTGAAATATGCAATCCTAAATCTGCTTTTCAAGATGACTGTAAACTTATTTTGGGAAATCATTTTATAATTGACACTGAACAGCCAATGGAAAAAAAGCTAGTGCTAACCCTTAGCCTTCAATAGCACATTTTTCCTTAAATTTACCAAAAATTTACCAAAGAAAATTTACCATTTATCAAAGACGCTACTTGGTTAATTTCAAGACCTAGAGACTAGACCTAGACCTAGTCCTACACGCGCATAAAACACACATAAAATTAAGTACTGATGCTTGATTTTTACTAAATTTAATTCAAAGAATTTTTCCACAAGATGAGTCATTCAGAGAAAAGTAAGGAGCTCTACTAAAACAAAAATGGCCGAGTCAAAATATCACATTGTGAAATTTTCATATTTATTGTGAAAATATCACAATAAATAGCCGAGTCAAACTTAAAACGATCAGAAATTAACATAGGTAGGACTCACGTACACAATACCTTTTGAAGCAAGAAGTTAATCTGAATTTACTGAAAACAAAATACATATTAAATGATTTTGGGTTTTTAGCTTTAATAAATAAAAAATTAGTAAGACTTTAAGAAATACGGATGAGCATATGTATATTAAACTGTCAATCTACGTTCATTTTTTTTTATTTCAGTGAAGTGTCAATTATATTCAGGTCTTAAGAGGGCATGAGGGAAGCGTGTCAGTCCTAGTTATGTTGATTTCTACTTATTTTGTGGTTGACTTGGTTATTAATTGTAATTTCTGCTCGTGAGTAGAACCCTATCAGGAGGTCCCATGTGGCATCCCTGCTGCCACCTATAACTTTTTTGCACCCCAAATAAGGGCATAGCCTCCCTAGGGAGAACACGTGGTTAATGGGGTCAATGACCTCTTTTTCCAAGGTCGATTTATTTGATGTTTCTATGTGTAATAACTCCGGGGCGAAGGTTGCACATGCGCATTGATTTCTAACGGGAACAATGTTATTGATCTAGGACTCGAGGGGGAAGTGAATTTCCGAGAAATTGATTGCGTAATCGAAGGGGGAGTAGATTTCCGTGAACTTGATTGCATAATCGATTGGAAATTTTATTGATCCGATAACGGGAAACAGTATCACGTGTATCCCAACGAATCAGGAGCAGTCTAGAGTCAGCAGTCGGAGTGAGAGTATTGAAAAATGAATAAATTTGAGAAAGAAAGAATTAGATTGAATCTAGTGTTTATGGAAAAACTTTTGATTTTGGATGATGATTTTCTAAAGTTATCTCTTCAATGCAGGATATTCTCTCAGGAAGCACATGACAATATAATGAAGAGTGATTCCCCCCCATTGGACTATTGTATGAAACTTTTAAAATGTGATTCAAATGCTTATACTCAATTTATTGATATATTAATTGGAACAAGGCAGAATCATATTGTGGATATACTTTTGAAAACATTGCCAATGGATTCAATGTAGATGGCTCCCCCATCATTCAAAAGAGGTAACGTTACAGAGTTACTCCTCTCTCCCCCATGTCCCTCTCGTTGAATTTATCGAATGAAGAGGATCAGTTTCGTTTTAGCTGTGAGTGAGTTGACATTGGAAACCGAAAAATGTTCTATATATGTCTATTGTGCATGTACACTCTTGGCAGTTGGAATCAATGTGAGAATTGTACAATTATTGATGCCTATAGTGAAAAGTGTAAATTATGTAATCCTTGTAAATTACATAGAGGCTATGCAGTACAAATTAAAGGATGTAATTCATGTCTTGAGGAGGTGTGTGACTCACATCCTAGAGGGCACCTGTGCTCCAATTGTCACTATGATAAATTTGATCAGTGGGAGAATACTTACCCCGCTATGATTGGAAAGAACCCCAAACGTGATTTCAGTTTATTTCTACGAGATTGTTATCGTCGCGGATTTAAATTATTCTGGGAAGAGGAATCTGGTCTACGATTCAACTTTTGGGGTAACAAGACAATATGGTTTCTACTTCATCGTTGTGATGACACCACCTACTATGACTATAAACCAAATTATTTTTATTTGGCAGTTACAGAATGTGATTCAACATTTGAAAACATTGTATGTGATATTGCTTCAAATAGACAGATTGAAACTCTTGAATTTCATAATATGAATTCAAATAGTATAATTGACTATACAAAGAGATATGACAAGAGTGAAGTTATATTGTACTGTAGAATATGTGACCCTGACTTTTTAGCCAATCAATATCTATATACAGTGAATACAAATGATTTATCGGCATCATTGGTTCGCGATAGTTGCCTATACATTAAAGATGAATAAATCTAAAGTGTAGATTGAAAGACATTGTTGTATATATATACATTTTATTAATTAACAAATTCACATACATTTTTTAAGCACTTTACTCTTAGGGCACTAAAATCAATACTATATAGGTCTGAGAGGATATTTTCTACTAGAAAGTCGTTCAGACGGGGATTGTCAACATAAATGTGGAGAAACTGCTTGTAAGTATAGCCAGGACATCGGAATACAAAATATAGTAGTGCATGGAAGCCGCAGCTTTTAGTCGTTAGATCCTGTACTCTGTTCCGATTTTGAATAATAGTTTTCCCACTGCTCTCAATATATTTGCTGATGTGAGGTGTGTAGAATGTATAGGGTAGACCAAGAGGATCAAAAAATTCGATCGTCTTCTTTGTTTGAAAGATGCACAGCCAATGACCCGTCAGCACAGTCGACGGACTGCTATTAACAATAATCAAGGTATTGTTGACACTTTGAATTTTCCCAAGATAGTCCGAGGGTAGACAAATGGATTTGTACTGGGACATGTAGGGGTCCATATTAAATACACTGATTATTTGACTGGTGTTCATGGCGCCAAGTCTAGTAGAACACTGCCTTCGGGAGTGATTTCCTAATAGGTTTCATATTGGTTTAGTGAGATTAGGGCAATACTCTCAGCCAATGGGTCGGTAAATGTACACTCTAAACGCACACTCCCCATACGTACGATACTCATATCCTGTGTACCCGACAAATCCAGTACAATGATACCATGTGTTTTAGCAAACATATCTTCGGTTATACCATTTTCAAATAGTTGCGAATCATGATCTAGGGTTTGCATTGTCAACTCGTACAATGTTCTATAGGATCTATCAGAAGATAGATTGTAGAGTGGGATGCCGTTTACTTTGCACACAAGAGATGAAAGTCCAAACATCTCGAATTTATGCGGACATTCAGTCCATGATCCTATTGCACTGGCGCTTTTTACAAAGGCCAAAGCCAATTTCGAGGGGATTTCACCATTGATAAAGGATGAATCGGTGAAGGTGCGTGAGCCCATTGCAATATGACGTTGATTGGTGATTGTATGAGGAACAAGTAGTTTAATATTGTTGCCATTGGCTCTCAGTTTTTCCAAGGCCAAAGCAACAGAACTCATAACCTGCTGTTTGCGTACATGAAGTGATGAAGTGCCGAGATGAGGGATAGACTCACATCAGGATTGGCAGCAAGTTCTTTTCTCAATATGAAATTGGATGGTGCAAGCGTCAGTTTTATATCCACTTTAATATTGGGGGGCAGCTATTGGGGTATATTAAATATTTCATGATATATTTTTCCAACTAGATGTAATTCACTAGTTGTAGCATTTTTAAGTGCATCTGTACTATCAGTCTTAGTAATATATTCATATCCATTAGAGGTTCCTTTCCATTCCTTGTATGACTTGGGTTTCATCAACATGAATTGCACATAGCTTGTATAATTTGAGAGATTGTTGCTTGTGCTCACCAGCGTGCCATTGATGTAGACACTAATTTGACAAAATAAATTATGTAGTATGCAATTTTCATAGTATATCCCATTGGCCTAAATTGGCATTGTATTATCGGATTTTCGGACTTTAATTTGTAAATGTATAAATGTGGACGATAAATCCATAAAGTAGTCTTCATTGGAATAAATTTTAAAGTGAATATTGTCGGAGAGGGGTTGTTGTGGATAAAATTGTTCACAGTATCCATGCTTGACACTCACATCAACATTTTCGGCATTGAATAGATTCAATGAGGCGGTGATTGAAGGTTGAGAATCCTTATGCGGTAGCTAGGACATCTTAGGAGAAGAAATCTAGTTTCGATCAGACAATTTTCTTCCTGGGACTTCTGGTTACAGCACGTGTCGGCTTTTTCCTTCTTTTCTTTGACAAAAGGGATGTCTTACGTTTCCGTCCTGAGTAGAGACTGATGAGTGATGCATTGTTTCTTGACCTTTTTAAACTTATACCATTCTGTTTTAATCCTTCACCAAGGGTTCGCGCACTGGACATAAGATTTTCTAAAGCACTTTTTTTTAAATCCTTACCAGAGCCCCAATCGTATAGTGAAGAGCATGCATAAGCTGTCACGGCCGGTACAATATATTTCCTGGCCAGATGTAGCGAGGACCGAAAAAGGTTAGCAAACCAACTACCGAGACCATAGCCAGACATTGTAGTACGACCTTTGTAATAATCCATTCCATTACCCTGTTGTCTTGGGCTAAGAGTATTAACATAGCAGTCAATATCAGGACAAGTGAATACCACTTTTTTATTAGACATCTTGCTGTTGAACGATGGGTCGAAAATGACATTTAATCACAGCCAAACCCTTTTAAACCGCTATGGGATCACCCAATTCGGTTCTTAGTGTTAACTGACAGAGTTCCAAATAGGAAGTGTTTACTGGAATATACTGAAGATGCTTTATATTGTAGTGATGAATATATTCTTGATTGGTTTTTCGTTCAAGAACTCGTAGGAGGGGAACATTTGAGTTACCAACCCGAGATGTTTCCACAAATGAAGCATAGAGAAATATACAAGTTTCTGTGGAGAAGGCAGGCGGATAGTCAGCAAAAATGAAATTAGTGTTTCCCGGCACTTTTACCATTGATTATATTGAGCTTAAAGCCAAGAACATCCTTTAGATTATCATTGAGAATAACCTTTTCACTGGCAATAGGTGAACTAATGTAGATCTTGCCCTCCTCATTTGAATAGTTGAAATGAAAAACCCCCTTTTTACGAGCGGAAATTCTTTTATTGATAGTACGACATAAATCATTCATACAGGTGAGTTCCTCGTAGGGTAATTCAATATATGGATACTCCATCCAATTGATTTTTTGAATTTGTTCTTGATCACCTGGTGTCGGAGGCCAATCATAGGGTCTAATTTTATTTCATATTTACGATCCTTTCTCAGGATGTCATAGGTATTTTTGAGAATACAGTCGACAAGAGCCACTTCATACTTTCCGTCGAATTTGATGGTGGGAAAGAGTTTCGTCCTAAAATCACTTGTTCTATTCAGATCATTGTAGAGTGGATCTGAAACATTGGACATGAAAGTCACATACAAATCATTGGGCATTGACAATGTCTTCAGCACTGACCCAAAAATCAAAATCTGAGTTGTATCCTAGCCAGCGAACAAACAACTGCTTCTTACCATGGCGAGTACGTCTCTTTAATATCTTTACAATTTGATACCTTTCACTAGTGTTACTAACTTTTTGCAGTTTCATAGTCAGAAAAACCACCGAAAATATCATTATCTTTGGTGTTTCACAGTCAATAAGTTATGGGTTTGGTGTCTAGGATTTTAAACACTTTAAAAAGTTAGGTGCTCCATAAATAATTCCCCTTTTCAAAAATATTGGTGGTTCTATTAATTCGAACAGTATCACCAACATTCAATTTCTTCGTTTTGTTCTCCTTTTCCGCATTGAAATAGTTCTCTATGACTGTTGAATATGCTGGGTATCTATTGGGGCACCCCGGGGGTGTAGAGATGTGAAGAGTTCGCTGAAGTCGTTTATTATAAATCAGAAATATATGATCAACATATAGTCCACCAGATAATGTATTTTTCAACTTGAGATCTATAGTCTTTAATGTAAGACACTGGAGTATCCATATATAGTATCCAGCAGCCTTTATCGGGCTGTGGCTATGATAAAGTGTTGTATTAAATTTCAAAAGAACGCTTTGCACATGGGGATTAACAAATTCGCTGCCACGATCCGATTGAATTTTTCTATATGAATCCTGTTCTAGAATACTTTCAATGCCCCGAGCAACTTCAACACCTCTCTTTGATCGTAGTGGAATGGCATAGGCATAGCGACTAAAGATACTGATTGCCACTAGAATATATTTGTAGGGCGCATTATGACGTCGTTGACGTGAATCTAAAGTTAAAAGGTCCGCTTGGATTATATGCAGAGGGAAAAAGGCTTTAGTTTTTCGATAATGTTTACTGCGAAGCCTGTGATTCCGATGTAGTGTGTAACTCGATTCATTTTCTAGATACTCTTTTGCTTTTTTCAATCTGGTGGTGCCGGAGACTTTGGAAAGCGTTTTGGGAGAACTTAAACTCACCGCTTCGCCAATATTTTCATAGACACCTTTCAAAACTTCATCCATTTTGAGCATAAACACGTAGTGTAATGTCCACTCCCCTTTTGCACACTGGCGGGCGAATCAATTCGTCTTAGCTTTTGACTAGCAGCCACAGGTGTTGTAAAATCATTGCTGCTGATAGTATCTTCAAATATTGAATCTTCTTCTATTTTAAATGGTGTTGCTGGAGGACTATATTCTCTTAGTTTCTTTAGAATTTGCTTATTACCAATAAGACTTTTGGGGAAGTTTATTACACATAGAAAGGTGTATAGATTATCGTCAAAGGATAAGAGTCCTTTACGATTCGTCACCCTATCACAAATTAAATCAACTAGATTATAACTTTTCCCTGAATTATAATTCGTTTCCCTGTGCTCTCGAGTTGAACTTGATCACCACCAGTTTCCAACACGAGATATGATAATACTCTTTTACTCTGTTCTCGATAGGTCAATGACAAAAGGTTTCCAATTTTCAATACAATCAAATTCAATTCCTTCTCCTTTGATGATGCTACAGAATCCTGAGGATATGTTTCATGTTTAGAGGGATCGGCGACAGGTCTCTCACGATACAGTTTATGTTTGTCCACACGTCGCAATGCATCTTGAAGTAAAAGCAGTTTTTTGTCATCGGCAATATTCTCATCATTAATGAATTTTATTAGATTGTCTTCAAAATGTTCGATGGGCGAGAGGACAAGTTCAAATGGTGTCAATTTATAGGGTTTTGCCATCTAGAGAAAACTGTTTACAAGTCCTGCAATTATTGGCAATAAAAGTGTGAAAAAGCTACCGCCCGCTTGAAGGAGCCGTTTTCTTTTAAAATTTTTTCCTTTGTTTTTAAAAGCCAATGCGCGTACAGTGGAACGATGTTGCTTTGTCTGTTTTCTAAAACCATCTGGCAGTTGAACATTGCCCACAGTTAAATTTAAAAGAAGTTCAGATATTAGATTAATGAAATCATTGTCAACCCTATGTTTGAGTATAGCCTTCCTAAGCAGTGGTTTTGAAGTACTTAAAACGGAAAACAGATGTCGTTGTTCGTGTAGTTTCTTCAGTGTCATAATGTTGACTGATAGTCTTTTCTACTGTTCACCGGTAGATATACTGTAATTTCATTGTTGAAAATGTCGGTGACTATACGTACATCCTCGGGCGTGCTCTGATTAAGATCCAGCAAATTGTAACCGTAGGGCTTGCTAGTCGCCTGTGTGTACGCTGAAAATAGAATTTTAGGGGCGCGGGGTTATTTGTGATTTTTGAGTGTTTTGCGCGCGATATAACCACGCACGACTCGATAGATAATATAGACAGTGCAATTCAAAGCAAGGGTTCGCATACATTTGCTCTGATGAAACAGATTGTGTAGAACTAGGGTAACGGAAATCTGTTCATGATGAGAGCGAACGGTGAACAGTTGTAGCATTTCCTGTGAGAACTGTTCAATGGATTCAGCCAAATCATCAATAATCAACCACGAGTTCGATTCACTACTATTGAAAACATCAAGTCCTCGTATAAATTGTATTGGTAAGGTTGTGGTAATAGCTTTTATTTTATCATAGGACTCCTGCCAGAGACTATAGCAAAAGTAGATTTTTTTCGGCTTTTCCAAAAACATTTTATCGAAATTTTGAATTATTCTAGTTAAAAGTGTTGTTTTCCCCGACATTGAGGGTCCACATAGAAATGATCTGAAGGGTGTTTTAAATTGATACATGCTGCTGACAACAGTCTGACTGCAAATAACTGTAAATCATATGTACTCAATGAATAAGTAGCAATAATTTTCCCCATAGATCTATCTATTCAAGAACAACAAAAAACAATATTTCATGGCAGTATTTATTTCGACACTGCAAGAAAACAAATATTTGCAGTCAACATGAACAACTATAAAAATAATAACAACTGTTCACAAGAACAATTGAGAAAATTTCATGGTCAACATGAAAACTATATTTGTTCAACATGAACAACGATAACACTTTATAAATAAAGACTTTTTGTCTATTAGCAGCACTTTTTGTCTTTAAAAACACTTTTTGCACAATAAAAAACACCGTTTGTCTTGAAAAACACTTTATGTACAATAAAAAACACTTTTTGTCCATCATCAACAACCCTTTTCTATACATCACTTTTTTTGTCAACTTAAACACTTTTCTATACAATAACACTTTTTGTACAACAGAAAATACACAAACTCAGGGAACTAGTAGCACAGTTGAACTTGATTACGGTGAATTTAAAAATGGGGGCCGCGGGGCCGAAGGCCGGCCAGCCACGGGCGGGACCCCCCCCCCCTGGGCGGCCGCGGGGAGGGACCCCCCCCCCTCCCCCCTGGAGTGGCGGTGGAAAAAAAATAGTTGTCGTCACTGCTACGGGTTAGGTTAGTGGGTGGGTTAGATGAGGTTGAGTTATGGTAGTGAAAAGTTGGTTAGTGGTTAGTCAGATTAGGTTAGTTTATCCAGACCAAGTTGATTGCGATAGTCAATGCATTCAACTCGATCTGAAATACGGTAGTGGCCGTGGGGTAGGACACTCACACCATTCTCGAGCACATACACCTTGTCAGATATAAACGACATTGCATTCTTCTCCACTCTCACAGTATAATTTCTATACTGTAGAGAGCGAATTGCAAGCACTTGTGCTCTCGGCACTAGGCTACTTTCTACACAGTCTCTGTACACGCTCATGTTGAAATTGCTCTTTACAAAATGTGTAGGCACCCCTTTACACGCCTTCTTTTCTTCCCCACTATGAGTGTCCACGCCATAAACTTTGGGGCCTGTGAAGACCCCCCTGGATATTGAATCACTCCCCATCTCTGAGTTTAATTTCAACAGTTGGTTGGGGGATTAAGGTTTCACCAACTCTGGGTAGAGCGATGGCTTCCATTCGGTGAAATACATTTATGAGCTGATGTACACCCCCTTTTCTAAATCACCTAAAAAATCCAAGTCAGGCCCATTTACCTTTAACAGCAGAGAATCTGTATCACCATAGTAAACTTGAACCTCCCCCTCCCTTGGCCATTGCACCTTGCACACATTGTAAAAGAACGACAACATGAGCTTTTTGAAATTTCTAGTACTGAACTGCCGCCTGCGATATTCTTGTTCAGTACTACATTTCGCTTTCGCCTGTGTAGAAGAACCATGCCGGTCTCTATGCTCGTGAATGATGTAAAATTGGGGTCGGCAATAATTCGTGCACACTCTAGAGGGTCTGTCACGACGTCGCAGCGAGATCTGTTCCGTACGCTTTCACACATTTTGCCAAACGCTAAATTTAGGATGAGCTTATACATTTCCTTTACCACCTTTGAATTTGCCCTAGAGCGTTTATCGACAAAAGTGTCGATAAAAGTTTTCAAGTAGGGTCGCTGATTCAACTGTAGGACCCTGTGTATTTTAGTGATTTTGAAACCAATGTTCGCCATCCAGTGCAAAAGCACATGGTGAACAACGACATTCTCTTTAGGGTCCAAATCAGCAATCAGTTTCTGTTTGGAGGGGGTCCAGTGCATCCCCATATCCTCAACCAATGAACGATTGTAGGGGCTCAGAGAGTCCCTGCTCACCGGCCGATTGATACAGGGAAAAACAAAATCTTTGACTGAGTCGTGAAACGCCAGCGGAATGTGACCATCAACTTCAAAGAACCATCCTTGTGGTCCATTGTCCTCGACGGTGGTAATTTCGGGGAACTCAAAAGGATTCTCAAGCCATTGATAGTTCCCTCACGGCAAAGAGTAGTGTGACATTGCCGAGGGGTACAACGAGTTCATGTCCAAGAACACTGCATTTGACTTTGCACCGGTGCTTTGTCCGCTCGGATCGGTTGACAAGACACGATCCCCATGAAAAACATACCTCCCCTCATTGAACGCTCTACAAAAAGGTGTTGATCTATGTCGGTGATTAGGCCTATTTCCTCCCTTCTAATTTTTAAAATTAAATCCATAACTAACTTATGTGTGGAAAAATAGTAGACTATATCTAACCCGAACTCTGAAGAGATCTGGTCTATGTTCTTAGAGAGTATATACATCAGAGTAAGAACGTCACTGGCCAAGTACAGTCTACAATAATCCCACCCATTTTTACAACTCCCTTTAGACCACCCCTTCTTGGCAAACTCATAGTCCGCGGCTGGGCATTCACTGTTGGTCAGTGAATTGTAAAAAGCCTCAATTGGAAGTAGTTTCTCCTCACTTAAGCGTGCGCCAGAACAGTAATAATCGTATGCATATATACCTTTGCAGGTCAACAGGTCATACATTTCACTGTCTGGAAAGTGTTGTTTAAGCAAGGGAAAGCTATCAAAATTGTCGCTTTTCTGCACTTTAATCAATTGACTTAATGCCCTGGGGAAAAAACTAATATAATCTAAAAAACTGGTTTTATTACAACACGTATGCCCATTATACACTACCTGCCATTTCAGTTCGAGAAGCAATAACTTCTCGGCTGATTTGGGAATAATGTTGTAGGTAAATGAACTATTTACCCATGGACAATCTACTCCCCCTCCCTCCCCATGCATACGTGCCAGTGCTAGTAAAATAAATTTTAATCATAATTGGAATTATGAATAAAAACAGGGATAAAAAACTGCTGGCTAACATTTAAATTACACGATTGATGCGCACCCCCTCTAAAATTACTCCCCCCCGAGGCTTTTTCCTGCCCCAAAGGGTCCTGATTGCTAACTGTACTCCGCCCCCCCCGGGTCCCGGTAGTCCCCGTATCCACCTCTGCAAACACCCCCGTACAAACCAAACAGAGGTTTTGATTTTTAATTACGAGACGATCCCCGGCAGACAGCACCAGTGGATAATGGGTATTTCTCAAACGAGAAATAGCACCATTAGCCGTGCCAATCAGTTTAGTCAATGCCTTGTCCATGCACTCAGGCCCCTCATCCAATGTTACAACTATTTCTAACAACCGCATGGTGTTAGAACTATCTCTTTGCGCGTGGGCGTAGGACACTGCAATAGCCCGGTGTTCTTTGACTCGGTTTGGATATTGAGGGTCATTCACCTCCACCAGCTTAGCCTCACAATCCAAAGATATTTTGTTGCACTGGAGAAGGGTATTCTGAAAATTTTTGAAACGTAGAATTGCCCTATCCCCTGAAACCGTTTCCACTGTCTGGTAGCCGTGGCGGCTACAATGCCTCATGTGATTTTGAATCTTTAGTTCAGTCCAAAATCTAGAGAGGCGTGTGGGACAGTAGAAACGGGCCTCCCTAGTCTTACCCACCCCCAGAGCTCTACTGATATCAGTGATCTGGTTTAAATGTCCGATAGCATTATGTTGACTTTTCGGCGTATCAAACAACCCTGCCCAGTGTTTAACCAAATGAACTGACGGGCTCCTTATAGGGACGATCACCCCCTTCTTCTTAGAGCGAACCCCATCTTCAAATTATGTTACGTATTGTACCACAGTAACGCCGATATTTAAATGGGCATTAGCCTTTTCAAACATGTCAATAGCTCGTAGCGTTACTGGGTATTTTCCTTCTAAGCAAGAAAAATCTAAAACTTGGAAATCGGACCCCTCTTTCCCGTGTATAGCCCAGTGGGCTCAAGTCGTCTTGTTAGCGTCCCGAGCTAGAGGCTCAAATGCTGATATGAGGAAAGCATATCTGAAACACATATGACCTGTTTCAAAACAAATCCACTGGACACCATGACAACCTACTAGATCTGGATTATAATTTAAAATAGTATCCCTTTCAGAACTAGCCCCCCCTCTTAAAATAAAATCTTTCTTAAATTTGCAAATATTTACACTTAAATTTTCAATAAATAAAACTACTGAGCCACTTCCATTTTCGTTATAGTTCTCGAGATGCGTTATAATTTGATCGACCCAATCTATGAAAACTCCCTCAAAATTTTCTAAATTTGAATAAACCAAACGCATCTCGGAATGTATAAAATGATAGTAAACCTCACTTTTTCCTTCATTTAAATAGAACACTTTTAGAACAATGGAAACCTTAATTGAATCCTTACCTCCCCACAATTGAATTTGATTCTCCAGAAGTACACGATTTTTATCTACATATGCATGCACAATTTTTATAGGGTCATAAGCAAAATTACCATACAAAAGCGACTTAAAAGGGTCACCAAACATTGCAGTGAAAACAACTATATTATTTAAAATTCTATTGGACAGCTGAAAGTCTGGGAGAGTTGTATCCCCCTCTCCATCGTGTATATTATCCCCTCCCTCAAGCTGTTGAACAATATCTGGCAAATGCTCCACTTCAGTTGTTCTAAGCGGAGTCAAGATGTTATCGGAGATTTGAGGGCTATCAGTTAAGTCCCGGGTGAAATCATCTAAAATTTTCAATGTGTTTGCACTCAAGTCAACCAGCTCAACTGCGCTATAATCAACATTTAAAAAATCACCTAAGAAGTAGTCAATATTATCTGGAATTTGATGTAAATTATCCCATAGTGAATTGTTGGGGGACTCCATGTGTGCCTCCTCTTCTTCTCAAACTGACGAGTAGGGGGGAGATGGTGAGTACGGAACCCGGACAACCTGTAAATGAAAAATAGCTTATTTTCAAAGTATTCAAATCATCCCTACTGCTTTTAAAATTTGGATTATTATTGCTTAGTAAAATCTGGTTAATTCAACTGAATATAATCTAAGATATGACATGTAAGGCAACAATTTGTTCGTTTATTTTCAAAGTGTTAAAAAAAATTTTTTTTTTTCGGCGCTCCCCCCAGCGCCCCCCCCCCCTAACCTTGCCCCACATCGCGTCCCAGACCACCCGTGGCGCTTTTCGGAGCCACAGCGCATCCCTGTGGCACTTCCCTGACCCGTGGCGCATCCCCCCGGCGCTTCCCTGACTCGTGGCGCATCCCTGTGGCACTTCCCTGACCCGTGGTGCATCCCCCGGCGCTCCCCCTCCCCCTGCCCCCCACCCCACTCCCCGGACCCCTCGGCGCCGTCCGGACGCCGCGGCGCCCAGCCGTTTACCAAATGCCCCAAAAAACCGTATTGTTAGGTGGCATAAGTCGTTTCGCCTACTCTCCGTACAGGTTGTCTATGACTCCAAATGAGCCTAGATTATTTTTAATCTCATGTCTGTTCTGTTTCCAAGCGTATTCTCTGGGAAACAATACAATTAAATTCGAGAACCGTTAATTCTTATTCAGGAATGTCTCTCCATGCAAAATCATGGCGCGTGTGTCTAGACAATCGTTACGCAAATTAGACTTAGGCCTATGTGTAAGAGATTGCAATGCTATAATCTCTGTCCAACACATATTGAGTGGGGGAAAAACATCTTTTAAAATCTATGAAATTTTAATTTTACAATGTCGAAAAAAAGCGAAAAGCGAAGAGATGGAGGAAATGGGTAGAAACTAATCAGATTTTGAAAAACCGTGGTCTGTACTTGATAGCCTCATCATAGAACATTGTGTTTAAATAAAACGGCAGTTTATAACGCAAAGGCAGTTTTATATGAGGAAATTATGTCCGGGGTATAGTACCCCTTTTCGGCTTCACTACGAGCCGATTCAGCAGACTGCTGACTGTATGTGATAACAGTGCCCCGATTTAAAAGGGGGGGGGGGGCAATGTCCTTTAATATATATGACATAATTTTAATGTGATGAAATAAAAGGTTTAATTCTAAGCGACTTAAAACTATAATATTATAGCAAAAATAGCATTTTGTGATAAAAAGGTTCTCAAAGAGTAAACTAGAAAATTAGCTAAAAATATTATTATGAGATAGCGGCGAAGAGATAGCAAAGATTAGAAAAGAGTGGTTTCATTGCAAAAAATTATATTTAGATATGTAATAGGGGTTAATATCTCACAGAGATAAGTTTATATTGGGATTGAAAAGGACTAAAAATTGGAAGAAATAGAAAGGTAGGAAAAAATGCATACATTTTTATATCCCGGCTGCACTTGGGTGCCAGATGGCCCGGGTAGTGCGTGTTGGAGGGTGGACGGGGCGGCGTCGCTATGTTCTTGCGCGACTGGGCCGGCTATTTCACGATCTTGCATAGCTTCGGCAGGGTTGGTAGCCGTCCACTCTCTCTTTAACTTAAACCCAGGCTGCATTGGGGCTGGCACTGATGGGACTGTCTTGTCATCTCTGGCTTTCTTGTGTGGAGGGGGCACGCATTCTTCATAATTGGCCTTAAAAAGAAGAGAAAAAATTAGTTTCAAAATAATTTTCCCCTTTTTATAGAAAGAAAATTAGTACTCCCCTAACCTAACCTAGCCATCATTTTGTCTAGAAAACATTTGTCTCAAAGAAGCCCCTCCCCCCCCCCCATGGGCTGTAAAGCAAAAGTTAAAATATAATAGAAATATAAAAATCTCAGTTATCAAATGCTATTAAATTTACGCATAATAAAGTTATTTATTCTTTTTCTTAAAAATACCGGGCCCTTTTCAGTAAAGCAAAAGTCAAATTTGCGATGAAGAAGCTATGATGTTAATTTGATCAAAATTATCCTTTTTTTCTGTGAGACCCTTTGGTTAAGCCGCTAACGTAAGGATTATGAGGCCGGATGTACTTTTAAAGGGATGACAGTAATTATCACCTGTTTAAATCATAGCGGAAATGTTTAAGTCAAGCTAGCGGTGGCTTAAATAGAAACGGTTTATTAATAGCTAAGGGTTGTCACTTTAGATAGAAATAGAGAAAGCAAGAATTATATCGATATAAAGAGTATTATTTCTATTGCAAGAATTAAAGTCGTAAGGAGTGGGGGGTTTAGATGGTTAAACAGAGCATATTTTATAGTCTTCTAACGACTATAAAGATAGCGTAGTGGAGTTTGTATTAGAGTGGGAGGTGGGGGGGGGATTTAGCTGGAAATATAGAGGGAAGGATAATTATTTCTTTTTGCGATAATTTGGTTGTAAAAAAATGGTGGAGGGAGGGGGGGATTTAGATGGAAATATAGAGGGAAGGAAATAATCGAAATGCTATTTCGTTTTGCGAGAATTTGGTTTTAAAACAATGGTGGGGGGGATTTAGCTGGAAATATAGAGGCAAGGACTTTATAGAATGGGTTTTTCGTTTTGATTTATTATTTGTTTTTAAAAAACTGGTGGAGGGAGGGGGGAGTTAGCTGGAAATATAGAGGGCAGGAATGTATCGAAATGCTATTTCTTTTTGCGAGAATTTGGGATTGTAAAACAATGGTGGAGGGAGGGGGATTTAGCTGGAAATATAGAAGGAAGGAATTTATTGAAATGCTATTTCTTTTTGCGAGAATTTGGTATTAAAAAAATGGTGGAGGGTGGGGGGATTTAGCTGGAAATATAGAGGGAAGGAATTTATCGAAATGGTATTTCTTTTTGAGAGAATTTGGTTGTAAAACAATGGTGGGGGGGGGATTTAGCTGGAAATATAGAAGGACGGAATGAATAGAAAGGGTAGTTCTTGATAAGTGACGTTGTGAGTGTAAAACACGTGGGGAGGGAGGGGGGATTGACCTGGACCTATAGAGGGGCGGACGTTATAGAAATGATATTTCTTTTTGCGAGACTTTGGGATTTTAAAACAATGGTGGAGGGAGGGGGATTTAGCTGGAAATATAGAGGGAAGGAAATTCATGAAATGCTTGCTCTTTGGGCGATCATGGGTGTTGTTCAAACACGGGGGGCGGGCGGGGGGCTAGAGATGGACATTGATAAGTACCCCTGTTAAAGGAAATTATATGTATATCTTCTATACGTTGTTTGTACTAAAATGTTAGAGGGAGGGGGGATTTAGATGGAAATATATAGGTACGGATGTCCAGGGAAAATTCGTTTGAAAATAAAAAATGTACTTACATGGTAAATTGAAGTTGCCAAGGCTTCAAGTTCATCAAATTTATCCATTGTTGTTTACACAACGTCAAAATACTTTCTGATAATTGAATCACATTGCATACCCGTTATATACGAAATCTCAAGGGTGAATTGTTATGTAACAGGGAAAATCATATGTAAGCAGGTCTCTGATTGGCTGAGAAGGAGGATGTATCTGACTCGATGATTGGCTGAGAAGGAAACACGTGATCTAACTGTTTCCGGGAAACTCTTAACATTTTGGCTCGAGAGCAACAACAAATACTATTTCTGAACACCATGACATTCACGATCGATTACGCAATCAAGTTCTCGGAAATCCACTTCCCCTTCGATTACGCAATCAATTTCTCGGAAATTCACTTCCCCCTCGAGTCCTAGATCAATAACATTGTTCCCGTTAGAATTCAATGCGCATGTGCAACCTTCGCCACGGAGTTATTACACATAGAAACATCAAATAAATCGACCTTGGAAAAAGAGGTCATTGACCCCATTAACCACGTGTTCTCCCTAGGGAGGCTATGCCCTTATTTGGGGTGCAAAAAAGTTATAGGTGGCAGCAGGGGTGCCACATGGGACCTCCTGATAGGGTTCTACTCTCGTGTGGTTTTTTATTATTTATTGATGGTGATTGGTGGTAGTTTTACGCTTAAAAGATTACTTGACTTTGTGCCTGGTCGTTTTTGGTTTAATTAAGCTCATTACTTCTCTTTTAAAACGTATTTGTGGAAACAGTTTTTAAATTAATTTCTGTCCGTTTTTCTTGACATGGTCATTTTCATGGAAAAAAGAAAATAATGTTTTAAATCTTTTAGGTTTTCATAGGCAGCGCACCAGCGCTGCCTAAGTAAAGAACGATGTGGGCACAATGTGTTTTTTTTCTTCTTCTTCTTCTTCTTCTTCAGTCAGGCACTTCGTATCGACGGAGTTGCCGTAGAAACTTCGAAAAGGGCTCATTCGATCTGAAATTTGAGTGGCTAGTGCCTTTTTTAATAGTCGAAAGTGATTGGAGGGAAACTAGCCCCCCCCCACGCCCATCATTCTCCCAAACACATCCAATCAAAATTTTGACATAGCCATTTTGTTCAGCGCAGTTGATTTTTAGAGAGAAAATATATTTTTTAGAAGGACACTCCCACAAAACCCTCAGAGCTAGGGTTTTAAGTTATGCCCTGAGGGAATGTAAGAACGATGTTGGCACAATTTACTATGTATTATTTTTTTTCCTTTAGAGCTGGGCACTTCATATGGTAGGGGTCGTCGTAGAAACTTCAAAAGGGGCTCATTCGATCGGAAATTGGGATTTATAGTGCCCTTTTTAATAGTCAAAGTGATTGGAGGGCAACTAGCCCCCCTCCCACGCCCATTATTCCCCCAAACACATCCAATCAAAATTTTGGGATGCCAACTCGTTCAGAGTAGATGATTTTCATATACAAAATATGTTTTTGAGGAGGAAGCACTCCCACAACCCTCAGGGCAAGGGTTTTAAGTTATGCCTCGGGGGCATGTAAGGTTTTTATAAAAGGCGTTGTAGAAAATTCAAAACAGGCTCTTTTTGATTGGAAATTTGAAGGGCTAATACTCTTTTTAATAGTCGAAAGTGATTGGAGGGCAACTAGCCCCCCCCCCCACGCCCATCATCCCCCCAAATACATCCAATCAAAATTTTGAGATAGCCATTTTGTTCACCGTAGTTTATTTCCAGATACAAAATATTTTTTTAGGAGGACACTCCCCCACAACCCTCAGGGCAAGGGTTTTAAGTTATGCCCTGGGGGCATGTAAGGTTTTTACAGAAGGCGTTGTCGTAGAAACTTCAAAAAAGGCTCATTCAATTGCAAATTCAAAGGGCTAGTGCCCTTTTTAATAGTCGAAAGTGATTGGAGGGTAACTAGCCCTCCCATGCTCATCATTTCCCCAAACACATCCAATCAAAATTTTGAGATAGCCATTTTGTTCAGCGTAGTTGATTTCCATATAGAAAATGTGTTTTTGAGGAAGACACTGCCCCCCAACCCTCGGAGCAAGGGTTTTAAGTTATGCCCTGAGGGCATATAAGAACGATGTTGGGACAATGTACTATGTATTGTTTTTTTCCTTTAGAGCAGGGCACTTCATATGGAAGGTGTCGTCGTAGAAACTTCAAAAGGGGCTCATTCGATCGGAAATTGGGATTTCTAGTGCCCTTTTTAATAGTCGAAAGTGATTGGAGGGCGACTAGCCCCCCCCCCACGCCCATGATTCCCCCAAACACATCCAGGCAAGATTTTGAGATATCCATTTTGTTCAGCGTAGTTGATTTCCAGATAGAAAATTTGTTTTTGAAGAGCAGACTCCCCCACACCCCTCAGAGCATTGGTTATAAGTTATGCCCTGGGGGCATATAAGGTTTTATAGAAGGCGTTGTCGTAGAAAATTCAAAACAGGCTCATTTGATTCGAAATTCGAAGGGCTAATACTCTTTTTAATAGTCGAAAGTGATTGGAGGGCAACTAGCCCCTCCCCCACGCCCATCATTCCCCCAAATATATCCAATCAAAATTTTGAGATAGCCATTTTGTTCACTGTAGTTTATTTCCAGATACAAAATATTTTTTGAGGAGGACACTCCCGCACAACCCTCAGGGCAAGGGTTTTAAGTAATGCCCTGAGGGCATATAAGGTTTTTACAGAAGGCGTTGTCGTAGAAACTTCAAACGTTGAAACTTCAATGCCAAAAAAAAAAATTAATTTAAAGTAGAGACGGTATCCTATCAAGCTGGTATTCAGAGGGGGGAGTGGTTAGGGAGGTATTATATTTAAAAAATAATGATAAATATATTTAAATTATAAACAACGTTGATCGTGCCGGTGGTACGCCACCGCTATTTTTGACCCCGCCGGCCTTCCCTTATCGACGCGGCGTCTATAACCGATACACAGAATAAGTATATATACGAACAGTTTCTTAAAAAATGACACACATTCTAGCATGCTGACTGGGAAATTCCCAGTATGTCAGAGCAAGAGTTAACCTTTAGCCCGTCAAAATTTTTTGACTTACGCACCGATAATAATCATTGTACCGAATGTTAGCACTTTAGGAACTGACCGTAGTGGCAATCCTGCTTAAGATTTAATGACAACACTATAGGGCCGCTCTTTTACTGATCTATGTGCTAAGATCTTGCATCTTTTGACAAAGAACGCTTAAAAGTGAAATCTTAGCACTAAGATCTTACATCTTATGGCGTTCTTTTGCAAACGTCTCATCATTCTGCTCTGATCAGCGGTCTGAGAACAATGATGAGTATATCATCAAAGTTCTCTCGTCATTGTTCTATATCTATATAGCAGAAAGATGGCGTCTTTCACAATTTTTTCTAACGTCAGTGAACTGTAAGATCTTAGTACAAAGATGAGTTAAAAGAACGGAAATCTTTGCAGAAAGAAGTGAGATCTTGGATGTAAGATCTTAGTGCAAAAGAACGGGCCTTATATCTTTTAAGAAGGAAGCTTTCGGGTACTATCAACCAGGGTTGCCCCTCAGCAGATTTTTTTGGTGCCACTTTGGGTGGCAAAATAGTGTCAATTTCGTATAAAAAGTGTCATTTTCCAAAAATTTGCCACTCGCGATGCTTCGCATCGCTCGCGCCGACACCAACAAGCTTTTCAAATTGAAAACATTGGCCAATCCGCTTGGAATCATCTCCGCGCAGTTTTCCGCATCTTTTAATGTTCAAACATGAAAAATCGGCTCTAATACCATCCATAAACAATAAAAAAGTAATATTGATTTTACTTATGCGGTGTTGATTCTCTGATTTGCGCAGCACTTCCACTCTTGTCAACTTTCCAGCCCTCCCCTTAAAACCCACTAAAGCGCAAATGGTGCTTACTGTATAAAATGGGGATTCGTCCCCCAGAGTACTTGTTTCTATTTTTTATTATGAGTAGTTTTTGCTCATAGCACGAAAAAGGAAAGAAAAAAGAAAAGAGAAAAAGCAGTCCGAGCGTTTTTTTTTTCTTTTGAGAAAACGGAAAAAGGGACAGCAATACTCGTCTACATTGAGAGTTGTTCATCCAGTTTTTCTACACAATGGTCTATTTGGGTTATTACAGTACGTCTGGGTACTTGAACGTTTTCTCTGAAAATACTGAACGAAATGCCGTGAACATAGATCTCAGCTATTGATGACCCTATGATAAATACAACTAATAGTCGATCAGACACTAACTCTTTCAAATAATTTATTTGGCAAAAACTGTAGGATATCCTTCGTGTGAGGTGCTTGGGAGAGAAAACTTAAGGAAATTATTATTTGTTATACTCGAAACTTCATGACCAGGAATTAGCTAAAAGGAGGACGTGCGTCCAATACTTTTTTTGGTGGTGATTAATCAGCAGGTTCACGAAATGGCTGTTATTTATGATCAATGTGATGATGACGAAGCATAAGATTTATGATTAATATGAAGGAACGAAAACATAGCAATAGAGTGTTTCTGAATCTTAAAACAGAGAGATGGAATTTGAAAGAAGAAAGGATAGTGATATGCTTCTACATTGATAGTTTCCCTTCCAGTTTTTTTTTTTTTTAATTCTTTTTGGTAAAATTGTGCTACTTTGAAAAAAAAATTCAACGTTTGCTAAAAAGTGTAACAATAGTGTCACGTTTCCCGAAAAGTGCCACTTTAAAAAAAAGTGGCACTGTGTGTTTTGTTTTTAACAAAAAGTTAAAAACAATGGTTTCTTTTCAGGTCAGAAAAATTGAAACTTTCTGAGGCTGGAATTGAAAACTTTTGGCGCTTATGAAATAAAAACTCACTAGCACGTCCTGATAATCAGTGTTCATACGATCATGGATCATACAATATCATAAATATTTTTGATGGGTTATAAAATATTCTACTAGTACCCCACGCTTTCTTTTCTGTCTTGAATAAAATAACCCATGAACGCCCCACGAGTTTATTTAGTCTTCAATAAAACATGTCATGATCACGCCACACTTTTATTTCAGTCTTGAATCAAATATGCTATTTAGCTTCCCATGCTTTCATTTCAATCTTGAATAAAATTGATAAAAAAAACTTTTTTCACAAAATAAGTTTTTCAAAAAAAGTAAAGAATTCCATTAAACCAAAATGAACAAAATAGAATCAAATAATCTACCAAGCATACAACCACCACAAATCAGTATCAATAAATAAATGAAACCAAAAATAAACAGAAATTAAAATAAATAAATGAGTCAAACTCAGAACGAGCAAAACTTAATATGATTAGGGTTCAAAACCCTTATGTTTTCTAAAAGCCAAAACATAATTTGTACTTAACTGAAAAATTCCAATGAATTTACTGAAAAAAAAATGCATTGTCAGTTCAATATACGTATGCTGATATTTATTCCTTAAAATCTTAATTAATTTTTGATTTCTTAAAGTTATAAATGTGAAAACTTTTAAAAGATTTTTCCAGTAAAGTACAAATTATGTTCTGGCTTTTAGAAAATACAGGGGTTTTGAACCCGCCAAAATCCACAACGTATGAAGGTGAAATTTTCAGATGATATTTCTGTGGCACGGATGACAACTTGCTATCCGTATGCAAGTTGTCAAAAGCAAATACCAGCAATATCTTAGGGACAGTTTCGTGTGTTAAATTAAAACTTGCAACGCTTGTTTTGGGGGATTTTGAACTAACCAAGAGAAAATATTTGCATCATAATACTAATGCTTCTACTCCTACAACTACTGCTACTACTACTACTGCTACTATAACTAAGACTATTAGTATGAAATGTACTCCCACTGCTACTGCTACATTTACGGGTGCTACTGCTACAACTAATAAACCTAAGTGTATTAAGGCAAAAATTTTTTGAAATATTGTAACTGTATTGAAATAAATCGAAATACACTATGCCCATACAGGTTGTCAAGAGGGCGCATCAGCAATGCTTCAGGGCCGGTTGATGGTATTAAATTAAAAACTTCGTCGTGTGTTGAAGGGGATGTTGAAAAAAAAGGTGCTATTTGCATACTGCAACTAATACTACTACAACTATTGCTAAGCATAATTATTGAACCTTTCAACAATGCTGAAAAATTGATATCTCAGAACTTTGTTTGGATATTTGTTATGGGAATTGATGGGCGTGGGGGGCGGGTATCTCAAATCACTTTGACTCATAAAAAGGGCACTATAACTTCCAATTTAAAATCAAATGAGACCCATTTGAATTTAATACGACCTTCCATTCCATAAAAACCTTATATGCCCCCAGGGCATAACTTAAGGAACTTGCCCCAGAGCTCTGGGGGGTTGTGCAAACCCTGGAAACATTTTTGTATGTTCTTTGGACTATTTTAAAAGAAATTGCCATCGCAAAATTTCAATTATATGCATTTCATTGGGGGGGCTACTTGACCTCCATCACTATTGACTCCTAAAACGGAACTAGAACTTCCAATTTCAACCCCCCCCCCCCAGACACCAATCATTTCCCCAAGACATTCAATCATAATTTTTTAGATCGCCATTTTTTTCAGTGTAGTTGAAATGTCCAGAAATTATGTCTTTGAGGATAACTCCCCCCCTCCCATATAGCCCTCAGGTGGAGGGTTGTAAGTTACGCCCTGGCGGCATGGGTGTCGTATAAACTTCAAAGATTGCTCATTCGATTGGTAATCAGAAGTAATAGTGCTCTTTTTAAGAGTCAAAGTGATTAGAAGGCAAATACCCCCCCCCCCCACACACACGCACACACACACACGCACACACACACACACGTCGTATTTTCCAGAAACGCATCTGATAGAAATTTTAAGATGGTCATCTGTTGTCGTAAAAACTTCGAAAAGGGCTCATTCGGTTGGTAGTTGAACGGACTAGTGCCTTCCTTAATAGTCAAAAGTAATTGGAGAGCAACCCCCCCCCCCCCCGCCCATCATTTTCCCTAACACTTACAGTCAAAATTTTGAGAGAGTTATTTTGTTTGACGTAGCTTAAAAGTCAAGATTTTATGTCTTTGGGGATGAGAACCCCTTCGCGGTCCTCAGGACAAGGGATGTAAGATATGCCCCGGGAGCATTTAAGGTTTTAATGAAAATGGTGGTCATGTAAAATTCGGAGAGGGCTCTTTGGATTGGAAATCGGAATTTGAAAGGTCATTTTTAAGAGTCAAATTTATCGGAGGGCAGCTATACCCCCCACGTCATATTTTCCCCAAATGCATCCGATAGAAATTTTAAGATAGCCATTTGTTCAAAAATAGTCCAAAGATCTCATATCACGGCCTTTGGGGTTGACACAACCCCCCAAAGTATGGGGATAAGGGCTTTAAGTTGTGCCCCGGGGGGATGCAAGGTTTTTATGAAGAGGTGGTCTTGTGAACTTTAGAAGAGGTTAATTTGATTGGAAATGCATAATTCTAGTTCCATTTTAAGAATCAAGCGTGATGGATCGAAAACAGCCCCCCCCCCCCCCTCTCCCTTATATCCTCTTTTCCCCAAACACATTCGATCAAAATTGTGAGACAGCCATTTTGTAGTCAATAGCCCAAAGAGAATATAACAATGTCTTTAGTAGTCAAATATAAGAAATATTTAGGCGGACGTTGAACTAAATCAAAAGAAACTATGAGCATGTGAACTTTCAAAAAGGTGACAAAGCAATATCCCGAGAACAATTTATATTGTTAAGTTAGACCTTTAAGAGTAAGTTGTGGGGGATTTTGAACTAGCCAGAGAGCACTACGAGTATACCTTTAGTACTACAACTACAGTTGCTGTAACTAATGACGCTTAGAGTATTAAGGTGAAACTTCTAAGAAGTGTTTAGGGGGCGTTCCAATTAAATAAAAAAACTGTATGCATGCTTGTTTTAAGAAAGATATATAAGGAATATCGTAAGCAGCACTGCTCTATAGAAGCTAGAAATATCGTTGAAATATTAGAAAACGATAATTCAATTCAGTATTAAAGATTCTAGTATTCCGTCAAGAGTAAAAAGAGATTGGAGGGCAATCAGCCCGTTCCTCAAGCCGATTTATTTCCCAAACACATCTAGTCAAAATTTTAAGACAGCTATTTTGTTCAGCATAGTAGAACGGTCCAGCAACTATGTTTTTAGGAATAATGGGCATGTCAAACCCCACAATTATGCGAAACTATGGATTCGTATAGAAAAAAAAACCGAAAATATATAAAATATCACCGATATAAAAGGTGTAAAATATAGTCAAACTCGAAACGAGCAAAAATTAACATTAGTAGAGCTGAAACCCCCATGCCTTCTCAAGACCAGAACATAATTTGCGCTTTACTGAAAATAAAATATGTTTAAATATTTTCATTTTTTTTACTTAAATAAGTAAAAAACTTTTTTTACTCACATTTTTTTTTACTCATTTTTTATTTTAAGGAATAAATATCGACAAAATTAAACTAACAATCCACGGTCATTTTTTTTTTCAGTATAACCTAAGATATATCCTGGTCTTGAGAAGGCATGGGGGTCGTCAGCCCTAGTAATGTTAATTTTTGCTCGTTTTGGGTTTGACTTGGCAATTTCTTATAATTTCCGTTCGTTTTGAGTTTCATTTCATTGTTGATAGTGATTTGTGGTATTTTTACGCCTGGAAGATTATATGACTTTATTTCTGCCCATTTTTGGCTTAATAAAGCTCTTTACTTTTCTTTTAAAACTTATTCTGCGTAAAGTTTATAAAATTACTACAAATATTAGACCCCGACATCCAGCCGGGGGGGGGGGGGATTGCGCCCCCTTGCCCCCCCTTATGGGTGCCCATGTATACAACCATCCCTTTCATAAGAACTTTAAATGCCCCAGGGACATAACTTACAACCCTCACCCTCAGGCTTTGTTGGTTTGTATCAACCTCAAAAGCCTTTATATGCGATGTGTGAACTATTTTGAATAAAAGGACTGACGATGCACTTTGCCTTCCAGAAGAGCGGTTTGTCAAAGGTAATGACTAGAGTTTTTCCAGCTCGACTAGCGCGCTTGTTAGCATTCATAAGTGTAAAACAAACACAAGAGATCAGAAAATCAGAAAATCATTGAAAATCAGAAATGATTGTCCATTCTTTTCCAAAATCAGGAGCATAATTCTAGACAATATCTCACGAAATATTTCTACTCAATGCTCGCGGATACCAGTTTATTCTTTTTCTTTTTTTTTTGGAAGTAAATAAAACAGCACAAACCTTTCATATAGCCTTGAACCAAGTCATGTAGCAAGTACTATGGTATACGGTTCCTGTAATTAGATCAGCTAAAAAATGGCACTAAGGAATAGAAACCGCAAACTGATGGGGGAAGGCTTCTAAAATACTGATTTAAATTAAACTGTATGAGACTCATAGTCTAAGGCGTCATTCCTAGAATGATAGGAAATGATGAATGGACCAGAAATGATTAAAATAGCTAGTTCATATTTTCACAACTGTTTTAGGTAAGATGAGGTACTTGACTACTTAAAATCACGTTTTTAACTTTATTTTCGAATTCGCCACCATTCATTTCATAGGTTACGATAAAAAAATACGATGACCTCTTAATTTCGAGTTTAAAGCCCCCTCCCCGTCTTTTTAGGGCGTAATTGGGCAAAAGGCTAAAAAAAAAAGGAAACCTGAATTCAGATTTGGAGTCAGCATGCTTGATTTAATAGGAAACGACTATTTAAATTCCAAAATATTTTTAAACACAAAAATTGACTTTCCTCCTCATTTCCCCCCTCAAGGGCAAATTTTGAACACTTGTGCAAAGGAGGTCTTGGTGAATTTTGTTTTTTGTTTGTGTGTGTAATTCAGCTGATTTTTCTAAACATTTTGGCGTTTGACCATTATTTCCTGTATCTTTCCTCCATTATTAAGATCAAATCAAAACGAACTATGTATACGCTGATTGTCAATAAGACATCTCAGCAAAATCCCAAAAACGAATGAGGGTATTATGTTCAAACTTTCAGGGCTACTTCTATTACTATTTCTGCTCTTAACATTTAACTAAACCAAAATAGTGTAAGTGCGTCCAAGCTGTCAAAGGGCACAGATTGAATTTTTTGCAAATGGTATTAAGTTTTACTTCTTAGGTCAACTAGAGGAGGTATAAAACTAAATTAAACACTACTATTTGTGCCCAGAAAGTGGGCAAAAGTTTGTTGAATTAATTTTAATAAAAATCTAGCACCAGTACTTAGTTTTTTGTTTGTTTTATTTGTGTCTATTGTTTACTATGTACTGTGCACAGTTTATAGAATTAGCAGTATGATCTTTCCCTATCTCACACATTATAAAAACCCGGACCGAGGTGCGAGTGCTCCAGAGAGCGTACAGACATAAGCGGGAGGAGCTTAATACGGGTAGACAAATAATAATCACCTACGGAACAATTACTGACAAAACCACTTGGCCGGCTCACCAATAAGTGGACAATAAGTGCAGAAATAAGCGGGAGGAGCTTTTTGTTCGCACCGAGAATTAAGAGCCAGAAATCATCTGCGGTAAACTTACTGGATAATTATATAAACTGTGGTACTGTGTTAGGTCTTGAAATTAACTAAGTAATGTCTTTGCTAAATATAACTTTTCTTCGCTAACGCTTAAAGAAAAATGTACTATTGAAGACTAAGTGTAGGCACTACCGTTCTTTACTTTTTCTGTTGGGCGCACAGTGTCGATTATAAAATGATTTTCCAAAATAAGTTTTCAGTCCTTTTGAAAAATAGATGTAGGCATGTATTTGCACAAATGTTTCAATACTCGTTCCTCCTAAAAGATATCTGATGCCCCTTGACTCGTCAGATGTGGACTCAGCCCTCCCCCCAATAAAAGTGCTACAGCCATGACCATATTCTAAGGCTTTTGGAAAATACATAAATACAAGTCTATAACTATTTTACACTAGGAAAAAAAATCCTGTAATTTTGGTTAAAGTCTAATTTTGTTTTTTATTCTAGGTTTTTGACATAACATATTAAGATTAAATAGATGATAAGTATATGCATTATAGATTAAAGGAACTTTTCTCTTTGCTAGGAATCTTTGACGTTCAAAATTTTGTTGAATTTTGTTTCATTTGGTAGCCTATATAAAAATAAGTACTTTTCTTTCTTTGAAAAGTTTATTTGTCTTACCAGATTTTATCATAAAATGCATTCGTCTACTCCTCCCCGCACCACTGCTATTCTGGTTTCTGACCCCCCTAGAATACTTTTGGTAGACGTCCGTGCTTGATTCATGGATTAAAGTGCAGTTTAGACTCTTTTAGCTGTTACGGAGGTGAATAAAATTTTACGGAATAGATATTCTGCTCTAATTAGGGCATTAAAAACTTGTTTAAATACCTAAGCCCACCTCCACTGCTTCTAATGTTTGAAAAATTAGTAACCCTCTATAAAAGCTAATCTTGAGATGGGTTCTGCTACCTCTCCTAATGAGACTAAATTTAGCGATAGACTATAAACGAAGTCGAGTACTTTATGTCACTTTCACATTCTAGTGTATTAGCTGAGAGACAGTTCTCCGTGCTGAAGTTAATCAAATCACCTTCAAAGAACAGGCTTTGACAAAAAAAAACTTTCTTCTCTAGTACATGTGAATCGATACGTCAGAGATCCCTTAAAATAGGACATTCCTCGTGTCTTTTGTTATTTCTGTCAGGAAATGAACACAGGATATACAAGACTAAAACACAACAACAATTTAAGCCTTGTGAGAATTTGCTCTTATTGTATCTGATTTCATTTTTTTGCACCTATGATATTTTTAAACGAATGGTATATAATTCAAAACTGTGTTGTTTTACAGTAATATAGATTCAAATGAAGAGTCCAGACTTACGTAGTAGAAGGAACAGTTTCCGCCAATAAACGAAAAATTATTAGGAGAAAATGATTTTCCTTGGACTTTTTTAAATAAAAGAACGATAAAACCGAAGTTTACTGAAATTTATGTGGGGAAGGACAATTTTTTTACTTTGTAAAAAAAACAAAACACCAATCTAAAGGCATTTTTCAACATCAAGGGGGGAAATAATTTTGACCCCTTTCTATAAGTGCTTCCATATAGAACATGCTAAAGGAACGAATTAACCATTTATCACAATGATAAAGTGTGTTGATGATTCTAGTAATTATTTGTTGATTTAGGGATTTTTCAGAAATCTGCTATTTTTCACCTTATGGTAACGCTGCATGTTTAAAACGCACAAGTCTTCAAAACACGCAAATAGGCACAACTATCAAAAGTATGTATTTTATGATATTAGTTTAATGTCCATCTGAGTGTATTTGCTTAACCTAGATTTTTATCTTGACCCACAGATGTGCATTTTAGATTAAGAAATTCTACACAAGTTCAATGACTTAGGATGGTATTAGTATCCCCATAGGCCTACCTGGTCAGACCAAGATGATGCCTCGTAAATCCTTCCATTATTGGTAAATTTCTAGGTGGTACTATATCTTAGCTAAGATGATAGTGAAAATGTCATTTGATGCCTTTTATGCTCTTTTACAATTCAACAATTGCTTCTGTGGCTAATTGCAGTAAATATTTACCAAATCATATTATTGAGTTCAAAAATAATAATCATTTTTGTCTGAAAGGAATTTGAGCCCCCACCCCTATACATACCAATTCAGGGTATATAGGCTATTTGCACATTGGGGGGTTGGGGGAAAGATCAACGATACTTTAAAGCCCAGCTCCCACTAGCACCCAAGAACCCAAAACATTTACTTTAGCGCCCAAGAACCCATAGCGCCCACAGCTCCCAACTTGAAAGATAAATACAAGCACACCCAAGTATCAATTCATAAAGCCAAATATTAAGTTATTTTACCTTTGGTACAGCAAATTCTTCTTTCTTCTTTGAATAGCGATTTTTACTGGAGGCAAAGAAGAAAAAGCACAAGGAACTCGTGAACTCGCAGTATATAAAAAATTTTCTCTGACAGGGAATCAAACCCATATCTCCCACCTGACAGTCAGGAACAGCGACCATTGTACCACAGAGACACTTACAGACTTATTATTTTAGAGTCCAGTATCTATTTTTGACACAAGCAAATCCCCACAAAACTTGATATTTGTTTTTTGGAAAATAGGGAAGGAAGGATCAAACTGAACTGAAATTTTGGGGATAAGCTCCCAGGCCCAAAGTCTAAAGCTCTTTTTTGATCCTGGGTGCTTGGACTCTGGAAGCTGAGGAGCTAAAGTATCAAAGCTTTGATCCTGGAAGCTAAATCCAGTTTCAGCAAAGGTTTTTATTTACTTTTGAATCTGGCGCCCAAGTTAAAAATAAAATCATACTCACAATAAATTGATTATTTGAATACTTATTTCGCAGAAAATATAAGTATGAATTATTTTTCACTTAATAAAAACACTGTATAGGGCATCATAAGCCCAAGCAAGGCCAACACCCGCATGCATGTAATACAAGCATTTTTAATTTATCAGAACCCAAAAATGAATGACATATTTGAAATATTTCTGAACGCCCAGAAAGAACCCAAAGTTGATATCTCCTGTAACTTGATATGTCTCTGCGAAATGTGTTTGCTGACAGAAGCCAAATATCATATGTAAAGTTAACAAATCACAGATGGTGCGGGTATACACAAAAGAATTCTACTAGTCACAAAGATATATTCAATTTATGTCAGCAAGTGCATTGTGTTGGCAAGGGACTTTTTTATTTAACAAAACTAGTTGCCCAGCGCTCAAGAACCCAGATAAAGATAGATCATATCAAGTTACGGGAGGGGAGATTTGACTTCTGTCGGCAAAAGAATTTCACAGAGATGTATCATGTTACCGAAAAGATAAACATTGGGTGTTTATAAGTATTCAAAAAATACATCATTCAGTGTTGGGTCACAAAGACATATTATTACACATACTCCAGATCGCAAGGGATTTTGCGAGTTCGCAAGTTCCTTGTGCTTTTTCTTCTTTGCCTCCAGTAAAAATTGCTATTTAAAGAAGAAAGAAGAATTTGCTGTACCAAAGGTAAAATAACTTAATATTTAATTTTATGAATTGATACTTGGGTGTGCTGTATGAGGGGGGTTGCTCCTGTCTCAATACCTCTTTCTTGATGCTAAATTTTGACTTTTCTAGAACATTTTAAAAGGGTTATTATTCCAATTAAACGGCCCTTGTGTTTTATGAGTAGTTTTAAAGAACTGGGGCAAAAAGGCAAACTTCATCGCAAACAGCAAGGTATTAAGGAGGGCGCTACCCCCCCCTCATATATGTAATAATTTCTGTTCGTTTTAAGTTTTGATGTTCCTCCTTACTTTCAGCTGAAAAAAAAATGTTTTTTTATTTGATTTCTGATTGTTACGAAATAATGGCCGGAAATCCGGCTCCCCCTCAGTAGAATTCTTTTGTGTATACCCGCACCATCTGTGATTTGCTAACTTTAGATATGATATTTGGTTTTAGATATGATATTTGGATATCTGAGTTTAAAAAAGAAACTCAGTTTCTTTTTTAAATCCAATCTATTACTTGGATTTAAAAAAAAAATGGAAAGATGGAAAAAAAATGTTTTTTTATTTGATTTCTGATTATTATGAAATAATGGCGGGAAATCCGGCTCCCCCTCCATGGAAAGTTCTTCTCATGTAAAATAGTCCCCCTGTAAAAGAAAAATTCTTGCAGTCAATTTTGAATGAATTTTTTTTGTAGCGCACTTTCATATGAAAGAATATCTGTTTGTTTTTAAATCATGCAGAAAATCCCCTTCTCTCTGGAAAAGTTTTCCCACAAATACCCCATTCCTACTATAAAGTTGATCCCGGAGAAAATTTTCCCGAGAGAATTTCTCTCGTGGAACCCCCCCCCCCCCAACGGAAAGATACTCTAGACAATTCCAACCTGGTGAAAATTCCCCTTAAAATCTCTCCATCTAAAATAATATCAGAAAGAAGCATCTTATAAAAATAACATACCTGTGTAAAGGCAAATTCAGCTTTTCGCCAAGTATTTTCTTGCAACATGAAATAACAATTCTCAAAATCTCAATGAAATTAAATGTCAAAATTAACTCGTTTACTGGAGGCAAAGAAGAAAAAGCGCAAGGAACTCGCGAACTTGCAAAATTCCATGCGATCTGGTGTTTATTTAATATTATGTCTATGTGACCCAACACTGAATGAAATATTTTGAATATTTGTATCACCCAAAGCTGATCTTTCCTGTAATTTGATACGTCTCTGTGAAATGCGTTTGCCGACAGAAGTCAAATCGCCCCTCCTGTAACTTGATATGATCTCTCTTTGATTGGGTTCTTGGATGCTTGGCAATTGTTTTTGTTGAATAAAAAAGTCACAAAATCTTTTAACACTGGGGCACCTATTACATTTTATGGTAAATTCCCGAGGCATTGTTTTTCACTGAATAAAAATGTTGTATATGGATAATAAGCCCAAGCAAGGCCAAAGCCCGCATGTATGTAATACAAGCATTTTGATTTGTCAGGAGCCAACACTGAATGACATATCTCAAATATTTGTAACATGCAAATTGCCTCTTTGTGAAATGCGTTTGCCCACAGAAGTCAAATCTCCCCTCCTGTAATTGATAATGATCTCTCTTTGCCATATTCACCTTGCCGACATAATGCACTTGCTGGCATAAATTGAATATATCTTTGTGAGATGTGGAATTCTTTTGTGTCTATCCGCAACATCTGTGATTTGCTAACTTCAGATATGATACTTTTTTAAATTGCTAATTAAAGAAGAAATGGACTACAAATTTGCTCTGCTAAAGGTAATGCTAGTATTTATTTTTCAAGTTGGGAGCTGTGGGTTCTGGGCACTGGGCGCTAAAGTATTAATGAATTTGGGTGCTTTTGGCACTAGCGGCGCTGGGCTTTAAAGTATTGTTGGTGGGGGAAAGTTTTAACTTACCTCTCATTTACATCAGAAATAAAATTACCCTGCCCCCCTAATGTGCAAATATATACCCTGAATTAGTATATATAGGGGTGGGGGCTTAAATTCCTTTCCAACAAAAATGATTATTATATTTGTAAAGAGCATAAAAAAGGGCATCAAGTGGTATATTCACTTTAGCTGTAACTCAATAGTATGATTTGGTAAATATTTACCCTAATTGCATCTTGAGCCCTTAAAGGGGCCCCAAAGGTATTTTATATAAATTATGAAAAAGTATAAAACAAGCTTCAAAGGTAAAATTCTACTTTAGTAGCTTTTGGCTATTTTGAAAAGGGGTTAGGCTAGGAAAATTAAACTTTCAGGGATGGGTCTATAGGCTAAAGTATGAACCAGGAAGGTATTTTGAAGTACCTACCTCTACTCCTTCTCCTGGTAAATATTTAGAATTGTGACTTCTGATAAGGAGACATGTTAAGAAAACAATTCTTACTTTAGAATATATATAATGATCCTAGTTAATATATTGGCCAAGGGGAAAACCTTTATCATCATGTCTTTCCTCTTTTTTCCTTCTTTTTCCAACTTAAAAGAAAAAAAATTAAATTTTCTCCATGCTAGAAATGCAATGTGTAAATCTTTTGAAATTGCCACTATAAATTGTTCTTATAGATAGTGCTCATCCTGGCTGTTGTTAGTTAATGACATAGCATGTTTTTAAAGAAAAAGCAGTGGCATATTGAAATTATACAAATTGTGAATTGTGTTTGAAATCATGCCATTAACAAAAAATTTGTGTGTCTTGTGTGACAATAAAATTATGTTCTTTAGACTATACCATCAAAGTCAAGGTGATGTACAGCAATTTTTGATAAATCATAACATTTTGCCAACTAAAATGTTTTGCCCTCAATGTCAAATTGAATGCCATTCTGATGAATCACGACATGCATTCTGCTGTCAAAAAAACAAGAACAGAACAATGTGGACATAAGCTTCTTAAAGAAAAGTGCAATTTTAGTCAAAGTCTTAATACGGGGACTTGGTGCAAAAGTGCAAACTTATTGTATCAGCAAATAACGAGATTATGCTGATTTTTTGCAATTTAGATAGAGGATTGCATATTCTGCAATTTACGGTTGATGAAATTGGCATTTCATCAGCAACTGCTATTGATTGGCAAAGTTTTTGTTGTGAAATATGCCTTGATTTTATTGAGAAACATAGTGGTAAATTGGGTGGTCCTGGAAAAATAGTTGAAATAGATGAAGTGAAGATAGGGAAAAGAAAATACAATAGGGGACGTTATATTGAAGGACAGTGGGTATTTGGAGGAATTGAGGGAGACACTGCAAAGTTTTTTATTATTCCCATTCCCAACAAAACAGCTATCACACTACTTGAAATTATAAAAGAATGGATTCTTCCAGGAACCACTATAATATCTGATTGTTGGAGCTCTTACAATAGACTAGGCACACGAGGTTTTCAGCACCTAACTGTCAATCATTCTTTGAATTTTGTGGACCCTGTGACTGGAGCCCACACACAAAATATTGAATGTCTATGGTGTTTAATGTGTGAAGTGATCCCCAAGTATAGAGATTGGACAAACATATGGCTGGATATCTTGCCAAGTTTTGTTGGAAAACCTTTTTTCCCAATAAAGGGGCCAGACTGCATCATCTATTGCTACAGGCTGCTGAGCTATACAAACCTGATACTCATCATCCAAATCATGTTTACCTGGCACCATGTTTACGCCACTGCTTTATCTATCATTAAAAAAAAAACATAATTAACAATGACCAGGATGAATGCCATCTATAAGAACAATTTATAATGGCAATTTCAATAAAAATAAAAATCAAATTTATCATCACAAGTGTCTCTATTTAATCATCTGTCAAATCAAGTGTCAAATTATGATTTAATCATCTAAATCATCTGATCATTATAAATTAATCACCTGTACAATTCCCTCTGATGGTGAAACTGCTAGATCATCCTAGAATCAAAAAAGGTAATTTTTATACCCATTTCATTTCTTTTCAATTCCGTTTTTAGCTAACATGTAAATAGTTGTTTAATTTTTATTTTTGCCACACCATTTTCTATCATTAAAAAAAATTTATTATAACCCACTCCCCTAATGTGCAAATATACAGCCAAAATTGCATTCTGATTCTAAACATAACCTTCATCTACATCACAAAAAAATTTTGCCCCACCCCCCTGATGTGCACATATATACCCTGATTTGGATATATTTAGGGGCTGGGGTAAAGTTCATTTGGTTATGTTTAGATGCAGAGTGCAATTTTAGTTATATATTTTCACATTAGGGGGTTAGGGGTATATACTCTGTATGTATATGTATATTTATAGCAATATTTTGTATTTACGCCACTGCTTTATCTATCATTGAAAAAAAAAAACAGAATTAACAATGACCAGGATGAATGCTATCTATAAGAACAATTTATAGTGGCAATTTCAAAAGATTTATGCATTGCATTTTAGCATGGAGAAAATTGAATTTTTTTTTCCTTTAAGTTGGAAAAAGAAGGAAAAAAGGGGAAAGACTTGATGATAAAGGTTTTCCCCTTGGATAATATGTTAACTAGGATCATTATAGCCTACATATTTTAAAGTAAGAATTGCTTTCTTAACATGTCTCCTTATCAGAAGTCACAATTCTAAATCTTTACCCTTCTCCCTCTAGAGAGTCCTGAAATTTGCCTACATGACAGGTCTATAGGCTAGGCTACCTATTGAAATTTTGACAAAACAACATTATTTTGTTGTGCTTTATTTAGGCAAAAGATCTATTTTGCAAGGTTTTACTTTTAAAACACACAGATTTTTAAAGTTCATCAAAGGTCAGGACCCTCTGTAGAGAAAAGAAGTGGAGGTAGGTATTTCAAAATATCTTCCTGGGACATATTTAAGCCAGTAGACCCATTCCTGAAAGTTTCATTTCCTAACCTAATCCCTTTCCAAGATAACCAAAAGTAGCTAAAGTAGAATTTTACTGCATCAAATGATGTTTTCACTTTAATCCTAGCTAAATTATATGGCCCACTGCAAAGTTACCATGAAATTTACCCACCCCCACCCCACTAATGTGAAAATATATGTCCTGAATGTCAACAGCAAAGTTTTGAATCAAACAATTCAGTGCTATTTTTGTTGATGGCATTTGAAAAACTTGAAACAGTAGAAAAACAGCTTATATTTAACTTGTCTAATAAATAAGGTTTGAATTATTATAAATAAGCATTTTTGGAATATATTACTCTTGAATAACTTATTTATAAACTAATGATATGTTTTTCACCACTTTTCAATAACTTAACTAGTGTTGATAACTTGAGCCCCTTTAAGGGCTCAAGATCTAACTAGCCCCAGAAGCAATTATTGAATTACAAAAGAGGCATCAAATGACATTTTCACTTTCATCTTAGCTAAATTATAGTTCCACCTAGAAATTTACCCCATTATTTTGATATGATGTTCAATGACTTTGCCATTTTTAAAATAAGTTTGATTTTGGTATAGGCCTAGCTTGGGAGCTCTTAATAAGGAAACATGTTAAGAAAGCAATTCTTGCTTTAGAATATGCAGAGTAATTATAGTTGAGACATCCTGCATATAGCTAAGCTTTTTCTCCAAGTTTTTTTTCTCCCTTTTTTTAGCAATTTTTTTCTAAAGAAAATAATTAATCAGAATAACAACACTTGTTATAAGTCTAGGAGCAGTCTAGTACATAAGGAAAAAGTTAAGAAAACAATTCTTTCTTCATAATATGTAGAATAATCCTAGTTTACATAATTTTCAAGGGAAGAACCTTTATCTTCACTTCTTTCACTGTTGTGCAAACTTTTTAACAAAATTTTGAAAAATAAACATAGATTTGACTGCATTTTCTGTTTTTAAATAATTTATATGGATAGTTAGATACAATCAATGTCACCTACCAAAAACATATTAGTAGACAAATAGGCCTAGCGATAATTTAGGTTAAGGTTAGGTTAAGTTTAGATAGATTAGTTAGAAGCGCTTGGGTGTTTGTTTATAAACAATTGTCAAAACCAAGAAAAGCCACAAAGATTAAAAAATGTGGTAGAAAAACTAGAAATACAGGAAAAGAAGAAAAGATAGGCCTAAAGGTTTTCCCCCTGCAAAATATGTTAACTAGGATTATTCTGCATATAATGAAGCAAGAATTGTTTTCTTAACACGTTTCCTTGTGTACAGGACTGCTCCTAGACCCACTTGTTGACTACTAAGGTCTCTATGTTGGTTGTGCAGTGTGTTGCTACAGCAAGGTTTGATTGCTGTATCCCATACATCCAAGCTAAGTCAAACCCACTGTTCAACTACAGGAGTATAAATTTTTTGCAATAGGCCTTGTGTTTCTTCAGTTTTGAAAAGTTTTCTAAATGCATGTTTTCAATTCAAGATTCTGGCTGTTAGATGAAATGCCATCTATTTTCATTTCTCATAGCATGTACTAAGAGAAAATCAAATATGTAGATGGTGCTGTATTTGATGAATTTTTTGTATGTGCCACTGTAATTTCTTTGGTATCCTTTATAAAGAAATTTTGTACAGGTGCTCTGTCTCACTTTTGACTCCCAAATCAATATTCTTGTTTTGCATACTTGGCTTTTGTGTTTTCAGTAATCCAGGGCTGCCACAAAGTCCTTATAATTGAGTGAAGGTCCTTATTGTTCCCTTAAATTGATAAAGGTCCCAAAGTCCCTTTTCTTGCTTTGGTTAAAAGTTCTATTTCCTGAAGGCTACCAATACCTGTGAGCATATGGTTTTCAGTATTTTTGTTTTGATTGAGATTCTTGGAACCTGTTTTGGCTTCTCTAAGAAAGACAAAACTTGTTATTACATAGGCTACTGCATTACTGTCTGGACAGAGCAGAAAGACTAATCTGGGTTGTATTGGTAGCTAGCAACCTTGTAAGAGATGATCATGTTCCATATTTAAATCACAAAAAGGAGTGACCCCCTTTGCTCCTTGAGTCAATAGGCTAGGAGGTGGCAAGGTTTGGTTGGTTTTGTTAATTATCTGGAAATCTCTTTTCTGGGTACCACTTTGTTGTACACAGAGGAAAAAAAATAAATAAGAGAACGGGTTGAAATACAAAGGAGGTGGTGTTAAAACTAGGTTACTTGTGCGATTTTTAGCTTACATACATTTCATGAACTATTAGACTAGCCTACTTCTTAGAGCCCTTTTTTATTTGAATATATTTCTGGTAATAGCCAATGTATTTTCTACTAGCTTCTTTTCTTATTTTTAAAGTCTAGGGTTTGAATTAGAATGGGAAAGTGCAAATTCTGGGAGACTTGGATGGAAGAGAAAGATGCAACAGTATACCAAATGAAGGAGTGGTGTACAGCTGTACCAGGAGATCTGTTCTCTTTCTACTGTTCTGTCTGCAATTCATTGCTTGTATGCCATAAGGGCTCCTATGCTTTACTGCTGAACATAAGAGGAATGTTACCATAAAGCTAACACCAAATCAGCTTCATCTCTTGGTAGTATCTTCCATGGAGAGTGGCAAAACTGCCCATGCACCTAGGTGTTACATAGTGTGAGATGAAACAACAGCTGCAGAAAGTACATGGGCTATGAAGATGATTGAGTTTGACTATTCTGGGAAATCTACCAATGGAATAGCAGATGTATATGGAAAAATGATCTGAGATACAGTGGTCAAAAACTTTTCCTTTGGGCAAACTAAGTTCACTTATTTTTTAACCAAAGCTCTTGAACCCTATTTCCTGAAGATGACCCTTGATGAAATTGACAGAAAGCAGTTGTTGAAAGCGTTAACTTTTCTGCATCCCAGTAAAGTTTCAAAGCCAGTTTCAGCTCATAGTTTTGTTATATGTTGCCAGGAAGTTACCCATTGCAATGCAAAAAGACATGTTAGTCAACAAGTTTAAGCTATTCTGGACTTCCATCAGAGCTAGGAAGGATTGACAACAAGTGGAACAATGCAATCCAGGGAGGAAAATATTCAAACTTGTCTGAAGTCATAAAAAATGCTTTGACTGTTTCACACAGGTCTGCCAACATTGAGTGAGGTTTCTCCTTTTCCGGGCAAGTTCTCAGCAAAGCAAGAGCTTCAATGAATGAGCAAAATTTGAATCCAAAACTGTTTGTGAAAGATAGATTTGGCAGCTTTGGAGGATGTGTGTAAAATGTTGCTGTTACTGAAGACTTGATAAAACTGGTCAAATCTGCTAGAAAGAGCTATGATTTGTCCTTAGAGCAGGAAAAAGCCTTGAAAGAAAAACTGAGAAAGAGTGGCAGGATTTGGAGGTGAGAGAATGGCTGAGAAAGCAGCAGTTCACTAAAACCTTTTTGAAAAGACAAACAATAGAGACTCTCGAAAAACCTCTCAAAGAAAAAAAAGAAGCATTTGGTTTCAAGGAACAGGCCACAGACAAGTTACTGAAGGAAGCTAAAAAAAATGCACTAAAAAGAAGGACATGGTTGACACACAGCTAGCACAGGCTGGGACTTGAAGAACCAGCAGCAGTTAGAGTCAAAGAAACAGCTACTGATCACATCTCTGTTCCAGTAGAAGGCAGTGCAAAGAATGGAAACAAATAGGTTGTTGTGTTATCTCTTTCATTATATTTTTGTATATAACTTTTGTATTTGAAAGTAAAGCATTCAGAAAAAGAAGGAAAAAGCTCCTCCCATGACATGATGGTTCTCATGTGATCTCTTTCTTAATTATCATTTGGCCTCTGATCATGGAGAGATGTCTGCAAAGGATCATTCCCATTTTATTTTTCATAGTCAAGTTTCATTTGCTGTTGTGTCACTGCTTTTTCTTTCAAAAGCCTTCTGAAAACTGAGTTTTGGCATCCGTTTTGTGTCCAGAATGATCCCTAGAGAGGTCCCTTTTTGACTGAAAACAGGTCCCTAAGTCCCTGTTTTTCACCACTTGAAGCTGTGGCAGCCCTGGTAATGTGCTAGTTTCATATAATCATACAACCATAGAGATATATCATCAGTTGGTATATTTGCACTAGTTTTAACAATATATGTTAGATAGACTCTGAAGCAAATTTTTTTGTCTATTTTAAGTTTCAACTTTACTCTTTAATTTCCTTCAGAAAAACTTAGTTTTTTAAACTAAGTTTTGTTTGTTTTTAATTAAAATTAACTTTTGTAAAATTATATCCATATGTTGATCCTATGTAGACTATAATAAAATCTACTTTGTTACATTATGACAATTTGAAACTTCTCTTTGGCTCTTAATGAGAGAACTGCTTAAGGGTACAAAACAGCCATCATATATCAATTACATCATTGAGGGTAGATATACATTGTTTTTGCCCTCTGTTATTTTGAATTTCAAGCTGGTATTCAAACATTGTAAGCCTATATTACAGCTAGCCTCAAGTGCTTAGAGATATATTACTGAAAACTTCAGCACTGAAATTTGATCCTAAATTAAACTCTGGGAAGATGTTCTTGAATCCCCCCCCCTTTCCCCCAATTCAACAAAAAAGAGAATATTTCTGTTACCTGGTTTTGCAGGAATGGCATCACCCGTTTCATTTTTATTGCAATATGGTACTTAGCCTACATATGGTAGAATTTGTATATAAAAAAATAGACATGAGCAATAGCTCTTAAATGAGCCATTAAATATCTCTCCATAATGGTGGGGTAGCCTGCTAGTTCTACTAATGTTGCAGTAGCCTGGGGGTGAGCAGACAATTTATGAAACTTACTAAGAAGGCTGGGAGGGAAGCATATTGGAGGGTTAATTGTAAAACTCCATCAAAGGGTTTTGGACCATAAATATTACAATTAGGACCCAACAAATATGGATTTTTGGGGTCCAATGCCAATATATCGGTATTGTACCAATATAATTTTCCAATAAATTCCCCTCCAGAAGAAATACCTTACCTAAATTTAAACCCTGCAATCTTGGCCCATGTTTGTACCCATATGTTTCTCCTTGGTCTATTACACACCAAAGAACAGCCTCAATAGTTCACTGTGGGTTCCAAATATTGCAAAAAAGATTTATTTAGAAAAATAATTAAACCAAATAAAGTTCTAGTCTGGATAGTGCTTAATATGTCCTGTCCTACTGGGTCAAGTTATAATGCAGACATAACAACTTTTCAGCATTTTCACCTTTTATACAACTTATTTGCCATCACAAATGCTCCTAACTGTGCTAAAAACTCTTTTTCATGAGACAGAAAAGGGCGAACAGCAGAGATACATCCAAGCAAGTTGTGGCAGTCTCTTGATAGACTGCTGTTATTTACCACCACTCTAATGGATAGCTTTTTTTCCTGTCAATAACAGCCTGACTCATGTACCTTTCCAGTTCTTTATCAATATCATCTGCTGACTCCTCTTCCTCACTTGTTGAAGTTGTAAGCATGTTATCAAACAGACTGTCAATCAAATCTGCTGTGCATACTCTCATTTGTTTGGATACAAGGGAGGAACTAGGGTTGCAGGTTTAGAGGAGGGGTTTAAAGAATGTCTTTTTTTAAAAATCGTCCAGTATGCTGACAAATGTGGACACATAAGCTAAATTTCCAATGTAAATAAGTAAATTTTCCATGTTGTCCCCCTCCCTTAGACTTAGACTCCCCACCTTACAATGCCCCCTCTTCCCCATAGCTGTGTCTCTGATATCATGGTTTCTGTGTTAGCTTCACCACATAAGCTAAATAGTGTTGCTTTAATGAGAACATTAAAGTGACTGGATAACTAGAACACTAAAGAGACTGGGTGTTGACTTGCTGTTGACTGCCCCCCCCCCACCCAAAAAAACAATCTTGTTTCATATTCTGACTTAGCAAGCATCAAAGACACCTTGTTTCATACAGGCAAAATATCCACTTTGGTTTAGTTTTGTCATTTCCTGTAGTCCTGTTTGTTTTCTTTACAAACAGAAAATGAAAGCCATTATTTCAGATAAGACTACTTATAAAAGACTCAATTATGACCCCACTGTCTAATACATAAAGGCAACAGGATCTGAATTACAAGCAGTTAAAAAGAATTTACAAATAGCTCCACAATTCTACTATAAGTTTTTACTCAAGAGGCTGTTCTGCACCCAAAATCTATGGTTTACCCAAAATTAATAAGAATGGTGTCCCACTCCACCCCATTGTATCAACTTTTCAGTCACTTGTTTCCAAAATCAGGAAAATGGTTATCAGTGATTTTACATCCACTTTTAGAAACTCAAAAATCTTATTTAAGAAATTCTACTGACCTCACTAAACTATTAAATAACTTTCCATTGGGAGAGAAATTTATTCTCTGCAGTTTTGATGTTATTTCTATGTATTTCAATTGTGATTTAAAAATTTGCAAATATATATTAAAGAATACAATACAAAAACATTTGGATTTGTTATAGGATGTAACCTTGCCTAGTATGAATGTTAATGTTATAATGAAATTGGTTACTTTAATTAATGAATATTCTTTTTACTTCTGTTTTAGAGGAGAGTTTTATAGAGAGTTGTTTGATTCACTCATGGGAGCTTCTTTTATTCCTTTTTTGGCAAACCTTTTCATGGATTTTCTTGGAAAAACTCAAAACGAGCAGAAATTAATGTGAGTAGGGTTCTAAACCCTTATGCTTTCTAAAAGCCAGAATATAATTTGTACTTTACTGAAAAAAATTCAAATGAATTTACTGAAAAAATGTGCATTGTAAGTTTAATATACATATGCTGATATTTATTACTTAAAATCTTAATTGATGTTTTATTTCTTATAGCTATAAAAATAAAAATATTTAAAAGATTATTTTCAGTAAACTAAAATTATAATCTGGCTTTTAGAAAGCTTAGGGTCTTAGAAACCTACTCATTAATTTCTCCTCGTTTTAAATTGGACTGTTATTTATTTTAATTTCTGTTTGTTTTGGGTTTCATTTATTTCTTGATACTGATTTGTAGTAGTTGTATGCTTGGTAGATTCTTTGATTCTATTTTTGTTCATTTTTGGTTTGATGGAGTTCTTTACTTTTTTTGAAAAACTTATTTTGTGGAATTTTTTTTTTATAAATTTCCGTTCGTTTTATATTGACGTTGTCTTTTCAAGGGAGAAAGACCAAGCCTCTTCTAAAGTAAAACAACCATCCCTTCCCTAAAAACCTTAAATACTCCCTGGGCATAACTTACAACCCTTGGTCCTAATCCTTGGGGTTTGTTTCAACCCCGAAAGCCTTGTTATATGATATTTAGACTATTTTGAATAGAATGGCTTTTTCAAAATTTCTATTAGATATATTTTGGGGTAATACAATGTATGTGTGTGTGTGGGGGGGGGGGGTTTAGCTGCCCTCCGATCACTTTGACTCTTAAAAAGACCATTAGAGCGTCTGATTACCAATCCAATGAGCCCCCTCCAAAGTTATATGATGATGCTTTCTATAAAGAAAATTATATGCCTCCAGGGCATAACTTACGAACCTTGTCCTGAGGGTTATGGGGTGAGGGATGTCATTCTCAAAGACATAATTTCCTGCCCTTCCACCTGCGTTGAACAAAATGGCCACATCAAAATGTTTATTGGAAATATTTGGGTAAATGATGGGCGTGGGGGGGGGGCGGTTCTCCCTCCAATTACTTTCGACTATTAAAAAGGGCAATAGCCCTATCAATTTCCAATCGAATGAGTTCTTTTTGAAATTTTTTCGTCAAAGCTTCCTATAAAAACCTTATATGCTCCCAGAGCATAACTTACAACCTTAGCCCTGAGGGCTGTGGGGGGGGGGAGGTTCATACTCAAAGACAGAACTTTCAGACTTTTCAAATATGTTCAAAAAAATGGCTGTATCAAAATGTTGATTGGAAGTATTTAAGGAAATGATGGACATGAGGGGGGCCTTTGTCCTCCGATCACTTTTGACCATTGATAAGGGCACTAGCCCTCACAATTCCCAATTGAAGGAGCCTTTTTTGAAGTTTCTTCGACAACGCTTTCTATAAACCTTAAACCTTAAATGCCCCCAGGGCATAACTTACAACAGTTGGCCTGGGGGGCTGTGGGGGGTTTCTCATCCTCAAAAACATAACTTCCGGACCTTTCAACTACGTTGAGCAAAATGGCTATCTCAAAATTTTGATTGAATGTGTTCAGGGAAATGGCAGGTGTGAGAGGGGGTTTAGTTGCCCTCCAATCACTTTCGACTACTAAAAACAGCACTAGCCCTTTCAATTTCCAAAGGAATGAGCCCTTTTTGCAGTTTCTACGACAATAATTTCTATAAAAACCTTATATGCCCCCAGGGCATAGCTTGCAACCCTTGCTCTGTGGGTTGTCATCCTCAAAGACCTAATTTCCAGAACGTTAAACTAAGTTAAAGAAAATAGCTATCTCAAAATTTTGATTGGATGTGTTCGGGGAAATGGTGGACGTGAGAGGGGGTTAGTTACCCTTCAATCGCTTTTGACTATTAAAAATGATCACTAGCACTTTCAATTTACAATCAAATGAGCCCTTTTTGAAGTTTCTACAACAGTACTTTCTATAAAAACCTTTTATGCCCCCAGGTCATACCTTACAACCCTTACCCTGAGGGGTGTGGGGGGTTTGTCATCCTCAAAGAACTAATTTCCAGAACTTTCAACTACGTTGAACAAAATGGCTATCTCAAAGATTTGATTGGATGCGTTTGGGGAAATGGTGGTGGTGAGAGGGAGGTTAGTTGCCCTTCAATCACTTTTGACCTAGAAAGGGCACTAGCCCTTTCAATTTCCAATCGAGTGAGCCTTTTTTGAAGTCTCTACGAAAAACACTTTCTATAAAATCTTATATGCCCCTAGAGCATAACTTACGACCCTTGCCCTGAGGGTTGTGGGGGGGGGGGGTTGTCATCCTCAAAGACCTAATTTTAAGAACTTTAAACTACGTTGAATGAAATGGCTTTCTCAAAATTTAAATTGGATGTGTTTGGGGAAATGGTGGGCGTGAGAGGGGTGTTAATTGCCCTCCAATCACTTTTTACTATTAAAAAGTACACTAGCCCTTCCAATTTCCAATCCAATGAGCCCTTTTTGAAGTTTCTGCAACAAATCTTTCTATAAAAAAAACTTTATATGGCCCCAGGGCATAACTTTCAACCCTTACCCTAAGGGCTGTGGGGGGTTGTCGTCCTCAAAGATATAATTTCCAGATCTTTCAACTACGTTGAACAAAATGGCTCTCTCAAAATTTTGATTGAATATGTTTGAGGAAATGGTGGGCGTGAGAGGGGGGTTAGTTGCCCTCCATTAACTTTCGGCTATTAATAAGGGCACTAGCCCTTTCAATTTCCAGTTGAATGAGTCCTTTTTTAAGTTTCTACGACAACACTATCTATAAAAACCTTATATGCCCCCAGGGAATAACTTACAACCCTTGCCCTGAGGACTCTGAGGGAGTCATCATCCTCAAAGACATAATTTCCAGAAATTTCAACTACGTTGAACAAAATGGATATGTCAAAATTTTGATTGCATGAGTTTAGGGAAATGTTGGACGTGAGAGGGGGGTTAGTTGCCCTCCAATCAGTCTCGACTATTAAAAAGGGCACTAGCCCTTTGAATTTCCAATCAAATGACCTCTTATTGAAGTTTCTACAACAACGCTTTCTATAAAAACCTTCTATGCCCCCAGGGCGTAACTTACAACCTTTGCCCTGAGGGTTTTGGGGGGAGTGTCCTCCTCAAATACATAATTTCCAGATCTTTAAACTACGTCAAACAAAATGGTTATCTCAAAATTTTGTTTGGATGTTTTTGGGGACATGGTGGGTGTGGAGGGGGTGTTAGTTGCCTTGCAATCACTTTCGGCTATTATCAATTTCCAATCGAATGAGCCCTTTTTGAAGTTTCTATGACAATTCCTTCGATACGAAGTGCGCTGGTCTAAGTGCCCTGCCCTGGGTGTGGAGGGGGTGTTAGTTGCCTTGCAATCACTTTCGGCTATTATCAATTTCCAATCGAATGAGCCCTTTTTGAAGTTTCTACGACAATTCCTTCGATACGAAGTGCCCTGGTCTAAAACCAAAAACCCCCAAAAAATAATACATTGTGCCAACATCGTTCTTTACTTAGGCAGCGCTATTGCGCTGCCTATGATAGATATTAACCTCTTGAGTTGTTCTGGTGATATTCTGAATCCTAGTAGATATTTTTCTTGAGTTGAGGAAGATTTCACTCAGTTTTCAAATTTTTTTTTATAAGATTGGTCATTTGTTTATTGAGACTAAAAGGGAAATGCTTGTGTGTGATTCAAGTTCTCAACAGTCTTCTGTTGCTTCTGTTTGGCTTGGTAATCAAGTGTTTATTACTATTACTCATCTGGGGCTTCTGTTTGCATCAAATTTCAAATCGACTGGTTTGACTCTTGTTCAACACTTTGCAGATAAAGTTCGCCATAGTTACGGATTCTTTGTTGGCTGTAAATTGTTGTTCAAGCGTTTTTTACTTGAACCCCTTCTTTTTTTGTAATCCTGCTCATTTGGTCTTTATCTTTCTTAAGGCCCATTCTATCGAAAGGAATAAAGGAGCACTCCACTCTTGTTAGTGTGAGTACTCTAAATACCTTCTTAACTTCCCACCTTTAGCCAGACATTCCATAACAAAAGCAAAATACGGAGCTACTGATCGTCTTACCACTACCATTGAAAGGCCGAATAAATATAGAAGATTTCTTGGTTTAAACCACAGTATAAAAATATTAAGAATAGAAAAAATTACTATGCTCTCCATTAAAAGTTTTTGGCACACATCAAACTAGACCTCTCTTTATGACTCCGCCTTTCGCGCACGCGCAATGACAAATTTTTAGCACATTACAATGGGATTATGAGAGATCTATTGCTCTGACGCAGATCCGTTTTCGAGACCTTTGATATGCGTCATTTCTGAAGAAACTTTTCGCTACTGCTATATATTTACACTATAATTTGAACTCTGACTTTTATGTGTTATTTTCTTGAAGTGAAATCTATTTGTTTTATTTTAGTTGATTTGTTGAAAGTTTTTCTTTTTTTTGTTATTGTGTTTCTTTTCATCATTTTTATTATCTCTGTTTGATAACTGCTGCTAAATAGCTTGAAATAAATCTTATTCTTTTGAAAAGCTAGATATTTCCCCTTTATCTAAAATTTTACTATATTTTTTAATGTCTTATCCTATTATATTTTTACTATGTCGGTATGTCATGATTTTGTTATTATTATTATATTTCTATCTTATTATTCCTATTATCTCTTATTGATGTAATTACTTTTAGGAATATCTTAAATACATTTTATTATTATGCTGTTAGTTTGTATCTTCCAGGTGCTGTGTTCTGCAATTTTATCGATTGGTGCACACTGTAATGACCTCTCTACAGGTCTATAACACTGGTTTACTTACTTAAGATCTGTAAGAGTACAAAATTGTTTCTAATTGGTAAATTATTTTTAGCTGACAATGTCTTAAAATTGTACGACCACATATACAAGTAAAAAAAAAGTTCTATAACAACAAGATACCTTAAAGGATAGTGAAATACTCTGTACGGGTTTAATCACTGAATAAAATCATTCATACCTTAAAGGATCACCTTGGCTAGTCCAATTTGAATTTCTTTGGTTGGTATGGCCAAACTATTTAGAATTGATTAGGCAGTATTTTCATAACTTGTAGAGCTTGGATAAGAAATCCAAATAAATTACAGAAAACTAAAAGCTGACTCGGACTTCCCGGAAACCTTAGAAAGCCATATAACTTCTCGCGTTTTGTGCTGGAGATACAGATATTCAGTTTTAATGAAACTTAAATCATTAGAAAGTGCAAATGTTGTTTTTTTTATATTAAAATAGGCATAATTTTCTTTTTAAAGTTCAGGAGAGGGTAGTCCCTTAAAATATTCTAGCTTACCTGCTAGAAAATATTATTTGATCAGTTTGGCAGCTTTGGAAGTTCCATTTGATTGAAAACCTCGTCAATACAGGGGAAACACAATCTCACTGTCTTTCAGTCAAATTTCATAGTTAATCCACAAATTATCTATATCTTTCAGTGATAAGTGGTCCACTGGGAGAATTTACTAATGGACCCTTTGTCTTTGAAACGGTCAGCCGACGTTGAGGCTGCGAAATGACTTTTAAGGTTTTGAATCTCCTTAAGTAAAATCTAAAGGTACAGAATTACAATACGCAACCACTATTATTTCTTTAAGATCTATCGCTCATTTAAATTCTTATCCGAGACTGTTTGCTCTTCTGCCAAGCTTAAACGTTGCCTGCTAGCATCCTAATAATTTCCCCCGCTCCCTCCTTTCAAACTAAGTTGATTACTTTCTCTTCGTTTTGATTTTCTTATTTATTTTAGAATGGCTGCCGAAACAGATCCATATGCATATTTAAACAGAGAAGGGTTTACATCAGAAAAATTCAAAGTTGAAATATCAAACCTCCCTAAATACCTTGGAATGGGTCAGTTTAAAAAGTTTCTAGCTAAAGAAGGATTCGTACCCCACAAGATTAAGCCAATGGGAAGATTTGCATATGTCTGCTTTAAAGATGACACAGAAAAGGAAAAAGCCATTGAAAAACTTAATGGAGTAATGTTTAGAGGATCGAAGCTAGAGGTAAAGATAGCAAAACCTATGAAAGACCCTCTTGTTAAAAAACGAAAGTTTGATGAGGTTAATTCAAACGTTGATGATGACAAGGAATCAGTTCCTATTTCTCAAAAGATTGAAAATGTAACACTTCCGTATCAAGGAATACCTCTGTCAGAGCAGCATTCTTTAAAAAAGAAATATGTAGAGGATGTCTTTAACGCATTTAAAAATGAACTAAAACATGCAAACCGTTCTCTTTTTCAATCCCGAGAATATTTATGCCCTGTAGAAGATACAGTTGCCTCTCCAGTGAATGAACATTATAGGAATAAATGTGATTTTACGATCGGGATTAATCCTGAAAATGGCTTAACTACTGTAGGATTCCGCTTAGCAAGCTATAAAAAAGGCGCTTGTTCTGTTGGGCCTATTGCTCATCTGTCACACTTACCATTGAAAACTATAGAGGCTGTGATTTCACTTGAAGAGTTTGTCAGAAAAAGTGAGCATGCTCCTTATAATCCAGAGGATCACACTGGTATTTGGAAAAATGTTGTGATGCGCACTTCTGATGCTGGACAGGTGATGGCAATATTAGTCATGCACCCTCAGGATTTTGAGGAAAAAGAATTGGTGGAGCTTAAAAAAAGTATTCAAGACTTTGTAGTTGATAGTGGCATCTTCACATCATTCTTTGTGCAGTTTCAGGGCGTGAAAAAAAGTAATGATGATGTCGCTCTTGAAAAGCTAACTGGTGACGATTTTATTTGTGAAAAGTTATGTGATCTAGAATTTCGCATATCACCGTTAGCATTTTTTCAAGTAAATACTAAAGCAGCTGAAGTCCTTTATCGGCTAGTGGGGGATATTGCAAATGTTAATTCGAAAAGTGTTCTGCTTGATATATGTTGTGGTACTGGTACTATTGGCTTAAGTCTTGCAAAAAGATGCAAAAAAGTCTATGGTATTGAGTTGATACCATCTGCTATCGAAGATGCAACATATAATGCAAAAGCAAATGCGATAGAAAATTGCGAATTCATTGCAGGCAAAGCAGAAGAACAGATTTCCCACTTACTTGATGGGCTCAAAGAAGAAGAAGAAATAATTGCTATAGTGGATCCACCCCGAGCAGGACTCCATCAAAAGTGCACACAAGCTCTTCGTAGAGCCTCCAAAATTAGGCGACTTGTTTACGTTTCTTGTGATGCAAAGTGTGCAATGAAAAGCTTTGTGGATCTGAGTAGAGCTACTTCTAATACTTATAGCGGAGATCCTTTTGTGCCAAAGAGGGCTATACCAGTTGATTTGTTTCCTAATACGTCCCACTGTGAAACAGTCATTTTATTTGAACGGTAATTTTGGCTTTTTAACCTTTAATTAAAATATCCACTTTGGCTTGTCGATTTTTATTTAATTTTGATTTCAGTCTTAAATAGGTGGAATGGATTGTGTGTAGGGAATGTGTTTCGAGTTTTAATACCATAGATGCTCTCTCCCTTTTAAAGCTAGGAATATGGGTTGAATGAGGAAGAAAAGAAAATCTTCTAAAAGGGGAGGGGCTCAAAATGGCAGACGGTTTCATGAAGCACTCTCTTCTAGGAAAAATATCGGTAACATATATAGCCTCCCCCCCCCCCCTCAAAATGCTGCTCATAGTAGTTGAACCTACACTGCAACAGATAAGAAGACTGACCATATTGTTTTTGTTATTATTAGACCGTTTTGGGTAATGAACGGCAAGTAAACAGCAACCCTTTTTAATAGCAACCCCATTTAAATGAAAGCTATAAATAAACGTAATTTTGCAATTTTTATATATATATATATATATATATATATATATATATATATATATATATATATATATATATATATATATATATATATATATATATTATATACATATATTGAAATAATTTGCTTTTTTTTGCTGATTCCAAATATGTAAAACTCATCTGTTTCAGGGTGAACTGTCAAAATTTACAGCTTAGCAAATGCAAATATTTAGATAGTTCTTAGAAAAGAGGAGAAACACAAACACCTCCAAAAAGGGGCTTGATCTTAGCGAAAATTTACACGAGCCAATTCAACAGGTCAGTTCTGATTTTATGAGAAAGATGGTCATAAATGTATTTTTATTTGCTATTTTTTTCCCCAGATGTGATTCTATTTAACGATTGGCCATAAAAAGTCGGGAGAGGAGTCATTTGAATGGAAGTCTAAATTTATTTTGTCCCTTCAAATAACTAAAGAGATAACCCCACAGCAAAGCGCTAATTTATGTAATTCCCTGCTGCTAAACAACACGTTTGGGCCAAATGGGGCCAAAATACTACCGAGAAGAACCTCAGAAACGGTTACTCCGCTTGAAATTATTCAAACCTCTCGGTCCTGCTTCCGGACGGCTCAATCATTCTTAAACATATGAGGTATCCTTACAAAATGAAATTTATTACATGTTGTTTAAACAGTAGTGCTAACGGTTATAAAGTATTTCGTATTTGCACATGGACTATTTGAAAATGGGGGTATGAGGCCTTAAAAAATGCATTTGGAGACGCAGGTGTTCAAACTTTCATACTAGTATGTGACTGGTGGATGGTTTACTTCTCCCCCCCCCCCTGACCTCTCTTCAGTTGAGTAAATCTTTTTGGAATAAATATGCAATATGAGTAATCACAGCGCCCCCTAATTATGGTAACGGCAGTGTTAAACACAAAATAATAATATCGAAGCATTGTGATATACATTTTACTGTTAGTAGAAAGAACTGGAGGGTGAGAAGACGGAAATACCCCTCTTATATAAAGTTACACGCGCTGCTGAATGCCTACCGTTCTACTCAGCACAACATCCTCTGATAAACTTTGCTATAGCTAGACTGTAGTTATCACCTTCATAATCCATATAGTTTTATTTTTATTTCCGTATAGGCTGCAAGAAGGTGAGAATAATTTGACCTGTTGTCTCGAAAACCTTATTTTGATGCCAGAGTAATATTTTGTTGTTTTTTTACACTTAGTTCCAAAAACTGCGTCTCTAATGCATTTTTTTTTTTTTTTTTTTTTTTTTTTTTTTTTTTTTTTTTTTTGAAATGGTCTTTATGACTGTAAATATAAGAGAGAACGCAGCACTCGACAAAAAATTTCAAATTTTCTGTTGGAAAGCTGGAAATTTTGATGATTCCCTGCTCTTATCAAAATAAAACTAGTTCTTTCATTTTCTTCATTCTCACTGATTTCAACGTAAGTCCTGGCTTTCCCCATTTTCAGAGATTAGGGTGTGCTGCTGTGCAGGCATGCAGTTCAGTAGTGCTTAAACATAAATCAAGCCTGGTGCAGTATGTTTGCCTTTTTAAACAGCAATTTTTTTACTCTGTCTGTTTAGAGGTTTGCTAGAAAGAGAGATAGGTGTGGTTTCGGCATTAAATTTTACTGATCAAGTTTCTAGTACTGAACATGAATTGAATTGTGAATCAAACTAATATTGTTTAAAACGATACATCCAACATGAAGTGGGGAAGAACTTGTCCCCATCTCTTGCAAGACCAAAATATGCGAAACAGGAAATTCGTTTAATATGAAAAAATTGATGTTTTTCTGATTACTGCATTTATTTTTTAGCCTTTTCGTTAAAGGTTTGTATGAAGTACTGGAAATATTTTTGTAAATCCAAAGTAATAATGTTCTAATTATGATGTCAAAAATCATTGTATCAAATACCTTATTCAAAATAAAAACAAATGGAAAGGAGAAACAACAAAAAGATGGGAATAAAATAATAGCTTACGCAAATATAAAAGCAGGATGGAAAAACAACCAACAAGAATTTTTTTTATACTTGAAAAAAACACGGTATCTAATTAGGAGAAGGGGTACGGCTCTTGTGAAACAGAATTTTTTACCGCTACAAAGATAATCTGTTTTAATACATTTTTTAAAGACTTGTAAAGTTCGGACCATGTGTTTTTTTCTGAATGGTGTCTTGACCAGTAGGCCAGTCAATCTTCCTCAAAATCGAAATATATAAAGCTAATATATAAAGATAGATATTTATCTATATAAAGATATAGATAAATAAATATATAAATATAAAAAGTTTATCGTGCAATAAACTCCTAGACCCTCTCTGTGTGAATTCTCAATAAGATCAGTCTGGTCCAAAAATCCTTGGACAAGGGTCGTTTAACAAGTAACGAGACAAATCGCTGTAGCTCAGTTACGATTATTTAAACAGCGAGAAACTTTGGCTGTTTGTCCCATCGTTACTCCAATTCGTGTATATCTATGGCATAAAACTCTTTAGATAGATCTCAAAGTTACTTTGGCTCTTGGTTTTTAACTCCTTCACTGGATTGAAAGTGTTCTCGCTTAGAGCCTCTTTAAGGAGTCTAGGCATATGAACGTCCGATAGGACAAGGTCAGGACTATAAGAGGGAGGAGGAATTTGGAATGATCTCCCTCCTCAGTTTTTGAACTATTCCCTGAGTTAGGAGGGGCAAATGTGAGAACGCAGCATCCAGAAGCAAAATCTAGCCTTTAGCAAAGAATCCATGACATTTCTTTTGAATGGCAGGCCTTACTTTGTTTTTGAGCATATTACTGTAATACAGACGTTGACGGTCCACCGATCTTCAGGATGGTCATAATAGATAGGCCCCTATGAATTCTAGAAACCTCTAAGCATGATTTCTTCCATAGAAGGTTAGGTCTTAATATTCTTTTGAGTGGGAGATCCCGTATGGTTCTCAATGCATGTCACTTGGACTCCGATTTAAAATGATGTAATCCATGCTTTATTGTATGTTAGAATCCTACCCTTTTTCATCGGACCTTCATTTGTTTAGACCCCATAATGAGGCTCAACGCAGGAAACAGTTTCTATCCAGTGAAGAAGTTAAAAATTAGATGCAAAATTGGCTTCAAGATCAACCCGAAAAGTTTTCTGCCAAAAGCAGACACAAGTTAGAAGAATGATAGGAGTGCATAAATGCTGCTCAGGACTGTGCCAAGGAGCAGCCACGCATCTGAGGTGCAGCAGTTTGTCTCGTTATTTACTGAATGACCATCGTATATTGGCCGTAATATGAATGCCGCTGAAGCCTCCTATACATGTTGCATATGAAAATTAAATTTTCGTGAAAATCGCACTCGTTCTTGGAGGCGTTTCATCATTATCGCAAAACAATGCGAATTTTCTTAATCCACAATTTTCATTTGTAAATATAGAATTAGTGAATTGTATATATTTGAAAGCAGATTCTTGTTATGTATTTCTATTGATAATCATGCTGGGATCGAACGAAAAACAGGATGATCTGGAATGGGATGAGTTCGACAAATTTGAGACAAAAATTAAAGACAAATAACAATTTCAATTCAATTTATTCAAATAAAAATAAAGCATAGCACCAATAATAATAAAGATCTTAGAAGTGAACTTGTTTAGGACCATGACAACAAAAAATTGAAAATGAAAAAGAGAAAAAAAGAAGGAGAAAACGCAGGTAATTAAAGCAAATTGATTAAAAATTTAGAGAATTATAATATCAAAGTTTAGTAACATTGTTATACACCATGCGAGAACTTATGGGTAACTTGACACTGGAGGGTATTATATTCCATTGAAGTATAGATTTATAAATGGGAGATCACTGGGCGGAACTAGAGACACACTTGGGGACAATGAAGGAACGGTTGGATGAACGAAGACAGATGCTTTCAGAATTATTGTTATTAAAATAAGATAATAATTGAGGAGGAAGATTTTTATGGTAAGCAGAGTATGCAAGGGGTAGATTTAATTTTTTAATGATTGTTCAAAAGGGATAATACCAAAATCAGAGTACAAGTCCTGGGTAAGATATAGTCGGGGCAGCGAAAAAACTACTTTGACGGCACGGTTTTGGGCAGATTTTAATTTGTTGGTAATTGAAGGATAAATGTTGCCCGAAACAGATCCACAGTATGAGATATATTGGCAAATAAAAGAGTAATAAAGGGTGACAAGTATATCGGGAGGAAGAAAATAATTCACATGATTAATAATACTTACCTGTCGCAAGATTATGGCTCTGATGTAGGAAACATGTTTTGCGAATGATAGGGAGGAGTCTATGTGGACACCAAGAAACTTGGCAACTTCAATCTGCGGGAGGAGATTGGTGGAATATCAAGTAACACCAAATCAATTAGTATCTTATTAAAGACAATTTTGAAGGAAGTAATCCATGCGAAATTCTGAACAGAGTGGGATGGAAAAGCTTGTGTTTTGCTGGCTTCATGCTAAAATTAGGTGTCAGTAGCAGATTGTCGAATATATAATGTTCGCCTGAGACCAAAAAGAATGGTTCCTGATTGTCCTTGAGCCAGAGCCAACAATGTGTGACCCGAACCTGAGTCTTATATGGTTGAGACTCTCTGAAGTTGTTTCGCAAAACTTTCGTTTCTTTAAGTCGTGTTTCTGCCCTCAGGTGAAAAGCTCCATTGAAAGAGACTATCTGTCAGTTTCAAAGTGAAGTTGGATCATAATCAGAAAGTGCTGCCATCTTCTTTTTGCAACTAAATCTTCTAGCCTGCCCAGGAACTTGCAAAGGCAAATTGTCCTAGGGGCGCGCCAGGAATAGAAGAAAAAAGAGAAAATTATAGTATTAGTTATTAGCACAATTTAAGTATACGAGAAATAGTGATAATACAAAGAACATTTATGTATGTGTGTATAAATAAAAATACATAATTCCTTGATGATTTGCTACTGGAGTCACCGTAACGACCAACAAAAGAAAGAAAAAACTATCCAGATATTCAAGATCTATCTAATAAAATAGCTGTCGTAGTTACGGCCTATACTTCTTCACCTACCTCAATCAACAAAAGAAGAAGAAAAAAATTAAAAAATTACGAATAATAGCTTAGGATTCATTAGTAGGATATATTTTTTCCTTGACTTTATTTCTAAATTTTTCAAACCATTTTATAAAATTAATTATCACATTATTACTAGTTCCTAAATTTATAAATAAAATACAAATAAAAATGACAAATAATAACTTAAAATTTGTAAGTTAGAATACATTTTTTCCGTAACTTTATTTCTAAATTCTTCAAACCCTGTTATGTCATTAATTGTCTTATCATTACTATTCCATAATTTTATTGCTCGATAAATAAAGGAGAACTTGGACCTTGTAGCGATGGCTTTGTAGCTATATCAGAAACTTTTGAACAAAAATATATAATTCTCTTTTTTAAAACCAATGCTCCTTGAAGAGCTGACGCTGTTGAATTGCATCATATTTTTTTTTTTTTTTTTTTTTTTTGCGGGAAAATCTGTTCATGGGATAGACCTCTTCAAAATTTGGGTGTGAATGGGCATCACATGTGCTTCCTAAGCTTTAATAACTCTCTCATTGATTAGGAAATTGGGAATTTGCCTTTGCTCGTATAATGTCAGAAAGTTGTCCCTCCCCAATGAATATTTGAACCATGGTGTTCACAGTTTTATTTTTAACATTGATCGGTATTTTTGGGTTAAATTTTCAGTAGTTTTGAGTACTTCGCTAAGCAAAACTAATTCAAAACAATCATAAATAGTTACTTATCTTATTCCTGAAAGAAATTGCTTTGCCTTTCCCAATACCACCCATTCCATCCCTATTGGAGCAATATATAGCCTAGTATGCTTGACAATAGCACGACTATTCTCTTTTTTCATTATTTTGTGGCTAGTGCTATTCAATCAGATGTATGCTGTTGCAAAATGTAGTGGGAATATACATAGTAATTGCTACTTATCGGACAGGTTTTTAAGATATTGACCGTTTCTTTAATTTTTAAAGTACTTTCTTTAATTTTTTACTTACTCGATTACGTATTGATTTTAAGTATTTAACGCAAACCTGGTATGTTAAATAAATAATATATGTATATAAATGGAAGAGACATTAATGACTGAAAATGTTTTACCTTGGATAGTTCTCGAAGCATTGTCTATTTTTCGGTCTTCCATCGTCTAAAGCGTTATTACTGAAATCAAACAAATGAACACTCTAAAGTAAAAACAGAAAGATAGTAAGAACGAAAACAATTGAGTGTAGAAGTCCAACCTTTGAGGGGAGGGGTGGGGTAAGAGTATTTTTTCAAGAAAGATAAACTGCCTCAAGACGAATTCTTATGCTCACAATTTTCCAGTTCCTTAAGGGAATCCCTTGTATCGATTTTGGATGGATGTTCTACTTTGTGAACATCTTTACCCCTTGTAACTGATCTCCCTCGGTTTTACTTAAGGACGTGCTCATGCGCCCAGGCTTTCACCTTAGATCTAAATTTACATATAGTTAATTGTTTGTTCATAAAGCATTCCCTTTCTCCCTGGTTTTCCGGCAGAAGCGGTCATAGTGAAAGCGCATACTTTTACAACCGAATTTGCATTTATACGTGGTCAGTAGATGAAATTCCTTTGTTGGCATTGCCGACAATTCCCCTCTTCCAAAATTTCGTTCCAAATTTTGGAACGAAATTTTCCCACTAAATTAAAAATTTAGGCCATCAGAATTTTCTTATAAGTAAGAGACATTCCCAAGGAAAAAAATCTCCGGTAGTCAGACTGAAAATCATGTGAATTAAGAAGTCTGATAATTAGATCAAAATCGTCACATAACCATCGTATGTTGTAATTTAAAGAAACCTATAGTTCAAAGCCTAGGTTTGACCCTTGATTCGGCTAACTCTTCAATTTCCGAGCTGGGTTATCGATCCTTATAAAATAAAGCTTAAAGTATTTTTTTCGAACTGTTTATATTCACTTAAATGACAATCATCACTGCAACCCAAATATTTTTTCTTTGTTTTTTATTCTAACCGTTTATATTCACTTAAAGAATAATCATCACTGCAACCCAAAATATTTTTTCTTCTAACCGTTTACATTAATATCAATGACAATCATCACTGCAACCCAGAACATGTTTTCTTTGTTGTTTTTTTTCTAACCGTTTATATTCACTTGACCATCATCACCGCAACCCAAAATATTTTGTCTTTTGTTCTAACTGCTCTTGTTCACCTAAACGATAATCGTCACTGCAACACAAAATATTTTTGTTTTTATTTTTTAGCTTCTTCGTTTGTTTTCCAACCGTTTATATTCATTTAAGTGACAATCATCACTGCAACCCAAAATATTATGTAGCTTATCCTTGCTTTGGAAGTCTATCAATGCGACCAATCAATAATGCCCAAATTGAATTCTCGTGCCAAAATAAGGGTTGGATAAATACCATATGGATAAACATTTTATTTAAAAACCATTTTTTCTACCCATTTGTGCTCACCCAAATAACAACGAACCATCTTCACTGTCACTTAAAAAAAAAATAAAAAAGATCATAGGCCTACAGGTTATCCTTGATTTAAAAACCTATCAGTTGGGCCAGTCATTAATATCCAAATTGAATTTCCTGGTCTAAACATTAAGGCCAAAATAAGAGTTGCTTAAGTCTCATATAAAGTGTTTCATGGAACATAGTAGAAAATTCTTTCCAGTATTATGTTGTACTGTAGTAGTTTCCAACATATTTGTGCCCTTGGGTCTGTATTTTGGGGGCAAGAGGATTCTTTCTGGGGGGGGGGGAGGCGAGGGGGGTTTATATTTTTTAAAAATGCTCTTCTGTCACTTTTTTTCAGGGGGGGGGTAGTCTTGGAACCATTGTCACTTGGCCAAAGTGTTCAAAAATGTTTTAACCAAATTAAAGTTGGTTAATTACATATATATAAATATATATATATATATATATATATATATATATATATATATATATATATATATATATATATATATATACAAATATGTGCATTTGTACAGGCAGATTTATTTTATAAAAGATAGCTTATAGAGACAGCTTGACAGCTTATAGATACAGCTTTATAAATAGACACCTTTATAAAAGAAAACCTTATCATCTAGAGCTTATAGCATGTTATATTTGTAAAATAGGATAACAATAGAAATACATAGTCCATTTAAAAGTGAATTTCGCAAGAATTTTTCATACAGAAAGAATGAAAATGTTTACTTAACAGACGATTTATTTTTATTTCAATTTTATACAAAAATATAACGAAAATAATTTACGACACATAAATAATCTATTTTATCATTAAATATAAAGGCAGACACTTCACAAGCGTAATTTACATCATCTCGGGTTTTTCAAAATTTGTGACCCTTCACTCACAGGCTTTGCCCATTGCACTGGATATTTTTTATAATCAGAATATTCAACAGCTTCGTTGTCAAAATTACTCTCAATGTTCAACTGATAACTTCGTGCGGTTTTGTACTTCACCTTGTGAATGTCTTTCGCAACTTCAAGGACTGGTCTACGAGGAATTCTTTTCTCCTCAATTGGTTCTCTAAAATTTTCACTTTTCAGCTGTTTCTTCACTGACGCAGAAGGTCTTATTTCTTCTTTCAGATATTCGGTTTGATCTTTTAGCGAAAAACGGGGTGTTTTCGTTGTTCCTTCTGATGTACTACTTTGTAATTCTGGCGTAGTGGTTGTAACTTCTGATTTATCTTCGACAAGGTTTGATTTAACTTTTTCATCTCTGAGTGAAAGTCTTTTTGCGTTGCGTGCACCGTCCATCACTAGAGGGTCAACTATGACAGGCTGTCTCTCAATTTCATCTAGTAGCCCCATTCGAGAGTGAAATATATCACTATCTAACTCAGGATCGAATCTGGGATCTTCAAATTTTCCCGCTGATTCTGCTTCTTCTGTAAATTTTCTGACCTTTTCGTAGGCTTCTGCAGCTTTTCGACGTAGACGCTGCTCTCTCGTTTCTTCATAGACTCGCGGACGTCTTGAAGAAGATCGTGGATCACCTAGCAAAATCAATTTGTTTAATATTGAGTAGTTCGCCCAATTTAACGTCAGACACATATAAAATTTAGTATACATAAAATCTAATTAAAATTAGGTTAGTATGGGACCTCTTACATATTAATGACGTTGTAAGTTTAAGTTGTTTCACCTAAAACAAGACTATGATTAATTAATTTGGAAAGTTTAATTCTTCGACAATTTCCCTTCAATTCGGATTTATAGTATGCATTGGAGCACATACTAAAATCTTCGACAGCCCAAAGAACTTTTTGAGGGTAGGGTGCTTGTGAGGCTGAAAACGATTTGTTTTGTTTATTTGTTGATTCGTTTGTAGGCCCTATTCCTAATATCAAAACGTATAAAATATAAATTCAATGTACTTTAGTATTAGAACTTCTTCCCCCCTATCTATTTAATGGGCTTTTATTGTTTTCTATGCTTAATTGATACCTAAATGCTTTTAAGACTTTCATCTTTCTTTAAACCCCCAAACAGATAGCTACCTTTCAAGGCCGATTTATAGCATGGATATAGGACCATGTCTAAAACTCGAGGAACCATGAGGTTATGTCAGGGAGAATAAGTGAGTCTGATCCAACATTAATGCATCCGTATAAGACTTTATTTTGAGCAGAAGGTGCTAAAAAAAAGAAATTTATCGGGAAAGGATATTTTCTACGTGATCATAGTATTCATATGTCTTAAAATGACTACATTTTATATATATATCATTATATCTAAAATTAAGTTTTTACACTATATTTTATATATACCTTAAATTATATATATTTTAAAAGATAATGTATAAGACTAGTGAAACGCTAATAATTAAAATTAAGCGCTATCGAGGGGAAAAAAAACTAAGTAGTTTACAATCTTTAGTTTAGTCTTTACTTTTCAAATAGTCTATCAGTAGACCATAGATTTAATAACTGTATAGACGCCAGCTAAAACAGAAAACACATTTCAAAGCCATATATATATATATATATATATATATATATATATATATATATATATATATATATATATATATGGCTTTGAAATGTGTTTTCTGTTTTAGCTGGCGTCTATACAGTTATTAAATCTATGGTCTACTGATACCAACCCTCTTGGTTTTCCTGAGGAATGAAATAAACTTAGTCACATTTAAGTATTTGAAAGGATTTAGAAGTTGTGAGACTAGTCTAAGTTTGGCATGTCTTTTTTCTGAGGTTTTAAACTGATCTTGCCATGTCTCAGCCCCAAATACTTATCCCATGACAATTAGAAAAATCGTTAATCTTAAAGAAAATAATAGATTACTTAACTTATTTTCGCTTAAAAATTAACGTCTGCTTTTTGCTAAACGCCAGTGAATTCTGTATCGAATTTTACTAAAATAATTAAAAAGTAAAGATTTGACCGAAAAAAATATTCCTGGGTAATACTTTGGAAAAAAGATAAAAAGCACATATTTACACATTAAGATCACTTTACCTGGATGGAAGTAGCATTTGCAAACGCAGCTCGAAGGCATCCGAAACCAGTCAGAGAAGATGCCGCGACACTCGTTAAGTACATCAAACACAAGCAATCGATGAAGGGAGTATTGCTGCTCGCATCTACAACCATCTCTACAATACATCTGATGGCGCTCATTCCTGTAAATAAAAATAGTTTGATATAGTACATTTACAGAATTTTTGACAGGCACGTGTGCGAGAATATGCTTCTGGGGGTTGGGGCTCGATTTCTGGGCAGAAGGCACAGGTTCAGCCATAAGCAAATTATGTGGAAAATATAAGAAACTTTCGGAACAATTTTGAAACTTTTCAGGAGGATGGACACAACAAATAAGCATAGGAGTTTAGGGTGTCTTACATATTTGTGTTTCGTACAAAAGCTTTTTGTAATTTTCAATCTCTCTTAAGAAATTTTTGCAACTTTTGTATTTAACTAGAAATTCATGTATTCTTGACACTTGCCACGTACCCGAAAATGTCCAGTTTTTCACATTTATCAAGTCCCCTAAAACATGTGGAGAAGAGGTGGGAGGGAAGAGGACGATTCCACCCTAGCCTCTATATTTGGAACGACAACTTTTTTTGTGTTTTCATTGAGGAATACCCTTTTTTTGTTATTTTCGGTGAAAGAAAAAAAAATTGCTCCCCTAGATTTTGAACTTTTGAAGCACAAATTCCTCCCCCCCCCCCCACACCCCACTCTAACAGTTTCGTGAACTAAGAGCCACTGCCATGAAATACTACGACTGTGATTCTATATTTTCCATTTAATCCAACCTTCATTTAATGTTTTAATGAGTGCCCCCCCCCCCTCTGAAAAAATGCTTTGGGTGGATCTGTGATATTTCAACCAGGAGTTTACTCTGGGTACTTTGACCTCTCTATCTTTTTTACTCATAAATTTCCCTTGCAAGGTAAAGTTTGCTTTTCATTGTTAAGAACTTTTATAATTCTTCCTTATTTTGTATCGATACTGCATAACATTTGTATTTAGTCAAATTCTCATTGTTGAATTTCTTTAAAACTATTATCGGTCTTATTCTTGCCCTCCTCTCCTCTGCTCCTCTGCCCTCCTCTCCTCTGCTTAGTAATTTCTGCTTTTCTAAAAATTGCTCTCATCCAAGAAATATAGAATTTGTTCTACTTATAAAAATTCTCATAAAAGACCCTTTTGAAACACATAAAATATCAGATTTAGCCTATATTCTACCCTAGGTTTGATTTTTCTGTGGCAGATAGATTACAATTCGCCCGACAAAAATCGAATATCTTCATGTGGCCAAACATTCGGTTCGTTTCCATTTTAAATAAGAGCTGAGAAATCTGCTTATTCGGCCAGCAAAATTGTGTTTTATAAATTAACAAAAGTTCTTTTTTTATTCCCTAGTTGAAATGTTTTATTGGTACAGGGACGTAACCAGGTGAGAGGAGAGGGTTTAGGGCGCGGCCCTTCCCAGAAATCCTAAATTTGCTTGAATTTCTGGGCACTTCTTAATCAAATTAGCATATAAAATTTGATTTTTTATTACACCTTGCTCCGAATTTTGTCTTTATTTTTACCCCCTCCCCCACACTTGAACAATTTATGTGTATGTTCATGTACTGCTATGTATTCTTTTTAAATATGCAACCGAAATATATGTATAGAGCTAAACCTTTAGATAGGTGAATTTTCTTGGCAGACTTCATAGCATTTCGCTTTAAATCAGACGTTCCACCCCGAATTGGCATGGCAACATCGCTAGACCATTTTTGCTTGTAAAAAATTTACAGTCTTCTGCCAGATCTTTGCCATGTCTAATTTTGTCATTTATGAGCCTCTGCACTTTTTCCCAAAGATCCCTGATGTTCTCCTATGTTTCTAGTAATTTTTCTATATCTCCAGGTAATTCCCGACTTGTAAAAACGGAATAAAAATGTATAAAACACATTTTTGTTAAAAAAAATTGAATCCCCCCCCCCCGAAAAAAAAATCCTGGATGCAGCCTTGCTTGACCGCTATCGATAAATACGACAAAACTTACGTGCATTTTTCGTAATGGATAAATTGCTCATAGGGGTAGATGTTCATGGCAGCATAGACCTTTCCTTTTGTGCTGTTCACCCAATATGGAGCAAAGACCTCTTCCTTAGTTTCACAGGCGTTCCTAAAATTATGAGAAATTTGGTAAAGTCTTATCTATATTAAGATTATTATGATACTGAACTTTAGATAAGACTTGGAATCAACTTTATCCGCTCGAAATAGAGATTTAGCTATTTCTTGAAAACCTCTCCGATTGGGTTTCGGGCTGCAGCTGATACTCTATGCAGGAGTTTCCGTATTCTATGAAAAGCTAAAATCTATTTCCTGGATTGATTCTACGAATTCTATATACTTGTTTAATTTAGACACAAGTTTCTTATTGTCTTGCTCTCCAACTTTTTAGAAAAATTTTCAACTTTTACTTTTTTTCTTCTGAAACTGCTAGTAAATTACAAATATATCTATAGTATTAATTGATTAATCAGTTAATAATAGATTAGCTAAGTAATCAATTATTTATAAATAAATTAATAACTATATAAGCACAGTTGTATTTGACTAAGTACCTAGTAAATTATAAAACTAAATATCTACTAATTAAAATAAATTAGGACTAAACTCGACAAATAAATAAATGATAGGGTGAATGATCACTTCGGGTGGAACTTTTCTTAAATATTGAATCAGTATTATACAAAGGCCGTATCCAGGGGGAGGACTGAATTTGAACCCCCTACCCCACCCCCTGAAATTATTCTCCAACCGGCAAAAAAAAAAGCATATAAAAAAGTTTTTATGGGTTTTGTAAAGCTTTTTTTGTAAATTATTCCTCCGCGAAAGAAATTCCAGCTACGCCCTTGTTTACATAGCAAACCAAAGGAGAGGGAATGGAAAAATATCAACATATCATTCAATAATAAAGCCTCTAATATTCATCAAAATCGCGCAATTTTTGTCTCCAGCACTTTTAATACCTTAGTTCATTGTTTTAACGATGCTTCTTAAATAATTTAGCGCTTTCTGTGGATTAAGGACCAGAAACGAAAACAAATGACCATTTTTTTATGTTTTACAGTCGAATTCCAGCGGGCGATCGTTATTGAAATCTCTCAATGATAATTTCGTCGCGACGAACAGACAATGACGTTATTGGATTTTCCATTTTCACAATTTGCAGAAGAAAATTATCAAGAATAAAGAACTTATATTGGAAAGCTTAAAATTGCTTTTCATAGTATGTAAATATATTTGCATATTTAAAGGTTCTTTTCCAACCATTATCCTTTGTCTGAAACTTGATTCTACCAGTTGCCAAAATGCAGTCGGACATTTGTTTTATTTTAAATCAATGCTTTTCTTAGCTGGTATCTGAACATTGACATCAAACGCGTATCTGGATTGCAAATTTTTGTTAATTAAAATTGAAGTTTTTATTGTTTATTCCTAAGCGGCACCAAAACTCCCGTCTCGACAAGACCCACCCAAAACACTGGATGTTCTCTTAGGATGGAAAAGTCCGTAACTGGTCTGCATAAATAAGGCTCTCAATAGCATTTCTGTTTGTATTTCAAACATTATTGAATTTAAAATGGTACTTACCCCCCATATACTGGGTAATAGGACGACTTTTCTTTTGAGACAAGCTGGGGTGGAATATTCTGAAGCTTTTGTCTTTGTGGGCGAGGAGTTCGTAAGTTCCCTTCCACGGGTAACGGTTTTTTAGTCCTTATTGTAGATGGCTTCAAAGCTGGTTTTTTCGTAGGTTTAACCGTAGTGGTTGTAGAAGTGGTAGAGGTGGTTCTTTTTGAAGTCCTGTAATGAAACAGATGTATGGTCTGGCCGACAGTAGTGTTTTTAAAACCGTTTTGTTTTTCTCTCAGAAACTTTCAAATAGAACAGATTGTGCGAGCTGAGCAGCGATATTGAGCTTATAAATGTTAAGTCAAATATAAGCAAAAAAAGCCGAATCAAAGTGAAAATTTGATCAAGGTGGGCAACCCCCAGCCGCGGTGCCCTCCAACCACTGCACTTGGGGCAGCTGCCCAATTTGCCCCCCTCCCCTTCCCCTTTGAACGGCTCTGTTGTGTCTGCAAGATTCTTAATATAAGCGGGTAGCACCACAGGGAATTAACAAAGCTGCCAAATATCTCAGATGATATTTCCTTTGAGCTAATTTTTAGAGTTTTGCTAAAATGTATGCTGGAAAATTTCTAGAGATTGCCCTTTCCTGGAACTAAAAAAAACTCTGCTCCCTCTGTTCCATATAATCCAAAAAACACAGCTCACACTTTCTAATGACGCAAGTTTCATTATAACAAAATATCTCTATCTCTGGCACAAAATAGGAGAAGTTGAATAGTTTTTCTAAGATTTCCGGGAAAGTCGGCTTTTAGTTTTCTGTCTTTTATTCAGATTTCTTATCCAAACTCTACTAGTTATGGCAAGACCACCAAAAAAATTCTAAACCATTTGACTACACAAACTGAAAAAGTTTAGAGTGAAACAAGATACGGTGATCCTTTAAAAGGTATCGAATCCCCTTAAAAGCTTCAACATTTAAAACGAGAGCTAATTTTGGCTTGGGACTATCTATGATTATTATTTTTCATGATGTCGAAAGAAACATAATAAATAAATAATAAAGAAACATAATTAATAATATATTAATAATAACTATTATAAATAAGTAATAAACAAGTGATATATGAATAATAATTAGTAAATAAATAATATAATAAATGAATAAATGATAATAACCAGAATGTAACCATAATAAAGAAATAAATAAATAAACATAAGAAATAAATAATAAAGAAGTAAACAAATAAAGAAACATAACGGTGACGGGAAAAGGCTAAGCCTGACTATCATACTTGAAAATAGCTTGAAATAGCTTATGCTAATTATATCAACTCGTTGGTAAAATTATCTTAGCCAATAAAATTACACATAATAAAAATAATAATAACAGTGAAAATTTAGTGGTTGAGCTTTGAAGTAGCGCGAGATCAGGATTCCAATTGCAGTTTCTTGGAACTGCCGTCTGGAATTCTTTACCAGTGAGAATTAGGGCGACTGAACATCTTTTGGATTTTAAGAGAAAGGTAAAGAATATTTATAAACATAAATGTGTGAATTTAAATTAATTTATTATTATTATTATTTATATATTTTTAATGAGAAAGGGGTGGTTGGGAGGTTTGGGTGGTTGGGGTGGCAGGGAGTAACGAGTGGATGGGAGTGGTAGGGAGGAATGGGTGCATGGTGTGGTAGGGTGAAGGGAGATGGTAGGGAGCAACGGGTGGATGGGAGGTCCTGGGGTAGGGAGGTAGAAGTTAATTTGGAATTGATGTTTAGAAAGTTTGGTTTGCTTTCCCCCCCCCCCTATTTTTAAGTTTATTTAGTTGTTGTTTGGTCATCAAATGGCTAGCCGTTTTACTGCACGCCAGCAAAAACTTAGGTTTTTTCATCAGTGCAGTAGTTGTAAATTGTGGAGTGTTATAATCGTGTTTATTAATAAAGTAAAAGTAAAAAAAAAAGTAATAAACAGAATACTAACGTAAAGATAATAATATATATAACAAATTTTTAAAGAAGGATTTGTCACTCACTCATTGTGGCCTGCATGAACAAAACTTTAATAAATCGATTTATTCTAGTACACTTATGTTAGTTATTTTTTAGCAGGCAATACCCTGCCTGGTTCTAGGCTGATTTCCCCGGAAAAATTCTACCCCCCCCCCGCAGACAATTTTCCCTGGAAAATTCCTCCCCCACTGCGTAAGATTTTCTCAATCTGAAATTTCTGAATCTTTTAAAATCAGACATTTTGAATTAGTGAAGCACTGTGTTCCCAACTTGACGTGAAAATGCAAAACGCTTTCATCCAGATGATAGCTACATACGCCCCTTACTAACAAAATGGGATTATGGCCTATCCTTGGGGATACATATTTTTGTACTCTTTTTCCCTTATTGACCGCGGGAGAATTTTTTGGGAGGGGGAATCCACTTTTAATTCACTTATAAATTGCCACTTAGAATCTTGAACAATGAGACTTGTTGTAACCCTAAAAATCAATGTTCTGACAGCTCAAGATTACGATTGCCAGATTTTCTTGAACTATACCATTCGAAATGGCGAAAATAACCTACCTAATTGGACTATTTTTGGCTAATTTTACTGTTCTTTTCATTGGGTGAATATTTACCTAACTTGGCAAGTTATCAGGTTTGTAACTGAGTTCAAAACGTACTAGCCTCATCGGTGAAAAAAAGCCTAGCCTGGCAACGTTGCACGGGGTAAAGCTTATTTATGACGGTACATTAATTCTTTGACACGCGAAATGGTGAAGGATACAACAAGATTTACAAGTAAAATTACTCACTATTTCTACTCATCAAATTGAAATACTCATTAAATAAATTGAAATTGAATAGAATCATATTACTTCACTAAGATTAGAATTTAAATCTTGGTTTTCATTAGTGTATATTCAGGTCAGTAGTTGAAGAATTAGTACTAGTCAATAGACTAGGAATTGTACTTGCTTGGATTATCGTGCTTTCTAATGTACTTTTGGGCTACTTTCGGCTAATTTTGGTATTGTAATATCAGTAAACCTGATTTAGCTAATTTCAAAATTTTTTACCCAAATTGAATTTCTACTAGCCTTTTCGGAGAAAAATAACCCTGCGTCGCAGTACTGCACGGAATAACTTTAAATTTTAAAATACTAACTATTTTTTCTCGTCAAATTAAAATACTAAATAAAATTTATAGAGCAGAATTTGAAGTTGCTTGGACTGTCGTGTTTTCTAACGTTCGTTTGGGTTATACTCGGCCTAAATTTCACTGTTCTTTTTATTGAGCCAATTTTAACTTAATAAATTTTTAGATGTTTAACCATATTCAATTTCTACTAGCCTTATAGGTAGAAAATAGCCTCACTTGGCAGCACTGTATGGGATATAGCTTGTTTATACCGAAACATTACATCGTTGGCTCCTAAAAGATTACACAAAATTTAAACGTATTGAAGTAAAATAACTCACTGTTTTTACTCATCAGATTCAAATACTCGCTAAGTAAAATTTAAACCAAATTAAATTACATTACCTTACCAAAATAAATGAAACAAGAATTATAGATGGAAGCTAAGTTAATCACTAAAATTTAAAGTCACTCACGTTGATTCAGTAGTTGAAGAATTAGTGCTGGTCAATAGAGTAGGATGTGTGGTTGCTTGGACTGTTGTATTTTCTAATGTTGCTGATGTAGATACGTTTGGCATTAAAGTGCTAGTAGACACTGAAGAATTTCTTGATTTTGTCGGCAATTCTCTGGATGGGGGCTCAAAATCAGCACTCAGTGTTGATAAGATATCTTCTTCAGCCTCTAATGCAGCTTCTTCTGTGGGGGTTAGCTCTAAGTTAAAAGATAGAACTTGGTATAGAGAGGATATTCATTAGAATATTTTGTGATTTTTTAGAAATTTTTTATGCGCTAGAGTTAGAAATGGCACTTGTTAATTATTAGGAACACACCATGGGCGCCCATATGGGGGGGGGGCAGGGGGGCTGGCTCCCGCCCCCCGGTCTGAATGATGCTGCCTTATTTTTATATTTTTGTTCTGAGATTTCTATTATATAGCATTAAAAGTGCCAATTAGATGAGGTTTGCCCCCCCTGGAATTCAGCTTATGGGCGCCCATGGAACACACTCAAGCTCTTGATCTGAATGTAAGGCCTGAGAAAATCGATTTCATTGCCACAAAGACAAGTAACTGGTGACAGAATGCATTGAACTTAAATAACTTGGGCTATATGTTTGCACTTTGGGGGGGAGGGGTAAAGAATTTTTGACAGCGTGCAGTTAGAAAACAATTATTACTTCATAAAATGCAGAATAATTGTAGCTAACACATTTTTCATGCAGACCCGCTGTACTTTACCCCCCCCCCTGATGTGCAAATGTACAGCCCAAATTATATAACTCCAATGTATTCTGTCACCTGTCTTTGTCACTTGTCTTTGCGGCTATGAAACCGGTTTTATCATATCTTACACTCAGATCAAGAACTTGGGTGTGTTCTAAATAATTAACAAGTACCTTAGAAATTTCTAATTTATTAATTACTATGCAGAAACTAGAAAGAAGCTGCATTAGCAATTTTGCTAGAAATAAAATTTCTAATTGGAAATATGGCTTCTTCTGCCGATGTCAGCTCTAAATGAAAAGATATAAACTCGGAATAGGAAGAATTATTAGTAATTATTCCTCAAGGTTTGACAAAAAAAAATTTACGAGAGACAAAAAGAGAAAATGTAAGGTATAATAGTAAAATTAATCAAAAACATTTTTAGTAGAAGAAGATATTACTTAGGAGCTTTGCTCTCCCCCCCCCCCCACAAAAAAGGGTCTTAGAGAATTCTAAAAAATCCACAGATACTTACCTTTGCTACTTTAGATTCTAGTTAAATTCAAAATAATGAATCATAGCCTCTCCCAAAAATGAAAACTTGCTTTGAGAAATCTCAAAAATAAAAATTTTCTTAAATAATTTTAAACATTTCTGTTTGGAATACTCTACTGAGCCCAGGGGCGGTTTTAGGGGAGGGACAGAGGGGGCACTTGCTCCGAGAGGAGAAATTTTAGGGGCGCAAAATTCCAAATAAATAATCTAACGGCTATGTCCTTTTTGTAATTTTGGAAATTTATTCTTATTTAAAAAAGTAGAGGGCCCAGTTAATAAATGATAATAATTAGTAAATGATTAATTAATTAATTAATTTAATTTAAGAAATTAAAAATGATTAAATAATAATAATTAAAATAATTAATATTAATTCGATAATTAAATAATCTAAATAATAAACTAAAAAACAATTAAAACCTAAATTTGTAATTAATTATTATTTGAAAATATTGTTCAAATGTTGGACTGAAAAATTTGTGGGACACAGGGGGTGAGGGGCTAATCAAGATTTTAGCCCTGGGTGCAACAGAGGTCATAACCACCACTAACTGAGCCCCTTCCCCTTATAAAGTCTAAACTATGTATTACCCATGCCTCGTCAGATGGGTTTCCATCAATAAGAGCTTGGTTTTCTTTTCAAACTGGTTCAAACTTAAGATTTTCTTTTGGCTCTTGCACAATCTGGTTGTGCAAACTTTCCGAAGTTTAAACCTGACTAAGAGTGAATACTGAAGGTGAAAGTCACAATCAAAAAATTCAAGGTTGACTTGTGCGCGATTTTCTCAGGTTCAGCTTTTAAAAAATTATCATAAAAATTATTGCGCAATAAATCATATGCATTGATTTCTCATTGATAACTTAAGAATTAATAGTCCTAAGATTATGAGCTAATAGTTTAGTTTTGATGACAGAAAAAAAAACTTTGGTAACACATTGAATCAATGATCTGCTTGGAAGTTTGAGGTTAGGGCTGGGGGGTTTTAGTCCAGCCACCGCAAGAATTGTCGTCAAGCTTGCTAGCCCCCCCCCCCCCCTGTAAGGAAGACTTTGCTACTGACAACTCAATTTGACGATCAGTACGCCATCAATGGCTCGGGAGAATCTTTATCCCTTGTTCTTTTTTTGTCTTTAATAGAAATGTAATATATTCGTGATTTTTTGTGGCGCTTTTAACAAGTAATTTTTTCTGTCAAATAAATAATTTAAATTAAGTACTAAAGATAAGTAAAGTAATTTTATATACTTATAATTAAATAAATCGGTTACAAGTAGATAAAGTACAGCTACTTATAAGTAAATAAATAAATTTTTTTAGACAAAACTATCAGTTGCACACCAAAAACGTCGCTTGTAACGAAACGTCAGCACACCAAAAACGTCCCTTGCACTAAACACAAAAGGCAAATACAAAGCTGAGAAACCAAAAATGGTGGGTGATACTATGAGATGCGCAGAGGGCAAAAACATAAAAATAGTTAAAAATCATTTATACTTGTATTTTTATATTGAATATTGAGTACTTGTGTCTTATAACCACCACACTCAAGTTCTGTCGAGAAGTGAAGTTTGGTGGGTGATACTATGAGATACGCAGAGGGCAAAAACCTTAAAATAGTTAAAAATAATTTATACTTGTATTTTTATATTGAATATTGAGTACTAGTGTCTTATAACCACCACACTCAAGTTCTGTCGAGAAGTGAAGTTTGGTGGGTGATACTATGAGATACGCAGAGGGCAAAAACATTAAAATAGTTAAAAATCATTTATACTTGAATTTTTATATTGAATATTGAGTACTTGTGTCTTATAACCACCACACTCAAGTTCTGTCGAGAAGTGAAGTTTGGTGGGTGATACTATGAGATGCGCAGAGGGCAAAAACATAAAAATAGTTAAAAATCATTTATACTTGTATTTTTATATTGAATATTGAGTACTTGTGTCTTATACCCACCACACTCAAGTTCTGTCGAGAAGTGAAGTTTGGTGGGTGATACTATGAGATGCGCAGAGGGCAAAAACCTAAAAATAGTTAAAAATCATTTATACTTGTATTTTTATATTGAATATTGAGTACTTGTTTCTTATAGCCACCACACTCAAGTTCTGTCGAGAAGTGAAGTTTGGTGGGTGATAATATGAGATTCGCAGAGGGCAAAAACATTAAAATAGTTAAAAATCATTTATACTTGTATTTTTATATTGAATATTGAGTACTTGTGTCTTATAACCACCACACTCAAGTTCTGTCGAGAAGTGAAGTTTGGTGGGTGATACTATGAGATGCGCAGAGGGCAAAAACATAAAAATAGTTAAAAATCATTTATACTTGTATTTTTATATTGAATATTGAGTACTTTTGTCTTATAGCCACCACACTCAAGTTCTGTCGAGAAGTGAAGTTTGGTGGGTGATACTATGAGATGCGCAGAGGGCAAAAACCTTAAAATAGTTAAAAATCATTTATACTTGTATTTTTATATTGAATATTGAGTACTTGTTTCTTATAGCCACCCCACTCAAGTTTTGTCGAGAAGTGAAGTTTGGTTAATGCTAATGAAATAAAACAAAATATGATGAAAATATAATACTTTATCTACAAAATTATGAAAACTACAACAAAGAATTATAGAAGGGGGGCCGCCCAGAACGCATTTATTAAATACGTAACCTAAACTAATCAAACCAAAATACCAACTAAATATTTATTTAAAATTAAAGCTACAATGTAGTTTCTCACCGAGCCGAAGATAATATTGTCTGGTATAAAGGTCATGAAAACCGACTATTATCTCATTCTCATATTCGCAATACAAGATCTTGAGTGTGGTGGCTATAAGACACAAGTACTCAATATTGCTTAGACCTCCAAGAGTTTTTTCGCAAATTGAGGAAGGAGGAGAAAAAAAAATTAATTTATCGCATAGAAATAAAATATATATAATATAAATATGTACTGAATTAAACAATTTGGAAATTATCAATTTCGGAAATTATTAAATCGTTCTATAGTATTAGCTTTCGTTACATATATATATATATATATATATATATATATATATATATATATATATATATATATATATATATATATATATATATATATATATATATATATAAATATATATAAATATATATATATATAAAAATATATATAAATATATATATATATATATATATATATATATATATATATATATATATATAAGGTGCTGATAGGGTGGTAAATGAGTTTCTTAAATATGGTGGCTCTGAGGTTAGAAATAAGTTATTGAAGATTATGAATATGATTTTCGAAAAAGGTGAAGTACCTAACGATTTTAGGAAGACCTTAATTAAGCCACTTTATAAGAAAGGTGATAAAAGTGAGTATGGTAATTATCGAGGCATTAGTCAGGTCTCTGTAGGTAGCAAATTACTTAGTAATATGATACTTTTTAGACTGAGAGATGCCGTAGACAAAGTTTTAAGAGAAGAACAGTGCGGTTTTAGAAAAGGTAGAGGATGTGTCGGCCAAATTATCACTCTTAGGCTAATAATTCAGAAGTGCCTGAGTTTTCAAACACCTTTGATCCTCAGTTTTATAGATTATGAGCCAGCGTTCGATTCTGTTGATAGAAGAGCTTTAGTTATGAGTGCATCCATGTATGGTATACCAGACAAATACATGAAAGTGATTAGTGTTTTTTACGAGAATAATACTGTTTCGGTTACGGTACGAAATGAAGTTAGTCGCTAGTTTTGTATTAAATCAGGAGTTAAGTAGGGTTGTGTTTTATTCCACTCGGAACAGATTATTTTGATAGACTTCGCTTTAAGAAACAGCGGAAAGGTAATGGGAGACAACGTCGCAAATTGTTGAGAAAAATGTCTTTTTTGCTTAGAGTATATTGATTGTTCATGCAATTTCTGTGACAGTACAAGGAAAGGGAATGAGGTTTAAGAGGTTTTGAAGTTTCAGGGTGTTAATATTTGTTTGAAAATTAATGTTATAAATCCTCAGGCGCCAAGGCCAAAAGTAGGGACAGAAGGAAACGTGTTATGGAACGACGAGGCGATCGATCTAGTGGGCAGCTTCACTTACATTGGTATCGTTATCACTAATGACGGTGAGATCGTTGATGGTGTTAAAAGTAGATTATTCAATTCTCAGGGTGTTTTTTTTACAGTTAAAAGAAGATTTGAAGAATAGAAAGATAAGTCTGTAAACCAAGAATAGACTATTAGAAGCTACAGTGATGTCAGTGGCCAAATATGGCTCTGAAGCATGGACGCTCTGAAAAGCGGATGAAGATTTGCTAGATGTTTTCAAGAGAAATTGCTTAAGGATTGTTCTGGGTACCCGCCTGACTGACCGTATTTCAAACAATAGGCTATACGAAAAATGTAGTTGAATACCGCTCTCTAGGGCTATAATGAAAGAAAGGTTGAGGTGGCTAGGGCACGTTGGGAGAATGAAGGATGACCGATTGCCGAAGATTGTTCTTTTCGGCCAACCATCTAGGATAAACGGAAAGCAGGTCCTCCCCGTCTGGAGTGGGATGACGTCATAAAGAAATATTTAAAAGAAACGGGAACTTCGTGGGCGGGTGTAAAAAGGGAGGCTTTTAATAGATTGGGGTGGAGGAGGAGCGTGCGTAGCTGTTTTAGCCTCAGGCGGCTTGGTGCTTCGGTTAGTTGTTAGTAGTAGTAGCAGTATATATATATATATATATATATATATATATATATATATATATATATATATATATATATATATATATATATATATATATATATATATATATATATATATATATATATATATATATATATATATATATATATATATATATATATATATATATATATATATATATATATATATATATATTTAAAATACGGCACATTTTTTTTCTTATTTTGAAGAGTGCAACAGCATAAAAGTCTCGGAAAATACTGGGTTACCGATAGGAATAGACCTAAAATAAAGCCAAGGGTGAAAAGTGTTTTTATTTTGATGTCCTTTGTGCTTATATTGCAGCCACAGTTTGGAGGCAATTGGAACACTGCTTCCCGACATATTTTTAACCTGACTTATTTTGAAGAACGCAATAGCAAAAGTACAAAAAATTCGATTAACTTGAGATGTAATGTTATTAAATGAATTACCGAAGAAAATCTAATCATTAAAATTTAATATCAAACAAATATCGATTATCACAATTCCACAACATCGATATTTCCCATTCTGCACAACTCTGGACTCTGGACAACTCTGGATTGACTCTTTCACGTGGATTTGAGTCTCGTGGGTTTCCGGGACGGCTATTGAGTCTTTCAAGTGGGTTTATTAGCCAATATTTAAGATCAAATAACAAATTTAATGGCACACAAGGTTAAAATCAGGAGTCAAGACCGCTTTATCCTGATATAAAATAGAAATGAGGGACAAGGCATCATGCAACTCACCCACATATGTAACTTGGTCCTGAATTTTCAGCATTTGATCAATCGTTTCATCGTTAATTTCCAGTGCATCAATAGCTGTCTCGTTAGCATACCCAATCAATGGCTGAGCCACGGGTAGCTCTTCCGCAGGATCTGTTTGGAAATCTGATGATGATTCTGTGGTAGACGTTGTCGTAGACTGCTCCGGCGTTGGAGATTGTGTCAAAGGTGGCTTGAACGTTGGTCGCTTCCGGTAGCGGTGGAGAGCATCATCATCGTAGAAGAAGGTATTCTCCAGAAATCCGTTGTTATAATCAACCGTATCAGAAAATTCGCTTTTAAGGATGTTTAATTGACGTGCCTCTCCATACATTCGCTTCATCGTTCCTTGATTTTCGTTTATGAACGAACGCATTGTCCTCCTACAATTAATTTATTAGTTAATAAATTAAATTTATTAATCAATATTAATTTATTAATTAATTTTGGAATCATTTAAAGGTATGTTTACAAAATAAACAAAAATTTGATCCATCTTAACCAAATAGGTAGGCCTACCCATGAAATGGTGGCTTCATCATTAAAATCATCAGAAATAGGTACTTGGAGATTTAGGCTAGGTTATTTATTTTGTGTTAGACTGTATTTCATTGCCAGAAAAATCAATTTGCTGAATTTTCCACCTTATCACAACTCATTATCATAAATATAAAACTAAATAATAGGTTCAGAGTTGTAGAGTAGGTTTTGCATTTTGCATCTGACCAGGTTTTGATAAAAAATAAAATAGAAAATACTTGATCTTTGTGATCATAATAATCATCATAATGATTTGTCATCATATCCGTCAAAAATATATATTAGACTAAGAGTTGAAGACGGGGTTTTACCATTTCATCCAACCGTCACAAGCACTAAACGTCATTTCGTCGACAAGGAAAATCTGTCAGAACCACTAACCGTCAGAACGTCGACAGTCATAATATCGACACGTTAGAATATTGACAGTCCTAATCGCTACCCGTCAGAACGTTGCCAGTCATAACATCGACACGTCAGGACAGGGACGTACGAAGGGGGTGCCTCTGGGCCCCCCCCCCAAAAAAAAAATCTCACGATTTTTTTCATTTTCCCATAATTTTCTGATTTTTCTCACAAAATAATGTGTTTGAAGGATTTGCCCCCCCCCCCCCCGAAACAAATTCCTGCGTACGTGCCTGCGTCAGGACATCGACAAAAAAATTTATAAGTTTATATAATAGTAATAAGTATATAATAGTTTAGAAACAAATTTCGGCTATATATTAGCGCATCAGGGAGGTGGGGGTAAAGCATAACATATATTAAATACGTAACCTAATCTAACCTAGGTACCTTTTCCCTCTAAACCCTAAAAAACTAAAGTTTTAAAAATTTAGATGTTATGACGGATTTTCTCGATGTCCTGACGTGTCGATGTTATGACTGTCGACGTTCTGACGGGTAGCGATTGTGACTGTCGATGAATTGACGTGTCGATGTTATGACTGTCGATGTTATGACTGTCGATGTTATGACTGTCGATGTCCTGACGGTTAGTGGTTCTGACGGATTTTTTGTCGATTTTATGACAGATTTTGTCGATGTCCTGGCGCCCTTTTAAGGTACTTAGTTTTTATATATAATTAAATAATACATCATTGCCATAAGACAAAATAAATATTAGACTCGAAGTTGTAGACAAGGCTTTGGATTTTTTGTCTGGCAAGGTTTAATTAGAAAACAAAAATCTAAACTCCATGATTTTCATTTGCATAATTACCGTCGTAACCATCCAACATCATAAATAATCAAAGACAGATATTAGATTTGAAGTTGTAGGCTATGCATTAATGCAGGGATTATTCGTTAGAAAATAATGAAAAAGAGAGAATTAATGAAACCGGTAGAGAAACTTTCTGAACAAATTTAGGACTAATAGATTCAGCACCGCCAATATTTTTAAATCTTAGAATAAACTTTATTCTCATCTGAGTTGGTTCGGAGAGGCTTTTTGTAATTGGAGCAACGGCAAAAAGGAGGGCGCTGTCTCCTCTAATCGTCTCCCACAAGAAACAAAGTTGCAGCTGTGGCCGCAACCTCCAAAAGACCAAACCACGGCCCATAAGAAAAACTGTCAAGTGAGGAAGAATCACTATTTGAGGTTGATTTAGGAAAAGTGACTCTCATTTCGGTTGATCTTAAGATTAAAAGTTTATTGTGAAAAACCTATAAAAGGAAGAGCTTTGAATCTGGTAAGGTCTTACCTAAGAGATAGAACGTTATAGTTGAATGACGGTTAAACTAGCGCTGAGCTTGCTTTAGTTTTTTAGATCTACATGCTACTTGAGGACTTTTCTCTGCTTAAACATCTTTTGTTTTTTGCGTCGGTTTTATGTGTCCAATAAACTGCTAGTTTTTCAGAATTCTACATCAGGAGCCATTTTATTTGTAACAGTCATCTGTTACACAAAGTGCGACGCGGCAATTTTTATTGTTCAAGAAGCGTTTGTTGAATTTTTGTTGAAGCGAAGTTTTGAACTTCGCCTTTTCTTTCATCAGAGAAGCTTTGTTCTCTTTTTTTCTAAACTAATTAAGACAACGCGAAAGCTGCTCTCCGCATTTGTGTATAAGCTTCGTAAATTGTGGAATCCTTATAACCCTTATTCAAGGCCATAAACAGCGAGGTTAAGGGGATCTGACCCCCCGAAGTGTTTTTCCGACTCGCAAAAACGTAACAAAAATGCATATGAACAAATTTTGATGCATTTTTTTTACAGTTTGTTTGTACCCCCCTCTGAACTCAAATCCTGGATATTGCCCTGCCCTTATTACATTAATTAAGACGAGGCTTTTAACAGCAGCAAAACAAGTGCAATTCATTTCACGCAGGCATGTGAACATAATAGAAAGTAACTGTTTACAAGGTGAAAGCTGCTCCCTTCACTTGTGTGTATGATTCCAAAAGTGCAGAACCCCGACGAACCTTATTACACCAGTTAGGATACGCTTTTGACAACAACAAAACAAGTATAAGTCATTTCACCTCTATATTAGAGCATGAATAGAAAGTAACTTGGTTTCCTTTTTAATAAATTAAGACAAAGTGAAAGCTGCCCCCAACATTTGTGTGTAGGCTTCCTAAAGTGTAGAACCCCTACGAACCTCATTACACCAGTTAGGATAGGATTTTAGCAGCAACAAAACAAACTTTCATTTCACTCAGGTATAAGAACATAATAGAAAATAACTTAGTTTTTTTTTTTTTTTTATATATGTAAATTAAGACAAATTGAAAGCTGCTCCCTTCATTTGTGTGTATGCTTCCTTAAGTGTAGAACCCCTACGAATCTCATTACACCAGTTAAGATAAGCTTTTAACAACAACAAAGCATGTTTAAGTCATTTCACCTCGGTATAAGAGAATAATAGAAAGTAGCCTGGTTTCTTTTTAATAAATTAACACAAAACGAAAGCTGCTCCCTTTGTTTGTGTGTAGGATTCCTAAAGTGTAGAACCCCTACGAGCCTTATTACAATAGTTAGGATAGGATTTCAGCAGCAACAAAACAAACTTTCATTTGAAACAGGTATAAGAGCATAATAAAAAATAACTTAGTTTGTTTGTTGTTTTCTTTTTTTTATAAATTAAGACAAGGTGAAAGCTGTTCCCTTCATTTGTGTGTATGCTTCCTAAAGAAGAATCCCTACGAATCCCTGTAGAATCCCTACGAACCTCATTACACCAGTTAAGATAGGCTTTTAACAACAACAAAAAGTCTAAGTCATTTCACCTCGGTATAAGAGAATAATAGAAAGTAGCCTGGTTTCTTTTTAATAAATTAAGACAAAACGAAAGCTGTTCGCTTTGTTTGTGTGTAGGATTCCTAAAGTGTAGAACCCCTACGAGCCTTATTACAATAGTTAGGATAGGATTTCAGCAGCAACAAAACAAACTTTCATTTCAAACAGGTATAAGAGCATAATAAAAAATAACTTAGTTTTTTTGTTGTTTTCTTTTTTTTTTATAAATTAAGACAAGGTGAAAGCTGCTCCCTTCATTTGTGTGTATGCTTCCTAAAGAAGAATCCCTACGAATCCCTGTAGAATCCCTACGAACCTCATTACACCAGTTAAGATAGGCTTTTAACAACAACAAAAAGTCTAAGTCATTTCACCTCGGTATAAGATCATTAATAGAAAGTAACTTGGCTTCTTTTTAATAAATTAAGACAAAATGAAAGCTGCTTCCTTTATTTGTGTGTAGGACTCCTAAAGTGTAGAACCCCTACGAGCCTTATTACAATAGTTAGGATAGGATTTCAGCAGCAACAAAACAAACTTTCATTTCAAACAGGTATAAGAGCATAATAAAAAATAACTTAGTTTGTTTGTTGTTTTCTCTTTTTTTTATAAATTAAGACAAGGTGAAAGCTGCTCCCTTCATTTGTGTGTATGCTTCCTAAAGAAGAATCCCTACAAATCCCTGTAGAATCCCAACGAACCTCATTACACCAGTTAAGATAGGCTTTTAACAACAACAAAAAGTCTAAGTCATTTCACCTCGGTATAAGAGCATTAATAGAAAGTAACTTGGTTTCTTTTTAATAAATTAAGACAAAATGAAAGCTGCTCCCCTCATTTGCGTGTAGGATTCCTAAAGCGTAGAATCCTTACAACCCTTATCACGCCAGTTAAGACGATGGTTTTAACGATAACAGAGCAAATGTAAGTTATTTCATTCAGGGATATCAGCATTATATACAGTACAATTTTTCTATTATTAATATGAGAAAATAACTAGAATTATTTCGATTTGGGTGCTCTTACTTAAGGGGGATATTTTTTTTTTAGAAAAATAAGTAGGTCAGTCATGACTGTGGCCATTTTGACAATGAGTTAATAAAAATGCCGAAGTTGTTGCCTAATTTTACATATTAATTCTACCGGAAGTAGATATTGGGTAAGATTAACATTAAAAGTCGTAAGGCTGTAAATCAAAGACGGACACTTCTGACAGGTTGTAAATTATTTGAAATCTGCTTGGAATCTGCTTTCTCTACATTATGTGCAGCCGTAAATTCGGTGTATATGGGTATTTGAGCAACACAAGACTTGCCTGCTTTGCCTGAGGCTTACAGTCCGTCATGCCTGGTGCTCAAAATGTTACCCTAAATTTGGTGGGCATCGTTTTCCAGCAGAACAATATTTACCTGTTCTATCTGAGAATTACAAGCCTGGACACATGACACCCAGAATAAAAAAAACGTATGCAACTGTAAATTTTGTACACGTGGGTATTCCAGCAATGCAAGAATTGCATGCTTTATCTGAGGCTTACAGTCCGCGATACATGACGCTCAAGAGGTTACCGTGAATTTGATGTGCATCATTTTCCAGCAGCGCTAGATTTGCCTGCTCTATCTGACGATTACAACCCTTGACATATGAGACTCGAAATGCGAAAGTATGCAGCCGTAAATTTGGTCCACATGGGTATTTAAGCAAGACATGACTTGTCTGCTTTATGTGAGGTTTACGCCCCGTGATACATGGCGCTCAAAATGTTACTAAGAATTTTGTGTACTTGGTTTTCAGCAACATAAGATTTGTCTGCTTTATCTAAGGCTTACAGACCGTGATACAAGGCACTCAGAATATTACCAAGAAATTTGTGTAAATGGTTTTTCAGCACCACAAGACTTGTCTGCTTTATCTGAGGCTTACAGTCCGTGATACATGGCGCTCAAGAGGTTACCGTGAATTTGATGTGCATCATTTTCCAGCAGCGCTAGATTTGCCTGCTCTATCTGACGATTACAACCCTTGACATATGACACTCGAAATGCAAAAGTATGCAGCCGTAAATTTGGTCCACATGGGTATTTAAGCAACACATGACTCGTCTGCTTTATGTGAGGCTTACGCCCCGTGATACATGGCGCTCAAAATGTTACTAAGAATTTTGTGTACTTGGTTTTCAGCAACATAAGATTTGTCTGCTTTATCTAAGGCTTACAGACCGTGATACAAGGCGCTCAGAATATTACCAAGAAATTTGTGTACATGGTTTTTCAGCACCACAAGACTTGTCTGCTTTATCTGAGGCTTACAGTCCGTGATACATGGCGCTCAAGAGGTTACCGTGAATTTGATGTGCATCATTTTCCAGCAGCACTAGATTTGCCTGCTCTATCTGACGATTACAACCCTTGACATATGACACTCGAAATGCGAAAGTATGCAGCCGTAAATTTGGTCCACATGGGTATTTAAGCAACACATGACTCGTCTGCTTTATGTGAGGCTTACGCCCCGTGATACATGGCGCTCAAAATGTTACTAAGAATTTTGTGTACTTGGTTTTCAGCAACATAAGATTTGTCTGCTTTATCTAAGGCTTACAGACCGTGATACAAGGCGCTCAGAATATTACCAAGAAATTTGTGTACATGGTTTTTCAGCACCACAAGACTTGTCTGCTTTATCTGAGGCTTACAGTCCTTGATACATGGCCAAGACTTGCTTGCTCTATCTGAGGATTAACCCTGACACATGACAATTAAAATGTAACTATACGCAACCGTATATTTGTGCACCTGTTTTTGCAGCAACACAATGTGCACCTGGTTCTTCGGCAATACAATCCTTGTCTGCTTTATTTCAGGCTTGTAGCCTGGGATACATGACACCCACAAAGGCAAATTATTTCGGAGGTTATTCTAAGAGTAATTTTTTAGGTTTTCTTACTAAATAATTGCTAAATCTCTTACTTTTTAGAAAGAAAATACAATGCATCATGGAAAAAAAATGTAAAATAGTAACAACAGCAAAAATAACAGTTTCTTAAATTCTAACAGAAATAAGATTAAGAGGAATCATGAATTGTAACCAACATCTATCCAGAATTTGGTGGACCATTTGATTTTTTTTTTTTTTCGCTCAGCATATTTCTAGGCTTAAATTTTGAAATTTAGGAATCTTGTTAGACCCAGCCTTCTCTGCAACATTAAAAACTGTGAATTCGGTTGAGATAATTTTTTAAATACACAGGAATTGCTCGCTTTATTTGTGGTTTACCTTGTGACACATGAGGATCGAAGAGCAACTTTTTTCAGTAAGTGTGAAAAAAACTTCTTTCATTGGTTTTTATCCCTTGACATATGACCCCCAAAAAGGCAGCTCTTTTCAGTGGCACTTACGTTATCAGGCAAAGAACAAAAATACTATTTTCTTTACTAGTTCAGCGAGACATTTTAATAAATGCTACTCTATAACAAAATGTTCTTTAAAAATTTACCTTTTCAAAAATTTTTAGTAGAAACCCATAGTTATGGGATTGACTTATGGAAATACGTCACAGAGATAAATCAATGGCATTAAAACACGCTTTTTGTTTACCGCGGAACTATAAGAAAGCGAGAAATGTATATTTCTTTTCGATACAATGGACCGTTAAAAAACGAAAATTGTTCACATTGCATGTTTCCTTATGTCCTTTTGAGCCAAGTACAAACGTAACCTGATAATTAGTCCACGTTCAGTGTGACATCTAGCTTTATTAAAAAATTTCAAATTAAGGTTACCGATGAATGAGTTCGTCCAATATTGAAATACCCGTACCATACGCATCTTCGCTGGATGATATACGGACGTCGTCAAACTTTGCAAAATAATAGCAAATAAGAACGGACTATAAGAGCGTAATTTTCCGAATCCCTTTCCATTCATTAAAGAAGAGTTTGCAGATAGGGCTGCCATCTCATAAAAACTATTTTGGAAGCTACACAACAGTTGTGTTGCCAGACAAATAATTCCGCTGTTCAAGTAAGTCTTGGTACGTTTCACCGTTGCGTTTTCTCGTAATGAGTTTCTTTTCCCTCGCGTTTTTAGTGTCTACTGATTATTTTGCTTTTTTTTATTTACTTCGCTTTTGTAAATAGTCGGTAACAAATAAATTACACTTACTATCTATACTTACTATAATTTAAATTATAATTACAGTCAGTGATGGCTTGAGATTCAACGATGCTCCTATCGGTTAATGTCCTACGTATCCTATGGATACGGTGTCCTATCGTACTGTTCGAAGTCTTTGTTTTGTGTATTAATTTATTTCTTAGTTATATATCTAAATCTGTATAAGTACTAGCTAACTTGGATAATACGGGTAAAATTCGACGCTTGAAATTCCTCTTAATCTTTAAAGACATTACAGACACGATGGCTGTTTCGTTCCTATATGCCCGTGCATTTTTTATTTCTATGGATTGGGGATATTCGCTCCTTTTTTATTTTTGTTTTATAACAAGTCATAGACTTAGCCCTAAATTTATAATGTTATAAGAAAAAACAGTTTTGATAAGTCGATTATACAGTGAAAAACATTTTACCTAAATTTGTGTTATTTTTTTCTTATTCGTTCCATGAAGAGAGCGGAAGGGTAAATCGATGGCGGTTCTGCTTATAGCTCGAAATCGTCAATTGAATAAATTCATTAATTATGGAATAATTAGTTTGGTTGAATGTTCGCCGTTTGGCCGCATGAACATGTGCGATCTTTTCCATTTTCCAGTTTCTTTAACTCTACTGACCAAAATCCAAATACATTCAGTAAAAGAAAGAGATACATGCATGCACCAATCATGGCCATCTCCTTCAATTTATTGATTGGCAAAGCAAGGGCGTATCCAGGATTTTTGTTCGGGGGGGATTTACACAAATTTTTTTTTAAAAACATATAAAAAATTTGTTTATATGCATTTTTGTTAAGTTTTTACGAGTCGGACGAAAATTTGGGGAGGGGGCTTCAAACCCCATAGCCCCCCTGGATACGGTTTTGTGAAAAAATCTGTTAAATCGTTAGACATATAATTTCCTATTAGTCATTTTGGTTTAACGCACAATGTTTACAATATTCCATGTTGCAATGTTGTTCCATGTTGCAATATTCCATGTTGCATGTTGCAATATTGCATGCAACATAGCAACACCAAACCAAAACTGATTGAAACTTCCATGTTTGAAGGTAACTTGCTTTGATTGGGGATGGCCCTCTCTCCTGAAGAACCACAATATGCAAGTTCTTTTTGCATTGTCGGGGGAAATGATTGTTCTAGAAAATGTTACTGGTGCGTTAAACGTACACTTTTATATACTAATGAGAGATGAAACCCGCCAGACTGGTTATTTTGAAGAGACCACTATGCAGAAATGGAATGCAGAGTAGTTTTCATTGCGTTTACAATATTTAAACTGTTCTTTTTGGGGTTAGGGGGGAAGGTACCTAAGTTAGGTTAGATTACGCATTTAATATATGGTATGCTTTACCCCCACCCCCACCCTAATGTGCAAATATATAGCCCGAATTTTTTTATAAACTGTTATATAATCATCCTATTTTATTTTATTTCATTAGCATTAACCAAACTTGACTTTTTAGAAGTGACCATATAATGCACCAGTACCAAATATTGCTTTCCTAACCTTTTTCCAACTCACGAGAAAGCTATTACACCCCTCCTCCACTTAAATATGCTGCAGGTACCAGTGGTCACACATGGCCACTCGATTAAGTACGGTCAATAACAGCATATAGTACATTTAATTCAAAAGCATTTCGAAAGCCCCCCCCCCCCACAAACACGCTTGAAATGTAATTCTGACGCAGCTCAGGTTTTAGTGTTTTGATAAGAAGCTGAAGCATGTGGAATGTATATTTTATGTTCTGATAGAATAACAAACTCTACCAATGACTTTACAAGATATTTACATAAGACAATGAATTGATCAATAGTGCAATGTCATTGCTTGTTTTTTCCGCCTTACTATGGATTAAAAACGCGCCCATACAAATTCTTGTCTTGTTCAGAAATGATGCAGCGTTTTCAGATTCACAGTAAAAAAAACAACTTTGTACTCGTTTGACGAAAATAATTGAACGAATTGTGAAGAAGCAGAAGAATTATATATCAGATTTCAACTTTTACTATAACAGTTTATTGCTACAAAAAATTAAAAATGATTCCCTTTGAATGTTTTGAAAACATGTCTGAGCTTGCATTAAATGATAATTTTGGAATTTTTTTGTCTAAAGTCCTCCTTAACTTAACTTTCTGTTGATCTTAATTTTCGGAAATAAAATATATTAGAGTTGACTATTATTGATGTTGTTCTAGTTCACTTTAACAATGTGAACGTTACAGGTCATCAGAAAGACTGAATGTTGGATTTTGAGGTGTATTCAATTTTAATGGCTTTTTCTTTGTGTAAAAAAGCCTGCTTGCTTGTTTTTCAGATTTGCTGAAAAAAGGTTTTTTGATATCAAAGGCCCCAACTCTCAGCTTTTTCTGTAAACGAGAAAATAATATGCAACATACTTTGTGAAAACCTCACACTTCTAAGCACTGTTTCAACTGTCCCCGAATTTTTCGGGTTTCCTCAATTTTCCGGAAAGAAATTGTGTTCTCTGAGATCTCATCGAATATTAGCGATTGGCATTTCGTGTTAATGTTTGCAACATTAGTTTTCAGGGAGACTTCAGAAAAATCAAGTTTGTTTTTTGAGAAACTTGGGGAAACCTCGAAAATTTGGGGAGAAGGGGAAGCGCTGCTTCCATGTATCTTGAAAATCAAATAATAAATGGGAAAATGAATTAGCCAAACCGATCGACCCTGTTGAGTTTTATTACGTAAGCTATGAATCTTAATTTGACACAAATTTGACACAGTGGCCATCATCATAGCCAAATTACAGCAAATTGATTGCAAAACAAGCTTTCAGGTATTACATTTTGATGCTAATAGATCATGTTTTGATGATAAACGCGTCAACATTCTGGCAATATTTAGCCTAGTAATTTTACCAAAGAAACAGAGGAAACTCAACAGCGGCGTAATTTGCAATGGGGCAGGGGAGCAACTACCCCCTAGACCCCATTCCCCCCCCCAGTTGAAATCTAGTTTCTTCCAAGATCTTGTCAATAATAAAATAAACCTTGCATAATTCAAGCATCAACAGAAGCAGATCCAGCTTTTTAGTACATGTTTACCTTTATAGTACTACAAAGTACCTTTATAGTACTAAAAAGTACCTTTATGGTATCAAACTGCTTATTTTTAATTTTTAATGTCATTTTCACTTGATTTAGGAAAATTGGTTCCAACTTTGCCCCCCCCCTCAGGATTTTGACGAAATTACGCCACTGATTTTATTAATTTTTTTCGCCATTTGTTATCTGTGTCATACCGAGACATTACCTTTTCATGTTTTGAAAACCAATCTATATAAAGAAAACCTCAAGTCTGCTGACAGCTAAACAAAGAAGTGGTTGCACATTAACTATTATAACTCTTCTATGAAAAGAATATGAGCAAATATAAATCTCATTAGACAAATTCTATGATCAGGTTCAATCCCTGCTATTGTAAAAAAAACTTGTAGCATAAACTTTCTTAGGAAAAATTTGTTACTGTTCGAATCATTTTTCATATCTCTGTTTCTTCCTGACTCTACGCGATTTTTCTCTTTTACCATTTGGGTAAATAGTTCAACTTTTTTTTGGATGTCAGCCCAAGTTTATAAAGGAAACCCAGCCAATCATCCATTTCCTAAAATAATGGAATTTTTTTGGCCAATTGCTTTTGAACGTAATTCGAAAATTATGAACTGTTACATCTTTCTTTTACAACTGTTAAAAATTTCAGATACTATTAACTATAGTTCGTCCTTTAATGTATACCGCTGCAACCTGGAACTCTTACTAGGTTGCTAGCTACTGACTTTTAGAATTAATTACATCACCAGGTTAGGAGTTAGAAAATGCTAACCTATATCCAACCCAAAATATAAATAGATTTTAAGTACTCTTGCAGACAATATCCAAAAAATTTAATTCATTCCTTGATCAGTATATTTTTGACTATTCCCATCTATTTATTTTATGATCATTGTGATATTTTATGATATTTTATGATCAAATGTCCGCCATTTCGTTTGTGTGCTCAGAAGCTGCTGATCAGAAAAGATAAAGAAAGTCAAACAATTCTTGTAAATGGCCTAATTTTTGGAAATCCTAAGTGAACCATTTAGTTTGAAATAATCGGATTAGTGTATCTGGATTGAACAAATTCATTTCTCGCTCCATTACATTTTGTTAGCGATGGGATGTGTTACTCACACGCTTCCCTTGCCGGTAAGTCCCGTTTGATGCTAATGTAACAGTTCATAATTATTTTCATAATTCATAATTACCATTCATAGTTCATAATTACCATTTGGGTAAAAAGTTCAACTTTTTTGTAGATGTCAGCCCAAGTTTATAAAGGAAACCCAGCCAATCATCCATTTCCTAAAATAATGGAAATTTTTTAGGCCAATTGCTTTTGAACGTAATTCGAAAATTATGAACTCTTACATATATGAATTCAATCCTTAAAATATAAACATTGAGCTTAAATCTGTCTTTTCAGAGTTTTACTCACTATGGATAAGATTTGCCTTTGATATATTGTTTACTGATAGTTTATAAATTTGACTCATTTATGACCTTAAGTAAAGAGAGCGACGTGGGTACAATGTTTTTTTTTTTTTTTTTTTTTTTTTTTTTTTTTTTTTGGTTTGGTTTGGTTTGTCTTAGACCAGGGCACTTCGTTTCGAAGAAGTTGTCGTAGAAACTTCGAAAAGGGCTCATTCAACTGGAATTTGAAAGGGCTAGTGTCCTTTTAATCGTCAAAATTTATAAAAAAAAAATTGATACATAATTTGTATAAAATATTAAAATATCTCAAATAAAATAGTAATATATAATAAAATATACACATTTACATATTTGTAATATATTATATATTAATAAATATATTCATGATAATTATGATATATATATATATATATCATATTACAAATATATAAGAATATCTTAAAGAGTAGGGCAGCCTTGAAAATCGAGGACTTTATTCATTTGCATTATGCATTTCACTATTTATTTACTTTATTCATTTGCTTTAATTTAAAGAATATAGTTTAAGTTCGAGTGTTTTGAAAAGAAATCGGTAAACAAAAAATTCATAATTAGAAAAGGGCTATATTTTTTTTACTCTAAACATGTTTCGATTAAATAAAGTAAATTTTGGCATACATACTGTGGGTGACCGAGGGGTATAATTTTCAATGGGGCAGGTGTGGGGGACCTCAGTTTTCACCCCAGCTAAAATTTATTTTTCGAAAAATCTTGCTAAAACTAAGATAAGCCAGCATAATTCAAGCATTCACAGAAATGGGTCAGTTTTCTTTAGTATATCTGTACCTTTTTTTTTACTGTATGACCCATTTTTCAGTAGTCACTGTCATTTTAATTTGATTGGGGAAAATTGGCTCCGACCTTACCCCCACCCCCAGGAATTGGACGAAATTACGACACTGAAACTCAAGTTAGTCTTTGAGAAAATAAACAACCAACGCCATCTAACACTACCGTGCAAAATAAAATAATTGTAAAGACTAATAAAAATAATATTTTCATTTTTATTTATTCATTTTTAATTTTAAATTTTGATTTGCAATATATCGAACACAAAAGAATAAATTTTGCCAAAAATAGACAATAAAAAAGTTTAGAGTAGATTTCATCACTAACCGATGCTCTGGTTAATTTTTGATTCCTTGTGAAAATGTTTAGAAAATTTCAAGTTGTCTCTAGATGAAATTAGACCTTTGATTGAAGCCCAATTTTAATTAACCTTGTTTCCGCTGGGTAATGTTGCAATGTCACTGGCAATAGTAGCTTTAAAAAAATTTGTTGATGTTGCAGTTGTTTTCTTTTATTTAGCCTATAATAAAATTATTCTAGACAGGGAAAGGGAAAATATAGCCTATACAAAAGTTATTATTTAAATCACTTATATTTCCTTTGACGCAGATTGAAAATAAACAGTTGACGATGATATGCTTACTAGAAGATAGTAGCACCTCCAGCCAATTTTACTATCTGACCGTCAATGAAAATGAAGTCTCATCAATGAAAAACGAAAAGAAGAATTTCCATTAACAAAAAAAAACAAAGTATCAATCACTAATCCAAAGGGTAGTTTCTATGGTCCCCTTCTTAAAACCATGACAATGTAATAAAAATCACATGATTATGAGTAATCGTGATTCAAAGCTTAGTTTTTGATTCCTTGTGAAAATGTTTACAATTGATTATTCCAAGGTGTTGCCTTCTTTCCGGTACCTGGTGTAAACTACCAAATGTCACCTTTTCACCAGACCACTCCACCATCCAAACAGGGGCTTAATCTGTTATAAGGCAGGGGGACCCCCCCCCCCAGTTGAAATTTAGTTTCTTCCAAAATCTTGTCAAAACTAAGATAGGCCTGCATAATTCAAGCATCCAAAGAAATGGGTCATTTTGCCCCCCCCCCCGGATTTTGACGACAATTACGCCACCTGCATCCAACACAGTGCCACTCCATCACGCGCAAGTACACAACCGTCGATAGTAGGTAGTTCCTCGGCTTACTCTTGCTTGAGGAATATAAAAAAATGGTGAAAGTGAAATTTACTTGCCATGGATATACGTTTCCTGGTTCTGTACAGTAAGTATCTTTGGACAGGTCACACGGTACCTTTTCCAGTAAAGCTCGCTGTGTTCGGGTTACTCGAGCACAGTACATGAATTCATCAAAACCGTCGACCAAAGGGCACATGCAACAGCATACCTACAAGAAAGTATTGTAATCAGGCTTAGATCTAGTATGTCCAACCGAGTTTGCAACATGATATCATCACAGCGTATGATTTTTCCCATACTGAAATGACTCTTTCCATGCAAAAAAAGAACTTGTTTCAAACCTTTGCCGACTCCCTGGAAAAATTGTCTTATTTCTATCTTGGAATACACACAGGGTTGGATCCACCTAGAGCACAAACCCTTCCCAGAAAAATTGAAATTTTTAATACAAATTCAATAATCTGTTTTTGAGTTTTTAATAAACTCAAAAACAATAATGTTTTTTTGAAAAAAAAAACAATAAGAAAACAATAATCTGTTTTTGTTTTTGTACGAGGGAATAAATTCCCTCGTACATGTCAATCCATTCCCTTGTATGGCGGCGTGACCGTAGGCTATATAATATGGATGGATTTTATGTAGACCACATCGGTACTATCCCATTATCCGGACCTCTCTAAAAGGTCAAGTTTGTTTGATGGTAATGAAATAAAATAAAATAGGATGAAAATATAATGGTTTAGAAACAAATTTGGGCTATATATTTGCACATTAGAGGGGAGTGGGGGTAAAGCATTGCATATATTAAATACGTAACCTAACCTAGCCTAGGTACCTTTCTCCCCTCCCCTCCTAAAATCCAAGAAACCACAGTTTAATATCGTATACGCAATGAAAACCTTGCTATCATTGCCTGCTCTACAACAGTTAAGACGTCACAAAACGGGTTTTATCATTGCCTAGTCTATAGTGATTAAGCGGAGAGGCCCGGATAATGGGATTGTACCGACCAATTCCATGCTCCTCTGTTTCTATTATTTAGTCCGTAGGGGAGGATCAGTCACAAGAAATATAAGGGATTGGGGAAGAGTTTTGAGAAACGTCTCCTGGTGTTCCAAGATAATTGGTTTTCCAGGAAACATTGCTTTTGACCCGTTCTTTTTTTTGTAGAAAAAAAGTCTAGCTACCCGTTTTCCTATCCTGTTTTTGAACTCAAGCAAACCTTTTTTTCTTGAAGAAAATATTTTAAAGGGTAAAGATAATGATTCAGCTTCGCCTTCGCTGTTCAAACCCATCATGAGTGCGAAAGCGATACCATTTTCACTCACAAGAGAAGTCCTTTTTACATGTTACCCTCAACTGAAGCACTTTTTACATGTGTTCTTAGATATTTATGTGATTCATTATATTAAATATATCAATCATTATCGTGCCAAAACTGCATTGTTTTTCCATGAAGAAGACGAATAATTTTTTAGGAGGAGGGAATCCCTACTTTATGCAGGGATTTCGACTAGTTTGCACAAGCAGGATATTATATCCTGAGATATATATCAAACTAAAAATATGCATAAAAAAACTGCGCCCATCATAAAAGAATGATATACTATAGTAGCAGTGTCAGTTATACCAGCTATGTCTGCCAAATTTCACTTTCTCTTGGCTCAAGTTCAAGGTTATACCACATTGGCATACATCTACGAAAACTTGTACCGCAGCAATAACTGGTTCATAGGGAATTCAAAAATTATGGCTTGTTCTGACGTAGAGTGCAATTAGATAGGGGCAGTTTCCAGCATGGAGTGGAAAAAATTTAGTTTAGAAAATGATAATAAAAATGAGTAAAAAATAAATTCAAACTAGCCAATTTTTGAGATTTTTCCTATTTGGGCTAGTATAATCCATGAAACCTGACGACCCTGACGATGTAAAGGCTTAAAAAAAGGCTATTTTGCTTTTTTCATGGAAACAAGCAGGCTGACTTATAACGAAATTTAAAAGTTTACTGATTTAAACAATGAGGAAAGAAGTACATATTATTTCTGGGTGCTTCTAGGTTACTTTTTTCATCACCTGGCTACAATAGCATAGCCCCCTCCCCCCACAAAGAGAGTATACAGGTGAGAGGGCAAGAGATTCAGCACCTTTGCCTCTTACGCAGACAAGAAAGATTTTTTTTTTTTTGCAAAACCGGGAGGGGTAATTATACTTCGAAGTAAATATTTTTTTTTCAAGCTTCAGCCCCCTCTGGAAAGTTTTTGAAGGGCCCTCGCCCTTTTTAAAATTTCTTGGCCCAAGAGACGGTGATCTTTATAGCTTTCGTTCCAGATGTCAACAGCCTCTAACCAGCGTTTCCACCATAAGAGCAGTGTACTTCAAATACAGTCAACGTTCCACTGACCTTTTTTTTTAGATTAAATTGTGGAGTAGATGCTACTATTTCTGGGAACTCATCGCAGCACTAAGCAGCCTGACACCGAAAAAGCTGCGCATGTTCCTTTTCCAGTCCACTTAGTTCAGAGCTTGACTTTTTACTCCCTCCCACGAGGCTCATAATTCTTTAAATTCTGGTCTTATTCCTGGTCAAGAACCATCAGTCTGGCTAAGGCCGAATTGCCAACAGTGCAACTTTCGGCCGTCTATGATCTTTCTGTCCATCACCATCTTGACCGGTCTTTCATTATTCTCTGAGATAGTATTACCATTAGAGTCACAGACGTAACTCACAGACTAAAACTCTTCCACAAATTTAATCCCATCAGTGTTTAAACCTTGGTTTTATTAGTGCATCACATACTGTACTTCACCAATAAAGTCAAAATATCTGTTTCCAAGTGTCCCAATTTTCTAATTACTTCAGTAATTCTGGTAGAAATTTTTTTTGGGAGGGGCGGCGTCATAAGCAGCTCTTATAAGAAAACATCAGATCCTCTCTGCTTCAAGTATGGTTTTGGAAGGCTCCTTGAAAATGTAGCGCAAGAGACAAGAAAATTCATTATGTCTTAGGAGAAACTAAAATTGAGCCATAAACAGTTTATGGTGAAGTATAAGAGCTATTTAATGGCCTGATTTTTGCTAGAGTAATTACTTTTGAATAATCCCAAATCTAGTTTTACTTCTAAAAACAAAATTGGTTTTACGAGAAAATGAAAGGGTTTAGAGTGTAGTTCTTGGAAACATCAATACAATTTATTTCGTTTTAAGTTTCAACTTCGCTCTTTACTTCCCTCGGAAAATCTTTGTTTTTTTTAATTAATTTCTCAACACTTTTGACATAAAGAGTGCTTCAGGAACAAGACTGGCCAAACTTATTCTGACCTTTCAAGTTTTCTAACGCTTCGGGGGCATTCTTCTGCTATTATAGCTCTACCATTATCTCTTTCTCTTTCCCCTTCATTTTCCTAACTGTTTTAAAAAACTATTGTTAGCATCATTTAGCTGATTCTTGTCAGCTTAAAAATATAGTGGGCTCGTTGAGTATTAAGCGAGTTGTAAAAAATAGTTTCAAAAAGATTGTACGTTTTATTTTTCTGATTCATGTTGACGTGAAGAAGTTTGATCCACTTTTACTAATAAATAACGAAGTTGAGATATTCTTTCTCCTTAACTCAAAACATAAATTTTGGCCTAATAAAAATATTCTTTCTCTCTTCAGCCCAAGTTTTTTTCCCCACTTCTGACTTTCAAAATGGTTCTATCAAACAAGTGTCCAAACAAAAGTCTTAGGTAAATATTTTAAACATTTTAATAAATTTAAATTTATTAAATAAATTTTACTAATAAATAACGAAGTTGAGATTTTTTTTTCTCCTTAACTTAGAACATAAATTTTGGCCTAATAAAAATATTCTTTCTCTCTTCAATCCAAGTTTTTTTTCACTCCTGACTTTCAAAATGGTTCTATAAAAAATGTGTCAAAATATAAGTTTCAGGTAAACATCTTAAACATTTTATTGAATTTAAATGGATGGTGTATACCACTGTATATAAATAATATAAGAGTAAAATCACGGCTCGGAGATTTTTGGTTACTACATCCTCGGCGCGTACAAACAACTCCTCCTATTTAATCTGTCATCAGCGGTTCAGTGTAAAATACCATGGAACGCGTATTTTCGCAGAAACTTTCTCAAAATGCCTTCGAAACCTACTTGTAATTTCTAAAAACATCTAATAATAACATTTCACTACTAATTAACGATTTTCATATATGTATTAGAATAAATTAATTAAAAATTAGATTCTTTAAAATTTAGTGTTACAAAGTCGAAGCCAAGTTTCACATTCAAGAGAAATCTGACTTATCTACCCGTGAAAAAATCTAATGTCGCTTATGCTTATAAGTTTTAAAAAAATCATACTGTATCATATTTGTATACCAAAGTATAATCATCTACTGAACAAGTACAGTCAAAACTCTCCAGAAGTGACCCCGCGTACCTCAGCGCCTCTAGAGGGAAAATGTTGAACTACTTAATCGCTCCGAGCCAATAAATTAAATTTAATACAGCTTTGGAATAAGTATAAATCACCTACGTAACTTGTGATTTAGTCGCCAGGTTCGCATACGTATGGAATCGTCTCCGGAGACGCGGACAAAGGGTCACTTTTTTTTGTGGGGAGAGGATAGGTTTTGTCAGTACTTGTTCAGTATGTGTTTATACTTTGTTGTATACAGCGGTGTAGTATTAAGGCAGCAATAGCAGATTCTCTGCTTTTGAAAAAAACCCTTCTTATTTTTATCATCCGATATTTATCATTAACGAATTCGGTAAAGATTTCCTTCCTTTAGATTTTTAGAGATTTTAGCGAAATTCACGCAAAATAACACCACGATCGTGGTCATAAGAAGTTGGAATCTATTTGTGCAATATATTGTATATAAAAGCTTAGGAATTTATGATGGCCTTTAGATGCAGGGACAAAAGATGAAAAGACTACGCATTTTTCTAAAGTTTCACCATAATATATAACTCAATAGGTATTATGTCTTCAAGTTATATCTAAAAATAAACACTAAAACCGTTACTTCTGTGGAATCAGGTATTTTGTAGCTATGTTGTATATAGATCGCAAACATGGTATTACGTCTTTTTTACTTACTAGTAGATTTTTGGCTGTGATGTGATATAAAAATATATAAAAATAATTACTGTTCGATATAATTACTATTTATTTAGTTAGTGTTTTTTATTATATCGGTGGTATCACAACGGGCCTTATTGTGGCCTTTGTGCTCTCTCCCAAGAGAGACCACTAGGACCTACCTGCCTAAGTTTAATTATATCGTGCCATAATTATTTGTTTGACATATTTTACATTGGATAAAATATTAAGGTTGGTAAAATTTTCAAAACTGAAAAAAAACATGGCAAATTGGACCAAAATAGGCTTTTTCACACATGATGAACCCCCAACTAGCGTCCCATCATTCGCAAAAATTTACAAGACTTGGTTTTAATTTTTCCTTGCGTTACGTTACGTTGATAGTAAACCCGGCCTTAACACACCATTTTGAATAAAATTCTAGATGGAGGCGTGATGTCCCACTTTTCCCTCCTAAAACAGTCACCCCTCCCAAATCAAGGCTCTGGATCCGTGCCCGGTTATTGGACCGTTCAATTATGCTAAAAAAATTGCTATCTCATAATTCTGATTGGACAACTTTAGGAGAAGGGGGACTTGGGGGGGGGGGGTGAGGGAGGTTTAGCTGTCCTCCAAAATTTTTGGTCGCTTAAAAAGGGCACTGCCAATTTTAATTTCCGTTCGAATGGGCCATTAAACATCTCTTTATGTTGTTCTGGTAACTCGCTAGCCCTGGTTAAAAAAAAGAAGAAAAAAGGACACAATTGTGCTACCCATGCAAAAAAAGTGATTTTCTTTGTTCTTCAAGGGGGGGGGGGGCTCTAATTACCCTATACAAGATTTTTGACCATACTGAATCCAATGGTACAACTTTGGTTTTGATCTGACAACATTTTCGTGGTGTTTGAGGCTCTTTTTCAAAATCATCTAAAATTTTTTTTCTCGATAAACTTTTCTATTATTATTAACCGACATAATAGTTACCATTCCTAAATCAATGTCAGATGGCAATTTTTTCTCATTATACAATTTTTTTTTCAAAATATGTTTTTAACTTTTGGTTAATATGGGCTGTGGTTTGCTCTTTACTAGGTTGCAACTACTGCTGCAACCACGATTGCAGCTACTGCTGCTATCATGATAGAAGTTACAAAACCATGATTGAAAAAAAAACACCAAATATAGATATGCCCGACACGATACATGCGATACCAAGACGCCTGATACCGATATGCGCGATATCGATACGCCCAATACCACGTACAACCCTTCCCTAGGGACTTTGGAGGGTCATATCATCATCAAAACCATACTTATTGGACATTTGAACTACGTTGAACAAAATGGCTGTCTCAAATTTTTTAAAGGACGACTTTGGCGGGAGGGGGTATTTTAGGGAGGGGGCTAGCTGCCCTCTGATCTTTTTGGTCACTTAAAAAGGGCGCTAACAAATTTAATTTCCGTTTTAATGAGCCATTAAACATTTCTTTATGATGTTCTGGTAATTCGCTAGCCCTGGTAGTAAAAAAGAAAAAAAAGGAGACATCAGTGCTATCCATGTAAGGAAAAGTGATTTTCCTTGTTGTTCAAGGTGGAGGACTGTAATTGTCCTCCCTAAGGTTTCCAACCATGCTGATTCCCACGGTGCACTTTTTATTTCGATCCGACGCCATTTTCAAGGGATTTCAGGCTCTTTTTCGAAATCACTATAAATTTGTTATTGCAATAAACTTTTACTTTTAAGATTAACCAAGACAATAGTTACCATTCCTGATTCAGTATCAGATGGAAATTTTTTCTCACTGGGCTTTTTTTTCAAAACCCGTTTTTCAACTTTTGGTTACTATGGGCTATAGTTCGTTCTACTAGGTGGCAGCTACTGCTGCAACCATGATTCCCTAGATCTTTTTTTTTTTTTTTGGAAAACGGAAATTGTGTTTAAATGATCCATATCCTCCTTTCCTTGTGTGGTTGAAGATTTATATAGCGTTTTGATAATAACGTTCTGACTGGTTGAAATAGTCTTACTTTTATTTTGTTTTAATCAAGAAAATCTTGCAGGGGCGTTGCAAGAGCTCCGTACCGGGGGTGTATTGGCCTCATTTAGAGAAGGGGATCTAACACCAGGAAAGGTAAACCATAACCAGCAGCGATTCCAAATGTATATATTTGCATTACAAGGACTGTCCACACCGACAGTTAATTTGATCTTAGACATGTGGACGCGCGATGTATCAGATTCTAATTATTATTAGTTTTTTTTTATTGTTCTTCTATTGTGTCACTGGGAAATAAAACTACTACTTCTAGCAACTCACTGCAGTACCAAGCTGCCTGAGGCCAACAGACCTACGCGCGCCCCTTCTCCATCCCAGTCTATTTAAAGCCTTCCTCTTTAGACCCTCCCAAGAAGTTCCCACCTCCCTTAAATCTTTCCTTACGACATCCTCCCACCCTTTTCAGGGACGACTCCCTTTTCGTTTGGTCGAAACGGAGGATCTTTGGCAATCTGCCATTCTTCATCAGCAGAATGTGCCCTAGCTATCTCGTCCTTTCTCTCATTATATCCCTTGAATTTTAGAATTATATTTATTTTTGTTTAAAGGATCCGTTCTGTCAAAAGAGCTATTTTTTTTTTAATTATACTTTTTCGCGCTTTATATGCAAATTAATTTTCGAGGTAGGGGGAGGGCTTGATTATTGTTATATCAGGATAAGAAAAATCAATCCTTAGTATTTTTTGTTAACGACTTTAGAGGATTAGACAATTACAACAATCCGGTATCATAGCCGTCATTTGGTAAATTTTTACAATGTGTACTTGAACCGTAAAAGTTAAACGCAAAAGTTAAAGAACATTCTTTGGCAATATGCCATTCTTCATAAGCAGAACGTGCCCTAGCCATCTCATCCTTTCTCTTATTATGAGATTTATGACATTTGCTAATCCAATGCTAATGCTAATCTAAGCATTAAAACTAAAAATGCCACAGACTGCTGGAATTTTTTCGAATTGAATTCTGATTTTTTTTTTTTTTTTTTTTTTTTTTTTTTATTATTGACACTGTTGTATTTTTCTAATCGTACTAACTTTTGCGTTTTAGTTTCAAATTGTTTAAGCTTTACTGCGATTAGAAAAGTTTATGGTTGTAAACCGGGCCAAATATTACCCGATATTGAGATTTAAAATATCTTGATTTAAGCATTATCATAGACTTTTAGCAAAGACAAAAAGAGGTTTCTGTTCTGTACTTCCGTGTTAAAATATGTGATCCAATTCCATGGTGTTGTTTTTATGAGGTATTTTTAAGCCAGTCACAATATTACTTGAGCGTATGTCTGAAAGGAAAGCCAAATATCCCAGCCTTTTTAACTGTTGTCGTGTTTAGCCGTTATTGTCAAATTGTGAGCCAGTAAAAGGGAACAAAACCTAATTTGTCCTTTTGTTTTAAATTAATCTAAAAAAACAAAGTTTTTCAAAGGGAAGTAAAGAGCTAAGTTGAAACTTAAAACGGACAAAAATTATTGATTCACAAGCCTGTCTAATACATATCAATCAAACTAGTACAAATACATCAACTAATTATGTTTCCCTGTGTTAGGATTATTGAAAACTAGCACTTTACTGAAAACACAAAAATCAAGTATTAATAGCAGGAATATTGATCTGGGAATGAAAAGTGAGTACGAAGCCTGACAACAATACACTAATCCATTCAGCCTTTCATTCTCATAACGCAGTTGGGACTCTATAAACCTCCATATACAATGAGAATTATCTTAAAAAGCTAAGAATTAAATTATTTTAAATAACTACCAAGTCAATTAACAACAGATAGATTATAGAATTTATTTATCAGTTGGCACTTTGGAATAATGTTTATTAGTGTTATAAGTTATAACATATATAGTGATTAATAAACAATCTTCAAATGTAAGAAATATACTTTAGTATTACTTGAAATGAAGATCAAATAAGACATAATATGAACTCTGAAAGTATGGTTATTTATCTCTAGACAATAGTGAATTTCAAGCTATGATACAAATTCTAAAGCTAGTATATAGTCCTAACTCTAATGCTATCAAGATGGCTTTACTTCGAACTTGTATACAAATTAATGAAATTTCATTTTTAAAACCAAAACGACAGCCAGGCACTGAAATGAGCCATCGTGCAGAAGTGATATCAAATTAAATGAGAAAAAAAATAATAATAAAGCAACAATCCTAAAATGAATTGTTATTTTTCTTAAAAGGGATTGATCCTAAAAGGGATTGATAATAGTTTTTTCTGTAAAAAGTGTCCTTTATTGGTATGTTTTTACTCTACCAAAACTTCTATATTATTTTGTGTTTTCAGTAAAGCGCTAGTTTTCTATAATCCTAGAAACACAGGGAAACATAATTAGTTGGTTTATTTGTATTAGTTTGATTGATATATAATAGACAGGCTGTGAAGTAATAATTTTTGTCCGTTTTAAGTTTCAACTTCGCTCTTTACTTCCCATGGAAAAACTTTGTTTTTTTAGATTAATCTTTGCTCGTTTTTTATTCAAACTTAACGTAGAAACAACCCTGCCATGATCATTTTTATTTATACGGAATAATTTCTGTTCGTTTTTAAAGTTTTAATGTCATTCCTTAGTTTCAGTTGAAAACTTACGAAGCTGTTAGTAGAGAGGCCTCATGAGCTCCGACGATTACACCACCCCTTCGAATCCCGATCCGGACACTTTTTTTAAAACTCCCACGATCACCACGTGGTTTATGGTCCAAATATGGTCATAGAGTCCCTAGGGAGAAAGATTACGTAATGGATCAATGACCTCTTTTTCCAAGGTCGATTTATTTGTTGTTTCTATGTGTAATAACTCCGGGGCGAAGGTTGCACATGCGCATTGAATTCTAACGGGAACAATGTTATTGATCTAGGACTCGAGGGGGAAGTGAATTTCCGAAAACTTGATTGCATAATCGATCGTGAATGTCATGGTGTCCAGAAATAGTATTTGTTGTTGTTGTAAGTGCACGCTCTCAGCGAATGTTATGATCCAGAAATAGTATTTGTTGTTGTTTTGGTCATGTACATGCTCGAGGCGAATGTCATGGTGTCCAGAAATAGTATTTGTTGTTGTTGCTCTCGAGCCAAATGTTATGACTTTCCCGGAAACAGTTAGATCACGTGTTTCCTTCTCAGCCAATAAGCAAGTCGGATACATCCTCCCTCTCAGCCACTCAGCGAGCTGGTTACATATGAGCAGTGGAGTGATTATAAGGACCGGGTTTTTTTCTATAGTTTTATTAGTCGGTGAATAGAATTCAAAGGAGTGAGAACAGTTTGACTTTACTCATTTAGATATATATTTGTGTTTGTTGACGATGACGAGTGGAATGTTTACACTATTAGAAGTTGATAGTGGAGTTGATGATAATAGTACAAGAGCACCAAACATTGCGGTGGAAATCACGAAAGGATCACGGCTTTGTCTGGAATGGGATGCAGTATATACAAGATATGTGATATCCTTGAGCAAATTTAAAATGGAGGATCAATTATGTTTCGCCGCTAAAATTGATAGAGCACACGTGAATAGAATTCAATACGCTTTAAGTGCATTTGTTAAACATATTAAGGACAATAAACAGTATCGATGATTGTATATTCTTCATATTATTGATGTTGTTCTAATTATTCAATAAAATTGTTTTAAAATTGAAAATGTTCTCTTTTTTTTCTGTTCAGGGCTAGCGAATCAGGGTCAGTCTAGAGTCAGCAGTCGGAGTGAAAGGATTGAAAAATGAATAAATTTGAGAAAGAGAGAATTAGATCGAATCTAGTGTTTATGGAAAAACATTTGATTTTGGATGATGATTTTCTCGAGTTATCTCTTAAACACAGGATATTCTCTTGTCGGGGGACACTTGACAATATAATGAGGAGTGATTCTCCCCCATTGGACTATTGTATGAAACTTTTAAAATGTGATTCAAATGCTTATAGTCAATTTATTGATATATTAATTGGAACAAAGCAGAATCATATTGTGGATATACTTTTGAAAATATTTCCAATGGATTCAATGTAGATGGCTCCGCCATCATTCGAAAGAGTTAACGTCACAGAGCTACTCCTCTCTCCCACCATGTCCCTCTCGTTGAATTTATCGAACGAAGAGGATCAGTTTCGTTTTAGCTGTGAGTGAGTTGACATCGGAAACCGAAAAATGTTCTATATATGTACATTGTGCATGTACACTCTTGGCAGTTGGAATCAATGTGAGAATAGAACAATTATTGATGACTATAGTGAAAAGTGTAAAATATGTAATCCATGTAAATTACATAGAGGCTATGCAGTACAAATTAAAGGATGTAATTCATGTCTTGAGGAGGTGTGTGACTCTCATCCTAGAGGGCACCTGTGCTCCAATTGTCACCATGATAAATGTGATCAGTGGGAGAATACTTACCCCGCTATGATTGGAAAGAATCCTAAACGTGATTTTAGTGTATTTCTACGAGATTGGTATCGTCGTGGATTTAAATTATTCTGGGAAGAGGAATCTGGTCTACGATTCAACTGTTGGGGTAAAAAGACAATTTGGTTTCTACGTCATCGTTGTGATGACACCACCTACTATGACTATGAACGAAGTGATTTTTATTTAGGAGTTACCGAATGTGATTCACCACTTGAAAACACTGTATGTGATATTGCTTCAAATAGACAGATTGAAACTCGTGAATTTCATAATATGAATGCAAATAGTATAATTGACTATACAAAGAGATATGACAAGAGTGAAGTTACATTGTACTGTAGAAAATGTGACCTTGACTTTGCAGTCAATCAAGATCAATATACTGTGAATCCAAATGATTTACCAGCATTAGTGGTTCACGACAGTTGCCTATACCTCGAAGATGAAGAAATCTAAAGTGAAGAATTAAAGACATTGTTATATATATACATTTTATTAATAAACAAATTCACAAACATTTTTTAAGCACTTTACTCTTAGGGCACTGAAATCAATACTATATAGGTCTGAGAGGATATTTTCCACTAGAAAGTCATTCAGACGTGGATTGTCTACATAAATGTGGAGAAACTGCTTGTAAGTATAGCCACGACATCGGAACACAAAATATAGTAGTGCATGGAAGCCGCAGCTTCTAGTCGTTAGATCCTGCACCCTCTTTCGATTTTGAATAATAGTTTTCCCACTGCTCTCAATATAGATGCTGATGTGAGGTGTGTAGAATGTATAGGGTAGGCCAAGAGGATCAAAAAATTCAATCGTCTTCATTGTTTGAGAGATGCACAGCCAATGACCCGTCAGCACAGTCGATGGACTGCTATTAACAATAATCAAGGTATTGTTGACACTTTGAATTTTTCCAAGGTAGTCCGAGGGTAGACAATAGGATTTGTACTTGGACATGTAGGGGTCCATATTAAATACATTGATTATTTCACTGGTGTTCATGGCGCTAAGTCTAGTAGAACACTGCCTTCGGGAGTGATTTCCCAAGAGGTTTCATATTGGTTTAGTGAGATTAATGCTATACTTTCAGCCAACGGGTCGGCAAATGTACACTCTAAACACACACTCCCCGTACGTACTATACTCATATCCTGTGTACCTGACAAATCCAATACAATGATACCATGTGTTTTAGCAAACATATCTTCGGTTATACCATTTTCAAATAGTTGAGAGTCATGATCTAGGGATTGCATGGTCAACTCATATAGGGTCCTATAGGATCTATCAAAAGATAGATTGTAGAGTGGGATGTCGTTTACTTTGCACACAAGAGATGAAAGTCCAAACATCTCGAATTTATGTGGACATTCAGTCCATGATCCTATTGCACTGGCGCTTTTTACAAATGCCGAAGCAAATTTTGATGGAATATCACCATAGATAAATGAAGAATCGGTGAAGGTGCGTGAACCCATGGCAATATGACGTTGATTGGTGATTCTATGAGGAACAAGTAGTTAATATTGTTGCCATTTGCTCTCAGTTTTTCCACTGCCAATGCAACTGAACTCATAACCTGTTGTTTGCGTACATGAAGTATTGCAGAGGTGAGGGAGAGACTTACATCAGGATTGGCAGCAAGTTCTTTTCTCAAAATGAAATTGGAGGGTGCAAGCGTCAATTTTATATCCACTTTAACATTGGGTGGTAGCCATTGGGGTATATTAAATTTTTCATGATATACTTTTCCAACTAGATGTAATTCACTAGTTGTAGCATTTTTAAGTGCATCTGTACTATCAGTATTAGTAATATATTCATATCCATTGGAGGTGCCTCTTAATTCTTTGTATGACTTGGGTGTCATCAGCATGAATTGCATATAGCTTGTATAATTTGAGAGATTGTTGCATGTGCTCACCAGCATGCCATTGATGTAGACACTGATTTGACGAAATAAATTATGTAATATACAATTTTCATAGGATATTCCATCGGCCCGATTGGGCATTGTATTATCGGATTTCCGGACTTTCATTTGTAAATCCATAAATGTTGAAGACATGTCCATAAAGTAGTCTTCATTAGAATAAATTTGAAAGTGGATATTATCTGAGAGGGGTTGTTGTGGATAAAATTGTTCATAGTATCCATGATTGACACTCACATCAACATTTTCAGCATTGAATAGATTAAATGAGGCGGTGATTGAAGGTTGAGAATCCTTATGCGGTAGGTAGGACATTTTAGGAGAAGAAATCTAGTTTCGATCTGACAATTTTCTTCCTGGGACTTCTTGTTACACTACGTATCGGCTTTTTCCTTCTTTTCTTTGACAAGAGGGATATCTTACGTTTCCGACCTGAGTGGAGACTGATGAGGGATGCATTGTTTCTTGACCTTTTTAAGCCTTTACCATTTTGTTTTAATCTCTCGCCAAGGGTTCGCGCACTGGACCTAAGATTTTCCGAAGCACTTTTTTAAAAATCCTTGCCAGAGCCCCAATCGTATAGTGTAGAGGATGCAAAATCTGTCGCAGCCGGTACAAGATATTTTCTAGCCAGTGGTAGTGAAGAGCGAAACAGCTTAGCAAACCAACTGCCAAGACCGTAGCCAGACATTGACGAGCTACCTTTGTAGTAGTCCATTCCATTGCCCTGTTGTCTTTGACCAAGAGTATTAACATAGCAGTCAATATCAGGACAAGTGAATACCACTTTTTTATGAGACATCTTGCTGTTGAATGATGGGTCGAAAATGGCATGTAATCACAGCCAAACCTTTTGAAATTGCTATTGGATCACCCAATTTGATTCTTAGTGTTAACTGACAGAGTTCCAAATAGGAAGTGTTTACAGGAATATACAGAAGATGATTTATATTGTAGTGATGAATATGTTCCTGATTGTTTTTCGTTAAAGAACTCGTAGGAGGGGAACATTTGAATTACAAACCCGAGATGTTTCCACAAATAAAGCATAGGGACATATACAAGTGTCCGTCGAGAAGGCAGGCGGGTAGTCAGCGAAAATGAAATTAGTGTTTCCGGCACTTTTACCATTGATTATATTGAGCTTAAAGCCAAGAACATCCTTTAGATTATCATTGAGAATAACATTTTCACTGGCAATAGGTGAACTAATTTATATCTTGCACTCCTCCTTTGAATATTTGAACTGAAAAGCTGCATTTTTACGAGCGGAAATTATTTTATTAATAGTACGACATAAATCATTCATACAGGTGAGTTCCTCGTAGGGTAATTCAATATATGGATAATCCAACCAATTGATTTTTTGAATTTGTTCTTGATCACCTGGTGGTGGCGTCCAATAATAGGGTCTAATTTTTATTTCATATTTACGATCCTTTCTCAGGATGTCATAGGTATTTTTGAGAATAGAGTTGACAAGATCCACTTCATACTTTCCATCGAATTTGATGGTGGTGGAGAGTTTCGTCCAAAAATCACTTGTTCTATTCAGATCATTGTAGAGAGGATCAGAAACATTGGACATGAAAGTCACATAGAAATCATTGAGCATTGTTAATATCTTCAGCACTGACCCAAGAATCAAAATCTGAGTTGTACCCTAGCCAGCGAACAAGTAACTGTTTCTTACCATGACGTGTACGTCTCTTTAATATCTTTTCAATTTGATACCTTTCGCTACAGTTTCTAAATTTCTGCAATACATAGTCAGAAAAATCAGTCTGAATCTTGGCGTCCGGGTCGTCTCATAGCCGATTTGTGATGTTAATGGTTGCTATAAGTTTGGAAACTTTAAAAAGTTCAGTGCACAATGTATAATTCCCTTTTTCTAAAACATTGGTGTTTCTATTCAATAGAACAGCATAGCAAACCATTAATTTCTTCTTTTTTTTCTTTGTTTCAGTAGTGGAGTATTGATTTAAAAGTGTATCAAATTTAGTTTCACCGTAGGTAAGATCCGATGTTGCAGAGTTGGAAAGAGGTTGATGTTATCATTGATTGTACATATGCATGATTTTACCTAAATATTGAATAAAATCCGGTGTATTGTTCAATTTGCAATATATTGAAATTAATAGACGAATCGTTCTTATTAATCGTTCAGCCAATGCAGCCTTTATCGGACTGTGACTATGATATAGTGTTGTATTATATTTCAAAAGAACCTTTTGCACATGGGGATTAACAAAGTCACTGCCACGATCCGATTGAATTTTTCTATACGAATCCTGTTCTAGAATACTTTCAATGGCCCGTGCAACTTCAACACCTCTCTTTGATCGCAGCGGAATGGCATAGGCATAGCGACTAAAGATACTGATTGCCACTAGAATATATTTGTAGGGGGCATTGTGACGCCATTGAACTGCGTCTAAAGTTAAAAGATCCATTTGCATTATATGCAGAGGGAAAAAGGCTTTAGTTTGTCGATATTGTTTACTGCGAAGCCTGTGATTACGATGTAGTGTGTAACTCGGTTCATTTTCTAGATACTCTTTTGCATTTTTCAATGTGGTGGTGCCGGAGACAGCTTTGGAAAGCGTTTTGGGAGAACTTAAACTCCCCGCTTCGCCAATATTTTCATAGACACCCTTTCAAAACTTCATCCATTTTGAACGTAAACACGTAGTGTAATGTCCACTCCCCTTTTGCACACTGGCGGGCGAATCAATTCGTCCTCGCTTTTGACTAGCAGCCACAGGTGTTGTAAAATCAGTGACGCTGCTAGTATCTTCAAATATTGAATCTTCTTCTTTTTTAAATGGTGTTGTTGTTGGTGGACTATATTCTCTTAGTTTCTTTAGAATTTGCTTATTGCCAATAAGACTTTTGGGAAAGTTTGATACATACAGAAAGGTGTATAGATTATCATCAAAGGATATGAGTCCCTTACGATTCGTCACCATATCACAAATTAAATCAACTAGATTATAACTTTTTCCCTGAATTATAATTCGTTTCTCTGTGCTGTCGACTTGAACTTGATCGCCAGTTTCCAATATGAGATAAGATAATACTCTTTTACTCTGTTCTCGATAGGTCAATGGCAATAGGTTTCCAATTTTCAATACAATTGAATTCAATTCCTTCTCCTTTGATGCTGCTGCAGAATCTTGAGATGTTTCCTGTTGAGAGGGATCGGCGACGGTGGGTCTCTCCAGATATGGTTTATGTTTGTCCACACGTCGCATTGCATCTTGAAGTAAAAGCAGTTTTTTGTCATCGGCAATATTCTCGTCGTTAATGACTTTGCTTATATTGTCTTCAAAATGTTCGATGGGCGAGAGGACAAGTTCAAATGGTGTCAATTTATAGGGTTTTGCCATTCTCTCTCACTAGAGAAAACTGTTTACAAGTCCTGCAATTATCGGCAGTAAAGGTGTGAAAAAGCTACCGCCCGCTTGAAGGAGCCGTGTTCTTTAAAAATTTTTCACCTTGTTTTTAAAATCCAAGGCGCGTACAGTGGAACGATGTTGCTTTGTCTGTTGTCTAAAACCTTCTGGCAGTTGAACATTGCCCTCAGTTAAATTTAAACAAAGTTCAGATATTAGATTAATGAAATCATTGTCAACCCCATGTTTGAGTATAGCCATCCTAAGCAATGGTTTTGAAGTGCTTAAAACGGAAAACAGATGCCGTTGTTCGTGTAGTTTCTTCAGTGTCATAATGGTGACTGATAGTCTTTTCTACTGTTCACCAGAAGATATACTGTAATTTCATTGTTGAAAATGTCGGTGACTACACGTAGATCCTCGGGCGTGCTCTGATTAAGATCCAGCAAAATGTAACCGTAGGGCTTGATAGTCGCCTGAGTGTAAGCTTAAACCATATTTTTGGGAGCGCGGGGTTATATCGGCTTTTGTTTATTTAGGCCCGAAAGAGAATCCTGAGTGAATCGATAGATAATATAAAAAGTGCAATTCAATGCAAGGGTTTTCATACATTTTCTCTGATGAAACATATTGTTTAGAACCAGGATAACGAAAATTTGTTCATGGAGAGATCAGCCGGTGAAAAATTGTAGCTTTTCATGCGAGAACTGTTCAATGGATTCAGCCAAATCATCGATAATCAACCACGAGTTCGATTCAATACTATTGAAAACATCAAGTCCTCGAATGAATTGTATTGGTATGGTTGTGGCAATAGCTTTTATTTTATCATAGGACTCTTGCCAAATACTATAGCAATAGTAGATTTTTTTCGGTTTTTCCAAAAACATTTTATCGCAATTTTGAATTATTCTAGCTAAAAGTGTTGTTTTCCCCGACATTGACGGCCCACACAGAAACGATCTGAAGGGTGTTTTAAATTGATACATGCTGCTGCGGACAACAGTCGGACTACAACTAACTGTAAATCATATGTGCACATTGAATAAGTATTTATTTTCCCATGGATCTATCTATTCAAGAACAACAAAAAAACAAAATTTCATGGCAGTATTTATTTCGTCACTCCAAGAAAACAAATATTCACAGTTAACATGCACAACGATAAAAATAATACTAGAACAAGTGACAAAATTTCATGGTGGTCAAAATGAAAACTCTATTTGTTCAACATGAACTGCAACGATAACACTTTATAATAAAGCACTTATTGTCCATCAGCAGCACTTTTTGTCTTTAAAAACACTTTTCTGTACAACAACAACACTTTTTGTCCAGCAACTTAAACACTTTTCTCTACAACACTTTTTGTCAACTTAAACACTTTTCTATACAATAGCACTTTTTTGTACAACAGAAAATACACACACACACTTGGAACTATAGCACAGTTGAACTTTATGAATTTAAAGGTGTGTGGGCTCCCCCCCCCTCCCCCCCCCACCCCCCAGGACCGCGGGGCCGAAGGCCGGCCGGCCGCAGGGCGGGACCCCCCACCCCCCGGGCGGCCGCGGGCGGGACCCCCACCCCCCGGGAACCGCGATGGAAAAACAATAGTTGTCGTCACTGCTACTGTAGGTTAGTTGAGGTTGGGTTAGATGAGGGTGAGTCAAGGTGGTTAGATTGGGTCAGGTTAGTTAATTTATGAAAGGTTGAGTGGTGGTGGTGGTTAGTCAGGTTAGGTTAATTTATCAAGACCAAGTTTAGTGCGAGAGTATATTCATTAAACTCTATATGAAATACGACAGTGTCTATGGGGTAGGACAGTCACACCAATCTCGAGCACATAGACCTTGTCTGATATACATGACATTTCATTTTTCTCTAGTCACACAGTATAATTTCTATATTGTAGAGAGCGAATTGCAAACACTTGTGCTCTCGGTACTAGGCTACTTTCTACACAGTCTCTGTACACGCTCATGTTAAAATTGCTCTTTACAAAATGTGTAGGCACCGCTTTACACGCCTTCTTTTCATCCCCACTATGAGTTTCCACGCAATAGACTTTGGGACCCGGGAACACCCCCTGGATATCAAATCACTCCCCGTCTCTGATTTTAATTTTAATAGTTGGTTTGGGGCTTGACTTTTCACCAACTCGGTGTAGAGTGTTGGATTCCAGTTGGTGAAATCCATCCGCGAGCTGATGTGCACCCCCTTTTGCAAATAACCCAATAAATCCAATTCTGTCCCATTTAGCTTTAACAGCAGAGAGTCTGTATCACCATAGGAAACTTGAACCTCCCCCTCCCGTGGCCATTGCACCTTGCACACATTGTAAAAGAACGATAACATGAGCTTTTTTGAAATTTCTAGTACTGAACTGCCGCCTGCTATATTCTTGTTCAGTACTACATTTCGCTTTCACCTGTGTAGAAGAACCATGCCGGCCTCTATGCTCGTGAACGATGTAAAATTGGGGTCGGCACTACTTCGTGCACACTCTAGAGGGTCAGTCACGACGTCACAGCAAGATCTATTACGAACGCTTTCACACATTTTGCCAAACGCTGAATTTAGGATGAGCTTATACATTTCCTTCTCCACCTTTGAATTTGCCTTAGAGCGTTTATCGACAAAAGTATCGATAAACGTTTTCAAATATGGTCTCTGATTGAACTGCAGGACCCTATGTATTTTAGTGATCTTGAAACCGTTGCTCACCATCCAATGCAAAAGCACATGGTGAACAACGATATTCTCCTTAGGGTCCAAATCAGCAATCAGTTTCTGTTTAGAGGGGGTCCAATGCATCCCCATATCTTCACCCAATGAACGCTTGTAGGGGCTCAGCAAGTCCCTGCTCCCCGGTCGATTGATACAGGGAAAGACAAAATCTTTGACTGAGTCGTGAAGTGCCAGTGGACTGTGACCGTTTATTTCAAATAACCATCCTTGTGGCCCGGTGTCCTCGACTGTGTTAATGTCGGGGAACTCACAAGGATTCTCAAGCCATTGATAGTCCCCACACGGTAAAGAGTAGTGTGACATTGTCGAGGGGTACAACGAGTTCATGTCCAAGAACACTGCATTTGACTTTACACCGGTGCTTTGCCCTCTCAGATCAGTTGATAAGACACGATCCCAATGAAAAACGTTCCCTCCCCGCATTGAACGTTCTACAAAAAGGTGTTGGTCTACGTCGGAGATTAGGCCTATTTCCTCCCTGCTAATTTTTAAAATTAAATCCATCACTAAATGGGGTGTAGAAAAATAGTAGCCTATATCTAACCCGAACTCTGAATAGATCTGGTCTGTGTTCTTACAGATTATATCCAACAGAGTTAGAACGTCACTGGCCAAGTACAGTCTACAATAATCCCACCCATTTTTACAATCCCCCTTGGACCACCCCTTCTTGGAAAACTCATACTCCGCGGCTGTGCATTCACTGTTGGTCAGTGAATTGTAAAAAGCTTCAATTGGAGGTAGTTTCTCCTCGCTTAAGCGAGCGCCAGAGCAGTAATAATCGTATGCGTATACACCTTTGCAGGTCAACAGGTCATACATTTCACTGTCTGGAAAGTGTTGTTTAAGCAAGGGAAAGCTATCAAAATTTTCGCTTTTTTGCACTTGAATCAATTGACTCAATGCCTTTGGGAAAAAACTAAAGGAATCTAAAAACCTAATTTTATTCCAGCACGTACGTCCATTATCCACTGCCTGCCATTTCAGTTCGAGAAGCAATAACTTCTCCGCTGATTTGGGAATTATGTTGTAGGTAAATGAATTATTTCCCCATGGACAATCTACTCCCCCTCCCTCCCTATGCCTACGTGCCAGTGCCGGTAAAATAAATTTTAAATCATAATTGGAGTTATGAATAAAAACAGGGATAAAAAACTGCTGGCTAACATTTAAATTGCACGATTGCTGCACACCTCCCCTACAAGGAAGCCCCCCAGAGGAGAGGTCCTGACACCAAGGTTTATGATTTCTGACGGGCCTCCGCCGCCCGCATGGCCGGGGATGCTAATTCTCTACCCAATATTACTTCACAAATACCCATATTTTTTGATTGTTAATAATAATAAGATAATCTTCCGACCACACCCTTTGAAAAATCTTATTTATCAACCAAGAAATAGCACCATTAGCCGTGCCAATCAGTTTAGTCAGCGCCTTGACCATGCACTCCCGCTCATCCAATGTTTCAATTATTTCTAACAACCGCATGGTGTTAGAACTATCTCTTGGCGCATGGGCGTAGGACACTGCAATAGCCAGATGTTCTTTGACTCGGTTTGGATATTTGGTGTCATTCACCTCCACCAGCTTAGCCTCACAGTCTAAAGATATTTTTTTGCACTGGAGAAGGGTGTTCTGAAAATTTTTAAAACGTAGAATGAACCTATCCCCTGAAACCGTTTCTACTGTCTGGTAGCCCTGGCGTCTACAATGCCTCATGTGATTTTGTAACTTTAGTTCAGTCCAAAATCTATAGAGACATGTTGGACAGTAGAAACGGGTACCCCTAGTCTTACCCTCCCCCAGAACTCTAGTAATGTCAGTGATAGGGTTAAAATGACCGATTGTGTTCGGTTGACTAGGTGGCGTGTAAAGCAACCAAACCCAGTGTTTAACCAAATCAACTGAGGGACCCCTTACAGGGAAAACCACCCCCTTCTTTTTTAAACGAACCCCATCTTCAAATTCTGTTTCATATTGTACCACAGTAACGCCGATATTTAAGTGGGCATTAGCCCTTTCAAAAATGTCAATAGATCTTAGCGTTACTGGGTATTTCCCTTCTAAACAAGAAAAATCTACAATGGGAAAACTGGACCCCTCCTTCCCATGTACAGCCCAATTGTCTAAATTCTTCTTGGTAGCGTCATCTGCTAGAGGCTGAAAGGCTGATATGAGGAAAGCATATCTGAAACACTTTTGATCTGTTTCAAAACGGATCCGCTGGACACCTTGACAACCTACTAGATCTGAATTATATTTTAAAACTACTGCTCTGTCCCCACCTGCCCCCCCTCTTAAAATGAAATATTTATTTATTTTAAAAATATTAACACTTAAATTTTCAACAAATAAAAATACTGAGCCACTCCCATTTTAACTATAGTTCTCGAGATGCTCTATAATTTGATAGACCCACTCCATGAAAACTCCCTCAAAATTTTCCAAATTTGGATAAACCAAACGAATCTCGGAATGTATAAAATGATAGTAAACCTCACTTTTTCCCTCATTTAAATAGAACACTTTTAAAACAATGGATACCTTAATTGACTCCCTACCCCCCCACAATTGAATTTGGTTCTCCAGAAGTGCACGAATTTTTTCTACATATGCATGCACAATTTCTACAGGGTCAAAGAAAAAATTACCAGACAAAAGCGAATTAAAAGGGTCACCAAACGTTGCAGTGAAAACAACTATATTATTCAATATTGTGTTGGACAGCTGAAAGTCTGGGAGAGTTGTACCCCCCTCCCCCCGGTGTTTGTTAGCCCCTCCCCCCAGCGGGTGAATAATAGGGTTATGGGAAGCCGCGTCAGTCGCTTGAAGTGGGAGAATGGTGCTGTAATATGAGGGGGAAGGGTGTCCCCTCAATCCACCGACAAAATCATCCAAAAGCAGCATAGTATTTGGACTTAGCAATGCTAAGTCTGAATCTGGATTATCTACATTACCCAGCTCAACTGCGCTATTATCTACAATTAAAAAATCACCTAAAAAGTCGTCAATATTATCTAATGTTTGATGTAAATCATCCCAGAGTGAATTGTTGGGGAGCTCCACGTTTGCCTCCTCTCCTTCTACAACTGACGAGCGGGGGGGAGATGGTGAGTATGGAACCAGGAAAATCTATAAATGAAAAAATAGCTTATTTTCAAGTGTTCAAATCATCCCTAGAGTTTATAAAATTTGGATTATTATTGCTTAATATCATTTGTTTAATTAAACTGAAAGTTCAAACTTAATATATTAAAGAGAAGGCAAAAATTTGGTCGTTTATTTTAAAAGTGTTAAAAATTTTTATTTTTTTCGGTGCTCCCCCCAACGCCCCCCCCCCTAGCCTTGTCCCACAGCGCTTCCCGGACCATCCGTGGCGCTTTTCGGAGCCACAGTGCACCCCTGTGGCGCTTCTCGGGCCCCGCATCGCTTCCCGCGATGCTTCTCGGGCCCGTGGCGCATCCCTGTGGCACTTCCCTGACCCGTGGCGCATCCCCCCCGGCGCTTCCCTAACCATACCCCCACAACACTCCCCGGACCCATCGGCGCATTCCGGGCTCCGCGGCCCCCAGCCGTTTACCTAATGTCCCAAAAAACCGTATTGTTAGGCGGCATAAGTCGTTTCGCCTACCCCCCCGTACAGGTTGTCTATGACCCTAAATGAGCCTAGATTATTTTTAATCTCGTGTCTGTTCTGTTTCCATGCGTATTCTCTGGGAAACAGTACAATTAAATTCGAGAACCGTTAATTCTTATTCAACAATGTTTCCACATCACTAAAATATTGGCAAGGCTTTGTAAGATTGAAAGTTATTTTAAAATACCCTTGCGCAAATTAGGGATCCATATGTAACAAATAGATAAATGTGAATAATCTCACTCAGTTCATTCTCTTGAAACTATGTGATAATCAATTGTGAAAAATAGGGGATTTTGAGTTTCAAATGGTGAGCATTAATTGAAATTACCCATGAAAAATATTCGCTTATGCGATAACAGCGAAGAAATAGCAACAGTGAAAATATCAAAGATTAGAAAAAATAGCATTTTGAGTTTCAAATGCGGTAGTTATTAATATAAACGAACTACAAATATTCGTTTATCAGATATTGAATAGATATAACTGATTAGAAGAGAGTGATTTCAATGCAAAAATTACAGTTAGAAATCTCCGAGGGAGGGGGGGAGCATAGACAAGAGTGGTTTAATTTTACAAAATTACATTTAGATATCTTCGCGGGAGATAAATTTAAAACAATGGTTGGGGTGAGGGCTTCATATCTCACAGAGATAAGTTTATATTGGGATTGAAAAGGACTGAAAAATGAATAAATAGAAAGGTAGGAAAAAATACTTACATTTGCATACCCCGGCTGGGCTTGGGTGCCCGAAGGACCAGGTAACGTGTGTTGGAGGGCAGGCGGGGCGACGTCGCTATGTTCTTGTGCGACTGGGCCGGCTATTTCACGATCTTGCATAGCTTCGGCATTGTAGTTATCCGCCCACTCTCTCTTTAACTTAAACCCAGGCTGCATTGGGGCTGGCACTGATGGGGCTGTATTGTCATCTCTGGCTTTCTTAGTGGGCGGCGGTGCCATACATTATTCATAATTGGACTTAAAAAGAAGAGAAAAAATTGGTATCAAAATAATTTGCCCCCCCCTTTTCACGGAAAGAAAGTTAGTGCCCCCATTCATATAATTTTGTTTAGTTTATCACTAAGAAAGCACAACGTAAAAAATTTCGTGAAATATACTAATTGCATCCTGTTTTTTGAATCTGAGAATTACAGCTCACTGAGCCATTCAAAAGCCGGCCTAGTTTGTATATTTATCACACCCCCCAGACAAACAGCCCACGGAAAATCGCCCTCCGGAAAATTTCCCTGAGAAAACACATGGGAAAATATCCCCGCCCCCCCCCGAAAGAGATGGTAAAAATGCTATTCAATTTATGCATAATAAAGCAATGTATCTTTTTCTTAAACTCCCCCCCCTTACTTTTCACGCGAAGAAACAGTTTGTTTTCACCTTACAAAGATGGCGATAGACTTGAGGCATGGCCCCCTCCCCCCCTTTCGCCAATGTCCTAAATATATTGTTAGATCTTAATTTGAAAATAACGAGATTTCACTGGTTCTCCAAAAAGAGATTGTATATGCCAGCGCTTAATAAATTGCAATTGTCTGCATGAAAGCGTTTTAATTTGACAGGAGAAACAGTTCCTTTTGACTTTGGCTGCTGCGTTCGTAAACACACCGGAAAGGGGTGACAGCTAATTATAGGCCTCGCACCAGAGAGCCTTGTGTCAAATCAGAGCGAGCTAATAACAATAGAGCGATGGATGTCTCAGATAAATGATTACAATTGAGAAAATTGCATAAATTTAACGAAGGAATAATTTTTTCTTTTTGCGAGTGTTTTGTTGTAAAACGGTGAGGGGGGGGGGTTAGGTTTGGAGGGTAAAAGAAAATATTGTATGTATTTAATTTTGACGGAGAAAGAGTTCCGTGGACCGCGTTTGTAAGCCGGAAAGGGTGATAGCTAATTATAGCCACACACTGGAGTCTTGTGTCAAAACCAGAGCAAGCTAATAACAACAGAGCGACGGATGTCTCAGTTAGAGAAAAGATTACAATTGAGAAAAGATTACAATTGAGAAAAGTCAAACTTTAACGAAAAGAGAATTATTTCTTTTTGCAAGAATTTTGGTTGTAAAACAAAGGGGGATGGGGTTAGGTTTTGAGGGTAAAAGAATATATTTTATGTTTTCCATTGATTATAATGATGTTTGTATGGTTTGGGGGGGGGGGGGATTTGGGGTAAAGTAATATATTTACGTTTTATCTTAATATACTGGAGGATGTCCAAGGAAAATTCGTTTGAAAATAAAAAATGTACTTACATGGTAAATTGAAGTTGCCAAGGCTTCAAGTTTATCAAATTTATCCATTATTGTTTACACAGCGTCAAAATACTTTCTGATAATTGAATCACATTGCGTGTCCGTTATATACGAAATCTCAAGGGTGAATTGTTATGTAATGGGGAAAATCATATGTAAGCAGGTCTCTGATTGGCTGAGAAGGGGGATGTATCCGACTCGCTGATTGGCTGAGAAGGAAACACGTGATCTAACTGTTTCCGGGAATGTCATAACATTTGGCTCGAGAGTAACAACAACAAATACTATTTCTGGACACCATGACATTCGCCTCGAGCATGTACATGACCAAAACAACAACAAATACTATTTCTGGATCATAACATTCGCTGAGAGCGTGCACTTACAACAACAACAAATACTATTTCTGGACACCATGACATTCCCAATCGATTACGCAATCAAGTTCTTGGAAATTCACTTCCCCCTCAAGTCCTAGATCAATAACATTGTTCCCGTTAGAATTCAATGCGCATGTGCAACCTTCGCCCCGGAGCTATTACACATAGAAACATCAAATAAATCGACCTTGGAAAAAGAGGTCATTGCCCGATTACGTAATCTTTCTCCCTAGGGACTCTATGACCATATTTGGACCATAAACCACGTGGGGATCGTGGGAGTTTTAAAAAAAGTGTCCGGATCGGGATTCGAAGGGGTGGTGTAATCGTCGGAGTTCATGAGGCCTCTCTACTGCTGTTTAAGGGCACATTTAGAAGGTTGTATTTATGCCTAGTCACTTTTTATAAATTTGACTTGATAGCACATTCCCAGAAAGTTTACTTTCCGTTTTTCCACCCATTTTTTTTTTCAAATGAAATAAGTGCCTTTTTCAATGAATAACCAAAAAAAGGTGTTTTTCAAAACCTAGGCAGGAGCAGAAACTAAGGGGGCAAGGACGTCCCTTCCCGTCAATTACCGCCTTAAGAACTAGCACACAGGCTAGCCCCACCCCTTGAGAAATGGCATAAAGTGCCCTTTTTTGTGCCATATGGCACTTGCGGATCGTTGAATTTATATAAACCACGTACATATGAGAAATAGATTTTGAATAAGCTCTTAAGAATATCTCTTTGATGTTTTAGAAACCCGCTAGGCCTCGAAAAAAAGAAGAAAAAAAGACCGTTTTAAAGTTTTTTAGCTTTTAGTCACTAGTGGGCTATGGTTTGCTCTTTACTAGGTTGCAGCTACCGCTGCAACCATAATACCAAACAGTGGAGAAGTTTGCTGAATGTACGATCTGCGAAAACCGATTTCATAGCCACAACGATAAATGACGGGCGACAGAATGCATTCGACTTGTATAATTTAGGATGTACAAATATTTACCCCAAATTATATTATTATATAAACTAAAGTATTATATTTTCATCATGTTATGGCATCTTTCATTATGATTAACCTAACAGCCCTTCTTGAGTGTGTTTGTATAATACATAAGTACCAGTAATTTTTCTTTCAAGAGGGCATAGACTAATACTACCAATTTTCCATGTCTTTTTAAGTTAATCGCTGATGGTGGAATTCATAGGAAGGGCGTAGAAAGGGCGTAATTTGATATGGGGCAGGGGGAGGCAACTGCCCCCTTCAGACCAAAGTTTGCCCCCCAGACCTCATCCCCCCCGGGCTGAAATTTCGTTTCTGAAAAAGAAAACTAAGATAAGCCTTCATAATTCAAGCATCCAGAGAAACAGGTCAGTTTTCTTTAGTATATCTTTGCCTCTATGGTAATATATGGCACATTTTTCCATTTTCACTATCATTTTCATTTGATTTGGAAAAATTGGATCCAACTTTGCCCCCCCCCCACCTCAGGATTTGACGAAATTACTCCACTCACGTAGATATGAGCAATATCTGTTATATGAGCTATTAAACATCTGTCTACACACATGCGATACCAATAAGCCCAATAACAATACGCTAACGCCGATGCGCGTGATATAAATACGCACCGATACAGTGTGCAGCCCTTTCTTCAGGGAGTACGGAGGGTCGTATCATCACCAAAACCAAAGATATTTGACCTCTGAACTATGTTGAACAAAATGCCTTTCTCAAAATTATGATTGGATGACTTTGGGGGGAGGGGATCTTCAGTGGAGGGGGGGACTAGTTGCCCTCCAATATTTTTGGTCACTTGAAAAAGACACTAGAAAAATTAATTTCCGTTCGAATGAGCGATTATACATCTCTCTGTGATGTTCTGGTCACCCCCTAGCCCTGCTAGAAAAAAGAAAAAAAAACGGGAGATGCGTCAGTGCTACAACAAGGAAAAAGTCATTTTCTTTGTTGTTCAAGGAGGGGGACTGTGATTTCTCTGTATTAGGGTTTCGGCCATGGCGATTCCAATGGTACATTTTTCATTTTGATCTGGCGCCATTTTCGAGGGGTTTCAGGTTTTTTTCGAAATCATCATAAATTTGTTCTCGCAATAAACTTTTACTTTTAAGACGAACCAAAATAATAGTCATTATTCCTCAATCAATGTCAGATAGCAATTTGTTTCCACTATACAGTTTTTTTCCTAAACATGATTTTTGGCGTTTCATTCCGACCATGTTAAAGAGTTTATAGTAAGTTCTCCCAACAGACTAATGAGCCTTATTAAGTGGGCTGGGAGGGGGAGTCTACGGGAAGGGTCCCTTGAAAACCTCCAGTTAAGGGTTTTGGAACATAATTATTACAATGGTACCATTTTACAATTCGGAGCTTTTCAACTTGACAAGTGGAACAAAAGGTGCCGTTTTTGTACTATTTGGAACCTGTGAATGGCAAAACTGATTTAATTCGGATAGATATGAGCAATAGTTTTTGAATCAGCCGTTAAACATCTCTCTAAGAAACTCTGGCAATCCACTAGCCCCTATCTTTTCAACTTGGGACATGGCATCAATAGTGCCATTTTTAGTGCCATTTGGCAGTTGAAGTTGATGGAATTTATAAATAAAACGTAGATATGAGAAATAACTTTAATGTGAGCGATTAAACATCTGTCAACGATGTTTTTGAGCCCGCTAGCCCCACCCCTTGAGAAATGGCACATAATGTGCCATTTTTGTGGAATTTATAAAAAGCAAGTAGATGTGAGAAAAAGCTTTCTAATGAGCCATTAAGTATCTCTCTATGATGTTCTGGTAAACCGCTATCCCTGGAAAAAAAAAGAAAAAAAGGGAGACAGATCAGTGTTACCCATAGAAAAAAGTGATTTTTCTTGTTTTTCAAGGTTGGGGTACTGTAATTTGCCTGATTAAGGTTTTCGACTATGCTGATTCCAATGGTACATGTTTCATTTTGATCGGACGACATTTTCGAGTGGTTTCAGGCTCTTTTCGAAATAACCATAAATTTCTTTCCTCAATAAACTTTTATTTTTAATACGAGCTGAAACCATAGTTACCATTCCTGAATCAGTGTCAGATGGAACTTTTTTTTCACCAGGCAGTTTTTTTCTAAACGTGTTTTTTTAACTTTTGGTTACTATGGGCCGTGTTTCGCTCTTTACTAGGTTGCAGCTGCCGCTGCAACCATGATTTAGAACCAGTAAAATGAACAGAAAGTTGTTGAGTCACAAAATCTCTATGTTTCTGTGCCTTTTCAGAGGTCAAGCATCTTTTCTGTTAGACGTGGAGTATAGCATCTGTACTGTATTGTGTATAGCTATGGTATAGATTAGATTTTTTAGCAACAAATAAAAGGCATTAAAAAACAAATCTTCGCTACAACTGAAGTTCATCCAAAGAAACTGACCTCGTTTTTTAACTAAGAACATCAATTAAAATTCAGAGTAACGGTATATGGAAATACAGCACGTTAACAAAAATGCTTGCTAGGTGAAGCAAAAATAAAAAGACGTTCATGCTTGGAGGGGGTTTTACTAAAAAAAAAAATTCAGAGGGGATTTTACACAAAAATACTCAGAAAACGCATATAAAATTTGTTTATATCCATTTTTGTTATGTTTTTACGAGTCGGACAAACATTTCCGGGGGGGGGGGGTCAAACCCCCTAACACCCCCCTCCGCCTGGGTACAGCCTTACGTTCATACATTTAAACAGGAGGGGCTTCACCTCTAGTAATATAGATTGTCGAAAAGAATAAAAACTGGTTGCCTAAAAGATGCACTTTTGAATTTCTTAATTCCCCTCCCCCATTCGTACGCATACATATAAGAGGTATCGCAAAAACCCCTTTCCCTTGAGATTGGCAACTTCTAAAAAAGATTCAAAAAAGCCAAAATGCATCAGAATATAGATCAATTTGTAAATTCAAAAACTTAAATCTTTTAAAGGAGGGGGGGCACTTAAACTAGAAAATTACAGATGACTGCTACTCTAGAACGCGAGATAAATGAACTCTGCTCTCAATTTATTCCACGTCTATTATGACAGACCTGAGGGGTCGCCCCCTCAAAGAGATCATGTACACCAGGTGGCTGGAAGCCAACGCCACCTCAGACAGACCAACAAAAAATGTATTATTCCAGTACGTGTTAATGTATAATATAACTCTAGATTCTAATGCAGTATTGATGTAAACTACTAAAGAGTTTTAAGCTTAATTTGGTTGTGCCAAACGCATCTGATTCTATGGGTAGCATTCTGATTTTAAGTATCAAATAATTGCGGCATGAAAATTGCACCGTGATTTTCGTTTTCGATTACGTCATTTTTTCACAGTTAAAAACAGTTTAAAAGAATAGGAAAATAAGTTTTCGAACTAAGATTAGGATACTAAAAACCAAGGTAATAAACAGTGATCAAGCATGGCTCCAAGGCGTGGGTGCTTCTAAATTTTGGGTAAGATATGCCATATATAATAGAAAAGGTGTTTTTGAAGTGAACTTTCCTGAATTCTCTTTCAAATAGATTTTAAAAAATGAAAAAACTAGCCACAATAGCTTCCAAACAAACCACGCTTGTTTCTTTTGATTCCTGGTTGTGAAATTATCTTTACGTGACCGATTATTTAAGCAAAGCTTACTTAGTAAAATTATTTTTTGGAAGGAAAACAAATTGCAGTGAAATAAATGTAACTCCAAAAAATAAAACTGGCCCGTTCCAAAGAGATCAAGCCGAGAGTCAATGTAAATTTGAGGCACTTGGACCGCGAACCAAAAGCAACGCATCATACAGATAACACATTTTCAGCCCAAAACGATAATCCAAGCACCTTAAAATCTGTACCTAGGGGCGTATCCAGCTGGGGAGGTTAGGGGGTTTGAACCCATCCCCCTCGAAATTGTTGTCCAACTCGTAAAAATATAACAAGCATGCATATAAATAAAATAACTGGCAAGTTCTAACAGATCGTGTAGTCAATGCAAGTTTGAGGTACTTGGACCACACACTAAAAGCAACACGTAATCAAAATATTACATTCCTAGTCCAAAACGATAATCCATGTGCCTCAAATTTCGTACCTTTAACATTTTTTTCCTCCTGGACAGTCTTAGGTCCATTTATACCTGAAGACTATGGGTTTTTGGGATTTTTCTTTTAAAAAAAGCTTTTTCGCATGCCGATCAATGGTCTGCGTAACGCATGGGCCAATCTCCTGATCCTCTGCCTTTGGCCGAGAGTGCAATGCGTGGCAGGGGGCAGTTAATTTCAGAGTTTCTAATATTTCTCTAACTTCTTGAACAAATCAAATATTATATAGGCCTACATTAAACTGGATTTCAAACAAACGTAATTATAGTTCTCTATAAAACTAAAAAATCTTGATCTCATTTGTTAGTGTTTCAGCTATCTTGTAAATGGTATGCTGCATACAGGGGTGCCGATTGCCCCCCCCCCCTCCTAGATTTTGAAAATTACCTTTTGTGCCTTGATCTTTAAAAACGACACAAAATTACCCCCCCTCCACACCCTGGATTTTGAGAATCACTTTTCTTGTATCTTCATTTTAAAATTAAAAAAGTCCCTGCCCTCACCCTAATTTTTTGTGAATTGGTACTACCGGTTATGTATCAAATCACCCTTTAAAGCACTGCTGCTAACCTTAGAGGTAGTTCAACCATACACCAGTTCTTGTCAGCTTTTCATTCTACAATGACAAATGCTCTCGTAAACAAACAAGCAAATCGGCGTACCTTTACAGCCCCTTCTTAAGTTCAGCGAACTACTTAATGGCAAAACAAGTTCAGAGTAGCTTTCAAGGTCTGCAATAAGGCTAGGGTTCGTATTACTGATCGTAAATAACGATAGGTATGTACCTATTTAAATCATATAGTTTAGCTCAGGTAAACTTTAAATATAATTTTCAGTTGTCGCGTTTTACGCGCTTTAGTGAAAACTGAGCTTGTTTGACTTTCTTAGGGAACCTAATTGTATATGCCTACCAAAGTATAAACACATACTGAACAAGTACTTGCAAAACCTATCCTCTCCACACAAAAAAGTGACCCTTTGTCCGCGTCTCCGGAGACGATTCCATACCTATGCGAACCTGACGAGTAAATCACAAGTTCCGTAGGTGATTATACTTGTTCCGTAAAAGCTGTTTTAAATTTAATTTATTGGCTGGGAGCGATTAAGTAGTACAACATTTACCCTCTAGAGGCGCTGAGGTACGCGGGGTCACTTTTGGAGAGTTTTGTCAGTACTTGTTCAGTATGTGGTTATACTTTAATGCCTACTAAGTTGGCATGTACGGAGGAGGGCTTCGAGGCCTGGACTCTCCCCGAAATCCTAAATTTTTCCGAATTCCCTGTCACATCTTATTCAAATTATCAATAAATTTTGCTTTTTCATTGCTGCTCTCCGCTGAAAAAAATGTCCCCTTGTTCGTGCCTTGGTGAATTGACTATTGGAGAGCCTTAACATAATTTACATATAATTTTCAGGTGTCGCCTTATAAGCATTTTAGTTGAAACTGAGCTTGCCCCCCCCCCCGAAAAAATGTCTCCTTGTTCGTGCCTTGGTGAATTGACTATTGAAGAGCCTTAACATAATTTACATATAATTTTCAGGTGTCGCCTTATAAGCATTTTAGTTGAAACTGAGCTTGCCCCCCCCCCCCGAAAAAATGTCCCCTTGTTCGTGCCTTGGTGAATTGACTATTGGAGAGCCTTAACATAATTTACATATAATTTTCAGGTGTCGCCTTATAAGCATTTTAGTTGAAACTGAGCTTGCCCCCCCCCCCCGAAAAAATGTCTCCTTGTTCGTGCCTTGGTGAATTGACTATTGGAGAGCCTTAACATAATTTACATATAATTTTCAGGTGTCGCCTTATAAGCATTTTAGTTGAAACTGAGTTTCCCCCCCCCCGAAAAAATGTCCCCTTGTTCGTGCCTTGGTGAATTAAGACTATTGAAGAGCCTTATAAACTATCTGTTATTGTCTGCTGGCTCTTGTTAGGAATCTTCTTCTCTTAAGAGAGCAGCTTGTTTGTTTGTTTGTGTCGATTTTATGCTTTTAATGAAGCGCTGGGTACTTGTGTGTTAAAAGGAACACATTCAAGAATTGCGCTGTCAAATATCTGACAAAAACCGATTTGCCTCTCTGGAATCGGTTATGATTTGCTTATTTTGAGTGAGAAAACAGACAAGTACCAAGCGCTGATTTTTCAGAATTCTACGAATTTAGGGAAATATCAAATGTTAGTTGGACTAACGTCGCGTTCTGCAAAACGCCACACCAGGCCTACACACTTGGAGTCCGTTTATTTATGCTAGTTTTGGAGATATGTGTTGCATAAACTGCGAAGCAGTACTTTTAGTTCGTTTCAAGTTTCAACTTTGTTCTCTACTTTCATCGGAAAAACTTTTGGTACTTGTGTATTAACGACCACACTGTTGTTCTTGATCTGTTTAAAACCAGTTTCTCTGCGTGGACTCGGACATAATGAGATTAGCCCGAGTGAAATAAACTACTATTTTAATTAAACATTTAATATGTAGAGTTGGTTTGGTTAGATATTTGATAATGCGTTCTGGGAGGCCTGCTTTCATGGGCGTACGGAAGGAGGGCAGAGGGGGAAGCTGCCCGCCCTAGAGCTTCAAATTTACACTAGATATGGTTGAAAAAGCAGTTGACAAAAGTCAGATGGTTAAAAAAGCAATTGATAAAAGGTAGATGGTTGAAAAAGCTGGAAATAAACTGCTGGAATGACGGAATAAAAGTCAAACAAGAAGCAATTATCCATAATGTCTTGGGAAGATTTAGCTCTAATCCAAGAAGATTGATTAATGCTGAAGCTTATTGATGACTTATGATTTTTGGTGACTACTTATTAATAAAGATTTCATAGGTATGATAGAACTTGCTGGCAATGCAAGGTTTTGTGAACTGCCAATATGATTTCAGCCCCCCACCCTTCATCACAGAATCGGCTGCCCCCCCCCCCCTAGAGAAGATGCTACGTACGCCCATGCCTGCTTTCCATAGTTCTCCGCTGTAGTTTCCATAATTTTGTAACTAAAGTATTGCATTTACTTCAGAGTTTGGTATATTTCATTACGATTAACCTATTCACTTCTTGAGTGTTGTCGGTATAATATACAATTACCAAAATTGTCTTATATAATCTAATGGTGTACCGAACTTGACAGCTTTTCATTGTGCACTAGTAAATACTCTCGTGAACAAACAATAAAATCGCCGCACCCTTGCAGCCCCTTATGAAGTTCAGCGAACTACTTATTTGCAAAACAAGTCCAGAGTTGTTTCAAGGTCTACAATAAGGCTAGGGTTCTCATTACTCATCGTAAATTAAATAAATGTAGTTTAGCTCAGGTAAGCTTTAAACACGTGTTTCAGTTGTCACCTGCAGATTTGAATGATGAGTCAAAGCTGTTGTGTAGTCTGGAAAAATGGAGAATGTGGGTTCCTCTGCTTTTATGATTCGGAGCATCTGTAAGGGCACATCCAGGATATTTATTCGAGAGGTGGGGGGAAGCTAAAATAAAAACAAATGAAAACACCTCATCAAAAACTTGTTTATATACCTTTCTGTTGCTTTTTCACAGGTTGGACTTGGACAAATATTGCAAATGCGAGAACAAAACAATGAAGAGCAGAGAGAAAATTTATGATGAGTCGGTACTCATTGTACAGTTGGGCTATATTAATAAAATATTGTCGACCACGAGTAAAAAGTTCTAAGTTTGTCATGTCGTGGACTTTTTCCACTAGAAAATAGGTACTTGTGCATAATATGCTACCCACAAAAGAAGTCACGTTTGGTTAATGCTAATAAAAAAAAATAGGATGAATATAATAGTTTAGAAACAGATTTGAGCTATATATTTGCACATTAGGGGGTGGGGGTAAAGCATAGAATATATTAAATACGTAACATAACCTAGGTACCTCCCCCCCCCCCCTTAAACTCTAAAAAACAGCAGTTTAAATATTGTAAACGCAATAAAAACCACGCTTTGCATTCCATTTCTCTATTGCAAATACCCCTTTTGCGGGTTTCGTGTCTGGTTTCCTTGATACAGTTATAGCGGTGGGTACCAGATAGTGCACAAGTACCAGAAAATATTTGCAAATCTGTTGATTATTGCACAAGCTCATATGTTAGATTTTTTTTTCTTTCAGATATCTCCGTTTAATATCTTTCTCCCGTATTTTTAATTTACCTTCGGTACATAGAGCTTTAAAACTGGACATGAACTTACACGGGAGGGAGGGATCCATTCCTTCTTTTCCTCCTTTCCTTGAAAACTCGAGATCCGCACTATTTCTAAGCATCTAATTTACCTTTGTCAAAAATACTCCCCCCCCCCCGCTCTGAAATAAATTTCTAATTTCGTACAGCTTATAAGCTCCAATGGGCTTATATTTTAGACGGGTTTGATTTTGGCTTAGGCAATTGATTTTGGTTTAGGCAAATGATTATTATTTACGCATTTAGCCTGCTATTAAAAATATCAGTTTGCATCCTATACATTTAATGAATGTTGGTGCTATGGAGATAGAAAAAGTAATAGATACCGGATTCTCGCCAGTGGATGTCTATGTATGCTGTTTTTTTAATGCTAAACATTTAATTCTAAATATATACAGGAGCTTCATTTGCGGGGGGGACTCCTACTATTATTGGCCCCCGCCCAGATTTTGAAAATACATTTCTGGAGAATGGTTTCATTTAAAAAGTGCCTTTTTGGTATTTTCATTGAAAACAGTGAAAAACAACAAACTTGACCCACTTATATTTTGAAAAATATATTTTGCCGCCACCCCTCTGTATTTAGCGAATTGACGCCGCTGAATATAACGTGTACTTATTTTTTTTCTATCTCCATGCAACCAAGCAGACAGGTTGACAAGGCCATACCCAAAAGGGTTATGCGGTTTTACCCCCTTCCCTCCTGACTACTAAAAAGAGCAACAAAAATGCATATAAACAAGTTTTTGATGCTTTTTTTATACGACTGTTCATGGTTGTTTTTATATTTAGCTATTTCATTGTAGTTTCACTTACTCCGTTAATTTAGTCCGTTCTAGCCCCATTATACAAGGGGCAGGCTTGTATGCTTATCTCCCTTGGATCCATACCTCCCCCTCCCCAAACAAACCTCAAGATTACCCCGAAATTTCGTTTATTTTTCACAATGATTTGCCTTTTTTTGGGCCCCTGCAGATTTAACTCCCTGAAATACATTCCCGAGTTTGTGCCTGTGAGCTGTGCACGCACCATATTTAAAGATTATAATACTTTCGTTGCCTCTTTGTCTTTAAAGATGTTTTTCACAATATATACCAGACGCAGTTTTTAAAAACGCAGACAACACTGAAATGTATATGTTTACTTATAAAAACATAAATAAAGCTATGCTTAAATCTAGAAATAGCAGATGCGCCTTTTTTGTTCTTTTCATTGTTGTTTGAATCAGCTCTTCTTGTTTTTACTTTAAGGTCTGACGGAAGACGTCAATAGCCAGGGGCGTCACTTGGGGGTGGCAGGGGGAGGGGGGGGGCAATTGCCCCCCAATAATGTGGAGAGAAACAATTATTATACATCCCATGCCCTTTGACTATCGAGATATGGAACCCTCTTGCCCCCCCCCCCCAATAAAAATGCTGGAGATTCGCCCCTGACAGAGCAAAATTCTCTAAAACCTACCTGTAAAATTTCTCGAAAAAAAATTGCTTTGAAACCTATTTAAAAAAGAGCAGCCTCCCTATTGTACGTCCTCTTGGTACTGTAACTTATCTATAATAGTAGCCTACATCCTTTATTTGAAACTAAATATTGCCGGTCGGAAAAATAATAAGAAAATTGGGATCCAAAAAAGAAGTAAATAACTTGCATATATTTTTCATTAGGTGACGAAATATGGCTATCGAAGTGAAATCTGACTCTTGTCAGGACCAAAATATATGTCTAAATCCATTTAAAAAATTGGAAATTGATTAGAGAGGAAATAAAATCAAACCTGACCCCCCTCCCAAAAAAAGAAATCCATGTGGCATTCCACAGCAAAATCGCAGTCAGTTACACGAGTCAAAATACAAATGCTAGTTGTAGATCTATGTGTCGTTTCTCGAAAAAAGATTCTTAGAATTTTTTCCGGCAGCAGAAACATTAAAAAAAATCAGATCCAAAACAAAACTGAATCGAAGATTTATCCACTTAAAAAAAAATTATCTGGCGGTCGGCTGCTGAATTGAAATTCGCCTCCCGTTAGAATCTAGCATCAGTCTACTAATACAAAAAATATAGGAAACTGATAACGAGGAAAAACTCCAGCTCCGCCTACAAAAAAAAAATATCATCAATAATTCACCACAAAAGCTGAGTTATATTAAGCCAGGAAAATAACCACAAAATTTGTACAAAATAAACTTTTCTTCTCTCTAAATTCACAATAAATGAACAGCAGCACAGACAATATTGGGCGCAACTCTTCTTTACGTTGTTTCTGTGACTTTGAATTTGATTATAGTTTAATTTAATTTAATTCATTGTTTAATTATGACAAACAATAAATAATGATTGTTTGGTTGAATTAATTGTTTAGCTAGTTAAAATTAAAGAAAAAAAGAAGCGCTTCAAAATATCTTTATTTTTCAGTAAAGCCCGATCAGCACTCAAGCCTTTTGGGATTTTTACTAGGTAACATAATCATTTAGTAAAATTTCCTAAATCATTCCTGATTGATTAGGATTCAGAGGAGGTGCAGCGTTTGTATATAAACAAAGATGGGTGGGCGAGGGAGTGCTTCAGCGGGCTCGGGCTTAAGGACCTTACGTGGGCCTCTGATGAAATAAATAAAAAATGCCTGGAATCCCGAATGTGTAAAAAAGGTGCGTCACACTTATATTTCCTAAGTTGGGGTCGGGGGAGTTGGAAGGAACACGACCTCACTTTGGGCCCTTAAATAATGTTAAGACATGCACATATATTTCTATGAAGATAGTAGTTCCAGCCAGGGGCCTATACCCCTGGCTGGAACTACGCGTAGTAAAATTCTAGATGGTGGGTTAACCTGTCTCAAGTTGGACAGGCGTATCCTTTTCAAGAATGGCAAAAAACACAAAAATTTCCCTTAATTTTTACTTAGTCTCCTTTTATAATATCGAAAACATTATTCAACTGCTTCGAATGGTTTCGGTACCATCTCAGATTAACGGCTCGTTACATGGAAACATCTGAATTAAAATAAAGTAATGCCATTAGATTCAATATTTTATGCTCTTTCCGAATATCATATTCGCTTTACAACGCATCAAAATTTTTGCACCTCTTTCGGCCTTTGTACTCCCAACTTAGTTTATATAAACAAAATCAGCTTATTAATTCAGGATAAAACGGAATAAAAGACGAAAATACGGCAAATCAATCCCAGCATTTAATTAAGTAAAAATTTAAGATTTTGTTGATTTATTGTTGGCCAATTTTGTAAAATTCTTTCTACTCTAATTTGAGACAAAATTCCTTATGTCAATAAGGGCTATAATCAAGAAAGAGGAAAATATTATAAATAGGAAATTCCGGCATATTATAAATCCAGAGCTTTAGTTTTGTTGACTTTTAGTGGGGGTTCAAAAAAATTGTTGGCGTACCTGGGTGCATAACTTGGGGTACATTGGGATGCAACGCAGGGGCGGATCCAGGATTGTTTTAGGGGGGGGGCACAAAATAGGTTGATCCGAAAAAAAATTTAGGGGGGCGCAAAATAGGTTGATCTGATAAACTTGTGTTAGGAGCAACCTTAATTAACGCAAACCTTATTTAATCAAGTAAATTACGCTACTTTAGACTACGCTAGGGGGGGTGCACCCCCTCGCCCCCTGGATCCGCCACTGATGCAACGCTGATATAGTATTCGAAAAGAGCATAAAATATGGAATCTAGTGGTACTGCTTTCATTTCATTAAGATGTTTTCTTCTAAGGAGTCTCTAATCTGGAATGGTACCTAGGATTTTCTTTCAAATATAAGAAAGACTTTAGCAAAGTTATAAAGCTCAAAACACTTTTTGGGCCTTATTTATATCTGAAATTTTCACATAGGCTATATGAAGGAGTTTGGCCAAAATCATCAAAGTTGAATGTCTTCTAGGAGGGGGAAAACGGGGAGGAATTTGTGTAACAATTTGCAACAATCTTGAAGTTCAGATATCGTGGAAAGCAGTTAAGTTAGGTGAATGAAACTTTCAGGAATGAATCCAAGGCCTAGAATATATCGTGCGAATATATTATCAAGCTACTATCTCTGCCGGTTTCTTATTTATTGGGCTTATAAGATTGCAAACATACCAGGTCTATACCTATCTAGACAATATTTTTACCTTCATTTGGGTTTTCAATATTTTACCTTCATTTTGGGTTTTCAATCTCTTTTTCATTCGCTCTATTTTTTAAAATGCAATATTAAATAGTAGAATTTAAGTTGCCCATATTTAAATGGTTGGATTTAAAAAAAGTAGAATTGCGACTTACGTGTTATAGTGACCACACCCAAGAAGGGAAGTTAGGTTAATTCTTATGAAATATACCAAAATATGATGAAAATATAATACTTTAGTAACAAAATTACTGAAACTAGAACAGATAATAATGGAAAGCAGGACGCCCAGAACGCCTTTAAATACCTAACCCCACCGAACCACCCCTATATATTAAATATTTAATTAAAATATACCTACATAGTAGTCTATCTCAGAGAGACTAAGCTAACTATCTCTGAATGCAGACAGAGAAACCGGTTTTACTCATTTCAAGAACAAAAATGTGGTCGCTAAAACACAAAATACGGCCGTAAAATTTTATGCCATATCAGGTTTTCCTCTAACCTTTAACACCTTATAAATCAGGGTTGAGCAAAGGCATGAGGCTCAAAACACTTTTCTTGTGCTTCATTTGAGCAGTAGATTTATTTCTTAGGGTTTCATCTTTATAAAAGAAAAGGTCATCAAAGGTCAGTGGCGTTTGGAGTTGGAAGGAGTTAAGGCTTTGGATCCACTACTTTGCAAGATAATCCCCTAATCTAGTATTTTATAAAGACGACGCTAGACTAATTATTTGCGGCCGATTTGACCCTTCTTAAGCTTGCTACGACCATCCGTTCTTTATGGTGATCCCCGGGGAAATCAACCCCAATCAAACCAAATCACTGGACCCTACATGGGAGACACATTTTTAAAAAATTCCAACAACTGCCTTCGTTAAGATAATGGGTACTTACACATTATATGGTCATTTCTAAAAATCAAGTTTTGTTAATGCCAATGAAATATAATAAAAAAGGAGGAATATATAATAGTTTAGAAACAAATTTGGGCTCTGTATTTGCACATTGGGGGGGGCGTAAAGCATATCATATATTAAATACGTAGCCTAACCTAGGTACCTTTTTCCTCCCCTAAACCCCAAAAAACAACAGTTTAAATATCCTAAACGCAATGAAAACCACGCTTTGCAATGCATATACTCTATAGCGGTCTCTTGAATTAACCCATCTGGCGGATTTTTCGTGACTGGTTTCCTTGTAAAGGCCCATATAATTCGGAAGTACCGACAATGTCGCTGGATGACCATAACTAAAACTGAATTGGTACTTGCCGATTATAGCGACCACACTGTTGTTTTTGATCTGTTTAAAATTGGTTTCTCTGTGTGCACCCGGAGATAATCAGCTTAGCCTGAATTAGATAAAATACTATTCAGGTATATTTTAATCAAATATTTAATATATAGAGTTGGTTAGGCATTATTTAAAAACGTAATAGAATTTTACCAACAATATAATACGTTCATGGTGGCCTTTTGTTAGATTACTAAAGCATTATATTTTCCATATATTTTGGTATATTTTATTATGATTAACCTAACTTCACTTCTTGAGTGTGTTCACTGTAATACACAAGTACCACTGAATTTAGTCAATTGGAACTAATATTTGTTCATGAAAGACTGGCAATAGTCCAAAACTTATCAATTGATTGGCTAGCCTAGTCGAGTCATATAAATCATAAACAAATGAATATAATAAAATCCACGGTATGAACGTTCTTCTATAGTATAGACTGCGGCCAAATCGAAATATTTTAAAATTTATGAGCTCATCTCAACCTAAATATAAAATGTCAGGTTGTCAAGGATGCTACACAATCAGAAGAAATAGCATAAATAATAAAGAACACAGGAAAGCTGAAACTACCAACTATAGTAGCTAAAAGCACCATAACCAGAAGGCAAAAACAAGGTAAAAGAAGGATTGGTATAAAAATATCATAAGAACTTGCCATAAAAAGAAGATACGGCAGAGTATCCATTCTTCTAAATGTTCTCCGTTTTTAAGTTATCCAAAATTCTTTATATCCTTTAAATACAACTTTAAAACAGGACATTCTCAACAAGACATAATTCAGTATACATTCCTCTTCAAAACGGACTTATTCCACATATTCAATTCCACTCAACATGTCATATTAGCCTGATTTACTCGCTATCCAGAAAAAATTGACCACATAAACCACAGTTACAGGCTATAGCTTCCTTGGGTAGTGTGTTGATTGTAGCAGTAATGGGTAGGGATTGGGTGTTGCTTCAATGATTTCACTGTGACCTAGTTAAAAACCCGTCGCACCATGGTTTGAGCCAAACAGATTTAAATATTAAGCCAGCAGTGAAAGTAATGAAAGAAGTTGGGTGAGATGAAAACGGGTTTCAGTATACCCAAGGACGTTTCATTTGCGCGAATTAATATCATAGTATCCAATGATTAGAAGGAAGTAGCAGAATGAGTACTTCCGCTAAGATATCTAATAGCTTTTCCTACTCAGTTTAACCCCGAAATTCCCAACACGGAGCGTAGGCCCCACCGGTATGGCATGGTAATTTTTTGGGGAGTCATGGACAGTACGTGCAACCTTCGACTGATTATACTTTATCAGTGGCGGATCCAGGATTTTTTTTGGGGGGGGAGGGGCGCAAAATAAGGTGATCCGATAAAATAATTTAGGGGGGGGGGCAAGAGAGGTTGATCTGATAAACTTGCGTTAGGAGCAAGTTTAATTAACGCAAACATGGGTTAATTAAGTAAATTACACTACTTTAGACTACGCTAGGGGGGGGGGGCTCGCCCCCAGGATCGGCCACTGTGCTTTAGAGCAGTGGTTCCCAACCGATTATGGGCAATGCCCCACCTAGCAATTTCTAAAATTCTGACTCCCCGCTGGTGATGTATAAATCTTGTTATTCAAAATTTGTGTTTTTATCTAAAGGAATCTTAAAAGGCTATTAACTTGGTATTGTCTTCGGGTTGTCGTCTAGGCATATTTTGCACTAATGAAAAATATTGTCTGAATTACAAACTTCTTTTATACAATTATGATGTCATTGTAATACTATCATGTATCTTTTATTAACTCTTTAAATGCATATGAATGTGACCGAATTCATGTTGAAAAATGTTTTTCTTTTTTTCAAAATTAAGGCTATAAAGTATAGTTAGCCGATGTGTACAGGTCCTGCCCATGGCGGACCAGAATATCGCCATGCCCCCTGTTGGGGACAGAGCCCCATGTTGGGAATCGCAGCTTTAGAACCTTAATTTTGAAAAAAAAATTATGTGGATGACGTCTTAGTCAAATGTATTTAAACAGCAAAAAAGATATACGATAGTCAAGGTTTTATCCAAGGGGGGTAGAAGGTCTAAACTCTAGGCCGTACCCAGGATTTTTTTTTCGGAAGAGGTTTTACTCAAAAAAAAAAATTAGGGGGTTTTACAAAAAAAAAACTAAAAAAACGCATAAAAAATTTGTTTATGTCCATTTTTGTTAGGTTTTTACAAGTCAGACTAACATTTTTTTTTTTTGGGGGGGGGGTTCAAATCTCCTAGCCCCCCTGGATACAGCCTTGTTTGACAGCCGCCCCCCCCCCCTCCCGAAATGTTTGTCTGACTCGTAAGAAACGTATGAAAATGAATATAAACAAATTTTTAATGCATTTTAATTTTTTTTTGTAAAATCCCCTACAAAGAATTCTTTTGTAAACTCCTCCCCCTGGAAAAATAAATCCTGCATACGACCTTGGCGATAGCATTTTAATGTCGTTTTACATTGTATAAAAGGTGTTGTATTCAGATAATATTTTTTCATTGGATACTAAGTTAAGGACCTTTTAAGCTTCCTTCTGGTAATACACGTAGAATCTCAACAAGAACATTTGAATATTACGAGGGGTATCCGGATTTTAGAAATGCCTTGGCGGGGTCTGGCGCAAAATTGGTTGGGAACCATTGGTCTAACCAGTCATTCTGGCCTTGGGCAAAATCTTGATTAACAACCCCCCCCCCTGTCTCCCAAAAATGTTCTAACCAAATTTTAACAAAATTTCGTTTATTAATACAATTTTTATATTTTAACAAAAAATTGTCCATTTATTTAAATCTGATTTTTCTTACTTTAGCCTTTGCAAAATTACTAATTATCTTGTCCAAATTGTTTGCTTTTAGGAAAAAATGAAAATTGTGTATTAATTTGCTTAGATTTACCGCCATCTCCGCCCTCTAGTTTGTTTTAATAAAAATGTCAAAAATTACAAAATGATAATAACTGTTTGATTATATATTTGAAATTGTGTGCCCCTAAAATTGCTACGCCCGGAGCAAGTGCCCTTCTGTCCCTCCTAAAACCGCCTCTGCTAACCACTGTCCTGAAATTTGTTAGAAACGTTTCCTATTCGACATACCTCCGGAAGTTAAGGTGATTGTGCAGTTTCCTTGCATTAGACCTTAGTCTCTCCTGTGCCACCAGTGGTATCCATGACGGTATAAGCCTAGAATTAGGGCTGTTAAGAAGGAGCCATGTTAAGAGATCAATTATTACTTCACAATGTGCAAAATATTCGTAGCTAGCACATTTTGACTTCAACTCTACTATACTTTCCTCTCTCTAATTTGCAAATAAATAGCCAAAATCATATATTTCTAATGTATTTTGCAATGCGTCATTCTTGTTTCAACCCGTGTACGCGTACTTCGAATCAACACTGACTTAATCGAGAAGCGGGAAAACACATGGAAAAATATAATTTATATGGTGGCCGGAGTATACCCCCCCCCCGCAGAAAATACCCCACGGAAAACATCCCTCGCGGAAAATACCTTACCCCCCTAAAATACCCCCCGGTATCCCCCTAAACAAAAGACTTGTTTTCTGACTTCAAACTGTCCAAATACTTTACTCGCCTCTTTATGTGCAAATATATAACCCAGATTATATATTTCCCATATATTCTGTCACTTGTCTTTGTCTTGTCTTGCGCTAAGCTGAAAAAAAAAACTAACGAAGAAACCGGTTAGTTCTCGAGTTATACACAGCGTAAACTTGAGTGAGTGGCGTATAATACACAAGTACCAAAATTTCTTCCCCCTTCAGAAATTAAAAAAATAAACTCAAATAAAATTTTCAAATTTGGAAAGGCTTATTTTCCACGGGGGGGGTATTTTCCGGGTGGGGGTATTTTCCGCGGGGGGCTATTTCCGTGGGGAGGGGGGTATTTCCTGGGGAGTAGGTTCCTCGGGAGGGGGGTATTTTCCGAGGGGGGGGGGTAATTTCCATGGGGTGGTATTTTCCGGGGAGTAAACGCCTAGAACCGACTAAAGGTTCTTTCTGGATACCATGGAGGTATAAGCCTAGTTGGAGCTGTCGGGAAGGAAACATGTAACGAAAACAATTTTTACATCAGGGTATGCAGAACAATTGTAGCTAGCACATTTTGACTATAATTCCTCTATACTTTATCCACCCCCCCCCCCTAATATGCAAATATATAATATACAAATATGTATAAATTGGTTCTAGAAGTTTACCCCCCCCCCCGCAATTGTGTTTTAGCCACCAACAAAGGTTTTGTTAATCAACATTCGGGTCTGGCGGATGAAAATCACAGTTTATAGAATTATCCAGTAAGTTTATCGCAGATCATTTCTGGTCTTCATTCTCGGTGCGAACAAAAAGCTCCTCCCACTTATTTCTGCATTAGCGGGTTAGTCTGTTTCTGTCAATCAATGAGAAATGGTTACAAAGTGCATTATTCGTAATAGCGGGTTTCCACTTATTTCCGATTATTTCTATTTTAACTTTAAGTTTCGCGTCCAAGAGGGTTACAAAGTGCATTATTCGTAATAGCGGGTTTCCACTTATTTCTGATTATTTCTATTATAAATGTAAGCTTCGCGTCCAAGAGAATTCTGACTTGTCTACCCGTGAAAAGATCTAATGCCGCTTATGTTTATATCTGGAAAAACGTTCTCTGGAGCACTCGCACCTCGGTCCGGGTTTTTATAATGGGTGAGATAGGGAATGATCATACTGCTAATTCTATAAACTGTGATGAAAATGATCCAAAACTGAAATCGTTGTTTGACAATTTTGTTGGTCGAAATTAAGCTGGAAATTTCAAGGATGGATATCATGGGGGAAAGTTGTTTTTGTTCTTACAATTTAGAAGAGAAAAAAAGTCTTAGTTTACCGTAAAGGTTGTTATAAATATTACCGTAAAGGTTACCGTAAAGGTTAATATTACCGTAAAGGTTGTTATAAATATTATTGCCTATCCCTTTTCCAGGGGCTGTTTTAGAAGGAGGGCAGAATGGGCACAGACATTTTAGGGGCGGAAAATTTCAAATAAATAATCAGACATTTATTATAGTTTTGTAATTTTTGAATTTGTTTCTAATAAACTAGAGTAGAGGGCGCAGTTGGCAGTAAGTATAAGCAAATTGAATATGAAATTTCCATTTTTCCCACATCTTTTCCCATATAAAGCAAGAAAACTCAGATTTGAATAAATGAAAAATGTTGTTAATAAATGAAAATTGTGTTAATAAATTATAATTTTGCAAAAATGTGGCCTGAAAATTTATGGGAGACGGAGGGAGGGCAGTGGTGCTAGTCAAAATTTTGCCCTGGGCGTAAGAGATGCCAGTACCGTCGCGCTTTTCCTTCCAAAGAGCACTGAAGAAATTTTGTTTTATTTAAGAATTTTGAAGAAATCATTAAGAAATTTTGAGTTTAACTGAAAATAGATTGTTGATCAGTATTTTTGAATGAGAATTTTTTCGCCAGAAAAGACCTATATGTGCTGCTGTCCAGAGTCTTCCCTTTCCGGTTGGACAATCGTGTTCATTTACTTCAGAGCTGCATTTGATTTAGCATTGCAAAGTCGAGAGTTTTGAATTTGCAGCTTGAATTTATAATTTCTATGTCGACAAGGAAAACAACGGGCCTTTTTTTCTGTCACCAAAAGACAGAAAAATGTCGACTTGATGCCAACATTTTATAAAACTGACACCCGCCGTCTCGATGGAGAATCAAATCAAAGTATGATGGAGAATCAAAAGAACGCGTTATATTAAATGCCTTACCAAAATACCAACGCTGTATATTAAATATTTAATTAAAATATACCTATTTAGTAGTTTATCTCACTGTGCCTAAGTTAATTGTGTCCGAATGCAGACAGACAAGCCACTTACACGCAGACAGATCAGATTGAACTTCTTGAGTGGGGTCGCTACAATACATAAGTACCATTATTTGTATTAATTGTCCCTGAAAAAGACTCCCGGTTAGGTGCCTGATTGAATCAATTCGCAAAATCCTTGATGTGTTGACAGAGATACTAAATCAAATAAGCGTCAGGGCCTGCTAATAGGAACGAGTGTTTTTCGACCTTCCTTTTGTCGGTTTCCACTGTCTGCCACTCTAGCACTATTCTGTGGAGTATGCCGTCCATAATACCAATACCGTCCACATAATGTTCCAGATAGTTCTAACTTCATTGATGCGTGGCGTCTGTTACTAGGAGCTGGAGCGAGATGCAATTTGACTTCTAGAAAAATGAATTAAAGAACCAAATTCTTGATTATCTTATTATTACAACGTCGTTTAATTAATTAAACGCCATTAATTTAGTATTTTATTGGTTTAACTTAAAATTTTGTATTTGCATTTTTTATAATTTTGTCTTAATTTAATTTTTTTGCACTATTTATAAATTTCACAAGGTTTTATTTTAATGTGATTTAATCTGAAGGATTTTACTTTACTTCCTTCCAGTGTTATCAATTTGGTTGGGATGGGATGATATAAAGAAAGATTTAACAGGAGAGAGAGCTTCCTGGGAGGGTGTAAAGAGGGAGGCTTTGAATAGATTGGGATGGAGGAGGAGCGTGTGTTGCTGTGTTGGCCTCAGGTGGCTTGATGCTGCGGTGAGTTTGTAGTAGTAGTACTAACGTTATCAATTCATGTGTAACAAGAATATGATTGTTTTTTAGCTGATTTTTCTTGATCCTAAGTAACCTTCTAAGCAGTGGTGCAATTTGCTATGGGGCAGAGGGGTGACTGTCCCCTCCAGACATAAGTTTGCCTCCCCCCCACTGACCACAGCTTTCCCCCAGCTGAAATTTAATTTCTGCAAAAATCTCAAAATTAAGATAAGCCTGCATAATTCAGGTATCCAGAGAGACAGGTCAGTTTTCTTTAGTATATCTTTGCTTATATGGTAATATATGACTCATTTTTCAGTTCTCACTGTCATTTTCAGATGATTTGGAAAAATTCACTCCAATTTCGCCCCCCCCCCCAGGAGTTTGACTAAATTACGCCCCTGCATCGAAGGGCATCTGCTTATTAGATTGCATATTCATTTAAAATTAACAAAAGAATTAGGTCATCCATTGTTCGCATTTTTTTTCTACCCTTCTAACCCATCAAAGATAAGTGTAGATTTTTTTTCGACAGGAGGGGCGGGGTTCTTAATAGCAGTAATAAAAGAAGCATTTTTTTTTCTTTTCTAGATTGTAGGACCTTTCTTTTTCTTTCTTCAAAATTTTCTTTTTTCTTTCTTCTTTCTTTTTTTCTCTTCTTTTTTCTCTTCTTCTTTCTTTTTTCTTTCTTCTTTCTTTCATTTTTCTTTCTTCTAAATTAGAATTGTCTGAATCTCTCCGCATTAATTATGCTGAATTAACAGTGAATTAGAATTAGTGACCTGAATCTGCTTAGCTTGTACGTAGCTTGTGGCTGATTTAGTTGTTAAGATAACTTCTTTTGTTGTTTTTTTTGGGGGGGGATTTTCAAATTATTTTCGGTTTCCTGATTTTGTTTTTTGGTTTCTAAGTTTTTAATGTTCGATTTTTACTTTAAATTTTGCATTATTTTATATTTCCAGTATTTTTATGCTATGGTTTTTATCATGTTAAATGTCAGCGACATGTCATTCTACTTTGGCCCAAGTCCAACTACTTAGCTATTTCATCTAGATATATGAACTTACAAATAAAATTTCATAATTCTAAACTGGTAATTAAATTAGAAAGTGCCAAAAAATCCAGTTGAGAAAAAATTCATATGGTACCGAAGGGTAAAACAGAACTCTTGGTGTTTAAGGCACACTTGAAAGTTTACTAGTTTTTGGGAAAGCTTGTTTTTTTTGGAAAAAAAAACTCTTTTCCTAATCTAGGGATAAACTGATATCTCTCTATCTATTACACAGTTTATAGACAGTAAACTTATCGCAGATCATTTCTGGTTATCGTGAACAAAAAGCTCCTCCCACTTCTTTCTGCCTTAGCTTGTTTAGCCTGTTTCTGAATATACCAGTAAGCTTATCGCAGATCATTTCTGGTCATCCTGAACAAAAAGCTCCTCCCACTTCTTTCTGCCTTAGCTTGTTTAGCCTGTTTCTGACTATACCAGTAAGCTTATCGCAGATCATTTCTGGTCATCGTGAACAAAAAGCTCCTCCCACTTCTTTCTGCCTTAGCTTGTTTAGCCTGTTTCTTTCCACTCGCACCCCTGTCCGGGTTTTTTATAATGGGAGAGATAGAGAATGATCATACTGCTATATTCTGTCTACTGTGATCTATTAGTATGCGTGTTTTTGCTTCAATCTGATTGCTTTATGTGTTTTATGGATCAACTAGTCTATAGGGTACTTAACAAAGGTATGACACCAAGAAAAAACTCCGTGCAAACAATATTTTGTTCAGACAGATGGCATTACCTTTTCACTTGGCTAATTTTGTTATAAGAAAGTGTCATGAATTAAAAAGCTTTCAGTTTTCATGAATATAAATCATTTTTAAGTTTGGATAAGTTTTAATCGTTAAGGCAACTCATTTTATCGTATTTTGATATGTTAAGTGTTATATTTTGTAAGTATTACTCCAAGGAACTAGCAGTATAATATAAATAAATATATATATATATATATATCAGAAATTTAGCCACTGTGTATGGGATATAACTCCAGTTGCAATACGAAATTCAGGTCATCTGGCATCCTTCAAGGCTACAGCGAAGAGGTATTTCCTTGCAAAAGGGTAGTAATTCTGTGTGTGTTTCATGTAAGTGTTAATGCCTTGTAGGGTAATATAAAATAGTGTTTTAGAAGATATAGAATAGAGAAGATTCCCACCTGCTGCCAACAAGCCCTATGGGGTTTTCTTAGCAGGTGCGGAAAAAATGTTTTGGTAGGTATTTGTCAAATAAAATTATCTTATAAAAAATGATCGTATAAATAAATATTATCGTTACTTTATAACTGTAGGATCTAACTATATAGTTATTAACTATAGTAACTATAAGTTATCATGATTAGTAACTTATCGCAGCACAAACAACTAATTCATCACAGCACAAAGCCATGTAAGCCATCCACTACATGCTCCTCGAATCCGTTTTGTTCAGAGCTGCAACATTTTGCTCTCTCCATGAATCTGAAGCAAAACGTGTTAGTGCAGTGAACAAGCGGCAACATGGTTAGGGGAGGCGTCTTAAAATTCAACCGTCACGTCAGGATATCCAACGTCAGGACATCCACAAAATCCGTCATAACATCTACAAAAAAATCCGTCAGAACCACCAACCGTTACAACATCCAAAATGTTAAAACTGTAGTTTTTTGGGGTTTAGGGGGGAAAAGGTCCCTAGGTTAGGTTACGTATTTAATATATGCTATGCTTTGCCCCCCCCCCCCGATGTGCAAATATATAGCTGAAATTTATTTCTAAACTATTATGTACTTATTACTATTATATAAACTTATAAATTTTTTGTGGATGTCCTGACGGTTGGATGTTATGTCGTTTGTTGCTTGTGACGGTTGTACAAAATGGTGGCACCCCTCTGGTTAGCGAACGAGTGGGAACTCCTGTAGTTCTAGTTTTTGGCGGTTAAACGTGGACAGCCTCAAGGAGGGGCATCCCTTCCAAGAACTATGGCAAAGATATAAAAATGGCCGTTGCACCAGATTTTGAGCATTGAGAGCGTTTCTAGCGTCTTTTTTTAGGGGGGGGTAGCTTGGCTCCCCCTCTTTTTAAGTTATTTTATTATGGATATCTCATTTTTAAATATAATACCAGTAAAGATATTTATGTAACACTTGATCTCAGATATACCTTTAGAAGGGTCTGACGTGACACGGCCATTCGGCGTGAAGTATACCCTTCAATTTCAAAGGCTCGTTAATAAGACAAAAAGGACTTTTTTTTCTGAAAATAGGCTTAGTTTATACTTAGTTCTAGACTGGGCTGCACTTAAGTCAAAACTGTGAGGACGAGAATATTGTTCGTATGCAAGAAATAAGAATATTAATATAAATGTAGATTAACAATCATACTGCTACTACTAGCAACTCACCGCAGCACCAAGCCGCCTGAGGCCAACATAGTTACGCACGCTCCTCCTACATCCTAATCTATTCAAAGCTTCCCTTTTTACATCCTCCCAGGAAGTTCCCATTTCCTTTAAATCTTTCTTTATGACATCCTCCAACCCCAGACGAGGGCACTGTCACCTTGCTGTCCGTTCAGACAAAGCTTTAACCCACATGTAAAATTAGTTTGTCTAGCTATTACTAACAACCATGAATAAATTGTTTTTTCGATTGAACATCAAAAAGAGTTTGGAAGAATAGGAAGATAAGTCTACCAAGATTAGAATATTAGAATCAGAAGCTACAGTGATAACAGTGGTCAAAAATGGCTCTGAAGCATGGGCGCTCCGAAAAGTGGATGAAGATCTGCTAGATGTTTTCTAGAGAAATTGCTTACGGATTGTTGTGGGTACCCGGCTGACTGACCGTATTTCAAACAGTAGTCTGTAGGGAAAATGTGGTTCAATCCCCCTTTCTAGGGCTATAATGAAAGAAAGGTTGAGATGGCTAGGGCACGTTGTGAGGATGGAGGATGACTGATTGCCGAAGATTGTCCTTTTCGGCAAACCGTCTAGTTCTAAGCGGAAAGCAGGGCGTCCTCGTCTGGGGTGGGAGGACATCATAAAGAAATATTTAAAGGAAATGGGAACTTCCTGGGAGGGTGTAAAAAGGGAGGCTTTGAATAGTAAAAGGAAGCAAAACGGATTTTGAAAATATTGTCGTTTATTTCCAACAATAATAACAATTTGTGCTCTAACAGAGGACATAAGCTAGACATAAGTTTGGAGGACATAAGTTAGTCTTTATCTAAGATAACGGTTTAATGAACTAGGATAACGGTAATAACGGTTTAATAACGAAGATCGTTACTAAAAGTTATCGTGTATTTTTCATTTCTGTGAGGGAGTCAGTTCTTTATTTAACAATAAAATCATAAACAAAAACTACATCAAAAAAATCTCCCCCATAAGGCTCCATGACCGGGAAAGAACAGGGAAAAAAATACCGAAAAAAAAAAAAAAAAAAAAAAAAAAAGTCGCACACTTTAATAATCCCGAGAATGAGAAGCTAGGCAGGGGATAACACATGAATTCAACTCAAATAAATATCCAGCTCAATCCAGAGACATCAAATCAAGGGAAACCTGAAAAAAAACTTAATTACTTACTAGAAAATCTCTGACATAATTGTTGAACATACCAAACGAGTGGCAGCTTCGTGCAGACACAGGGAGTCTGTTCCAAACCCTGTTGCAAGTTGTCAGATTGTTGAAGTCAGACCTCACTGATGGAATATGAAGAATCTGTAAATTGCTGGAAGTGCGGAGATGATAAGTCGATTGATCAGAAACAAAAGATATATTACTACATAGAGCAGCAGGAAGATGGCCGTGCAACTGTAAAGAAATGAAGAAAGGACAAGCAAGAAAATAGAGAGATATCAAATCAAGCAAGGGTTTAAGAGGAGATCTGTTAGTTTCTTTAATAAGAGTCCTTGCTTTATCATTTAGTTTTAAAAGTGGTATCAGAGACGAGGGGAACGTTGACATTCGAATAACAGTACAATATGAAACATAACACTGAACTAGGCTGTAGAACAAGATTCTAAGAAGAACAGGATTCTAAGAGTATTTTATCTAGAGTATCTAGGTAAAATACTCTTAAGAAGCAAGATATTCTAGAGTATCTGTATTTTAGTTTTGTTCCTATAGCCATGGCCCTTCTCCCCTTTGTGTTTGGTTTAATACCAGACTTATGCGCCATGAGTTGAAAATAAAATTGAAAAAAAACAATAGCAAAAAACTTTAGTGGCCCCAAAACCAAGTGCCCCAATCTTTCAGGGGAGAGTAATCTAAAACCGAAAATTGAATCATACAAAAACGCTAAAAAACATGCGAAAACATTTTATAAATATTGCTTCACGAGGCTAAAAGTACCAGAAAAAAGGAAGCCAAACGTGTCTCCACTTTCAGAAATCATTTACGACAGGTGGCGCATGCCAGTTGTGGCGGAAGTGCGCCAAGCGTGGTGGATATTGTGCCAAGCGTTGTGGAATCTTAGCGGCACACGTGGCGTTCTGCACCAGGTGGCAGAAAGTGGGTGACCCCTCGAACGTGTCCCAAAACTTATACGTTAGTTCAATACAAACAATCTTACAGAGGTCGAAGAGCAGGGTTACCACTCTTAGTGAATTATCACTATTTCTAGTGATTTTTTATATTGCCTAAGTAAAAAGTCACTAAATCAGCAGATGAATCACTAGATTGCTGAAGAAAATCACTAAACTAACCACAAAATTACTAAAATCTGGTGATTTTTTTTCACCGGCCGGCAAACCTGCGGAAGATTCAACTTGTTAATGCTGTCTCCGATTTCATTCATAATGTTGTCTCCGATTTCGATTTCAGACCGTTGTTTTTTGGGGTTTAGGGGGGAGGGGAAAGGTACCTAGATTAGGTTAGGTTACGTATTTAATATATGCTATGATTTACCCCCCACCCCCACAATGTTCAAATATATAGACCAAATTTGTTTTTAAACTATTATATATTCATCCTATTTTTTTTTTCATTAGCATTAACCAGACTTGACTTTTTAGAAGTGACCATCTATTGCACCAGCAGTCCAGTACCGCTATTATTTTTGCTGAAAGCTGAAATCCTTTTTTGAAAAAAATTGAGAAATAATAAATTTGTTGAATTGTTTAATTGAATATTTGCCACCCTTGTGGCGACACCGCGGGTCCCTGGTAGCCGTTTCTCAGTTTGAGGACCATAGGACTACAGATCGACAATTTCAGCAATGTCTCTTCTTTACCACTCTACCTGTTTTTATTTTAAGCTAATCAATTAATTATCTTTAGCCAAATTTAATAGCTCTAAAAATAGACGTTAATATTTAATGACAAAATACGTGTAATTATAGCTAGGCTTCCTGTCATAAAGCAACAATAATACGATGAAATTGTTTATGGCCACTTACATCAATTACCGATTTATCAGTAACTGTATTTTTTCAGCGACTATACCAAAGAGGATTAAACTATATTTATACTTTGAAGGTCAGCGACTTGAGTTTCCGCTCTGTAACTTTCATGAAAAGCCCATTTCAAACTTGTTACAAATTTTGGGCTTTCTAGCGGAAGTATCGAAAAAACAAAAATTCATTTTAGAAAACCTAGAAACGGATTGATCCGAGACATGTAGATTATACTGTAGATTATAAATTTGTTCCCAAATTATGAATGAAATGGGAGACAGCATTACAAGTTGAATCTTCCGCAGGTTTGCCGGCCGGCGAAAAAAATCACCAGATTTTAGTAATTTTGTGGTTAGTTTAGTGATTTTCTTCAACAATCTAGTGATTCATCTGCTGATTTAGTGATTTTTTACCTTAGGCAATATAAAAAATCACTAGAAATAGTGATAAGTCACTAAGAGTGGTAACCCTGCTCTTCCGCCTCTGTAAGATTGTTTGTCTTGAACTAACGTATAAGTTTTGTGACACGTTCGAGGGGTCACCCACTTTCTGCCACCTGGTGCAGAACGCCACGTGTGCCGTAAAGATTCCACAACGCTTGGCACAGTCTCTAGCACGCGGCCTCTTTGAAAATAACCGGTCTCTGGCGGGTTTCGTCTGTCATTGCATGACTGGTTTCCTTCCATAGTATATAAAAGTGACCATCTAATCCACTAGTATCATCACAGCTATGGAAAGTACAAATTGACGAAGATTGTTTTCCCTTGTTGCACCAGTTTGTAACCCCCCCCCCCCCCAATGAAAGTCATTTGTCTTGCAATATTAAATCTCTTTTTGAAGATCATCTGTCATAGCTTTTCTAATGGATAAAAAAATGTTTTCAAATACACAATATTAGTAG